>NC_081410.1:621777177-622459677 GCF_030272615.1 Cryptomeria japonica
GACCCCATTAGGGCCCCACAAGACCCCTAAAGACACCATATGACTCCTTAGCACACCACAACCCCTTAGGACCATATGATATCCTAAGGGGTTGTATGGTGTCCTAAGGGGTCATATGGTGTCCTGAGGGGGAAAGATGAATCATTATTACAATATTAAAAGCAATGTCAATACTTCTTACAAAAATAAGTTCAGATCACCCAGACCCTTAACATACCATACAACCACACATGACCCCTAACGACACCATATGACCCCTTAGCACACCATATGACCCCAAGTAGGACCATATGATATCCTAAGGGATTGTATGGTGTCCTAAGGGGTCACGTGGTGTCCTGAGGGGGCAAGGTGAGCCATTATTACAATATAAAAAAGCAGTGCCAATACTATTTACAAAAATAAGTTCAGATCATTCAGACCCTTAGCACACCATACGACCCCTTAGGACTCCACATAAACCCCAACGACACCATATGACCCCTTAGCACACCATATGACCCCAAGTAGGACCATATGCTATCCTAAGGGGTCGTATGGTGTCCTAAGGGATCATATGGTGTCCTAAGGGGGCAAGATGAACCATTATTACAATATAAAAGTAGTAGTGCCAATACTGCTTAGAAAAATAAGTTCATATCACATTGGCCCTTAGCACACCATACGACCCCTTAGGAGCCCACATGACCCCTAACAATACCATAAGATCCCTTAGCACACCATATGACCCCTTACGACCATACAATATCCTAAGGAGTCGTATGGTGTCCTAAGGGGTCATATGATGTCCTAAGGGGTTGTATGGCTCCCTACGAGGTCATATGTTGTCCCAAGGGGTTGTATGGCTCCCTAAGGGGTCATATGGTGTCTTGAGGGGCAAGATAAGCCATTATTACAATATAAAAAGGAGTGCCAATACTGCTTACAAAAATAAGTTTAGATCATCCCTTGATAGCGAGCATGAGGTTCAAGGATAAAAATAATGAACTAGTATGCTCCCCCTCTCTCCTGTCCTCCATAACCCATCCCTCTCTCTCTCTTCTTCTCTCCCTCCCCACTCTTTCTCTCTCCCTCCCCCTCTATCTCCCTTCCTTTCCCATCCTCTCTCTCTCTCTCTCTCCACTATTTCTATTTCCCTCCCCCCTCTATCTCCCTTCCTTTCTCATCCTCTCTCTCTCTCTCTCTCTCTCTCTCTCTCTCTCTCTCTTTTCCTTCACCCTTTCTTTACTATAAGTAACGTGTACGGGTTTTTAATATAAGAAGCGCGTATGGGTTATGGGAATTATGAATGTTGGCCTGTTGGGGTATTTTTAGGGACTAAATACGCGTACATGTTAAATAAACATAGCTCATACGTATTTCTTGCACAAATGTCTATCTTCTCAATGACCTCAATGGCTACAAAAGGAGTTTTTGAAGTCGTTGAAGGCCCCACTACAATTGATACTGCAATTTTGTGATAGTTTTATATGTCAAAGTAAGTGAAAAAAATATTTTACATGATTTCAAAAAATTGAATTGTTGTTCTAATTAGTTTGGTCAATGTTATTGTGATTGTTTAATAGTTTTGATTATTAAAAATAATGATAATACTCATTTTTATGGTCATTTGATTGCATAAGTATTTGTAACATATATGTGCAAAATGATTCTATTTAGGACAATCATTATTAACGATGGGAAAGAACAAGTGAGGAACAATTGAACAATGAGAGGCTGAAAAGGAAAGACAAAGGCAACATATGAAGAAATTACATGAGCTGGGAACAATGGAACAAGAAGGTATGTCATCTACAACATCTCAATTAGATGTACCATATGAACCTAATGCAATTGAAGAAGAAATCATAATCAATAATCAAACAAATGATGAAGATGCACCAACAACATTTGATTTACCAAATGAACATAATGCAATTGAAGAAGAAATCACAATGAATAATCAAACAAATGATGAAGATGCACCAACAACATTTGATTTACCGAATGAACCTAATGCAATTAAAGAAGAGACCACAATGAATAATCAATCAAATGATGAACATATACTAGCTCAATTTGATGCAATGAATGTACCTAATGTAATGCATCAATGTTAACACCTCCTAGAATTATTCGTAGGAAACCAAAGTATCTGATTGATATCAATGAGAATATTTTGAAGCCAATGCCCAATAAAATAAATGAACGAACTCGTAGAAGAATGGTTAAAATAATTTGGCAACACTATTTTGAAAAATTAAATCAAACTGCAAGATGCCAAATAATTGTTGTAATGATTAAAGAATTTGAATTTTAGAGAGAAAATGAAAATTCTAGGCCTAAGATCATCCGAAAGTAATAGTGAAAGTATTATTGTGAGAAATCTATTTGATGCATATCAAGCTATTGGTTCAAAATCAAGTACTAAATATTCTAATATTAATCGATGTTGTAATGTTGGAAAAAGGTGAATGAATGAAATCTAGAGGAAAGCTTTTCTTACCTCCGAGGAGAGATGAAAGTTTCACTTCAGATTCCCCTTCAAACACTTTTCATGCATGAGGGGGGAAATACACTAGATTCAACCTCCAGAGAAAGAGATTGAATTCTAAGTGATGGTAAGTTAATCCCCTCTTCTGAGATTGAGATTTGAATTGATTGAATTATGTTCTTATGACCAAGTGAAAAAGCGACAAAGATTTGATTATAACTCAAGATAGAAGCATAGGATGAAGTTGTGCAGTTCGATCTGGCAATAATTTGTCAAGATGAAGCTGCCCTGGAAATTTGAGGAAAAGTTGCCCGGACTGTGGTGGGAGTGTACATGGTCCTCCGAAAAATCCGCAAAGCGAAAAGGGTTTTTCCACCTCTCCAAATGGAGTCCAAATTCGAAAGTACAATTGCACACCTGCAACCTACACACATAAAAGAGAGGAAAAGGGGTTGGGATTGGGGGTTTGCCTTTAGGTCAAACCCCAGTTTTGGAATTAACCAAATGATGGAAGAAAGTACTTGCAAGTAAGTGTAAATGAAATCCTGAAATGTAAACCACCTAAAGGGAGGTTGTGATAGAAATGTTAATAGAATTGCTTGTATGAAGTTGAATGTTGGAATGGATCTCCTCTTCAATGGTTGAATCCTTTACTTGAATGCAACACCTAGCCTTGAAATGAGACTTGAAAATGCTCAATGTTGGAAAAGAATGCTTGAATGCTCTTGAATGATTGAATGTGTGATCTCATGTATCTGTGTTATGCCAAAATGGAAGGGGAAGTGTGACTTATATACTCATCAATTAGGGTTAATTGATTGATTTTTCATCGCGAACCGACAGTGGGGGAGTTTTCCCGCTCAATGTACAACCTCCAAAGTGCAATTTGAAGGGTCCTTCCCCAAAATAGGGTAGGGGATAGGGGCGCCATGCCCCTTTCTTGCCCCTTTTTCTAGGAAATGGTGCAGTTTGGGCAATACAGAGGGCAAGCAAGATGTAGTTTCTAGGTGTCAAGAAATTCTTCGATCTCCAATCAGGCTTAGGGATTTGAATCATGTACGTGAGGACCCTAATGTGGTCGACAATTGCAAGGGTAGCAATTTCATGAAATTACATTTAGCCCCCACTTTAGTGGGAGTATAAGTATATGCCAATACTATCAGTAAAGTACAAGGAAACAAGATTGAAACACTTCTACTATGTTAAGGATGCAAGATGCACTGAGCCCCCAGCGGACTTAGGATCTTATGAATTCAATTGACAAAGTAAAAGGGAAGATTGAGAAGGGGAAAACCATGACTAAAAGTAGCAATGTTCCCCTTACTATGAGTTATGGGAAAGATACCAAGATTATAAAGCAAAGCCAAGTTCACTAAATAATTCTAAGTATCGAAAAGGAAAATATGAGCAAAGTGTATGCCCTGATGTTAAAGCGATCGCGCACGCCTGATCGGGAGAAATTTATTTAAGGTAGGATACACCCAAGAGAGAGAAAAGAGAGAGAGCACGTTATCACAATGATTTAGCCCCCAAGTGAGCAATAAACCCAAGGATAATGACCACAAAACATGAGGTAGTTTCTCTTTCCTTGGGGTCAGTATGTTGTATGATAACTCATGTATATCATATATGTATATGTATATGTATATAGTAATCATCATTCCCCAAAGAAAGGAAACTACCTTAGAAGAAAGGGAATAAGGGATGTCTTTTGAGTCAACATGATAGAGACCAAAAGAGATCTCAATGCTTTGCATCATCTTCAAGTAGACATTGAGGGAACAATAGAAGAACAAGGATACACATAGAAGAATGGTCACAAAAGAGCAAGAAAGGAGAGAGAGATAAGATCTACAGTGCTAATATTTCTAATCTAGCATGACATCCACCTCCCAATCTTGTTGATCACTATTTCAGGAAGGCAAGCAACATGTCAGAGGAGCAATACTGGGCACAGTAGATGGAGCTATCTCAAGATCCAAACAAGGACTATGCTTATGTGGTAAGTCACTTTGTTCAATTCTAGGAGCTAGGATTAGGGTTTGTGAAAATTCAGTTGATAAATGCTTGTCCACATCAACATATTCATAATCACTATCAAAAGCATTAGGAGTTGTATTGCCATCATGAATAACATTCTCACTCATTTCTTCATCAAAATTTAGAGAAAGAGGAGCAAGAACACGAATAGGAGTAAAACCATGACATGTTTTATGCAACTTATGATTTGGAGATGTACGTTGAACATCTTGCTTAGGATAAAAGGGAATCATTGCAACTATTGGAGTTCTAGGAGATGGAATAATTTGAGGGACAAGTTCATGAGTTTGAACATGACGTCTTGGTCGGCGTTCTCTTGCACAACTATTTCATTGAGTCTTAGTGGAAGGCTGAGATGGAGAAGGAAAAATTGAAAAAGAAGGAAATTTTTTTTCTTAGATAGTTGAAGGTTTAGGTTGAGGTATTTTAGGTTGGACAAGAGGAGAAGAAGACCTCTTATCTTTATAAGAGGAAGGAGGTAGAACTGTGCCATATAAAGGAGGAATGGTAGGTGTAGGAAGGAGACCAGGTCCATTATGAGGAGGAGGTACGGGTCTAACCTTAGGAGGAATATTGTTGTTTTTCTTAGGAAAAGGCATGTCACATCCATAAGAATAGATTGAAGATCTTCCTTAGGAGGGAGTTTAGTTCTATCCATGACGGGAAGAACTTCAACTTCAAGTATGATAGGAATATCAAGTGATGGGGATCTAGGTTGACTTAAGGATAATATCATATCTTTCTTCCATTTTTGATAAGATTGAAAAAGAGCATTGCTCCTTGATGGAAGAGATTGAAATTTCTTAGGCCAAAAGAAATAAATAGGACTGTCAGGGCTTCTTTCAGATGGACAAAATAAGCTATGGTTCACAGTTATGATTTCGCTATTGTGAGGAAATTTCAAACACTTATGGATTGGAGAAGAAATAGCCTTCATGGAAGATAGCCAAGGATAGCCCAACTTCACACGGAATTGCTCGGAAGAGGGTATGATAGCAAAGTCAATATCCATAGATTTAGTATAAACTTCAATAGGAAGGGTGATAGAGCCAATGATAGGACAAGAAAATCCATCAAATAACTTTACAACTACATTAGAGGAATCATATATTAGTTTATGCAATCAAAAGTGAAAAGATACTCCTTAGTGATGATGTTAACCACACAAGACGGATCAACAAGAGCGCCATGAAAAGGTATATCCTTAGCCTTCACAAATATGTATAAAGGGCCATCGGGTGCTCTAATGGTCTCACTAGGGTCAAATGTAATACAAGAATCCTTAGGCGTATCTTGTTGTTCTACCATATTTACCAAGTTCGGAGCCATAGAAGTGAATTCCTCAGAGGAGAAAGAAGTATACTCAGTCTCAATCACGTTAGAGGTATGAGAAGGCAAAGGATCAGTAAAAGTTTTAAGATTTTGATTAGGAGGAGTTACTAATTTATTTCCCTTATCATTCACACTTGCCACAGATATAGTATTATTATCAATCAAATCTTGAATCTTACTTTTCAATGCGAAATATTTCTCAGTATCATGCCCAGGTTGACGATGAAATTGACAAATTGAATTGTTATCAAAATAAGGGGATGCAAGTTTAGAAGGATCAACTTGTTTTATGGGAGGAAGTTTGATAACATTTCTTTGCAACAACTGAGACATAATACTATGTAAAGATTCATTCAAAGGAGTAAATTGTCTTTCTCTTTAGAAAAATTTAGAAATAGAAGGCACACCTATTGTAGCATTCACATTGTTGTTGTTGATTGTATCATTGAACTTGATGAAGCTTTTTGTTGGTTGGAACTTTGCAAATGGTTGTTGAACACTTTCCCCTTTATCACTCAGAGCCATAGGAGTGGATTTCTCCACTTGACTCACAACCAGTTGATAATTGTGGAGTGTTGTGGATAGCTGCGGAAAGGAAGTAAACTCAAATAAAAGAAGTCATTCCCTGATATCTTTTTGCATATAAGAAATGAAAATTCATTGAATATCATTATCAGGTACATGAAAAGAAATTTGAGCACACAAATGCTTATATATCTACCAATGGGATCAATCACTTTTTCTTTAACACCTTGTTTACAATGCATTAAATCAGTCAAGGTGATTTTAGGACCAATGTTATTTTGAAATTGTTGGATGAAAGCATTTGCTAGTTGTTGAAAAGAAGTGATGGAATAAGAAGGCAAAGAGCAATACCATTGTATAGCCTTATCTCTTAATGTTCTTGTAAACAATTTTGCAAGCAATCTTTTATCATAAGCAAAATCAGTATACAATGTTTGAAATGTTTTGACATGAGTAAGAGGATCACGTTTTCCATTATAGAGTTCCAATTGAGGGACCTCAACATGCTCAGGTGGCATGACTTTAATAATATCAAAAGAAAGTGGGGTCACAACATCAAAGGTAGGCAAACTAGACTTGTTGAATGAATTGCCCCCTTGTGTCACATTGATTGGCTGAGGAATAATAGGAATACTTATGGAAGACATAGGTAAAGATGGAGGATTAAATGAAGAAGAGGGATTGCCCCCATGACAAATGGTTGTAGGAATGACATTTTGAGTTGATGTAGCCATGATATGAATAACCTAAGTTCTCAGCACAACTCGTGATAGGTATGACATTAGAATCAACAATATGAGCAATGCCACGCAATATATCAATTTCATTCTTATCACTTTGAATCATGTGTTTAAGGCCTTCAATTAATGGAAGAGCTTCACTATTAGGGTATTCTTGGGACATCCATTGTTGAAAGTTATCAAATTGATTGTGCAATTTGGAAAGTTGATCTATGGAAACTCTAGTGACAACTTTTTCATGTTCATCATGGGTTTCATCAATTGGATAGATAGGGATATGATTAGGATGGAAAGAATTAACATTATCCTCATTGAAGAAGTCACCCAAATTATGCTCCATATCTTCGGTAATTAAACCTTGGGAAGCCTTAATTCTAATGCTTCATCTAACGGGGATAGTGTAGGTAGGACTAATAGTGGTAAAACTCATGCACTAGAGGGAAAATAGAAATTTTGAATTTTGAACAAAGCTTACAAAATTGAGTAATGCAAAATTTAAGAAAATAATTATTAAACAATTTGAACTTTGTTAGAGGAAGATAATGACACAATTTCCAAAATAAAAAATCAAAGGAAATTGGAATTTTAAAATTAGGGCCAAGGGGATACCACTTAATTTTAAAATCGAGAAAGATTAGAATTAACCTCTTAATTTGAAAAAAATTCTTGAAATTTGAAATGTTGAAATTTGAAGGCATCTTCGATGTTAGAGGGATAAAAAATCGACAAAAGCAACCAATCTTATGGATTTAGGCTATAAAATATAGTCATAAGTCTCCCTAAATTTTGAGAATAAAGTCGAGGACCGTGGCGGGAATGCACATGGTCTGACCAACATTTTTCAAAATTTTCAAGGATGAATATTACAATGATTTTAAAGCTAACCCCAAAAAATTGGCAAATTTTACGATTTCTAGATATGTGAAAATAAGGTTCAAATGTAAAGATAGGACTCTATTAGGGTTTGGAAGAAAAAGAGGAATTGAATTGCAAATTTGAAAAGGGTCACACTTAATGGATAGGGACACCTTGGAGAATGTTTTAGAAATATGAATTTGAATGAAATTGATTGAAATTTGTACAAAATCCAATTAAATTTGAAAATTAGAGTTTGAGGACATAACCACTTAATTTTCAAAATATTGAATTTTGAAAAAGGAGGAACATTGAAAATTTGAATTGTAGAACAGAAGATAAGTCTGAAAATAGTCACAAATCTAAATATTTAATGGAAATTCAATTTTTGCACAATTTCAAGATGATTTTTAAAAATTAAGGTTTTGACAATTAACCTCTTAATTTTGTGAATTTGATTTGCAAATTTAACAAGGCAATGAAGAAATTGAATTTGATAAACAAAGCAATTTTCAGATCTAGGACAATAACAAGCAGTTTTCACAAAACACAAGTTCAATTTCAATTTTAAAAACTAGGGTTTTGAATGAATTAACCACTAAGTTTGCATAAAAATTAAACTTGTAAATGAAAAATATGCAATGATTTTTAGAATAAAGCATGTAAGATGTCGGGTTTACCAAAATGTAATGTTGGAAAAAGGTGAATGAATGAAATCTAGAGGAAAGCTTTTCTTCCCTCCGAGGATAGATGAAAGTTTCACTTTAGATTCCCCTTCAAACACTTTTCATGCATTACATTAGAAGAGGGGGGGGAATACACTAGATTCAACCTCCAGACAAAGAGATTTAATTCTGAGTGATGGTAAGTTAATCCCCTCTTCTCAGATTGAGATTTGAATTAATTGAATTGCATGCTTATGACCAAGTGAAAATGCGACAAAGATCTAATTATAACTCAAGATAGAATCATAGGATGAAGCTGTGCACCTGGATCTGTCAATAATCTATCAAGACGAAGCCGCCCTGTGAATTTGAGGAAAATTTGCCTGGACCGTGGCAGGAGTGTACACGGTCTGATGAAAAATCCGTGAAATGAAAAGGGTTTTTCCACCTTTGCAAATGGAGTCCAATTCTGAAAGTACAACTGCACACCTGCAACCTACACACATAAAAGAGAGGAAAAGGGGTTGGGATTGGGGATTTGCCTTCAAGTCAAACCCTAGTTTTGGAATTAACCAAATGATGAAAAAAAGAGAGAGGAAAAGGGGTTGGGATTGGGGATTTGCCTTCAAGTCAAACCCTAGTTTTGGAATTAACCAAATGATGAAAAAAAGTACTTTCGAGTAAGTGTAAATGAAAGACTGAAATGTAAATCACCTGAAGGGAGGTTGTGATAGAAATGTCGATAGAATTGCTTGTATGAAGTTGAATGTTGAAATGAATATCCTCTTCAATGGTTGAATCATTGACTTGAATGAAACACCTAGCCTTGAAAGAAGACTTGAAAATGCTCAATGTTGGAAAAGAATGTTTGAATTCTCTTGAATGCTTAAATGTGTGATCTCATGTATCTATGTTATACTAAAATGGAAGGGGAAGTGTGACTTATATACTTGCCAATTAGGGTTAATTGACTGATTTTCCATCCCAGGCCGACACTGGGGGAGTTTTCCCACTTAATTTACAACCTCCAAAGAAAAGTTTGAATAGGATAGGGGAAAGGGGCACCATGCCCCTCTCCTGCCCTTTTTTCCCAAGATAGGATGCAGTTTGGGCAATACAGAGGGCAAGCAAGATGCAGTTTCCAGGTATCAAGCAAGTCTCCAGTCTCCAATCAGGCTTAGGGATTTGAATCGTGTGCGTGAGGACCCTAATGTGGCCAACAATTGTAAGGGTCACAATTTCATGACACTACATATGTGTTATTACATCAACCATAATGAGCAAGAAAATAGAAGATTGTTTGATAAGCAAAACAAGTAAGTCATTAAACATAAGTAGAACAACATTATGTAAAGTATTAGAGAGATTGGAGAAAATAGAGGATCCTAAGAATAATTCTCTTTGGGCATTCTCGGGTAGACTACCATGCAAAGACAATGTTGTTGTTGATGCACTAAGAACATTCATTGAATTTTTTTGGAATGACAACACAAGGGTTTTGCCCAACCAAAGAGATGTTGTTAGAAAGTGAATCAGATCTATAAATTGCGAGCCACATGCCAAACACTATTTGGATATGCCTCAAATAATTTTTTATGAAATATTCCTTCAAAAAATTCCTCAAATAAGAATTAGTCAAAGATTTTTTGAAATGGCAAAACCTTTTTATGTTAATATTAATCATGTACGCACCACGTGTTGTTGTAGGATGCATAGTGAATTTTCCATGCACTATGATATTTATCATCATATATGTTGTACTTTGCACACTAATGATGTTTTTCCAGAATGCAATATACAAGCACCTCCTAAGTCACCAAGAGAATTTATTTCAAGTGTGTTGAGTAAAAGATATGATGGTTGCATTAATTATAAGATGATGTGTTTGAAAGGTTCTTGTGATACATGTGGTGGTTTGCAACATTTACCAAGATGCATACATTTGGAGAGCACATGTGCAATTGGTAAGAAAATAGTTTCTTTTGAAAAATACAAGACAATCACATATGGGGTTAAAGATGGAAAAGAATTGAAGAGATGTGAGTTAGTGAAAAAAAATATGTGTAGCTAAATTTATGTAATTGTTTCAAGAGAAACTAGTTATTGAGTACATAATGCATACACATAGAGTTCAGTGGTTAAATGAGCAATTCAAGTTATGTACCGATACATTTCCTCTTGGTACCATTGTCTCTATCATTAATTTTGCTGAAAATTATACACTACAACCTCAAAATGAAGTGCAATCTATGTATTACCATTCTATACAAGTTTCTCTTTTTTGTACACATAGCATTCATGCATGCTGATGATAGCACAAAGGAGTATAGAAAGGTTGTAAGAGAGTATCACTTCTACATAAGTGATGATCATACTCATTCGTCAGAGTTTGTGCAAGGCTGCTTTAAATTTTTCTATGATGATTTAAGGGAAAGAAACATATGATACAACCAACACATAATATGGTCAAATAATTGCACCTCATAATTCAAGAATGCAAGGATGTTCTATTGGTTGAATAGGATGCATGTGACAAGCGGTGTACATTTTTGGAATTTCACTAAGGATGGACATGGAAAGGGAGAGGATGATGGTGCAAGAGCATGCGTAAAAAGAGCCCTAGCTAGATAAGAATTGAAGTACAAAAGTGGTGCTAAGTTGATAGATGCAACAACAATTGTGCGATGGTGTAACTCTATAATGGGACTAGGTAATGTAGGTACATCAATGGTTCATAGATATTTTTAGTTGATCAGTGAGTCTAACATTGAAAACTATCAATATTGTTGTATAGTTGTAGGATCGAGTGACATACACTCATTTAGAAGTTCAAATGCAAGTTCACTAGTAATTTATACTAGACAGATTGTATGTTTTTTCTCTTCATGTATGTATTTTTTGTGGGAAGAATGTGAATCACAAGAGTGGGTTGACAAATGGTCTTGTAGACCATTGGTTCCCATTGATATATACCAAGTTCTCAAAGCACTGCAATTGAACTAGATGGAAGCATCAGTGGATTTCGACCATGTATCCGACCAAGTGGAACCAGGTGATTTTTTTGGTTAAGTTTTTTGCAAGATTTTTTTTCTAGCTCATTTTGTTACATGACACATTATTTTTGGTATTAATTATCATTCTATAAAATGTAGGTCATATGTACACAGTTGTTGCAAAATATAACAATGAAGAAGGAACAAATTGCTTTTCGTGTCATTGTATTGAGCCTTGTAAAGTGGAAAATTGGGAGCTTAGCAAATTCTCCACGTGGAAGGGAGGATTCACTAAGCTTAATTTTCACTTGAGGGAGACTTTACATTCAAAAGAGGGGGATGGATCTACTAGATCCAATCCTAAACGATACAAGGACTGAATACTAATTAGATTGGTTGTGATTGAAATGTAATTGACCCTCTTTTGTAAGTTGATTAATTCAATTAAGACAGTGATGGAAATGAAGACAAAGTATGCGAAAACAATGAGCTATAGATTCAGGATTTAGTCGTGCACCTGGATTTGAAAAGTTTGAGATGATTCGAAGATTCTCTAAAAAATTTGCCAAATGTTACATGGACCATGTGTCCGAACTAGGTCACCCTCGGTCCTCCGAACTTTTCGTGTGTTGAAAAGGGTTTTTTTGTCTCTGCAAATAAAGCTCAATTCTAGAAGTAGAGATGCACACCTACTTCTTGCACACAAAAGGAAAGGGAAATGTGTTGGGAATAGGGGTTTGCATTCAGGTCAAACCCCGATTTTGATATTAACCAAGTGGTCAAAATAATGTAATTGAAATGACTGAAAGTAGAAATCCTCCTCTTTGAGGGGATGTTGAATTGCTTGAAAATGAAATTCTTATACCTCCTTGTGAAGTTTTTCTTGCCTCCACATTAAATTATGATTAGGATGATGATCTCCTCTTCAATTCTTGAAATCTTGACTCTATTGTTGCTCCAAAGCTTGAAGGAAGACTGAAAATGCTCAATTGCTCTTGAATGCTTGAATGCTTGATCTCTTGGATGCTTGATAACGATTTTGGGATTTCATGAGATGTCAAATGGGAGGGGAAATCCCTCTCATATACTTGCCAGTAGGATTAATTGACAAATTTTCTGACTTGAGCAGACATATAGGGGATTTTTCCACTTCAAATTTGAGTTAGGTCAGGGAAGGGGTCCAAAATAGGTCCCCATTAAGGGGACTAGGGCACCATGCCCTAGTCCTGCTGTAATTTGGGGCAGGGTCAAGGTGCAGGCATGTTGCATCAATGAATTAAATGAATATTTTGGTATGTATGAGCATAATCAGGTCTCCAATCATGCTGAGGGGCGCAAACACTAAGGCGAAGATCCAAATGCAGTCGAAAATAGAAAGGGGTGCAATTTTAGGATGTTACAAGCCTAAAAGTAAATTGACAACCACAATCATTGACAAAGAGGGTTTTGAGTACCCAATAGGGTCTCTTGTCATGACAGGAACATGGCTTAGGAGATACCCTATCAAGAATATTGATGTTTTGTTGTTCAAGGACTTTGAAACATAGAAACATATTCTTCATTTCTCCAACCTTGTTGTTGCAACAAATCTTCAATTGATTAAGTATCGTGGTAGAGCTCATAACAAGAATTTATGGAAAGTTCGTGAATCTGACCATGAGACAATACTTGATGCAATACAGGTTAGAGCTGATCTAGAAGGCTCACTTGATTGATTTTGGGTCATCTACAAGTGTTCAATTGTTGGAGCATTACAATGATTCTACTGTTCAAGGTAGAATGATTTTGAGAATTTTCTATATATCATCGACAAATTGCTCTATATTTATTTTTTGTATATATAAATGCCTATGAGCTAATTTGTGCATATTTAGAGGCAAAATTTGATATATTTAAATGGCCATGAGTTGATTTGTACATATTTAAATGCCAAATTTTATATATTTAGATGACCATAAGTTGGCTTTTGCATATTTAAATGCCAAATTATATATAAATGCCCATGAGTTGATTTGTAAATAATTTTTTTGTATATTTAAATAGCTAGGAGATGATTTGTTGATAATTAGAGGCAAATTTTTGAATATATGTAAGTTTTTGTATATGCAAATTTTTGTATATGTAAATTTGTGCATAAATGGAATTTTGAGATGTATTTTGTATTTTTTATTATACTTGAAATTTCATATGACTTTTTATGAGTACATGACCTAATTTATGACTATTTATGAGTACATGCGTATGCCTACCGTACATGAGTATGTGGTGTAGGAGCACCTAGGTGGCCATATGCTTCTTTTTCGTCATTATGAGTTTTTTTCAAGTTTATATCATGTCTAGATGTAATAAGGTCCTTGAGACCAATTTTTAATGTTTGAGTCCAATTTGTAGTCAAGATTGTCTCATTGTTGTCAAAATTGTCATCACAAGATGGAAGTATGTCAAAGGCATCAAATGGGGTATTTCATCATGTATGAAGGGTATTGGGCCTATTTGAATGTGTTCATAATGTTTTAAAACCATAGAGGTCCTATTTTGGGTTTGGATTCAAGTTGAGTAAAAGTTGTCAATGCAATAATATTGCAAAAATTGCATTAAGGGTTGCAAAAAGAGTTGGGAGGCACAATAGGAGAATACCTACCATAAACCTTCCCACCTAGACTCACTTGTGCTATTTGTTTGTGCCCACAATGAATAGAATCAAATTTAGCCTATCTTGTGACCTTGCATTGCATGCATTTGATGGTTTTCACACCAACTGAAAAAAATTCTACCATGTGAAAATAGATTTGTCTTAAAAAAATAAGATAGGTCATTGTAGACGGGCCTCACATGACCCTATGGGTTCAAACAAATCAATTTTATGCATCTTGGATTGTGAGAAATAGTTCGTCAAAGTTTGACATTTTTTTGGACTTAAGGCACTTGAGAGATCATGTCAGTAGGGTATGTCTCTGGATGTTCCAACAAGATGGGAGACACAACAGGAGAATGCCTACCATAAAACTACCCACCTGGATGTGCTTTTTTTGTTGGTTCATTCCCATGATGAACATAATCAAATTTAGCCTATCATGCAACCTTGTATTGCATGCATCTGATGATTTTCACACCAACTAAAAAAATGCTACCATGTGAAAATGGCTCCGAGTCTTAAAAAACTAAGATAGGTCATTGTAGATGGGCCTCACATGACCCTATAGTTTCAAGTAGATCAATCGTATGCATCTTGGATATCGAGAAACAGTCCGTCAAAGTTTGACAATTTTTTGGACTTAGGGCACTTGACAGATCGTGTCGGTAGGGTATGGCTCTAGACATTCCAGCGATTTGGGAGGCATAACAAGAGAACACCTAATGTGAACATGCCCACCCAAATGCAGTCATGCTTCTAGTTCATGCCCACGATGAACATAATCAAATTTAGCCTATCTTGCAACCTTGCATTGCATGCATTTGACAATTTTTGCACCAATTGAAAAAATGCTACCATGTGAAAATGGCTCTGAGTCTTAAAAAACTGAGATAGGTCATTGTAGATGGGCCTTGCATGACCCTATAGGTTCAAATAGATTAATTGTATGCATCTTGGATTGAAATAAATAGTTCGTCAAAGTTTGACAATTTTTTGGACTTAGGGCACGAGAGATCGAGTAGGTAGGGTATGACTCTGGATGTTCCAACGAACTGGGAGGTGCAACAGGAGCATTCCTACCATAAACATGCCCACCTAGATGCACTCGTGTTGCTGGTTTGTGCCCACGACAAATGGAATCAAATTTAGCCTATCTTGCAACCTTGCATTGCATGCATCTGACAATATTCGCACCAACTAAAAGAACGCTACCATGTGAAAATGGCTTTGAGTCTTAAAAATTTGAAATAGGTCATTGTAGATGGGCCTCACATGACCCTATAGGTTCAAACAAATCAATTGTATGTGTTCTGGATTGCGAGAAACAATCTACCAAATTTTGATAATTTTTTGGACTTAGGGCACTTGAGACATCGTGTCGGTAGGGCATGGCTTTGGATGTTCCAGCGAGATAGGAGGCACAACAGACCATGCCTATCATAAAAATTCCCACCTAGATGCGCTCATGTTATTGGTTTGTGCCCACGATTAACGAAATCAAATTTAGCCTATCTTGCAACCTTACATTGCATGCATCTAATGATTTTTGCACCAACTGAAAAAATGGTACCATGTGAAAATGGCTCTGAGTCTTAAAAAACCAAGAAAGGTCATTATAAATGGGCCTCACATGACCCTATAGGTTCAAACAGATCAATTGTATGAGTGTCGAATTGAATTTCATCATCAGAATACTACCCACAACATATTAGTTTCACAAAAACAAAGGAAATGCTACAGGAAATCCAAAGTCAACCAATGAAACTACATGAAATGAATATTTAAAATAAAAACATTATTTTTACCTTCATGATCTAAGTGTCATTGTGCCATAACTCCACCATTCCTGGTTGCAAATGATGTGCTCTCAGGCAAGCACTGATAGCTTCCAAGATGACATATGAAGAATGGATTGATAACTTATAGTTAAGTGATACTATGATATGCAATGTTAAATGATTATGCTATTTGAGAAATGCTAATTGCTTCAAGATTAAAACTCACAGATGCATAATTTTTCACAAATGGTTAACTTGAAAACTCACTTGAAGACTCACTCTTTCTCAACTCAAACTCCCACATTTATAGACTTTGAGAGGATAAGATGACGTGGCCTAGATCAACGATCATGATTAGATCTACAGATTTGGATGGTTGTGAGAAAGGTGAAGGTTGAGAGAAAGGGGGAAGGAGAAGACAAGTGTCACTCATCTCACCTCGACTCGGTTGCTGACTGAGGGAATCTAGGGATGGTTGGAGAAGATTTAGGCATGAGAGGACAAGTGGACTCAAGTCCTTCCTAAGATGTAGGAATGTTGGAGAGAATATAGAAGAATGTTAAGAAATATGTGTACGTACACAATATTTCATTAAATTTGGAAGTTGAAGATAAATGATGAGTTAATACTTAAGAAATATTAATATTTTTAGCCACATGATTGATGAGTTGGCAAGAAAAAGATGAAGTGGAGATGGAATAACGAGTTGGAAAATAAAATTAAATAATTTTAAGAAATCATTTAATAATTGAGACTATAGGATAGAGGAATAACCATTAGATACGAGATATTTAATTGATTAAAGGAATAATTAAATATTAGATATTTAATTAATTGATTAGAGGAAAAGGATAAATGAAATAATTAATTAATATTTTAATTAAATTAATTAATAGAAGGACATGAAATTAAATAAATTAATCTTTTCAAATTAACTAAATTTAATAGAAGAATAATTATTAAATAAATATAAAATATTTATTTAATCGCTAATAGGCATTTTTATGTGTATACATTTTACCCCTCTTTGAAATGATATTGAGACAACATTGTTTCAAAGATTAAATCAAGTCTTGATAGCGTGCCTGATGGAGATAAAAATCCTGATTGTGTGCCCCCTCGGGAGATTGATCGTGAAATTGTTGAAAAATTTGGATAAGCGATTAATCTCATGATAATTGAAAGGGTCCGTCAATTGAATTCATTTGTAAAAAATAAATAAAATTGCCCCATTTTAATAGCATTAATTACCCTTCCAAATGGTAAATATAAAATTAACCAAAGGTAATTTTAATCTCATTTGCATCCTTGTCAGCTTTTGAAGAAATTATCTTTGGTGAGGAGGCGAAATGGTGATCTCCTTTGAGAAACATCGATTTGAGCGCGTTCGACGATATCAATGACCTCCTGACTATGGGTATCTGGTATGTACCTTATCCCAAGTTGTTTTGCAACTTGTCATACAATTTTCTATGTTTTTTAGTGTGTGTGAGGCAATATTGAATTTTTTGATTTTCGGCATCCTATTTTAACGCTTTCATTTTGTTTGTTAGCACTTTTGCATTTAATGTTAGCGCTTTTGTGAGTTTTAGCACATGTGTTTGTTTTGTTCACGCTTTTAAGATGTAGGTTAGCGCATATGTTATGTTAGGGCTTATGCTTTGAGTGTTTGTGCATATAATGAATAGGGTAGCGCTTATGATTGTTTCACACTTTTGTTGCAAGGTTTAGCACTTTTGCGAAAAGGTTCACACATATGTTTGATTTAGCGCATGTGTTCAATAGAATAGCGTTGTTGTTACAAATATTAGGGATTATGCTTCTAATGAATTTGTTTGATGTTCTTCATGTTAAAATTCACTTTGATGATTAGATTTAGGCATTGTGATTGATGTCTTGATTGACAGAAATTTGATAATGTTGATTGATAGGATAAATGATTGATTGATTAGATTTGATTGGATCGATTGATAGATTAGCTCTAAGAAACCGATGCAGTTTCTGATGAAGAGCATAACAAAGTTTGATTGAACTCATTGATTGATAGAAAACCATGATTGATAGGTTTAGATTGATTTGATAGCCTGATTTGCTTCATTTTGAAAAGATGTACCAATTGTTAATGTTAGAGTTATCTTGTATTAGGTAATAATTATTTATTTAATTATTAGTCTATTATACTCTACGCTTAAGCTAAACTTGGACATTTAATAATATTGTAGGTATTTAATAATTATTCTAATTATTAAATACTCTTTATCCCTTTAGGGTTTCTTTAGGGTTTCTATTCTCCTATCATAAGGATTGTATTGTAACTTTTCTTTTTCATTTTCCCTCTCTGGATGATAATCTTTTCTTCAAAGCCTTTTTTGTGTTATGTCTCCAATCTTCTCTTGTGACAGGTATTCTACTTGCAGTTGGGATCTTAGAAGTTGTACTTTCTCAACTTCTTCATGGTATCAGAGCTTACATCTGTTGCTGCTTGTTTCTGATTTCTTTTCAGAAGATTTTTTTTTTTTAGGAAAGGGTTTCAGTTTTTTTTCAGAGGTTTTAGTTTGGATATGGGGTATCTTTTTATTTATAGGAATTTTGAGCTCAAACAGGCCTCACCATTGAGCTCAAAACACCCAAAAACCCCCATTTTCATATAAAATTTGTCCAGTTTGGACAACTTTAGCTCTAGGAATTTTTTTTTGAGTTGGGCCCTTATATGCATGTTTTTCGAGGCAACCATAAAAAAAATTAAAAACTCAAAAAAATAAAAAACAAAAATAAAAAAAGTTTTTTTTTAGGCTTTTTAATGGCATGCCCAGGCCACGATCGTTACCACTAGCTGTTGGCGGTTTATTAAACCCTCACAGACAACACAACGGTCGATGGCTACTGCAAGCAGTGTATTCCACCGCCCCACTGCCACACCGCATCGGCTTGCCTTCACCCGATGGCCACTCCGCCGCTCCACTCATTGCACCGTGCCCGACCGCCGCCACCACCCATTGCACGTCACCGCTCACCCTCTACCGCTGCCCAGCCAAAGAGCCACCTCTCCTCCTCTTGCTTCCTCTTGCAAGCCCTTTTGAAAGGGGGGGGGGTTCTTGTCCTAACTTGGGAAAACAGAGTCAGTTTTTCAAAAATGAATAGGTGTCAAAAATCTCTTTTCGAGCCCTACTCAGATCTGGAGGTGAGATTTTTTTATTTTTTCATCTAGTACCTATTTTTTCCATCCAAGTCAATGCTCTTTTTTGCACTCCGGGAGCCATAACTTGGGCAAACAGACTCCATTTTTGGAAAATGAATAGGCGTCAGAAAGGTCTTGGAGGGATCTTCCCAGATTTGGATTTTTTTTTTTCTAGAAACATCACCAGATACACAAGATAGTGTCTGACACATTTTCTTTGCTCTTGTCTTCTTTTCTGGCTCTCCGATTGTACTAGTTTTTTGTTTTACATATTGTGGGGGGTGTTATTTTCTTCTCTATTTTCTATAATTTACTTCAAAAAATCAGAACACCTAAACTCAAAAAAACAAAAAAGACCCCTTTGGCATCTTCTGTCTAGTCTAAAAGATCACTTAATTAAAAAAATCAAGAGCAAGTCCAGGTTTAGGTACAGGTACACATGGCAGATTATTCAATTGAGCTAGTTACATCCCAAAACTATCACCTCTAGAAAGCTTGTATGACGAGGCTTCTCAGATCAAGAGGATTGTGGTCCTTTTTGGATGTGGATCAGTCATTGTTGCAATGTCCTTTTGAGATTCTTCAACACTAGAATAAGATGGATGAGGCTATGGGTGTCCTCTCCTTACATGTTTCAGACAACTTGCTTTTTCACCTTGATGGTTTGCTCACTCCTCAGGCTATGTGGTCCAAATTTGAAACTAACTTTGGTACTATCAATGAGTTTATAGATTACAAATTGAGGCCAATCTCTCTTCCTTGTTACCTAAATCTTTTCCTCACATTGAGAACTTTCTGAATAAGTTTAAAACCACTAGATCTATCCTACATAGTTATGGTAAGAATAAGACAGACCCTGAGTGTATCTACCTGATTCTCTCTAAGATTTGAGGTCCCTATCAGATATTTTCTTCCACATTTTATTCTACTATGGATGTGTTGGGTACATGCTTCACCATGCCTACTTTTGATGTGTTATGTGATCGCTTGACTCATGAGCAGGCTCACCTATCTCAGTTGGACACTCTCACATGATCAAAGTCAAAGGCATTAGTTGCTCAGACATCTAAAGAGAACAAGAAGCAGAAACCAAAGGCTAAGGAGGATTTAGCTGGCAGTGAGTATTCCTCCAAGCCACCACCTAAGTTTTATTACAAACCAAAGTCCTATCCCAAACAGGAGCAATCCTCTAGGTCTGGTGAGTCTTCCTCCAAGACTAAGAAAAAATCAGATGAACTTTGTAGTTTCTATGGCAAAGAAGGTTATCTAGTTTCTCGTTGTTGGAAATGGTTAGAGGCTTTGGAGGCAGCCATGCAACATCATCATATTTCTACTCCTCAACCTCTATCTTCCTCTTCTACTAGGAAAGGACATGCTCTTTTTGCAGGGGTTATTCCTTTTGCATCCACTTGGATTATTGATTCTAGGGCTTCTCATCACATGACACACTCACCATAGCTTGTTACCTCACTTGCTCAAATACTTTACAGATTGTAGTTGGTGACTCAGCACAACTTTTAGTTTCAGGTTCAGATTTTGTTCCATTGATAGGTGGTTGTTTTCCAGATGTTCTTTTGGTTTCTGACATGTCGACAAACATCCTCTCTGTTTATCAAATTTGTCATTTTGGCTCTGGTAAAACAGTTGAATTCTCCCCACATGATATGGTTATTAGAGAGCTCCATGATCCTGATTTGGTTGTGGCTACTGGCACTGTTGATTCTCATTCTCGATTATACCTGTTTGATGGCTTTGATAGTCCAGATGGTTCAGGTGTTTCTCTTTTCGCACATGCAGATTCGGTGAGAAGACTTTGGCATGAGTGTTTTGGCCATGTCAACTACAGATACTTATAGCAGATGAGCACACACACACACACACACTTGTTATTAGGCACCCTTAGATCTCCTGTACTGATGGTGTATGTCGAGGTTGTGCACTTGGAAAGCATCACCGTGATCCTTTTCCTATAGGCATAGCCACCCATGCTAAGGCACCCTTGGATTCGATTCACAGTGATCTTATGTCATTTCCGACTCCATCTTTTTTAGGGTCCAAGTATGTGCTCACTTTTATTGATGACTTCTCTAGACGTACCTAGGTGTACTTTCTTAAGTACAAGTTAGATGTCTTTGGTTCATTTCAAGTCTTTAAGACATTTGTAGAAAAGCTATATGTTCTTTCTATAAAGAGGATACACATAGATAATGGGAGAGAATATGTGAGTCGGGATTTTATAGATTTCTGCACAGAGCATGGTTTGCAGCTTCAGTTATTAGTTCCTCACACCCCTCAAAAGAATGGTGTTGCTAAGAGAAAGAATAGAATGCTAAGGGAGATGGCCAATTGTATGCTTCAGTCATGTTCTATGCAACCTGCCTTTTGGGCTAAGGTGGTTAATTGTGCCACTTATATTCAGAATCAGATGCCTCATAAGGCATTGCACCAGTTGATTCCTGAGGAGGCTTGGTCCCATGTCAAGCCTGATGTTTCTTCATTCCAAGTTTTTGGTAGTGAGGCTTGGGCATTTATTCTAGATGCTTGGAGGAAAGCCATGGAGAGGAAGAGCTGCCCACTCATTTTTGTTGGCTACTGTGAGGATGTTAAGGCGTACAGGTTTTTTGATCCTGATTCCCGAGAGGTCCTATTTAGGCGGGATGTCTAATTTGATGAGCGCCTTCCTCAGATGGATTCTCCATCAACAACTTCTCCCTCACTACCTCATCCTCCCCCTTCATCTTTTAAGGATTCCTTCTTCCTTGAGGATGATGCAGATGATGGTCCACCTTCCCCACCACCACCACCACCACACACTACTCAGCCTTTGCCCAAGTGGGCCCAGTTTACAGTTGATGTTGCTAGTTCTATGGCAAGTGATCCTACTGACACTCATCATACTCATGCATAGACATCTAGTTCTAGTCTTCTGAGTCATGCCATTTTGGATGATCCTCAGAAATTTTCAGAGGTGACAGGTCACCCAGAGTGGGATAAGGTCATGGATGAGGAGTATTCTTCTTTGATGAAGAATCATACTTGGGATCTTTAATCTCTTTCGAAGGGCAAAAAGTTAGTTCGGTGCAAGTGGGTGTATCATACCAAGTATGTTGTAGATGGTTCTATTAATAAGTATAAGGCTCATCTTGTTGCAAAGGGGTTTTCTTAGGTGGAGGGTATTGATTACTCCGAGACCTTTTCTCTTGTCGTCAAGATGAATTCTATTCGCTTTATTCTTTCTCTAGTAGCTTCACGGGGATGGACAGTTTTTTAGATGGATGTGAAGAGTGCCTTCTTGCATGGAGACCTTCGTGAGGAGATCTATATGGAGCAGTCTTAGGGTTTTGTGCAGGATTCCTCTTTGGTTTGCAGACTTTGACATTCATTGTATGGTCTCAAACAATCTCCTTAGGCCTGGTATGAGAAGATCGACTCTTTCTTGCTTTCTACACTCTTTACACATTGTCATTCCCATCCCACAATATATATTCAGCGTCAGGGGGATGATATAGTTATTCATGTGCTCTATGTTGATGATCTTATCATTACCGGTAGCTCGTCCTCCTTGATTTAGGATATTCAACGAGCCTTGATGGAGCAGTTTGAGATGCTAGATCTTGGCCTTCTGCACTATTTTTTGGGCCTACAGGTTATTCAGTCTTTCGATGGGATTTCCATACTTCAGCAAAAGTATGTTCTTGATATGCTTCACAGATTTGACATGCTTACTTGTAATCCTGCACCCACACCATTTCAGTCAAGTGTTGTTTTGTCTACCACTTGTTCTACACCTTATGTGGATTCTACCTTATATAGGTAGTTGGTTGGAATTTTGTTGTACCTGACACATACGTGCCCAGATCTTTCTTTTATGGTTGGCCTTGTCTCTCAGTTCTCCCATGATCCTCATGAGAGCCATTGGCAAGAAGCCAAACATATTTTGAGGTACATTCGGGGCACTACATAGTTTTGCATCCACTATACTTCAGGATCCCCTCACATTTTTGGCTTCACTGACTCAGATTGGGCTGGTGATACTCAAGATTGGAAGTCTACTTTTGGCTTTGTCTTTTTCTTTGGTTCTATTCCTATCACATGGTCTTGTAAGAAGCAGTCTGCTATTGCATTATCATCTACAATGGTTGAGAACCGAGCACCGGTGTTAGCCAGTTAGGAGGTTTTATGGCTTCGACAATTGATGACTGAGTTTGGGTTCCCTCCTTATAGTCCCACTATTCTTTGGTGTGACAATCAAAGTTCCATTCACCTTTCCCCCAACCCAGTGGAGCATCAGAGGTCTAAACACATTGAGCTTCACATGCACTTCATTAGACAGTTGATTTAGGATGACTTTCTCATCTTGGAGTACATTCCTATAGAGGAGTAGGTTGCTAACATCTTCACTAAACCTTTTGCATCTTCGAGCTATCTTCTATTGTGTTCTATGCTTGGGGTGAAGGAAGTTGTCCTTGGGAGGTCTCATTGAGGCCTTCTCTCCTTCATGTTCTTTTTTGCATGCTTTTCCCATCTCTTTTTGGATTAGATTTTTTTCCCATGTGGTTTTCTCTATTTCTCCATTTCATAGAGATTTGTTTGTGATTGGGTACCTCATCGGGCCTTGTTGTTGGGACCCAAATTTTCCTTCTTCTTGGAGTTGCTTTTTGCTTTCCTGCATTTAGTTTTTTAGCTACTCCCTAAGTTCATCTTAAGGGGGGGTGTTAGAGTTATCTTGTATTAGCTAATAATTATTTATTTAATTATTAATCTATTATACTCTATGCTTAAGCTAAAATTAGGCATTTAATAATATTGTAGGCATTTAATAATTATTCTAATTATTAAATACTCTTTATCCCTTTAGGGTTTCTTTACGGTTCCACATCTTTACGATTTCTATTCTCCTATCATAAAGATTGTATTGTAACTTTTCTTTTTAATTTTCCCTCTCTGAATGATAATCTTTTCTTCAAAGCCTTTTTTTATGTTTTGTCTCCAATCTTCTCTTGTGACAAGTATTTTACTTGCAGATGCTCTTGGGATCTCAGAAGTTGTACTATATCAACTTCTTTAGTTAATGGGATAGGTGAGCGATCTCTTTGATAGATAGATAGATGATTGATGATTGATAGAGATCAAATTCTCTTGGTAAACATGAGAAACTCGATGTTCTCCAGTGTCAGGAGAAATTTCTGGCTATGCACCACTTAGTGCCAAAGCTTACATAGGTAGAGGTGAGACATATAGATGCCTGCGGATTACGCCACTTGTTATACATGCCTGATATTACCCATAATAGGGGATTGTTGATTGCATTAGTAGAGAGATGGCATAGTGAGCACAACACTTTCCACTTACCCACTGGTGAGATTATTGTGACACTTGAGGATGTCTACAGGATTCTCCACATCCCTGTGACTGATGATTTAGTCCAGTATAATTTTCAGGATCATGGAGGGACAAAGGCTTGCAGTGTCATATTCAGTGATGAGAGAATTTCCAAAGGAGAGATTTGATGGGAGGATATGATTATGTATTACGAGACTCTCCCCATGATTCTTGCAGGTTTGATTGGGAGATTCATCTGTCTAGATAGGAGATCTAGAGGTTTTGTTGTTGGTTGGGGTGAGATTATTCAGAGCATGATGTAGCATCAGACTCGATATGTGTGGTGTGTTTGTATGCTCACTCATTTGTATCATGATGTTCATCAGGTTTTTTTCGATGAGAGTGCTAGTTTGTTGACAAGATGCACATTGCTACAGATTTGGTGTTGGGAGCACATTGCTATTACTCAGCCTATCCATCATAGAGTTCATGGTGAGAGGCAACCATATGTCTATTTGTATGCAAGTATCCTTACTCAGCATAAGCTGGGTAAGATGGAGTATTGCCATTGGGTTCTTGATTCACTAGATAACATCATTTGGAGACATTATATTGATTGTGAGCCATGGATGGATGTTGCACATACATTACCATTTATTATGCAGAGTAGATATCTCATTGGTCAGACTCCATACATTGTTGAGCGACAGTTGATTAGTCGTATTCTGAGATAGTTTGGTATCATTTAGTCCATGCCTACTGGTGTCACTATATATGCACGACGATATAGGGATGGGTGAGATTAGGGACCATCTTTGTCTTTTGAGATAGCACATGAATATTTTCTGGCTACTCCTAGGGTGGCTTATGATTTGAGATTACACATTATAGATCCTGGGGTTATTGCAGATTATGCTCAGTACATGCTTGCACACCCTTTTCCTCGTATTACTGATCTAGCAGATCCTCCTCCCAGCTCAGGAGATGAGGATGACATTTTAGATGATCCCATTATTAGGAGACATAGATGGAGATGAGAGCTTAGAGCTTCTCAAGAGGCTGAATGTTATGGAGATGAGGGAGGAGATGGAGGTGGAGGCGGTAGGAGACCTGAATGGAGAGGAGGTCGATTGAGAGTGCATGGAGGACCATTCAGATCAGTTACCAAGATTGGGAGACCACCTCCTATGGGTGGGAGACAGGTAGGACAAATTGGGAGGGACACTAGCAGGGCAAGAATGAGATCAGTGAGAGGGTTACCCTCTATAGGAGGAGGGAATATTACCAGACTAGATGGGTGTTGTGGGAGAGGCATTGATTTTGGTTAGATTCAACCAGACCTTAGGGTTATTGCATCTCATGGTGGAGAGGATGAGGATCCAGAAGATCATGTTTCACTTATTAGGCAATGGGTTCTGAGAGCTACTCGGACTGAGATTCAAGCAGGTGGACAGGGAGGTGGAGATGAGGGGATTGGGGGTCATGTCCCTTAGTAGGATGTGCCAGAGTAGGAGACCATGGATAGTCTCAGAGCACCAGTAGATCAACTTAGATCATAGGTACAAACACTCATGACAGAGAGGGTCAAGGAAGTTAGGAGACGTCAGGATACTCAGGGTCTCCTTGATCATATTCAGCAGGTTGGACCAATCACTCTCTTAGTTGATACCATTAGAGCACTATTTCGGGTCGAGAAGGAGACATCACACTAGTGATGATTATATGAGGATTTAGTCGCAAAGAGCTAGAGGCAGGTAGCTATCATACCACTGTGAGGATGGATACTAGCAACGGTGGAGTCATGGGACCTCCTCAGAGGAGTGGTGATCATTTGAGATAGGCATCTGGAGGATCATCTCGCCCACAGCCATAGAGATGGACAAAGTCAAGTTGTAGTGGTACAGGACAACCTTGACTTGATTTGTATTGATGAGGCACTTGTATTTTTGATCTGATATCATTGTATACTTGGAATTTTTATTGTTTTATGATGATCTATATGTAGACATGGACTCTATATGATAATCTTTTATTATGCATGTTACTCTATATGATGCAATGATGATGAAATAAAAAATATTTTTGATTCTTGATTTTTGATGACCTTTGATGCAAATGAAAATGATGACTAACTTGAATGGTATGCTTTACTTAAATGATGCAAATGCAATGATTTATATGGGAATGCAAAAGAATGAGTGATTTTATTTCATTTTTAATGTGTAAGATGATGTAAATGCAAATGATCTACATGATGTGTTTTGTATTTTTATATGTAATGCTTATAATGATTATGAATCTAAGTGCAAAGATGCCACTAAATGACCTTAATGGATAAAAAGAACTACAATGATAACGATCCTAATGAAAATAATGATGATGATACACTACATGATTTAATGAAATGCACTTAATGGAATGCAAACTAATGCAATGGTTGAAATGCAACTAAATGAAATTGATGATGATTAAAATGATTCTAAAAATGAATGCACCTACAATGATCAAATGCAAATTGTTTTTCTTTTTGTTTGTCCAAGTATAATCAATCTTTATTTATGACCATTGATTTATGAATGAAATGAAATGCTTATAATGCAGATGAATAATGAGCTAATCTAAAATGATCTAACTAAAAATGATATTGCCATTCTTCATATGCTTGTCTTGTAACAGTTCTTGATTTCATCATTGAGCTTTAAAATATTATAAGAAAATACAAGAAACTTGACATAATGATTCAAGATGACCTGAGTATTTCTTACATGTATTTTGATATAGAAAGTTTATATGAGCAACTTGATATAATGAATGAAGTTGACCTAAGTATTTCTTGCATAACAAACAAGGATATCCCCTTTCATGCATGACTCTGAATGTCCTCCTTGATCTTTTGTCGATCATATCCTTATACAAGTACATACCTTAATAAGAGATAAACCACATACAACAATCAAATAAAATAATCATGCCCCATCATGGCTTCTCTAGTCATGGACATCCTTGAGTTGCATAGAGTACATGATTAGCAATAAAATCAAGATATAAACAATGAATCTTGTATGTCATTCACATGTTCTCATGGTCATTAACTGATATAATCATCTTGATGAATGCTCTTTGATAATCCATTATTACTTGTTGGTTTTAATATTTGTATCTTGAGTTTTATGATTCAGTTGTTATAAAATGCCTTGATCTTCATTTCTTTGTTGCTCGTTATCTGTTTCAAAATCCTGGGTGTTTTTTGTTTTTCTAAGTTTTCCGAATGTTTTGGATTTTCAAAGATTCAAAAGATCACCTTTGCAAAAGGAATTAGGATTTTGCCCCCAGTAGAAACAAAACTTTATTATGGATGTATGACTTGATCAAGATCCAAACTATGGCGGGATACGAATGTAGATAAATTGATTCTGATAAAATCTAAGACAGTGACTACGATAAGTATATCAAAGATTGATAAATGTTAGTAAGCTGCATATTTTCTACTAAATGGTTCAGAGCAATGGATGTGAAAGATGAAATGGATAAGCTAGGACAGATGGAAGCGATAGATGTGATAGGATGGAGTGGATAGGTGCGTAAAGAGATCTCATAGATGGAAGAACTCACTTTTTTAGATAGCGCCTGTTTACTAGGTTTTCACTACCCAAATTTATTGTATTTTGATTTTTTGATTTTTTTTCTGCTTTTGTTGTTTTATACTTTTTAGGGATTTTCTGCTCTTCTAATTTTTATTGATTTCTTTAGGACTTTATATACTTTTTATTGATTTTTCCAAGACTTTATATGCTTTTTATTGATTTTTCCAGGACTTTAAATCTCAAGCATAGAAATTATTGTGATGGATAGAATTCATAGTTTCATCAAACCAATCACCTTCAGGGGTAGATAACTTGTATGATCCTGAGCCATATGCTGCTACTATGACAAAAGGACCTAAGCAATTTGGTTCAAATTTACCCTTCTTTTTTCGATCTTGTTGATTTCTTGGATTCTCCCTTAGAATTATATCTCTGATCTGAAAAATTGCGTGGCTTGACTCTATGATTTTGAATTCTTGTCATTCTCTGTTGATACACCTTCAAATGATCTATTGCGTTTTGGCGACATTCTTGGATCAACTCAAGTTCTTGAAGTCTAGAGACTTGTTCTTCTTCTTTTGGTATAAGACCTTTCAAGGAAACTCGTAGAGAAGGTATCTCTACTTCTATTGGTAATATGGCTTCTGATCCATAGACTAAGTAATATGGATTTGCCCCCGTTGGTGTGTGGATGTTAGTTCGATATGCCCAAAGAGAAATTTTTAGCTGAATGTGCCAATCTTTTCCAGCTTTATTGACTGTTTTCTTCAAGTTTTTCAAGATAGTCTAGTTTGATGCCTTAGCTTTACCATTTCCTTGTGGATAATATGGAGTAGAAAACCTATGTTGGATATGGAATTACTCACATAGTTCCTTCATATCTTGATTCTTAAATGGTCATCCATTATCAGTGATAATGGTCATAGGAACTCCATAGCAATAGATTATATAATTCAAGATGAATGATGATATTTGTTTTCCTGTCACTTTTGTCAAAGGTACTACTTCGATCCATTTAAGTGAAATATTCAGTAGCAGTCAAAATGAACTTATGTCCATTAGAGGATGAAAGGTTTATCTTACCTACCAAATCAAGGCCCCATTGAGAAAATGGCCATGATCCTACCATAGGATACAATTCTTGTGCTGGTGCGTGAATGAGATTCCCATGGATCTGGTATTTTTTGCATTTCTTGGCATATGTGAATGAATCTCTCTCCATAGTAGGCCAATAGTAACCCATAAAAAGAAGTTCTTAGCCAGTGTTAATCCACTTGAGTGTGTGCCACAAATACCTGCGTGAACTTCGTTAAGATTTCTCAGATTATTCTTGTTCGAGACATCTCAATAAAGTGCTATCCAGACCTTGCCTATATAAGGTATCAACAATAATAGTATATCGAGATGACTGACAGATAAAATTTCTTCTCTGATTGTGCGATAGGTTAGGAGGAAGGATATTCTCTTTTAAGTATTGATAAGTTTGGTCGTATAAGGATTGACTGGTTGTCGATATATGGAAAATCATGTAGTTATGTTGGGATTGAATAGTAGGGGTTAAGATATCTTCCACTAGGAATTCATAATGCTATTGATTCTCCTAATTCTACAAGAGAGATGCTATTGTAGCCATTGCATCTGTTGCTTTATTCTCATTTCTTGGGATCTGAGTGAATGATACTTCTTCAAAGTGTTCTTTAAACTCTTCTACCAACTATTTGTAGGGCATGAGCTTGTCATCCTTAGTTTGATAATCATCATTTATTTGGTTGATGATAAGCTGTGAATCACCATAGACATGTAATTCCTTGATATTCCATTCAATAGCCATTTTGAGACCAATAGTCAATGCTTCATATTTTGCAGTATTGTTTTTGCATGGAAACCGCAGTCTATATGATTTTGGAATTGTGTTTCCCTGAGGTGTGATGAACAAAATTCTTGTGCTTGATCCATATTGTGTATAAGAACCATCAAAGTACAACTCCCAAAATTTTGTACTTATTGTCAGAATGTCTGCATCAAGAAATTGAATGTACAATGGTATGTCATCTTGTAGGGGTGCTTTAGCTAATTGATCAACAATGACCCATCCTTTGATAGCTTTTCAATCAGCATACTCTATATCAAACTCACTTAGTACCATAACCCATTTTGCCAATCTGTCTGTCAAAGTTGACTTGTTCAACAAATACCTTAGTGGATCTATATTTGCTATTAGTTTCATAGAATGAGTCAGCATATAATGTTGCAGCTTCTGACTTGCAAATACAACTGCTAGGCATGTCTTCTCTATTGATGTATAATTCAATTCATAGCCAACAAGTGTTCTATTGATTTAATACACTGCTCTTTATTTTCCTTCTTCATCATGTTGTGCTAGGAGAGTGCTTAATGATACATTTGTCATTGAGATAGAAAGTAACAATGGTTTTCCTTTGATTGGTGATACAAGTACTAGAGCATTCATTGGATATTCTTTGATTTGCTAAAAAGCCTGTTCACAATTCTGATCTCATTTGAATGGAACGGTCTTATGTAAAAGATGAGTGAATGGATGACATCTATTTGTTAATTGAGATACAAATCTTTTGATTGATTGCAATCTTCCTTGTAAATAATGCAATTGACTTATGTTCCTAGGTGACTCCATTTCCATGATAGCTTTGACCTTTTCTGGATCTACTTCAATTCCATGAGTTGATATAATGTACTGGAGAAGTTTTCCATAGGTTACTCCAAATGCACATTCCTTTGGGTTTAATCTTAACTGGTATCTTTCAAGTCTATCAAAGATCTTGCCCAAGATGTTCAAATGTTCTTGTCTTGTATGAGATTTTGCAAGTATATCATCTACATAGTCTTCCATATATGTATGCATCATATCATGGAAGATTGTTGTCATAGCTCTTTGATAAGTTTCTCCTCCATTCTTAAGACCAAATGGTATAACATTCCAATAGTAAGTACCCCATGCATAGGTGAATGTTATATTTTCTTGATCTTCAGGGGCGATTCTTATTTGATTGTATCCTCATAATCCATCCAATAATGAAAACATCTCATGTCCTGCTGATAAGTCCACAATTATATCAATGTTGGGTAGTGGGAAATCATCTTTGGGATATGCCTTGTTCAAATCTCTAAAATTGGGGCAGACTCTTATGCTTTTATCTAGCTTTGATAGTGGCACAATGCTTGAAACCCATTCTGGATAGGCAATAGGTCTTATAAAATCCACATCTAATAATTTCTTTAGCTTATCTTTTACAAGAAGAGCGATGTGTGGATGCATCTTCCTTAGCTTTTGTTTTACTGGTTTTGCTTTTAGCTCTACATTAAGATAATGCATGATAAGATCTGGATTAAGTCCTGGTATGTCTACATAGGACCAAGAAAAATTTATTTGTATTTGGTCTGAAGAATTCTATTTATTCTCTCCTATCTTCATCTGATAATGAGGCAGTAGAATGAAGTATCTTGGGATCCTTTGGTGTGCCAATGTTTATTTCTTATGTTGGTTCTATTAGAATAGCATATCTCTCCTGAAAATATGCAGGGAGGATGTCAAACTTTCCATCTTCTGCCACCTCAAAGAGGTTTTCACCATTAGATACATCATTTATTTTTCCTCTTGATTGATCTGGTGTTGCCATGAAATGGTTTTCAACACTAGGTCTCTTTCCTTGTTTTATTTCAATTTTGCAACTCGAAAGTTTGGCATTCTCTTGACTACAAGTAACGTTACTTGATTCTATGATGGAAGATATCTTAGGTGTTATGGGTTTGATGGCATTAAGATACACAACTAAGTCATGGTCATTGGAAAATATATCCAATTTAGGGTTTTCTAGGTTATCCCAATCAATTAGTTCTAAGTGAAGAAGGGGTAAGTCATAGTCATCGTCATTGTTAGGTGCTTCAAGGTTCATGACATAATAGTCATAATTTTGCGTAGAGTAGGTAATGTCATAGATAGAATGATCGTGAGGGTAGTCTCTCCCAAGTGTTCTCCAATTAGTTCTAACAACATCAGTATTGGTATTTTGTAGTTCACACCAAGTGGCTCTTCATCTAAAGTTTGTTCTTCAAATGAATAGATTATATCAACACACATGTCTTTAGTACTACAAGTTCCTACTTGATTAATTTCAATAGATTGATTTTTATTTTGAAGTTGACATACTTGTGTACATGATATAGAAGATTATTTTGCTAGCTTTTGTCTTCTCTCGAACTCAGCTTCTTATAGACTAATAGTCAATCCTTCTTGACTATCTCTTAGTTCTTCTATGGTTTTTTCGTACCTTGGTATATCTTGCTCCTCATTTGATAGAAATCTGATATAATCTGATGCTTGATCCAAATCTATTTGTGATTCTTGTGCTGTTACTTCTTGGCCTTTTTCATTCTCTTTCTTTTGTTGTCTTGTATATGTCTCTTTTCTCTGGATTCTGAGTTCTTATCTTCTTTATAACTCTATCTTTTGTTTTGTAAAAGACAAGTCTTCATTTGTGATAGTTGCTTACTCTTCATTATTTTCTTCACTTGATATACTAGATGATACATCTAGACCCCATTCATATTCATTTGAATCTATCTCTGAACCATTGTCTAGGATTACACCACTGTACCATACAGGAATATTGTATGGTGCAAATAGTTCTCTGATTTTTGTCATCTCTTCTTTTACTGCTTCTGGAATATCTTGTTCAGATTTTGCATTTGCTCGTATTCCTTGAACTTGTTTACAAGATTCTTCTTCTCTTTTGATTACAATCTCTTCTTCCTGTTTCTCATGTTCTTCTTGTGTATGCTTATTGGCTACTATTTTTGTTGCTTGATGTAGCTTTTCTTGCCATTGTTCTTCTTTAAAGACTGATTTCTTTCTCCACTTTGGCTGTTGATAATTATGGTGATTTTGATTTGGTTTTGAATATCCAAGTCCTGATTTATCTTCTTTAGATTGCGAGTGAGGACAAATAGGTTCTTAAATACCTTGATGTTGCTTACCAATTGGTCCTTTTCCTTCATATCCCATTTTTTGCATGATCTTATAACCATTTCTATATTGCTCTATGAAAATATTGACTTCTGTAGTTGTTTCTATAGTTTCATTTTCATCTTTGTACAACCAACCAAGAATGTCCTTGTCTTCAGTTTCTTCTGCAAGTGTTCCAGCTCTAATAAATGTTCTATTAAACATTTCTTTTGATTTTTTTGAGATCCGTGGTTGGATATTTGTAGGTTTTCCATATGATTTAGGTGAAAGTGGAAAATTATGCAAAGAATATTTTCCCATTCCTTCATCATTTAATTTGAGTTTTTTCTTGAAGGTTTCCCATAACTTTTCTTGAATTTCTTTGGTAGGATATACTAATTCTTTGTTATGTGGAACTCTTGTATCTTGTGTTGGCTTCATATTATTGCAATATTGGCTTGAGTCTATAATTATAGTGACCTCTTGTCCCTCACGAGGAAACTTTACACATTGGTGATATGTAGAAGGAACTACTTGAATTTTTTGAATCCATGGCCTTCCCAGAAGAATGTTATAAGAGAGATTCAAATCTAAAGCCTGACATAACGTATTCCTTTCCATGGGTCCTATTTTGATTGGTAACACCACAGTTCCTTTAGAAGAACGCTCTTCTTCATCATAAGCCTTAATGGTTATTTTCTTCTTTGGATCTACTGTATTTTCTTATTATCCCAAAGCCTTTATTAAACTTAATGCATAAATTTTTAAGCTAGCTCCACCATCTATGAGTACACGTTTGACATGAGTTTTATTAATTGTGACTTCAACATGTAAGGGAGCATTGTGAGGATGTTGCAAGGATGCATCATCATTTTTAGAAAATGATAAGCAATGAGGGGCTATAAGGTGTCCCACCATGTTTTGGAACTAATCAACATCCAAGTCTTTTAAAATTGTTGTTTCCGTTAGAGCTTTTTCCAAAATTTCCTTATGCATAGGTGAAACTTTGAGAAGTTCCAAAATTGATATTTGAGCAGGTATTCTTTTTAATTGCTCTACTAAGTTATATTGTCATGTAGTGGAGGTTGATTCATTTTTTATACCCGAAAATGTGACCTTCGCTTTGCTTCTTGTAATGACATTGATTGGTTTTGAAGGTGTGTTATCTTTAACAATGATGTGATTTAACACATCATCATATGTATAAGTGTAGTTCACTTTGGCTTTCCTTTGTCATCTTTAAATTTGGATTGTTCACCTTTTTCATAGTTTGGAAGTGGAGTTTTGAAGGCTAGGTGTGATTTGTTTTTTTTATGGCTATCCACTATGGTAGTTCCATTATCGATTAAATCTTGGATAGAATGTTTCAATCTCTAACAATAATTAGTTTGGTGTCCTTTATTCTGATAGTAATTGCAAAAATGGTTGTCGTTCCACCAATTTGGTTTGACTTATGGTTCATAACTTCTTGCTTCTGGTAAAATAATTAGTTTATTCACAAGAAGAGTTTTCAAAGTTGATTCCAAGGGTTCTCCAATGTTTGTGAATTTGTTGTGAGGATTGGAGAAGAAAGACTTGGATTTATTGCTTTTCTCGATTGTTATTGTTTGGGATCTGACTCGATATATTAAAGATTGGTTGTTGTTTTGTAGCATTATTGTTGTCATTTCCTCCATTGATGACATTCCTTTTCTTTGACTAGAACTTGGCTTTGTCATTGTTGTTGTTGTTGTAAGAATTATTATAAAGTTTTAGTTCTCCTTTCTTTACCATCGCGTCTTCTATTTTCAAACCATTCTCAATCATCTTGGCCAAAGAGGGAGGACATTGCATTTTTAGTCGATAACTCATTTCACTGATAATATTATCAATGAATATGTCCATCTTTTCTTGATCAGGTACATCTCTTGGATACCTATTAAACATTTGTTTCCATCACTACAAGAAGATAAGATTCACCATTTTTTTTGTTTAACATTGCATAAATCTAGCATTGTTATCTCATTCCTTACATTGTAGGAGTATTGTGAAATAAATCTATTCACAAGTTTTTCAAAAGATTTGATTCTAGATGGTAATATTGAAAACCATTCCATTGATTGTCAATTTAAACTCTTGGGGAAAAGACACATAAGGTAAGTTTCATTATGTGCAAATTCCATACTCATAGTACAAAACTCCCTAATGTGATCTTGAGGATCATATTTTCCATTGTATTTGTCATATTTAGGGATCTCGCAATGTTGTGGAATTGGTATCATATTCAAACTTTTGTCAAAAGGATATGGGTAGATATCTTCCAATGAATACTTCTTGGAGCTTGTTCCATTCAACATATCTTGTATCTGTTGTTGTAGAGTTTGCATTTGCTGAGAGATTTAACAACAGATTATCCATACGATTTCTACTTGTCTCTTTGTAATTTCTTCTATCACTACACTCTCTTCTTGAGTCATCATGTTCTTTTCTTGTTTCTTCATGGCTTTCTTTGTTTATATATTCGTTATTTGGATCATCTGTGTTTTGAGTATTACTTGTCTCTGCATCTTGTTTCAAGCCATCTATGTTAAAGTCTTGTGGCAATTTATCCGGCCTAGTTTCATCCGCTTCTTAATTAACTTATTCATTTCAGATTCATTAGCCTGCTAGGGTAAGCTCGAATGGCTAACGTCGGCATGAGTGGTAGGTGACATTAAGTAGGAGGGCTAGATAAAAAAGAGGGCGTTCGGCCCCCACAAATATATATTGGTTCACCTTTCCACCTACCCTGCCATTGAATTGTGCTAGAAGAACATCAAAAGATATTTTTCCTTTTGCTTTGCTAATAATTTTTCCATTAGTCTATCAAATTTGAAATCTTGCTCAAGGTCTCTAATGGTGTTATTGATCACTTCTTCATCAACATACATATACCCAAAAGTGTGTAACGTTGAATTATCTTCTTCTTCCATTTGTTTTTGTTGTTTTCTGAGTTGTTCGTATTGAGCTCTAGTCCAAACTGGCATGTGATTGTTTCGAATTTTTTGAAGTTTTCTAAAGACAACTCAATAGGTAATTATTGGTTTAGGAAGGTATGCTTTGTTGATTTTACCACTATTGTTTGTTCGTTGTGATAAAGCATCTCTTTGTTGAAAATAACATCCTTGGAAAATTTCTCCATCAAATTCCATCTCGTAGCCACATAAATAGTGACAAAAATGGTGTAAGAATGTCCTATGTTTTAATAGGATCTTGCGATTGATATACAAGAATCTTACTCTTTTCTGAGTAGCTTTATAATTGGGTTTTCTTTTCTTAAGGCAATACTTAAAAGTCATAAAAGCATATGATAGTTTACAAGTTTGCTTGATTCCAATGTGGGTGCAATTTTGTTTTTGATATAACCTTTATTCAAAATAGGAAAGATATATCCAAGATAATGAACACAAGGTGGATTGATCAAGTTTCGTGATAGAGGATTTGATATATCTTGATGAGAAACTAATAATGATGTTGATTTTTGCACTTCAGATGTTTGAATCAATAGCTTGTTGAATGTTTTATGCTTATGGAAACCTTTTGGAAATAGCTTGTTGGATTGGTAACCCAGTTATCAAGCTAGTTTGAAAATGTGTGATAGTTTAAAGACAAATCTACTCAAGAAGTGTTTTGATACTGACTTTGAAATTTTGGTTTGATATGCTTTGTTTCAGATGTGAAAAAGCCTTTGTGCTAAATTTTGTGGTCAAAAGTGGTAACTTATGGGATAAAAGCGCTATTTTGTTGCTTGAAAGCGCTATTATGACTATGTTTCAAGGAATCTTTTCAAAATTTTCAGCAAGTTATTGGATTTTTTTGCTCATTTTTAGATGATGACTTTCTTCAATTTTTGACCATCCTGGGCATGTTATAGACATAGAAGACACAATGTTTGAAAAACAAAATGCACAAGCAAGTACAAATCTTATGCCAAACTGAGACAATAACTGTTGAATCTCACATGGGTTTCCCCCAAGGCTACGTTATTCAAAGTGGATATTTAGATGCTTGACCCCATTGGCTCCACCCTCGGCAGTCACTTCTCTGGGGCAGCCAAGCACCAATTTCCATAAAAACTCCCCATGGCAAACTTTATATCTCTACTAAGAACCATATGTGTGTGAGCTGCTTTAGAGGTCCGACCTTCTGCGTCAACAATTAGAAGGATTTTGGCAACTAGTACAAGTGGTTTTTAGTAAAGGCTTTCAGTCATGTGGCCATACATGCGACACTTTCAGCTCTGTAAATACAGAAGGTTCCCAGCCTATAGAGGTTACGCTCCATAGGGTTTATGGGTAAACATAGTGTTGCTATGAACTTATCAGCACATGTTGCTCATGACTTTAGTCACAAACATGATTTATTTAGAGTGGATTGGAAGGAATCAGTATTAGCTTGTTTCCACTTTGGGTCGTTCCCCTCTCACTAGCCCCCTCAAGGCAACTCGAGAAGGCACACCCTCTAAAGGTTACACATAAAAGAAAGTAGGTCTGGTTTTTTGATCATCGTATGAGGGTGAGAGCACACTTACCTACTACTTTATCAAGCATGGAAAACACAATTTTATTTTATCCTTCTAAAATCTATGTGCAACTACTTTAAAGAAGTCACTCAAAATGCAAGTTTCATGCTGTCAATTTTGTTAGGTCCCAGAGACAACTGAGAGGGGGGGGGGTGAATCAGTTGTCCAATAATTTCAAACCAAAACTAACTTAACCAAACTTAGTGTTTAATGCTGGTAAACCAAACTTTAATGTTGGTAGACAGTTTAACAGTTAATTACAGTACCGGTAAAGTTTAATGCATGAACTAGAAAGACAAATAACACACACAACACATAAGACAATTATTTGTACGTGAAAACCTTGTAAGGGGAAAAACCACGGTGGGAAGCCTTACCCACAATCAGATGATACTATTGCAGATAGTATGTGTGTACAATATGGAGTCTGCACATGTAGAAAGGCCAACTTCCTAGAGCTCACTGCTTAATTACAAGATGGGAGTCACACTGACTACAAATGGATGAATAAATCCAATAATAATGTACTTCTCAAAATAGTATCTTCTTATGCTGGATTCAGTACCGGTTAAGCTCTGTCGATCTTCTCAATACCTTCCTTCAATCTTCAGATGATGTCTACATGTATCGCTTTGCTTATTCCCGTTTATACCTTATTCACACTTCTTATATTTTCTTCCTATTCCACATTTTGATCTCACAAATGAGACCTTACATTTATACCAAAACCAAAGACCAAATGTGTATGTCGGCTTTACAAAGAATATTACAATAAAATCAATTACAAGTAAATCAATATCTGATGCATCATGTCAGCTCAAATGTATTTACAATAATAATAAATCATCTTCATAACGTGTCGTGTTGGTCTAGAATAAATATTCTTGTCGGTGTATAACCTGGACCTATTTGCCGATAATAGAAAATATGCAAACCCAATTAGATCAATAATCAAATCGCCAAAACCATGTCTCCAAATAATGTCTTCGACATAACCAAATAATCTCCAGATGATAATAGATCATCCTCAGTGTCGGTGAATAATATAACCTGCCAGTGAACCAAATACTGGTGACTGTGCATAAGCCACTGAACATGCCAATGAACATAACCAAAGATCTCCAAGTGCTGAATAGTGTTTGACAAGTGATAACAAGTGTTGACATCAATGACAAAATCAATGCAACACATCCAAAATACCAACAAATTTATCCCCTTATTTAAGCTAAATGAGAAAGATATGATGTGTTACTTTCCAAAATAGAACTCTTAATTAACTAGGTGAGGAAATGCATGAAATTTGCTTAAAAAAAATTCCTACACATAGACATGTCAGTAGTTTCAAAATTTCAGTTCTTGGACATTCGGACCTGCAAGAAAATTTTGTCAGTTGAAAATAAAAGCGCTATTCTAACAAATGCATCATCTTTTACCTCAAAAGCGCTAACCTAAAGGACAAAAGTGTTAACCTATGATACAAAAGCGTTACTCTGCGGACTAAGAAGCGAGAAATCACTAACAAAAATGCTAACCAAAATGACACATGTGTTAACTTGCAGGACAAAAGTGCTGCTCTGAAAATTAAATGTGTTGATTTGCAGACAAAAGCGCTAACCTAAATGACAAATGTGCTAACCTATTAAATAAAAGCATTGTCAGAACTCACACAGGTGTGAATCTGGATTAAAAATGCGTTAAATTTGTTTTTGTGAGAACTAGATAGGATATGAGAAAGATATATGCGAGGCTCTAGCCCCACGGTGGGTGCCAAAATGTGTCGACTTCAATTTCATCATCAAAATACTACCTGCAACATATTGGTTTCACAAAAGACAAAGGAAATGCTATAGGAAATTCAAATTCAACCAATGAAACTACATGAAATAAATATTTAAAATAAAAACATTATTTTTACCTTCATGATTTAAGTCTCATTGTATTCTAACTCCAATGTTCTTGGTTGCAGATGATGTGCTCTCAGACAAGAACAGATAGCTTCCAAGATGGCATATGAAGAATGGACTGATAACTAATAATTAACTGATACAATGATATGCAATGCTAAATGATTATGCTAATTGCTTCAAGATTAAAACTCACAGATGCATAGGTTTTCACAAATGGTTAACTTGAAAAATCTCTTGAAGACTCACTCTTTCTCAACTCAAACTCCCACATTTATAGACTTTGAGAGGATAAGATGATGTGGCCTAGATCAACGATCATGATTAGATCTGCAGATTTGGATGGTTGTGAGCAAAGGTGAAGGTTGAGAGAAAGGGGGAAGGAGAAGGCAAGTGTCACTCATCTCTCCTTGACTGATTTGCTGACTGAGGGAATCTAGGGATGGTTGGAGAAGATTTAGGCATGAGAGGACAAGTGGACTCAAGTCCTTCCTAAGATGTAAAGATGTTGGAGAGAATATAGAAGAAGGTTAAGAAATATGTGTACGTACACAGTATTTCATTAAATTTGAAAGTTGAAGATAAATGATGAATTAATATTTAAGAAATATTAATATCTTTAGCCACATGATTGATGAGTTGGCAAGGGAAAGATGAAGTGGAGATGGAAGAATGAGTTGGAAAATGAAATTAAATAATTTTAAGAAATCATTTAATAATTGAGACTATAGGATAGAGGAATAACCATTAAATATTAGATATTTAATTGAGAAGGAATAATTAAATATTAGATATTTAATTAATTGAAGGAATAATTAAATATTAGATATTTAATTAATTGATTAGAGGAAAAGGATAAATGAATTAATTAATTAATATTTCAATTAAATTAATTAATAGAAGGACATGAAATTAAATAAATTAATCTTTTCAAATTAACTATTTAATAGAAGAATAATTATTAAATAAATATAAAAATATTTATTTATTCGTTCATAGCCATTTTTATGTGTATACAGTATGCATCATGGATTGAGAGAAACAGTTTGTCAAAGTTTGACAATTTTTTGGACTTAGGGCACTTGAGAGATCGCGTCGATAGGGTATGGCTCTAGACGTTCCAGTGAGCTAGGAGGCACAACAGGAGCATGCTTACCATAAAATTGCCCACCCGGATGTGATCTTGTTGTTGATTCATGCCCACGATGAAAGAAATCAAATTTAGCCTATCTTGCAACATGCATCTGACGATTTTCACACAATTTTTAAACAAATTGCAATATCTCCTAAAGTAATGGGTGACAATTCATGAAACCAACTGGAAATGAAACTAGATTCATGTATCTAACATTTCCAACAAGTCTCAGGTCTTTATTTGATCTGTACAATCCAAACAATTTGAAAGAGCAGCAATATTGCAAGAAAACACATAGAAATAGTCTCCAAATTGATTCCTACTTTATTCAAAACTTCAATACAAAGTTTTTCAACCTTTGGGTCATGTTAAAGATGCCTACTTATGACCATGCAAGTGGTTTCCATCATCCAACCCCAAACTTTGACAACTTTGACAACAACTGAGCAACTTGGACAACAACTAAGCAACTTTTACATCTTTTATCCAAATGACCCCAAACTTTCACAAATGATTCAAATTGATCATTAATGGTCCCAAATGACCTTATTTAGATGAAACAACACAAAACAAGACAAAAACCCAAATTTGACCATTGTGAGCATGAGGGTGCTCCTGCACCACTCACATTGATAGATATAAAGGAAAGGAATCAAAAGCATCCAGTGATCATTACCATGGATCAAATGTGATTATTACCAGTTAATTTCATTGTGATTGAGGAAAAGATTTTTGTAGAGTTAGTTCAATATTTTAGAAAACTTATCAAATCATATTCCACAATTGTAATGTTTTATATCATAGCAACAAAAATCATTTGGGGAAAAAAACAGCAAACCAAAAGTACAAGATTTTTTGAAATAATCAACATAGAGATATATAGAGTAAATAAAATAGAGTTTAACCCATGATTGTAGAAAATATATTTTTGTGTTTATATTCATATTGTTGATTACATAGGCAAATATTCATTTAACTTTATAAAAGGGCAGTCACCAAATACATCGAATAGTTGTCTAAGTCGGAGATCAAAGATTAGCCAAGTCTATGGAGTGGCTAAGATCAAATTTTATCAGTCAAAGATTCAGCTATTGTTAGGAATTTAGTAAAAGTGGAAGCTATTTTGAAGTGATCCAAGACTTTCATTGTGATTGAGACATGGAGTTTTCTAGGGGTAGTTCAATATCTAAGAAACATTATCAAATCATATTCCACATTAGCAATGCTTCACATTCCCTGATAATAATTGTTAAGTATTTTATATGGGGTAGAATTCTACAAAATGCATTTGTTTAGTTGAAGTAATTGATTAGCAAGCCATTGGTTTTGGCAATACCTAGCTTGCAACTACTATTTTAGGTAGAGACAAATTTTAATGATTGTGTGTTGGAGGATCTTTTATTACAATTTTTTAAGCTTGTTTGTTGTCATTCAGACTTATTTCGTTGAGCACTTTGGATATATTTCTCACATAATGAATTGTATGGCTCTGTTTGAGAAAAAATTAACTATATCAATTATAAATCAATGTTTATATTTATCAAAATGCACAATAATGAACACAATGAACAAATTATGTATGTACTGAATATCAATATCATTAAAATGCACATTTATTGGATCAAATATAAACATTTATATATATCAAAATGCACAATAATTGTGTATGTATACAAAAATGGCATATATGCCAAGTCAATAAAAGTTTTACAAAAAAGTGGCATATGCCATGTCCAGATCGATATACAATAAAAATGCAAAATATATCTAGATTTAATGGTCATTTGATGACCATAACTAACACTATATGATCCTATAGTTGTGGTGGATCATCAAAATCAAGCCTCTTTGATGCAATATATGGTTTTGTAGGTGGCTGCACAACCACAATTCAAAAGCCAAGTTAGAATCCTTTTGTATAAAATAGTTCACAATAATCAGCATAACTATACATTCAACTATAATTTCTTTGCAATTGATTTGTAGATTACCTCATCTGTCGATCCGGGATGTACCATCTTTTCTCTCATTGCCTTGCTAGACTTAGGAGTCCTCTTAAAATAGAACTTGAGAGGATCCACATTATAGCCAAATCACAAAGAAGCCTATTGTAGGTTAAATACAATTAATGCAAGTTAATAACATATATAGATCAAAAACACTAAAAATATACAATATATAGAACAAAAGTGTACCGAAGCCTGAGATGCTTCTCATGTTGTCTTAGGAGGGCTCACCATTGGTGAAGCAACTATGGTTATTTCTTGTATGAAAAAAGATAAGATTATAATTTATCTAAAGTTCACATGTACATGTGCATATAATCGTGAAATCAAGAAAATAAAGTAGAGATACATACCTCTTCCCTCTCGTGATCCTCTGGCATATCAGGTGCATTCATCAATTTTACAAAGCTCAATTGTCGTTGTATATAAAAGAGACAAAAAAGACTAATTAATCTACAACTTCCGATTTCAATCTTTTCAAACAATTGTGTCAATTAAAAATGTGCTCAATTACCTTTTGACGTTTAGGCATCCTCGAGGATTTCTTTCGCCCGAGAGTTGTCCTAGACACGTGTGGGGTACCATAAAAAAACAAAGTTAATAGAAGAGATATCAGTAGATAATATTGAATATAATTTAATAAATCTAAAATCAAATGACTTGTATATTCAATCAAAAGAACACATAAATAATAGGTGTGCAAAATATGATATTGCATAGCTTTCTAGGCCAAAATCGATGGCCGAGAGAGTGACATTATCAATCTGGGACATTTGATCCCCTGACAACTCCTATAAAATGCAAAATAAATATACATTAGAGTCAATATATCTTAATAAAAAAAAAATTGAATTCAAGCTACTATTCTATTTTAACATGTTTCAAAATCTATACCTCATGTGTGGAAGCTACAACTGCAACAATCGATGATGCATCCTAGAATGCATATTGTTTGTATCAATTTAAATCGATCTATAAATGAAAATTTATTTATATTTACAATTTTTAAGTGATTGATAAATAAATGTTATCAATTCAAATCAGCACACCTATGTCTGCGTATGACCACCAAACACCATATCCATCAAATCATCAGTCAACGTCATATCCTCTACAATGCTAGTTTGACATCCACCCCCACAACATGTACATAGATGAGAAGTGGAACCATCTACAATGGCCTTGACATCCATCCCAAAGCATATACCTAAACAACTAGGTCACACATGCTGAATGGGCTCATCAAGGCTAGATGGTTCAACTACCGCATCATCATCTAGGTGAAGAGGGTGTGATAACTGTGTGCCATGTTGAATGATGGCATCAGTTAATTCAGTGGCCACTTGAAGAGTCTATATCTCCATCAACTCTTTCAAGGCTACTAGGACAGTGACATGAACCACAGGTTTTGGTGCCAGGGGGATGCGACTTTCGGGGTTTAGTACCCTCCATGCTCCACGTCTATCTTGGGCAGAGCCTCCACCTCTACCCTTAAAATATCTCATATCAAAATAGTTCAACCACTCATTGAGGATAAAATCACAATATAGTTTCCTCAAAAAATATAATGGAACCTCAAAATTATTACAAGGTGGTTCAAAGACCATCCGCCACCTATTCCAAAAATCATTTTTCATCAACAAATGGTTACACCAATGTATAGGAAACCTCTTTGAATTAAGAGGTAAGGTCTCAACGGTTTTGGGATCAGTAAAAACAACACATATTTGAGCTTTACTTATGTTTTTTTTTACTTCATTATAGGATAACCGTTAGAGTATTCGGGTATTTACTTGATTAATTAAATAATATTTGTTTAATTATTTAAGTTCCATTTATCTCTTTTACACTTAACATAACTTTAGGTGCATAATAATTAATTCTTTTATTAATTATTATGTGCAAACCTAGGTTTTCCCCTTTAGGGTTTCTTAACCTATTAAAGGTTGAGTTCTTTCTTTTCATTGTATGAAGAAGGATTATTATTATCAATACATTTTGGAGATTATTGAGCTCTCATCTTTTGAAGCATATTTTTCTTGTGTTTTTGTTCCTTCTGTGATTTGCTTCCTTGCTTCTCCTTGTAACAAGTTTTTCAGCTTGCAGAGATCATTTGGGCTCCTGTGGTGTTGTATTTCCTCAACTCCAACATGGTAATATAAATTTTTCGATAAATGGAGGTCGGATGCTCATTCTACATCTCCTGGAGTGCAAAAAAGAGACCCCACTTTGACTGGAAAAAACACAATCAAACAGAAAAATTGAAAAAAAATTACCAACATGACGAGGTCCAGCTCGGAACCAGCTTTTTGACGCCTATTTGTTTTTGAAAAAATGACTCTGTATGCCCAAGATATGGCCAAAAGAAAAAACCCCTCTTTTTGGGTATAAAAAGGGTTAAAAATAAAAAAAATTAAAATTATTATTATTATTATTATTTTTGATGAAAAAATTTTCTGACGCATTTGCAGGCACAGCCGTACGGATTTTTGTGCCTCGTAAAGCGTGCCAATGAAAAAATCATGGCCCAGATGCACTTGTCATCGAAATAGGTCGAATTATATATCAAAATGAATGGAAACGCCTTTCGGAAGCCAATGGTGAGGTCTGTTTTGGCCCAAATTGCTTTGATTTTTTTTAATAATTTTTTTGACGAATTTCTCGAAATTCATGCAAAAAAATGCAAAACCAAAGAAAAGATTTCATAACCCAAATTTGACAAATTTTATATGGAAATGGGGGTTTTGAGGCATTCTGAGCTCAACAGTGAGGTCCATTTGAGCCCGAAATGATCAGAAACAAAATAGCTACCCCAAATCCAATAAAAAAATTCTGAAAAAACTTGAAACCCTCCAAAAAATCTTCTAAAAAATCAAGAACAAGCAGCAACAGATATAGGCTCTGATACCATGAAAAAGTTGAGGAAATACAACTTCAGAGATCCCAAGAACACCTGCATGCAAATACCTGTCACAAGAGAAGAATGGAGGCACATAAAGCAAAAAAAAAACATAAATGCTCTGAAGAAGAAGATTATCATTCAGAGAGGGAATCAATTTAATGAACAAGTACAATACAATCCTTATAAAAGGATAATTGCAACCCTAAAGGGATAATGTGTATTTAATAATTAGAATAATTATTAATTATTAAATACCTACAATATTTATTAAATGCCTAAGTTTAGCCTAAGCATAGAGTTTAATAAACTAATAATTAAATAAATAATTATTAGTTAATACAAGATAACTCTAACACCCCCCTTAAGATGAACTTAGGGAGTAGCTAAAAAACTAAATGCATGAAGCAAAAATGCAACTAAATGATGAAGGCAAATTTGGGTCCCGGCAACAAGGTTTGATGAGGTACCCAATCACAACCAAATCTCTATGAACCGGACAAATAGAGAAAACCACGTGGGAAAAAAATCTACTCCAAAAAGAGATGGAAAAGCAAGAAGAACACCACTGAAGTAGGAAATAGCTGCAAACATTGTCGAAGAGTAACTGCTTCAGTGGTGTTCTTCTTGCTTTTCCATCTCTTTTTGGAGTAGATTTTTTTCTCACATGGTTTTCTCTATTTCTCCGGTTCATAGAGATTTGGTTGTGAATGGGTACCTCATCAAGCCTTGTTGCCGGGACCCAAATTTGTCTTCATCATGCAGTTGCATTTTTTGCTTCATGCATTTAGTTTTTTAGCTACTCCCTAAGTTCATCTTAAAGGGGGGTGTTAGAGTTATCTTGTATTAGCTAATAATTATTTATTTAATTATTAGTTTATTAAACTCTACGCTTAAGCTAAACTTAGGCATTTAATAAATATTGTAGGTATTTAATAATTATTCTAATTATTAAATACACATTATCCCTTTAGGGTTTATTTAGGGTTGCACACCTTTAGGGTTTCTATTATCCTTTTATAAGGATTGTATTGTACTTGTTCATTAAATTGATTAAGTGCCATGAGGGGGTTGATGTTTGCCTTGTTTGCCATCTATTGTTGTCTAGTGAGTGTTTCTTCCACGACATTTGCCTCATGATGTGTGTCAAGTGAATGTTCCTTCCATGACACCATGTACTTTTCTTAGCACATTTGATGTTCTTGGTTCTTCGTCATGCAGTTCTTCTTGGCTGTTCTTTTCGGTGTTCCTGTCCCTCTCCCTCTTCAACATTATGGGGAGGTTTGTCCTATTGGTTCTAATGCTTCCATGGTTCGACTGATCAGCTCTTTAGGATTTGGTTTCTCATGCCATCTATATCTTTGAGTTTAGTGTTTGCCTTGTTTGCCATCTGATTCGAGTAGTGTCATTTGAGGGCACTCATGCAGATTACAGTCTTCTCTACCTGGTCATGTTCTATTTTAGTGGAGGTTCTTCAGATCAGCAGTTATTCTTCGACAGAGTTTGCAGGTTCTTCATGCTTCAGTGGTGTTCTTTTCCATCTTTTTTGAAGTAGAGTTTTGTTCCCATGTGGTTTTCTCTATTTCTCTAGTTCATAGAGATTTCATTGTATTTGGGTACCTGATCAGACCTTGTTGTCGGGACCCATCTTTATTGCTTTTATTAGTTGTTCTAGGTTTTAGCTTCTCCCTAAGTCTAGCTTAAGGGGGGGTGTTAGAGTATTCGGGTATTTACTTGATTAATTAAATAATATTTGTTTAATTATTTAAGTTCCATTTATCTCTTTTACACTTAACATAACTTTAGGTGCATAATAATTAATTCTTTTATTAATTATTATGTGCAAACCTAGGTTTTCCCTTTTAGGGTTTCTTAACCTATTAAAGGTTGAGTTCTTTCTTTTCATTGTATGAAGAAGGATTATTATTATCAATACATTTTGGAGATTATTGAGCTCTCATCTTTTGGAGCATATTTTTCCTGTGTTTTTGTTCCTTCTATGATTTGCTTCCTTGCTTCTCCTTGTAACAGGTTTTTCAGCTTGCAAAGATCATTTGGGCTCCTGTGATGTTGTATTTTCTCAACTCCAACAACAACCCACTAGCATAAAAAGAATGACATCGATCCATATAGCTTCCCCATTTTGTAACTTGTTTGGAACTTTCATTGGCACTACTAGCCAATGATTCTAGGGTTGTGGCAAGGGATGCATGATGCTCATGCTCAGATGCCTTCAGTCTATTCACCAATCTAGTTATTTTGGTAGTGTTTTGTGTTAATTGGTTTATCAAATCCTCTTGTGTAGCTTGTGAATGGTCTATTGGAGGAGCTGGATGGTTTGTATCTTGAGGGTATGGTTATGGGTTTTTCCCTAAGTTATCAGGAGGTGTGTCTTACTGGGGGGCAATATTTTCAAAACCTGACATGCATTCATAACAAAAAAAAAACAATGAATTTACATTCAAAATTCAAATACAATTTATCAAATGGATAAAATAGATGAAAACAACTCAATCTCATACCTCTTGGTTTCCCTTCCATTGTGGATGTGTTGCTCTTGAAAACCACATTCGCATATGACGTGTTTTAAAACCCTCCAAAATGCTTTTGTGCGGTCGCGAGTGAAAATAACCCAGGCGGTCGTAGAAAAGAAAAATTATTGACAAGAAAATGTGTACGGGGTTTTTTAAGCAAAACCACATACACGTTTAGTATACCATAAACCCCGTACACGGTTTTTCTCCGTTTAGGCTTGGTAAAACGAGCCTAAATGAGTACGGGTTTTTTTTAATTTGAAATAGCCAGTTACGTGTTATATGTTTTTTCAACTCTTTTTTTAGGTGTCCACTTTTTTACACACCATCTTGGTGCACTTACCATTGGCCACTTTTCGAGTAGGAGAACCCTTGTCATTCTCTCTTGTAAGTTTCATAACTTGCAAGTACATTGGTGTGTCAAACCCCACAACAATGCACCTCTTAGGATTTTGCCTTTGGGTTTATCCTTTTACCCTTGTTGATTTAAGATATGACATTTTTTATTGTACTCATTTATTTTCATATTTAAAATTATTATGTATCATTATTTCTTAGACTTTCCTTTCACCTAGGGTTTTGCCCTAATTTGTTCTCTCCTTCATCCATTATTTATTGTTGGCATATGTGCAGAGTTTGATGACATGATGATATTGTATGTTGTCATTGATGTCAATATGTTGAAGTATGAACCGGTATATTGAAGTAAGGAAACTGGCAAGAGAACCGGTATGGTGATGTGAACTGGTATATATGAAAAAGTGAAGCGGTATGATGATGTGAACCGGTATATGCAAAAAGGTGAACTGGTATGTTGAAGTGTGAACCGGTATATGCAAAGTTCATATCGGGGTTTCATTTGATATGACTATCGGTTTGTAGTCTCGGCTTCAGGGTTTCTGGTTGATGCATTTCAAGTCTGTGTAATTCGACCGATGATATTCTATGATGGGTAAGCATTGAAATGAAGATCAGATCATGTTGCCAAATCAGCCTTGTGTGCATGAAGGATTTCCTTGAGGATCTTGCATGAAGAAGATTGATTCTTGTGTGTGTAAAAAGTGGACCTGTATCTATATTTGAATACACAACACTTCAATTAAGTCATTAGATGCATGGCTAGTAAATTAATAATCAATGAATAATAAACCATTACAAAGAGACCCATTGCCTTCCAGTAGATGCGAGTTTAGATGGCTCTCAGATTTCTAAGATATCCAGTGACTAGACAACACCTAAATGAAGGATTTTTAAATCTATATGAGCATGAATTCAAGCTAGATGGATGCAAGATTTAAGCTAGATAAATAAAAGATATGCAAGATTAATCTATCATGATTTAAGCAATATTAAGCTAAATGATTTAAGCAATATGAAATAATTAATATGCAATATCTCAATGCAAATTCTCAATGAACCTAGAGCAAAAATAGCATAATAACAATACATTCACTAGGATTTTTGAATGAGAGATGAGAGCCTGGATTTATAGAAAATTCAGAAAGAAACCAACGGCTGAGATCAAATGATGATGAGCGGTCAAGATTTTCCAAGAGGAAGCACAATCTAGGTGAATTGATGTGATTGGATGCTTTTCTTAGTTTTAAAGGAAATTGAACTAAAATTAAGATAAAATCAAGATAAAACTGATTTATTCTCTATTTCATTCAATTTTAATATTTAATTGTTTTAATTGCTTTCTTTGAGATTGTTTATCAATTTTTAATTTGTTTTTTTCAAGATTGTCTCCAATTGATTTATTTTCTCAAATTTTAATTCTTTTTTTGATTTATTTCCTTTTTTTGAAGATTTGTGCTCATTCTTTCCAATTCCTCTTTCTTGATTTGTTTCCTTTTTTGAAGATTTATGACAATTTTTATTTATTTTTCAAATTAATTCCTTTTTTTGATGATTTAATGGCAAATTGATTTATTTAATTAAATATGCAAAAGATATTTAATTAAAATAAATAAGATAATTGTTTAAAATGATTTATTTGGAATGATCAATTAATTAAATAAATATTATTTAATTAATTTTGAGTGATTAATTTGCCATGTGACATTTGATGATTTTAGAAATTAATTGCACGCTCAAGATTGATTTAATTGCCTTTGGTTAGGACCTTGGTGATGTTGTCGAGATTAGAGGCTCATGGTTTAGATGACCATTTTTAGGGTATTACATTTGCCCCTCTTTGAATTAATGTGTGAGCAGCGCGTTGGTTCAAAGAAATTTTGATGTCTAGGAGATACTAGTTCTGAACTTGATTGATCATGAACTAGATGAAAATCGAGGTGTTTAGCTTGATTCGAAGCGACGAAGCTGGATAAAGTTTGATTAAAGTGATATCGATCTCTAACTTGATTGAACTTAGGAATGATAGAAAACAAAAGATATTGAACTTGAACTTGATTGATCAAGAAGCGAATCTTACTGATCTAGAACTTGATTGATCTAGACACAGTGAGTGATGATAAAAAATCGATCTTGAACTTGATTGCTCAAGACACGATGAGCAAAGATAAACTGTCCATCTTGATCCAAAGCAATAAATACTGAACACCTACTTAGATTGAATGTGATAGAAGATACTCTTTAAACCCTTGATTGATTTTAAATGAATAATCAGCTTGATGAAAAGCGATGAAACTGATTACCATTAAGAGATTGATTCAAATGAAGACAAATATCAGCTTGATATGAAGCGATGAAATTGATATGCTCCTAGTGATTGATTCGATTTAGATGGTCAAGAAATCTCAACTTAATATAAAGTGATGAAGTTGAGATGCCCCTAGCGATAAGAATTTGATTGATTTTCTTTAGTTGAAAAGATTTTGCTCGACTTTTGATGAAGATTTGAAAATTTTCTTGACATTTGAAGAATGTCAGGTCATAAGGCCACGAGTATGCCCCCTCAGGAGCGAAATCGAAAGATAGCAAGGGTACACGATTATAGGCAATTTCTTTAGCGATGATGATGATTTGAGCACAAATTGAATTAGAGGAATTTTTGGAATTTTTGCATTGATTGATAAGAAATTGGGCACAAAGTTGATCGTAAAGTTTATGTGTAGAATGAAATTGAATTAAGATTCAGTGTTGAAATTGAGCGCAATTTAAAGAAAGAATAAGCTTTTGATGAAAAGAGGGCTAAGTGGTCCAAATTCTGAAATTCACTAGCAAAATGATCTCGAATTTCGATTTCGATCCGAAAAATGGACTCAGGGCAGCCAATTTACGAGCTCTTCATTTGATTTCATCGTACTTGTGTTGATTGGTTATGAGATGTTGTTCTATATGCTTTATTCTATATGTATGCATTTATTTTTCAACATGGATGAATGTAATGCAAATGATTATTGATGTCTATTTTTGTTTCTTTTCATATGCACATAAATGAATGAGTATGAATGATATGAATAATGTAATGTTTTCATTTTTCTATGCAATACAATAAATGCGGGTGAGTAATAATGAATGTATGAATCTATATAATATGTTTATGTATGCAGCTAACACCTCAAAACACAAGTACTCGATCAGAGAAATGATGAAAAGAGACCACTTAGCTTAGAAATGTTGATGCTCCAACTCTCATTCAGAAAATAAAGAAAGCATTGTTACCATATCAAAATCACTCTAAATGTATGAGATGCAGAATGAAATGAAAAATGAGATGCAAAATGAGATGCAACCTAAACCTAGTCACTGGATTTTGAAAAGCTTAATTTTCATCATTGAGCATTTTACAACCGCAATAGGCAGATTAGAGTTCCTTGCTTTTCATGTGCAATATTAATTATCTTGTCTGTAATAACCCTTTTCTCGTTCATATCCTTGGACAGATTACGCATGGACATGGATTGCACAATGAAGAAATTCCCTCAAAACAGACAAAGAAATGGTATGGAACCTCCCTGTAGCATTCAAATAAAAGAAGTCGAGGTATGTGAGGCGATTTCACCTTGATGTGAAGGCTCTTATCATAGACACCTAGTTAATTTAGATGTTTCCAGACCATTGGAATCATTCCCACAAGCAGAAAACAAAGAAAATATTATGCCCCCAATCCTTGCTCCTCTTAGTCAAGATACACTTCCTCGAGTTACTCAGAGGGATAATAATTGAAAACCAATATAAAAGACAACACACAAAGAAAAATTTTATGCATAGCTCACACTGTTTAATGATTGTTTTTCGTTATGTTGTTTTGCTTGTTAACTCGGTGATAAAACTCTTCAATAGTTAGAAGATAGGTAACTGACTCGGAGTAGACGACCAGATTTCACTAATGGAAAGATGACTTGGTTAACACTGCTTAGGACATGTAATGTGCTCTTGTCAATTACCTAAGACTAGGACATTGATCAGTTTCAAGCCATGAGGGTTCCAACGAACCAGGATGTCACAAAAGTGACTGAAATATGTACAAGCGAAAGCAAATATGCAAGAAAGTGGGAATGCCAGCGTTGTGTTGATAGATGGAGTGCTTGAGTACAAGAGGCGCCTGTTTACCAAGTTTTCACCTGCTTGGCAAAGATTCATTTTTTTTTTTTTACCGAGGTGCCTATTTACCAGGTTTTCACCAAGGCATTTTCTCTCTTTTTCCCTTTTTTTTCTTTTTTTTCTTTTTTTTCTTTTTCTTTTTTTCTTTTTTTTTTTTTGAATTTTTTCAAGACTTTTTCTGATTTTTAGGATTTTTTTTCAGGACTTTTTCTGATTTTTAGGAATTTTTTAAAGACATTTTATGATTTTTAGGAGTTTTTTCAGGACATTTTATGATTTTTAGGAGTTTGTTTAGGACTTTTTCTGATTTTTTAAAGATTTTGTTCAGGACATTTTATGATTTTTTTAGGATTTTGATGTTTTCTCCTAGTGTCTAGCAAGGTAAAAGGGATTTTGAGTACATGAATGGATAAGTGAATGATGGTGGACACTTTCAAGGACTATCTCACAACGATAATCCAAGCATAGGGTCCAGCTATAGCAATGTAAACCAAGGATTTTAGTGATGTAAAGAAAGGATTTTAGCGATGCAAAGCAAGAATATAGCGTAGAGAATCAAGGATATAGTGTAACGAAGCCATATGTTCCAAATAAGTGGCCATGTCAAGAGGTTTGTGGAAAGCATGTTTTTTCATTTTGTCCATAGTGTTGATCAAGATCAAGGGATAGATTTGGATAGGAGGCAGATATGATAAGCAAGATCAAAAGGAAGTAATGAAGGATGTAAGCGAGCAATGGATAGGAGCTAAAGGGTCTGGATCAAGTGTAATAGATAGGACACATGAAGCCTGCAAAGATCCTTAACCTTGTCAAGATCAAAGGTGGAAAGGGGATATGAACATAGATAGAGTGAATGAGGGATAATGGAGGATGGAGGATAATGGAGGAAGAAGGATAATAGATGGATGTACATGGATGGAACTTGCCCCCAGTGTAAAGTGCAAAAGGATAATGGATTACACATGATGCCCATTTGCCAGGTTTTCATCATGGTACTTGCCCAAGGCGCCACAAGAAGTGGTTTTCACTCGTGGATGAAATTATTTCTCTTTACTTTTTTTTTCTAATTTTTTTCACTTTTTCATCATTTTTTTTTCTGAAAGATATTGGAGGCATGATAGGGGATGGAAGAAGGACCCCAACGTCTCTCTTCTTTGGATGGTACCCTTGGAATATGAGTTGCAATAGACCATGGCTATGAAGGTATGCTCAAAGATGTTGACAGGATAATGAAATGAAACTAAGGCAAGGACTTATGCAAAGGATTGGATAAGAGGGATGGAAGGGTGAAAAAGAGGTGTTGGATAATGGATGGGATGTTGGAAGAATTGTGTATGGCTAGATGGAAATGTTGGAAAGATCAAAATTGGTACACATCTTGAGGGATGGTGGAAATATGGAGCAGAAGTGAATCTTAGATTTTGAGATTTGGATGGAGGAAAGGTACATATTTTAGGGCATAAGAACCCAAAATGGATGAAGGAGGTGATGGAGGAATAGACTCGGAAGGTCTGGATGGAGGAACAACAATTTTGGATGCCAATTTTGATTTTTCTTGAGACTTTTGTGCTTCAAGTAGCCGCTTAGGGATCCACATGGTTTTTGATTTTTCATGTTTTTGTAGTTCCTTAGAGCACATTTCTTGTACAAGTGCCTTAGGAACCCATATAAATTTTGACTTTTCTTCTTTCTTTGTGGGCCTTTGTGGCATTTTGTATTTTTCTTTTTTCTTTTTGGATTATATTTTTCTTTGTTTTGACATATCGATTAGATGGGACATGTTGATCCTTGAGTACATGTGGATTGCTTGACTTATGACTTTTATGTTTGACATCCAAATTGCTTTGAGGGAGATGCGTGGATAGATAGGAATGATATGAAGGTATTTTAGATGGATGGAAGGCACTCGAAGATGTGTGCCTTTGTTGATCTTGCATAAGGGATGGAGGGATATAGGGACCTAGAATGGATGGAAGAGGTGAAGGGGAAGGCGTGTGTTTGGATTTAAATGGAGAAATGTAAGATTTATGAGGGATACCAACATCTTGAGAAATTTCCTTGAGGCCATGACCTTTAACATTTTCTTTAATATGGAGGGGTTCTTGCTTGTGGAGATTTACCCCTTTGTCTTTATAAATATTTTGACTTGTAGGATACACTTTGCTTTGGAAAGAAGGTGCGAGTCCATTATGAGATGAAGGTGGAATGTAGGGAATGATAGGATCATGAGAGGGATTTGTAGGCATGATGGATCCTTGAGGTGAATATGGAGGATTATGACAAGGAGATGAAGAGATACTTTGATCTTGACATGGAAGAGGACCATTGGATAGAGTAGGAAGGGTATTTGACTCTTCATTTTGAATAGGATCGTTTGAAAAGGTGGAAGAGGCATCATGATCTTTCTTAGGAAGTAGACTAGGAATGGGACTTGGAAGGATGGTTTTCTCTTGAGATGGATGGAGTTCATCTTGGAAGAAATGGAAGGTATAAGGCGATCATCATGGGATTATAGTGAAATAGGATCTTTTTCAATCATTAGATGGGATTGGAGAGTTTTGGTGTCTTGATCTTGATTTATGATAGGACTTGTTTCTTCATTTTTTAGATTATCCTCTTGACATGGAGTCACTTCTAAGGAAGGGGTAAGATTGTGCATAGGCATAGGGGATTCTTGGAAGGTCTTCATATTTTGGCATGATGGGGAAGCATTTTGAGTGAGACACTCTAGAGTGGGCACATTTGGAATTGGAGTGCATGATGGCATAGGATCTGGAATTTTTAAATCTTTAGAGGAACTTGTATCAATATTGGCATTAAATTGGATTTCCATAAGAGATAGCCCTTGAGGGTCAACATGAGAAGTTTCATTGTTTGAAGGAGATGGTATGGATTGTTGCTGAGAAGTCTTAGGAGATGAAGGCATCATGGAAGGGATGGATGCTACATATGGAGCCTCGCTAGACATAGGCTCATGATTTTGATCCTATTTAGAAATAGTTCCTTCTTTTTCTTTAGGTGAGTCATTAGGATCTTCAATTTCAATGACACCATTATCAATGAGATCTTGAATATTATGTTTTAATTCTATGCAATGCAAAGTCTTATGCTCATTTTGTCTATGATATGCACAATACTTACTCAAAAATTCCCATCCCCATGTGGTCTTTTTAGGTAATATGATAAGATTGTTCTTAAGAAGCTCTTCCAAAGCTAACTCAATAAATTGCCCCAAAGGTGTAAACTGTCTATCTAGGGAATATTTGGAGGAAATGTCTTTATGGCTTGGTGAAGGTGTCTTGTGAACTTGTTTGAGATTTGGTCTTTGATTGTCAATTATTTGTTGGTATTCGCTTGTCAAATCACATAATCGTTTTAGCATTTCTTGAAGTTTCTCACACTTGATATCATACATTTGTTTTTCAAATGGAGTCATTGATTTATTTTGTTGGATTTCCATGTCATATATTTCTTCCTTGATATCTTGAAGTATTTGAGCAAAGGTAGCCATGAGAATTGGAGCTAAGGTATCCATGAGATTCTTACTTTTGTCAAAAAAATTAGAAGAGCTTTTGGTTTGAATAGGCATTTACAACCGACGGGACCGAGAGCTAAATGTGTTGCAAAATTCAAGATCAAATTGTAGCTAGTTGTTTGTTTAACGTAGTGGTTGAGAGAAGTAACTAAGATCTGGTCTGGTTTCAAGAATGATCTATCTTGTGTAAGACATTTTCTAAGTTAACTTAGGTTTGATAAGATGTTGTTTGAACTAGCTTAAAGATGATCGACAAAATCGTGCAACGCAATGGCAGGGGTACACTATCAAGGTTGTTTATACTCAAGAGGATGATGACCAGTTTTATGCTCGTTGTAGACTGTTGTAGACAATTTTGACTATTTTGACTGACAAGATCAGGAATTCATATGATAGAGGATTGGACAGAAACAAGATTATGACAGACAAAGTTTCAATGACTGACGACTACCATTTTTTGATAAGGATTGATGTTTCGATGACTGACAGAGACCAATTTGGACACAAATAGAGTTTATCACTGAATTGTTTGATATTGTTTCATTTGTTTTCTCCAGTTTTAGTATTTCATTTTTAGTTTTAGGGATGAAAACACAAAAATACGCAAGATATATAATAATTCAATCACAACATGCTAACCCTATGGAAGTTGGCTTAGAGAAGAAAATATTTGCTTGCTAACTTAGGTACACACCCAATAGCTAATCCGAATATGGTCGTTGAGTCTTATGCAATGGATTCTCAACGCTGTATTAGCCGACTCCAAATGCTAATGGGGGCACGATATGGCAAGTGTCTTGGGAGAGTTACTAGCTCTCTTGCACAAAGATTATCAACCTTTTGGAGGTGAATCAGGTAGCTTCTATCTTATAGTTCTTAGTCAAGAATTATGTTTGAAATTACCCCTTGAAGTCATGCAAGCATGATTGACGCCTATAGCTCGACAAGGTACTGAAACAATTTGTAGTCACGTAAACGTGATTGAGACCACGAGACCCTACAAAATGCTCGATATGAGAGATCTCAAAGAGAAAACTCAAATAATCCCATCCTCTGAGACTTTAACCCCCAGAGGCCTATTTATTATAGTGAGTTAGAATACTCAGGTCCAGCTGTACTCACTTGGGTTGTTCTCACAGGGTGATTACTTTTTCCCACTGTGACAGGGCCACTAAAGGTACATAAATCTGAAAACTTAGAAAAAATCTTTAAGGGTCTAGATTTCTAATTGTCTATAAAAGACAATAGCATACTCTCCTACCTCTTAGATTTTTTTGAAAACATGAAAGACAAATTTGTTCTTTAACCAGATAGCTATTTAAATGCCTAAGAAAATACTAAATGAATACACAATGTTTAGTCGATTCTCCTTAGGCAACCTGCAAAACCAATATGTCAGTAGTCATTTTCTTCTTGATTCTTTGGCAGGCATATGTTTAATTGATAGATTCTTTGACAAGCGTCCTGAAAACATTAAAAGCTCAAAATTAGTTGCCAAAATAACATAAAAAATAATTATCAAAAGAAAATTCTAGCATGCAAACTATAAATTAAACTAATCTAACAAGAATTTCCATTTTTTATGACTATCCTAGTTATGACAGTTTTGATAGTACTTCACTTTGTCGTTTATAAATTTTCAACCAGAGATAATTAAAAAAATCTCTTCGGTAGAAATGTGAATAACTTGGTTTTCCAGAAAATATTAAAATTTTGTTTAGATCCAATGGTTTAATAAAACGTTATGCCCTCTGAACCGAGACCATTTTTGACTGTCATGGAAGAATAAGTAAAATGATAGTCCTGCACTCTTTCAATCATAACTTTCAAATTCAAAATCTTTAGGAAAATCCATTTGGTGAACCTGTTGAAAACTTGGTTTTACACAACATATAAAAAATTGGTTTAGATCCAACGGTTCAATAAAAATTCATGCCTTCCAAACTGAGACCATTTTTTACGTCATAGAAGAACAAAAGAAAGAAAGATATTTATCTGCAAATTTAACGCATGTTTATTAGTTATAAAAACCAAACATTAAATTTATTCAAGAAATATTAGAAATCTTGTAGTTGTGGGTTCAAACCCCATGGTGGGCGCCAAAAATGTGTGTGTGAAAAGTGGACCTGTATCTGTATCTGAATACACAACACTTCAATTAAGTCATTAGATGCATGGTTAGTAAATAAATAATCAATGAATAATAAACCATTACAAAGCGACCCATTGCCTTCTAGTAGATGCGAGTTTAGATTGCTCTCAGATTTCTAAGCTATCCAGTGATTAGACAACACCTAAACGAAGGATTTTTAGATCTATATGAGCATGAATTCAAGCTAGATGGATGCAAGATTTAAGCTAGATGAATAAAAGATATGCAAGATTAATCTATCATGATTTAAGCAATATTAAGCTAAATGATTTAAGTAATATGAAATAATTAATTTGCAATATCTCAATGCAAATTCTCAATGAACCTAGAGAAAAAACAACATAATAACAATACATTTGCCAGGATTTTTTAATGAGAGATGAGAACCTGAATTTATAGAAAATTCAGAAAGAAACCAACGACTGAGATCAAATGATGATGAGCGGTCAAGATTTTCCAAGAGGAAGCACAATCCAGGTGAATTGATGTGATTGGATGCTTTTCTCAGTTTTAAAGGAAATTGAACTAAAATTAAGATAAAATCAAGAAAAAACTTATTTATTCTCTATTTCATTCAATTTTAATATTTAATTGTTTTAATTGCTTTCTTTGAGATTATTTATCAATTTTTAATTTGTTTTTTTCAAGATTATCTCCAATTGATTTCTTTTCTCAAATTTTAAATTTTTTTTTGTCAATTAATTTCTTTTTTGATTTATTTCTTTTTTTATTTTATTTGTGCGCATAATTTCCAATTCCTCTTTCTTGATTTGTTTCCTTTTTTGAAGATTTATGGCAATTTTTATTTATTTTTCAAATTAATTCCTCTTTTTGATGATTTAATGGCAAATTGATTTATTTAATTAAATCTGCAAAAGATATTTAATTAAAATAAATAAGATAATTGTTTAAAATGATTTATTTGGAATGATCAAATAATTAAATAAATATTTAATTAATATTGAGTGATTAATTTGCCATGTGACATTTCATGATTTTAGAAATTCATTGTGTGCTCAAGATTGATTTAATTGCCTTTGGTTAGGACCTTGGTGATGTTGTCGAGATTAGGGGCTCACGGTTTAGATGACCATTTTTAGGGTATTACAATTCTATCTACCTTGGGAATGTGTGAAGTCTCAGTAAACGGTGGAGAGCGTGAGATGGGTTATCAGCTTCTAGAAGTGGGAAAGAACGAACAATGGAGAACGTCTTGAGATTTGTTCAAGATTGTTTTATTCTATGCAATGTGATTGAACAGTCAGGATTGGACCGATTGTATTGATAACCTAAAGGTTTAGGGTTTAGGGTTTATGCCACCGACCTTTGGGTTTCCTATAAGGTCGATGATGATTTGCATTGTTGGTTTTGTTGGCAAAGGTTATGTGTGTATCCAAGTGAAGAGATACTTGATTCTTGCCAGACCGGTGCAGTGTGTAGAGATTTGTAGAGTGTGATTGCAGAAGAAAAGGAACTGAAATGGATATGTCTTGGCATTCAGTGTTGTTATCAGATCAGTGTATTACCTGTTGACTTCTAACCATTTCAGCAATTGAAAAATCCTTTTATCGAGTGGCTTGAGCAGGCTTTTTGTAAATCCTTTAACAGGGTGACTCAAAATCATTGAGTTCTAAAAATCCTCTGACAAGGTAACCTTTAATAGGGTTTTAACCTTTAACCGAGTATTTAGCCATCCCTTAACCGGGTGATCCCTAGCAGAACCTGTTGTAAAGTCTTTAACTAGACTAGGCTCCTAATAGAGCGGACTTCAGAAGAGTTCAAGAACAACTTGTGGGTATTCATCCCCACCGTGGTTTTTCCCAGTTGGGTTTCCACGTGAAAAATAAGTGTGTTATGTGTGATGTCTTAGTGTTTTCTGTCAAGTGGTAGAAGCATGTTGATTCAGTGGTCTTTATATTTCTCATGATGTATTACTTGTTTATGCATATGGGTGAAGTGGAAATGAGATATTAGGTGTTGAGAAGATCTAAGCGTTACCAGTTTATGTCTTTCACAGTCATACTGTGTTTTATCGGTAGTGCCTTGTTTTAGATCGGTGATACTGTTTACCAGTTAGTATGGTCTTTGCAGTTTAAGTGGTTTAAGGAAGTTTTAGTCTATACTAATTCACCCCCTCCCCCCCTCTTAGTATCTGTTGAGTATTTACTATTCATCATTATTCATCAATTGGTATCAGAGCCTCTTCCAGGATCTCTATGTTGTAAGCTTAACCGCTTGAAGAAAATATCCTATTCTAATGATAAAGAGGGAAGGTCCTAAGTTCAACAGAGATAACTTTAAGATATGGAAGGACAGAATGAAGATATACATTAAAAGCATGGGTGCTCAACACTGGAGTTATGTTGAGAATACTTATGTTGTCCTTACCGGTACTCTCACCAATGATCAAAGATGAGAAATTCAAGAGAATGGGTAGGTCATGGAAGCTCTTATCAGAAGTCTATCCGATGTTGAGTTTATAGATATTCAAGAAAAAGACAATCCCAAAGATGTATGGGATATTCTAGAGTCTATCTATGGTGGTGATGAGCATGTGAAGCAAGCTAAGGAAGAAAGCCTTAGAGGAAAGTTTGAAGACATGCAGATGGTTGAAGGAGAGACCATTCAACAATACGGGATAAGTATTTAAAGTGTCGTTGGAGATATCAAGAGTGCAGGAGGCACAATGGATGATTCCACCATTGTTAGCAAAGTTTTGAGATCCTTATTCCTGGTCTATGCAATAAGGGTTGCCGCTATTTAGGAGTTGAGATCTATTGACAAGACAAAGGTGTCCCTTGATTCTATCATTGCTAAGTTGACCACTTATGAACTAAATAGTTATGATGGCAGTGTTCAGAAGACTGATTTAGCCTTTAAAGCATCTGTTGCACTATCTAGAAAGGGTAAAGAAGCTAGTTCCAGCTGTGAACCTAGACAAAGCAGAGATATGGATGATGAAGAGATCCTAATGAAATTTGAAGCTCTTCTGGCCAAGAGGCTTCCTAAGGGAATTGGAAAATATAGAGGTAAGCTCCCTTTGAAATGCTTTTCTTGCAATAGGATAGGACACATTTTTGTCAACTGTCCTAATAGTGATAATAAGGACAAACCAGAGAAGTTCAAAAAGTTCAAAGGAGGAAATAGGAGAAACTATCTTGTTGTAGTTGATGAAGGTGTCACTGATGATGAATCAAAAGATGAAGAAAGTGAAGATATAGTATTTGGAGCTGTTAAGGAAGATGTGTCAGACAAGAAGGCTCTTGTCTCCCGCTTTGATAATTCTAATGAGTGGATTATTGATAGTGGTTGTTCTCACCACATGACTGGTGACTGGAGAAAGTTTCTATTTCTGAAAGAGTATGATGGAGGTGTAGTCCGATTTGGTAATGATGCACCCTATATGGTAAAAGGAAAAGGGTTCATCTCTTTAAATGGAAAAAGTGGTGTTGATAATGTGTATTGGGTAGAAGGTCTTAGGCATAACCTTTTGAGTGTTGCTCAGCTAAATGATAAAGGACTCACTCTAGAATTCAAAGATGGAGTGTGCAAAATAAAAGGAAAGAGTGGTGAACTGATGGCCATCGGTATGCAGACCAAAGGTAACTTATTTTAGTTGAATACAAATATCAGTCAATGTCTAATGGCTAAGTTTGATGACAGTTGGATATGGCATAGGAGACTCTGCTAGTAAATTTTGATAATATTGTGAGGGCCAGTAAGATCAAGGCAGTTAGAGGATTGCATGTGCTGAAAAAACTAGAGAATCCTTTGTTCAGAGAATGTCAACTGGGGAAAATCTCTTCCTCAACCTTCAAAGGTAAATCTTTCATAGCAGATAATTTACTTGATCTTGTGCATACCGATGTGTGTGGTCCTATGAAAACTAGGAGTGTTCAAGGAGATAGGTACTTTATGATTCTTACTGATGATTGCTCAAGAATGATATGGGTCACATTCTTGAAAGACGTCTAAAGCTTTTGGAAAGTTCAAAGCCTTCAGAGCACTAGCTAAAAAGGAAAGGGGTAAGAGGATCAAATGCCTTAGAATCAATCAAGGAGGTGAGTCCACCTCTGGAGAATTCAATAAGTATTGTGAAGAGAATCATATCAAGAGGCAACTTTCTACCCCCTGGACTCCACAGTAGAATGGCCTAGTAGAAAGGAACAACCGGACTGTAGTTGAAGCATCCAGAATGATGTTGATTCAAGGGAAGGTTGCTCACACTTTTTGGAGAGAAGCGGTGAGCACTGCAGTCTACACTATGAACCAAGTACTCATCAAGAAAGGTAAGGATAAAACACCTTATGAGTATTAGACCAGTAAGACTCCTATAGTAAGCTACTTTAGAGTGTTTGGTAGAAAATGTTATATCAAGAGGAGTAAACACCAAAGGAAGTTTGATGCAAAATGTGATGAAGGAATATTCCTAGGGTATTCCACCAAGAGCAAAGATCTTAAGTGTTTTAACAATAGGAATCAGAGAATTGTTGAAAGTATCAATGTTAGAGTTGATGAAACCTCTGAGAAACCTGAGGAAACCGATAGTGAGCAAGCGGTAGATGAACCGGTTGTAACTTTCTGGGAAGCGATTGCAAAACAACCAAGTACCAGTAACAGTGCTCCTACACTAATAGATGCTAATGCTGATGAAGATGAGGATGAAGAGGAAAAGAAAGAGGAATCAGTTAAGATCATTCCTAGGTATGTAAAGTTGAATCATGATCCAAAGTAGATCATAAGAGATAAGGATGTAGGAATTCTTACAAGAAGAAAGGTCAGAGAAAACTCTTGCATGAGCTCTGAATTTGAGCCTAAAACATTTAAAGAGGTGCATAAAGATGAAGACTGGATCAAGGCTATGGAAGAGGAACTTGACCAGATAGAAAAGAATGCTACATGGTCTTTGGTACCTAGACCTGAGCATAAAAATGTTATTGGCACCAAATGGGTTTTTAGAAACAAACTGAATGAAGATGGCACAGTGGTAAGAAGCAAAGCAAGACTGGTATGTAAGGGATATGCTCAAGAAGAAGGAGAAGACTATGGAGAAACCTTTGCTCTAGTAGCTAGATTGGAAGGAGTTCAAATGCTTCTTGCATATGTAGCCTTCAAGGGATTCAAAGTGTATCAAATGGATGTAAAATCTGCACTCCTGAATGGAATATTTGAAGAGGAAGTGTATATAGAGCAACTAGATGGGTTTTCTCTATCAGAAGACATTGATATGGTGTGTAGGCTACATAAAGCCTTGTATGGACTGAAGCAAGCACCTAGAGCGTGGTATGAATGTTTACACTCCCATCTTGTGAAGATTGGATTTGAAAGAACAAGTGAATATAGCAATATCTATCTGAAGTTAGAAGGAGATCAGATTTTGATTTGTTAAGTGTTTGTTGATGACACAATTTTTGGTGGAGATGACAAGATGAGCCAGCCATTTGCATATGAAATGAAGAAGGAATTTGAGATGTCACTAATCGAAGAGATTAAGTTCTTCATTGGACTACAGATTCAACAAATGAAAGATGGTATCTTTATCACTCAGTCCAAGTATGTCAAAGAGGTGTTGAAGACCTTTGGCATGAAAGACAACAAACCAGTTAGTACATCGATGGTGACCAGTTGTGACTTGTCAAAAGAAGATGACTCAGCACTGGTGAATGAGAAGGAATACCAATCAATGATTGGTAAGTTGTGCTATGTAGTACATAGCAAACCAAACATAGCACATGCAATGGGTATTGTTGCACATTTTTAGAAAAGTCCAAGAGAATCCCACTTGGTTGCAGTCAAGCGGATTCTTAGATATTTGAAGGGAACTATAGATTATGGATTATGGTATCCATATAGTAATGATTTCAATCTCAAAGTGTTTACAGATGCTGATTGGGCTGGTAATGTGGATGATCGGAAGAGCATAATCAGTGGTGCATTATTTCTTGGTGGTAGACTAGTCTCATGGATGAGTAAGAAGCAGAGTTGTATCTCTCAATCTACAACAGAAGCAGAATATGCAGCAGCATTTGTGAACTGCATGTAGACAATTTGGATGAAGCATTTACTAAGTGGTTTCAAAGTCCCTGTATCTAAACCGGTGAGTATATTTTGTGACAACACAAGTGCAATTAATATTTCCAAGAATCTAGTATTGCATGCTAGAACCAAGCACTTCGAGCTCAAGTATCATTTCTTGAGGGAGAAAGTTCAAAACAAAGAGGTTGTATTGGAACATATTTCCAGTAAGGAGCGGTTAGCAGATATATTCACCAAGCCTCTACCGAAGGCTACGTTTACCTATTTAAGAGGTGAATTAGGGGTACTAGCCCTTCAAGAGGTGAACTAAAGGTATGTGCTCCACATCAGTCAGGTATTGCATTGTCAAATCTTTTCAGGATTGGTGTGTTGAAGGATGCTACTCCTCAGGGAAGCAGCATAGTGGAACATGGATGGCTATGCCTCCACTTTGGCATTGTTGTCAAAGGGGGAGAAGATGTGAAGCAGAGAAGATATCTATAGTTTTGAAGATATTATATGGAAGAGACTGGGGAGAAGATGTGAAGCGGAGAGATATCTTTGTATATTGCCATCAATGCCAAAGGGGGAGATTGTTGGCATATGTGTAGAGTTTGATGACATGATGATATGGTATGTTGTCATTGATGTCAATATGATGAAGTATGAATTGGTATATTGAAGTAAGGAAACTAGCAAGAGAACCAATACGGTGATGTGATTTGGTATATATGAAAAAGTGAAGCAGTATGATGATGTGAACCAGTATATGTGAAAAGGTGAACCGGTATGTTGAAGTGTGAACCAATATATGCAAAGTTCGTATCGGGGTTTGATTTGATATGACTATCAATTGGTAGTCTCAGCTTCAGGGTTTTTGGTTGATGCATTTCAAGTCTATGTGATTCGACTGATGATATTTTGTGATGGGTTAGCATTGAAATGAAGATCAGATCATGTTGCCACGTCAGCCTTGTGTGCGTGAAGGATTTCCTTGAGGATCTTGCATGAAGAAGATTGATTCTATCTACCTCAGGAATGTGTGAAGTCTCAGTAAATGATGGAGAGTGCGTGATGGGTTATCAGCTTCCAGAAGTGACAAATAATGAATGATGGAGAACGTCTTGAGATTTGTTCAAGATTGTTTTATTCTATGCAATGTGATTGAACGGTTAGGATTGGACCGATTATATTGATAACCTAAAGGTTTAGGGTTTAGGGTTTATGCCACCGACCTATCTGTTTCCTATAAGGTCGATGATGATTTGCATTTTTGGTTTTGTTGGAAAATGTTATGTGTGTATCCAAGTGAAGAGATACTTGATTCTTGCCAGACCGATGCAGTGTGTAGAGATCTGTAGAGTGTGATTACAGAAGAAAAGGAACTGAAATGGATTTATCTTGGCATTAAGTGTTGTTATCAGATCAGTGTATTACCTGTTGACTTCTAACCATTTCAGCAGTTGGAAAATCCCTTTATTGGGTAGCTTTAACAGGCTTTTTGTAAATCCTTTAACAGGGTGACTCAAAATCATTGAGTTCTCAAAATCCTCTAACAAGGTAACCTTTAACAGGGTTTTAACCTTTAACCGGGTATTTAGCCATCCCTTAACCAGGTGATCCATAGCAAGATTGCTTCCTAGCAGAACCTATTGTAAAGTTTTTAACCAAACTAGGCTCCTAACAGAGTGGACTTCAAAAGAGTTCAAGAACAACTTGTGGGTATTCATCCCCACCGTGGTTTTTCCCAGTTGGGTTTCCACATGAAAAATAAGTGTGTTATGTGTGATGCTTTTCATGTGATGTCTTAGTGTTTTCTATCAAGTGGTGGAAGCATGTTGATCTAGTGGTCTTTATATTTCTGATGATGTATTACTTGTTTATGCATATGGGTGAAGTGGAAATGATATATTAGGTGTTGAGAAGATCTAAGTATTATTGGTTTATGTCTTTCACAATCATACTATGTTTTACCGATAGTGCCCTGTTTTAGATCGGCGATATTGTTTACCAGTTAGTATAGTCTTTGTAGTTTAAGTGGTTTAAGGAAGTTTTAGTCTATACTGATTCACCCCCCCCCCCCCCCTCCCCTCTAAGTATATGTTGAGTATTTACTATTCATCATTTTTCATCATTTATTGGTTGCCATATCCTCCAAAATGAATCTTTATGAGACTTTACCTTATGAATAAATATTAATGCTTAAATTAAGGACCATGACATATTTACATGCTTAATTTCATCTTATTCTTTTATCCTTGACATTATTGTCTCTTTTTTTCTACATTGATGATACTACATGTTCCATGAGTGAGTTAGTTTCTTGGTTATTTCTCATCTTTCATGGACATTGTTAGAACCTTTTCTCCTATTTAGAGTACTTCACTTCAATTTTTTATATTATTTTCAATTATGATACATAAATGATAATGGCCCATAGCCTTACTTTCTAGTGATAGTTCTGGGGATCTTACTTCATGTGATGTAGTTGTACCTTAGTGGTTATATTATTTCTACATCTCATGATATTCATCATATTACTTATATGGATTATCCTACATGTGCACCTATTAAACCATCATTCCTTAAGAATTCAAGTAGCATATTCTTCAATGATATATTTTTCACTTTCACTTCTATATGAGGTAGGTGTACCTTATAATAGTCATTCTAGAACTAGTGGTGAGATTTACAATCTTTATATTTCTTCTACAAAAATGTGCATTCTAGTGACACATAATATTTTCAAGTGTGATTCCCTAAGCTTATGCTCAATACATTAGCCATAAAAGCATGAATGAATGAATGAATTTTTCAATTACAATTACAACACTAATGTATCACAATTGTACACTCATGTGTTAGAGGGTTGTGACACAATACAATGTCACTCACATAGCATGTAGTTAGTGCACATAATATGAAAACAAGTGAAACGCTTATTTATGTGACCATATCATTATGATGAACATGTAAGAGGGTATATTTCACTATAACTTGAGTGATCAAATCCAAACCATGATCATTGTTTCTCACAAACTAGATGAATAAAGTGAGGACTATATAGGTCTTCAACAAAATGTGATTTCTTAAATGGTTCTATGTAGAAACTCTTAAAGTTATATGACTATAAAAATATGAGAGAATTCTACAAGTCACATGCGAGAAAATCTACAAGGGAACTCAAAGTCTCACATAGTTGTAAAACTACAAGGGAACTCCATAAGTCGTCATGTAGTTGTAAAATTGCAAGGGAATTCCAAAAGTTTCAAATAGTTGTAAAACTACAAGACAACTATAAAGTTACCATGCAAGGTCAAACTTGTAATGGGATTCTAAAATTCACATGCAAGAAAAACTACATAAGAACCCAAAAGTCCCATGCAACTAAAATTGTAAGGGGCCTCCAAAAGTATGTTATAGAATTACAAGGGAACTCTAAAATTCTCATTGTTCAAATAGCTGTTAAATTTCACATAAATACAACTAATAAGACATTAACCCATAAGCACATTTTCCTTTACATGCATTGACATTAACCATCCAATGCAACAAAATAGAAAGAGATAATCAAATTTAATTTAAAGTGTCAATTTTCAAAGATGATAGCATTAAATTTTATCTAATCATAACATTACAATGATAAATCTAACATGGGTTCAAGTTTCATTTAGAAGAAAATATATCAGCTCATTTCTAGAACTTGTCTACACATACAAAATCCTTCATAAAAAGATATCTAAATAAATCACAAATGCAAATATAAATGTGATACAACGTTGTCTCTTGTCACAATAATGGATGGTACAAATTCCATATAACCAAGTACAACCATATTCAGCTCCTGTCATTGGTGGAGTATGAAATGATTCTTTATTTAACTATCGATGAGCTTCGGTGTCTCTTGCCATCCATCTCCACCATCAAGAGATAGTTCCTTATATTATGTTAGTTGTTTGTTTTGTGTGTGGGAAAAGTATATAGGAAAGACAATCCATTTTATATGCATCTAAGTTCATCAGAAAGTGTGGAGAGAAGCTTTGATAGCATTTGTTTTATTGATTTTTGTATATGACTGGTGTATGATTATTTCTGGTCGCAGAGAGTTTATGTGTTGAGCATATTGTAGAAGCCATCAAGCTTTACTTTATTAGTTATATGTTTATGTTGTTGATTGTTAAGAGTTAAAAATCTTGTTTAGACTATTGCTTTTTTAAGCTAGAGGACACTGTATTTAGTTTGGTGAATTCAACAAAAGTTTGAGTTTGGTGTGGCTGGGTTTTTCACCCTCAGGTGGAGGGTTTTCTCAGGATAAAATTTTGTGTATCTTGTTCTTGTGAGATTTTCTAAGTTTTAGATGTTTGTGTCTTATGTTTTTGGTTCTAACATTAGCACCAATAATATATAGAATGCATACAATAGAACCAATAATCACATAGAAGAGCCATACACTCACACATCAAATACAAATGATTTAAAAATCAAGGAAGAGACTACTAGCCATAAGATATAGAATGTCATCATGTGGGTTCAACAATCACATCTAGGGAAGAGAGTTGTGCTTTCATTTCAAATAGAGATCCACAATTAATCTTTATGATATGTTTATATGTTTATATTCCCATTCATTTTAATTATTTTTATTTAAGTTCCTTCATTATCAAGTCTTACTTTTCATTTCAAATCATATGAAAATTATTCCTTCCTAACCACTCCTTTTTCTAATTCAAAGCATATGACAATTGAGGTCCACTCTACACCTACTCTATAACTTGTCCTATACACAAGGACCAAAGTTAGACAACTTCTTTTTTTCACATCACATGCACATTTAGGAAAATTTTGTCAAATTCAAATCTAGTTATACTGGGTTTCACATAGGGCTCACCTCATAACTCAAATTGAGTGAGACGTGATATTTAAATAAACATATTTACCCAAATTGAAACATCTCTAATTAATTATTATTGGAGCAATCTTGTGACTACACACTCAATTAAAACAATAGGCACATCTATATAATATTGGATAGTTGAAGCATGATGTAACACATCCAATATGATATAATCCAATAAGTAATATGATATCAAAATGTGATAAGCACCAATCATAGATAATTATAAAGCATCTCATACAATCCATTATGTTGAAACAAGTACTATAATCACATATCAACATATAGTGAAAATAATGAAGTTGAAATACAATCATAGGTTTGAACATCAAATCATAGCTTGCATATCCATAATATACAAACATCTCGATCCAACAATACAGAACATCATCAATACAAAATAGCATAATAAAAGTAAATGACACATAAGGTACATACGCTATTCGACCTTACTATAAAAGTTTTTTTTTTGTTTAGATGTTAAATTTTACTTTTGTTGACCTCTCCATGATGTTGCATATCATGATGATGAGATTTATGATGATCATGTGTTTATTCTACCATTAGTAGTGGTGATGTGCATTTTGTTGATACATATTATTCATGTTTGCCTTCACATGTTCAGTTGATTCACTAGATGATAATCACAATTGTGAAATAACTTATTATGATTCTTTGAATTATATAGATGCTTCTACACTTCATGAATGTGTGGTTGTTTCAAATGTAAGTGACAATTATGAATCCACACTTGAAGCATTTAATCTAGGTCTAGTTGCCTTACTATATTTGGCTTCAAAATAAGTATGTGACTAAAATCAGCCAACAGTGGATGGTGAGTTGTTATGATTTTCATCCTCTATCATGTTTCTAGAAAGAACTTAGAAAACAAGCAATGAAGTGGTCTCCATTCTCCATCTCCAAACTCTATAGGTTTTAACTCGATCCTTCTCGTTCCAAGAATATCTATTCCACCCAAGGTTTTGAAGATCTATGTCAAAAAGGTGGAGCTCATTTGAATAAGATAAATACTAAATAATACCTTGATTTGGAGGAGAGACATACCTTGAATTAGACAAGAGGGATAGATGAGAGTGATACCTTTTCCCTCTTGATCAGTACAAGCCAAGAATGGCAACAAAGAACTAACAATGAGCCAAGGCTTTTGATCCCTCCATTTCTTCCCTAGTCGATTGGTTCCCAAGTTGAGTTCTCATTCTGGTTATTGTAAGGAGGTACTATGAGTAGGGGATAGCATTTGATTATCAAGACTCATTAATATGCACTCAAATCTTCTTGATTAGGAAACAAAATCATCAAAGACAATTTAACCCCAATCAATAAAACATGTGTGCTACCGTGTGTAAATGAACTCCAAACTCTTTCCCTCTTTCCTAATTGGAAGAAGGCTTGACCACCTCTATTGAAAGGTGGAAGGAGAGGATCATGTAAAATTTGCAACTATGGAAATAAAATTGAAAGGGCTACAAGATGTGAACCACAAGCTAATATTTAGGTATGATGGTCCATGCAAGTGCAACAGAATAGAGTGTATCCCCAAGACAAAGACAATCCAGAGAGAAGTGATTCAAAGTCCCACTCAATGGCCACATTTTTTAGATTCTAAGTTGAGAAGCTCGTCTAAGAATTATACTATCAATCTTGACTCTTCACCCTAATGGTTGGAAGTGGGAATGGGAAACACACAAATATAATGAAAAGCCTTCCTTTTTGGCTATAGTTAGCTAGCTACCAGACAAACAAAATCAAGGATGAGGTATGCTTGAAACCTAGTTAGTAATAGTGGGGCGATGAATAAAAGACTTTCCTATGTGGGAAACAACTTTCCAATCCAAAAAATGAAATCAATAGGTCTAGAAGTACAAGGAAGAGGGACAAGATAATGGGTTGGTTTCATAGTCATATTGATCATCCCTTCCTAAATATCTATTAATAAGAGATTGATATAGATAGGTCAGCCACCCCTATAGTCTGTCATGATCACGCATAAGAATGATCTCTAGTAATATGAAAATGGGTCATTTTCACAGCCATATGACCATTTGGATGGCACACTATTATTCTTCATCCTAGGTCTTTAAGGTCCTTTCATGGGGTCTACTTCTTCAACTACTGAATATTCTTATGGGTCTTGCTTTCAATGCTTTTGGATTCATATATGTATCTATAATACCCCTACCTCTATAATGGTTGTGGAAAGAGATCTCATTAAAAAGAGAGTTGAACTACATAGGTTCAGATCTAACACATCTCAATGGTGAGGCCTACTTATTTGTTGAAGCCATAGTTGCTTCCAATTCTAGGTCTATAGATGGTTGGGAAAATGACCTCAGTTAAACCCTAATTCATTGATGGATACAATTCATCATATATAAGACAAAAGAAGAGTATGAAACAATGGGTTGATTAATACCATGAAATCATAAGGGCCTCTCAATATTTGTCCTTGGTTCTTTTTGGTCCTCTAGTACTTGAAATACCCCCCAATGTCCATCTACTCTTTGAGTCCAATTCCTATGTGAGTCCAACTTCTATCTAACTATTTAAACTTGAGAGTTATAATAGGGTCTCCCTAGGGTCCCTTCATGGGGTCTACTGCTACTAGATATTCTTATTGTTCTAGCCTTGATTCCAATTCTTTTGGATTCGTGTGTGTATGTGGAATGCCCCTACCTCTATCTAGAGTATTTGGCTTCCCTCTAATTACAAAAATAGGTCTCAGTACAAAAAGAGTTGAACTAAATAGGTTGGGTGACAACACATCTCAATCATGAGGCCCACCTATTTGTTGAAGCCAAAGCCAAAGTTGCTTCCAATTCTATACCTATAGATGGTTGGGCACATGATGTCAGTTAAGCCCTAAACTATTGATTTTCATTTGATAAGGCAAAGTGAGGAGTATGAATTCATGGGTTTATTACTATCCCAAGATCAATATAGCAACATCTATTTAGGGATCACAATGTATTTCTGACTATATTTTTTATGTATTCATTAATTAAATTGAAAATCACAATATAGTTGTTTTGTAATTTTTAATTTAATTAATAAATACAAAAAAAAGTATAGTCAAAGATGCATTGTGGTTCTTGGATACATAATGATGGTCAAGAAGGCCTCTGAATATTTGAGGAGCTCTTTAAGTCCTTGGTTCTTTGTGGTCCTTCAATACTTGAAATGTGCCACCATGTCCACCTCCTCTTTGAGTCCAAATCCTATGTGATTCCAACTCCTCTCTAATTGTATAAACTTGAGAGTTGTAGTAGGGTCTCCCTAGGTCCTCTCCCTCATTTATCTATTGGGTATAGGATACAATATTACATGTTATATCATTCTTCTTTTTATATTATGAGTAATTAAACAATGATGTTTATTTATTAGATGCATTCAACCATAATTTAAAAGATAGAAATTTATAATAATTTATCTCGCATTTCTTCATAGATTATTTTACTCATCTATCTCATATCATTTTCAAGCTTTATTTTTTTGACTCTGTAGATTATTTTACTCGTTTCTCAAGATTGGAGTTTTCTCATCTTTTAACTCTTCCAAACTTTATGGATGCACATATGATACATTATATTACTAATAGATGTCTACTATTCTCTCCACGACGTGAATATGTTTGTTTTAATCAATTAATTTGGATGTGATCTATTTACTTCTAATGCACTTGATCTTTTCTAAAATGCCCCTAATTCTAATAATTCAATTATTTTTATTAAATCTATTATTTAATGAATGTCATCTTTAAAAAATGATAGTGGTCCTTCTATGACCATCTTTTAAACCCCTTTATTTTGACATTCTTTGTGATGACTTGTAAGAATTGTTTGTTAAAACAATAATTTACTTAGGGAACACATCATGTAGGAGGTTAGTATCATGTGGAATAGCAATAAGGGTAGAGATAAAGTAAGAAGTTTGATGAGCTTATTGTACTTGTTTTGAAGGTATACATCTCTACTTGTTGAGTGTATAGTCTTAGTTATGTTGAATTGCTATGATTTCCGTCACAAGTGATGTTTATTTATCTGTAAGATAAATATAAAATAAAACACAAGGTAACAATACATTGAATAAAACTCCTTTTCTATGCCCAATTACATCTTCAATTGAACTAAGAAAAGAAAATAAATTGTTAGAAGGGGATGAGATTCTCACCAGCACATACCTCAATGACAATATGATGCACTAAAGATAGTTGATGTTGTTGAGAGTTGATGGAATCACTCATTCCAATATTGTGACCTTTAGGAATTTTTTTAGTGGTGAATCTTCACCAATTAGCAAATAGTTCATATCCACCAATTCAAGTTTGGTGAATACATTGCAATCATGGGGGTGTCAAATCACTTGGATTTTAGAATTATTGGTCAAATCTATTTCAATTCATCATAAATTTATTTTATGATGTATATGTATAATATTTTTCCCATAATAAACTACATGTTTTCAATGGTCTAATTAATATTTTTGCTAGGTATGTTCACCAAGATGGCAAACGATTTAATGCCACTAGCAAAAAACATGCCTAAAACAAACAAAACATGTAAGTTCTTTTGATAAATTCAAATAAAACATATATTTTAAGGCTAGGAAAATTTGAGCCAAAATACGTATGTGTTAAATTTGAATTAAAAACACATACATGTTATTTGACATAAAAACATGTATGTGTTTTTATGAAAGAAAATACACATGTTATGGTAATCAAGCAAAACACTTACACGTTTTGTTGACATAAAACTATAAAAGGAACTTTACCCTGGATGCTAATGCCTTTGGTATTCCCTTATTTTTTTTCATCGGGATGAATACATAAAATATAAAATTTGGGTATAAGTTATATTTTTTTGTCTTTTATCTTTCTTATACTTTAAGTTATATTTTGTGTACATATTGGCAAGATGTTTGAGAATGGTTTCAGATCTCTAGGACTCATTATGAAAATTCTATTGTTAGATAGATTTGATACTGGGAGTAAGGGGGGGTGTATCAGTTTACTATCAAAAATCAGAACTATTGCATATCAAAACCTTTAAACCGAAGCACAAAGAAACCAACACAATGAAGGATAAAACATGAAAGCATAATACACACAACACCAATATTTTTGACATGGAAAACCCGGTAAAGGTAAAAACCATGATGGGAAACCCTACCCACAATAAGATAATACTTCTACAGCGGTATGTGAAAGAATTACAATGGGGATTGCACTTGCAATCAGGCCAACCACCTAGAGCTCACTACTCATCACAAAAGAGAAGTCTCGCTGACTTACAAAACATCAAACTACAATTTGGAAAGAATGAACTATGAAAGTAGCATCTCTTAATGTTGGCATTTTGGCATTAAGTTATCATTGATGTCAACCAGTTTGGCAAGGTAACTGGTAAGAAAGGAGTGACCGGCTTGATGGCAATTTACATAAGAGTGAGTAGACAAAATGAAGGCTTATCGGTAAGGCATAAACTGGTATGAAGGTTGTGTGTGTGTCAACATGTTGAGCAACAAACTGGTCTAGAAGTTGGCTGCTTGTTTATGATGAAGAGGCGGAATGTCAAAGTTATCAGAAACCACCAGAGGTGAAGATGTGTTACCGGTATAGTGTGCACTATTGGTTAGCAGAAGAAAAAGGTCTCACTAGTAAAGGCGTGTACTGGTATGAGTTTGTCGATTATTCAAGTATGAATCAACTATGTGTTGATGAGCTGAGTGATTGACCATGGTGATGCCATGTGGAGCCAAGGTGGCAAATATGCAGAGGTCGGTAAAGCCACCATCGATATGGTTGGTGAAACAGCTAGTCGACATAAATGAAACAACCACAAATCATGGGATTGTAACTAACTAATGCAGCTCGACAAAGAAGGAATGACAGAGGAAGATCAAGGAGTAGTTGGCATTTGGATCAAAGCAAAGGAAATCTGATTGCAAGAAGAACTCAAAAAGGAAATAGCTAAAGCATTTTATGAGTCGACAGATTTCAAGGTGGAAAATCATATATGTGATTGCTATCTTTAGCAAGTATGCATTGGATAATGGAAACCGTGTATAGGTGCATCCCTGGAGTATAGGTGACCGATCCAAGATAGGCTGGATTGGAAATCATGAAGATTGTGTCAGGTAAAAGAAACCCTAACCGCCAAGTGTTTGAATGCATTCTTGGTGGGAAAGCATGATGATAAATATATGAGCTCGAGACAGAGCAAGATGATGTTGCAGAGAAGAAAAAGAGAGGAGAGATATTAAGTGCTGAGGAGTTTTTAGCCTTAGAATTTATTCTAAGAGAGTTGCAAAGTTAGTGAGCCAACATACCGGTGAGAGGCTTTAACCGGCAATATTAGAGTACCAGTATAATTGTAAGTTCATCAGTTAAGCAAACTGGCAAAGTGCAATAGAGCAAGGCAACATCCAAGAGAAACATAGTGTGTGATGAGACTGTGAGAGAAAAGAGTGAAAATAGTGGCCAAGAATTAGAGAGAGTGAAGATTCAGTAGAAGAGAAGTTTGTTAATCGACAGTGAGTTATTTGATCAAAGAGTTGTAGAATTCATTTGCAACAAGAAGCCTTAATTGTATTCAAATAGTATTTCAATATACATCACCAAGTTGAAGCTTGGTGCAGGGGTTAGTGCTCCTTGGGTTGGTGCCCTAAATCTTTGTAATCTAGTGTTTTACCTGTGAGGCTAGATTGGAGGAGTAGTCTCCAGTAGCTTTTTTCACCAAGGTTTTTCCCATATTGGGTTTTCCTCGTACATCTGTTGTTGTGAGTTGTATTTGTGTGATTGATCTCTATGGTTTTCCTTTTTTCTTTACCAATTTGAATGTTTAGATTCTTAGTTTTGTAGCAGGCTTACTGAAGTTGATTAGAAAGGTTAAAAGCTTAGCAACCACTAATTCACCCCCCTCTCAGTGGTGGTTTGTGTTCTACAATTGGTACCAGAGCCTAGGTTCCCAGTTATTGTTAAACCTTGGGTAGATTTTGGACTTTGAACACAATGGCAAGAAATGAGTATGCTTCCTCAAAATCCCCATGTTTGATGGATGTAACTATGCCTTTTAGAGCAGAAGAATGGATACCTATATTTCCTCCCTAGGTTTTGATGTGTGGATGTCTGTCAAAAATTGGTATGTTGTTCCTAGTGTTCCTCCCACTGATCTGGATGCCAAAAAGGAGTATGAGAACAATGCAAAAGTCAAACATGCTATCTTGAGTGGGTTGTCTGATAATGAGTTTGTCAAAGTCATGCACTGTGTTTCAGCAAAGGAAACTTGGGACAAATTGCAGAGGTTGTTTGAAGGAGATAAAAAAGTCAAATAGGCCAAGCTGCAAGCACTAAGGGGCCAAGTAGAAAGCATCAAGATGAAAGATGAAAAGATTGTAGACTATCTTCACAGATTTGATGAAACTCTGAACACCATCAGAGGACATGGAGAAGAGATTGCAAATGAGATTGTTGTCAAAAGAGTACTTAGATCTCTCACACCCAAGTATGATACTAAGGTATCTACCATAGAAGAAGCCAAAGATCTGGAGACTTATAATGGATGAATTATTTGGCTCACTAACAACATATGAGATGAGAACAACTAGTGATACTTCCTTAAGAAAAGAAGCTTCATTCAACATCACCAATAGGGACAAAGAAGCAGCTACTCATAAAGAATCTAGTGATGACTCTGATGCAGAAGTAGAAAAATTTGTCAGGAAGCTCAAAAGAGGATCCAGTCAATGTAAAGAAAAGTTACCACTTAAATGTTTCAACTGTGGTAGAGTCGGACATTTTGTTGTAAACTGCCCCCACAAAGAAACCGGTGTAGATGAGTCAAGAGAGTTCAAAAAATTCACTGGCAAAGATAGAAATAAATGACTACTGGCAAGGGAGGAGAGGCTATCAAAATCAGAACAACCTATATACTATTGAGGATGACACAACAGATGAAGAAAATGAATCAGAAGATGATTAACATGAGAATGACAGAAAAGTCAATCTCTTCATGGCACTTGGTGAACCAGTTGACGAAGATGCAGAAGAGGAGGATATTGAAGCTAAAGTGGAATTGGAAGGTGAACTTATCAGTGCTCTTGAGGAATTGAGGAAAACAAGAAGAGAACTCAAAAGGGTCAAGCTTGTTGTAGTAGATGAGCAAGATCTCTTGAAGCAATCCCTGGATGAGTCCCGCCAAGTTATATCTGACCTGAAATTGCAGCTGGAAGAAACCAAGAGGATATGTGAAGCTACATCCTCTGATCTGACAAAGAAGGAAAAGGAACATCAAGAGTTGGAAGCAAAGATCCTGAAGCTCAAAAAGGAGCTTGAAGAAAGTAAGGAATAAATAAAAATAAGAAGCAAATATGAAGGCAACACCGAGGCCTCAGACAAAATGTTGAGAAAATAGAAGCAATCCAAAGATACTGGTTGTTTAGGATTTGAAGTCAACCCACAAAGATAGATCTAGCAAAGAAATAAAGTTCACCTCTTCTTTTGAAGGTGAAGAAAGAAGACATTCACTATAGGGAAGGATACCAACAAAAAGACATATGCAGAGTTGTTGGAAATCGACACTCAAATCGGTATGCAGAAATGAACTAGAGGCCACACTTCTTGTATCAACATGTAGATCCAAGGAGAAATGTAAAGGTTGATCATGAAGGGAAGATCTCTGACAAGGGAGTCCCGTCCAGGACCCAGGCAACCTAACCGGTATGTTTCAAACTTTCATGGTTACTGTTACCGATGTAACAAATTTGGGCATAGAATGACTGACTATAGATTAATCAATAAGCCCTCTATGAGTTATGAAATTAGAAATCCATTCAATACACTGTGTGATATGAATGTTGTCTTCTATCAGTGCAATGGTTATGGTCATAAGAGTTTTGATTGTAGGAAGAATAAACTAGTACCCCACAATAACTTTAAGGATGTCCCTTTATATAAGGATGTATAATGCTATAACTATCAAGAGTTAGGAAACATAGAAAAGTTATGTAAAAACTAGAAGATCAAGTAGAAGAAGACAAATCCTCATCAAGAACCGGTAATTAAACCTGAGTACAATATAGCAGCTGACAAAAAGAAGGAAACCAAACCGGTATGGGTTGATAAAGAAAGGGAAAAGGCATAATCAAGTCTCATAGTATAGACTACCTTACATGCTGAAAGGAAAAATCTTTGGGTTGTAGATAGTGGTTGTTCCAACCACATGACTGGTGACAAGAAGAAATTCATCAATCTTGAAGACTGGAATGGTGGTTCAATAATATTTGGAGACAACTCATCCATCAAAATAAAAGGAAAAGGCACTCTAAGTATTGATGAAAAGCTGAAGGCACATGATGTGTATTATGTGGAAGGCCTAAAAGACAATCTACTGTGTGAGTCAAATGTGTGACAAAGGTTATAAATTCACCTTTGATTCAGTTGGGTGTCAAATAAAGAAAGACAGTATGAGTCAAGTTGTGGCAAAAGAAAAGAGAATGGATGGAAATGTCTATAATCTGAAGGAATGTTATGAGTCTCAATGCATGTTAGGATAGGTTTATTAAAGTTGGCTATGGCACCAAAGATTAGGTCACGCAAATTTTGATAACTTAGTTACAGTAAGAAAAAAAGGGGTGTGTGAGGAATATTCCACCCATCATCAAACCAGCAAGCACATTTTGTGATGAATGTGTGAAGGGCAAGAAAACTAAGGTAAGCTTTAGGACAAAAGAGCGCAACACCTCAAGGCCACTTGAAATTGTGCATACAAATTTGTGTGGTCCAATTAGGACAAGAGCAATCACCAATGAAAGATACTTTATGTTCTTTATTGATGATTACTCAAGAATGGAATGGGTCACCTTCCTGCAAGATAAGTCACAAGCATTCGAAAGATTCAAGATCTTTAGGAAGATGGTGGAGAATGAAAGTGGTTGTAGGTTAAAATGCCTAAGATCAGATCGGGGTGGAGAGTTTACATCAAATGAATTTGAAGATTATTGTGAAAAACACGAAATTAGAAGGCAATACTCAGCTCCTAGGACACCACAACAAAATGGTGTGGTAGAAAGGAAGAACAAGACAATTAAACAAATGGCCAGAACCATGCTAAATGAAGCCAGTCTGCCAGACATTTATTGGAAGGAATTTGTTCATACTACTCCATATACCTGAACCGGGCTCAATTAAGGACTAACAACAAAATGACACCTTATGAATTGTGGTATGGCCGGAAGCCATCAGTCAAATACTTCAAAGTATTTGGGAGCAAGTGTTTTATTGAGAAAGATATGGATGGTCTAGGAAGTTTTGATTCCAGGAGTGATGAAGGAATCTTCCTTGGTTACTCATCCAACAATAAGGCCTATAAATGCTACAACAAAATACTAAGAAGAGTCAATGAAAGTGTGCATGTAAAAGTTGATGAGGATATGCACAAAGGATTTCAACCATAGATCAACCTGTATGATAACTTCGGTGATGAAAATGATGAATCTCAGTCAGACATTGATCCAGAGGAAGCATCCAAGAAGGCCCCCAACCAGTATGTATAGTTGAATTGCCCGAAAGAGAAAATTTGAGGAAATAAGAGTGATGGTGTGCAAACTAGAAGAAGACTTGCCTGAAATGATGAACAAGTCAACTTCTGCCTCATGACTGAAGTAGAACCTAAAAAGTTTAATAAGGCCAACAAAAGACAAGAATGGATGGATGCCATGGAAGAAGAACTGCAACAAAGTGAGAAGGACAAGACTTGGGAATTAGTCGCTAGACCAGAAGACAAGAACATCATTAGCACAAAATGGGTCTACTGAAATAAGATGAATGAAGAAGGTAAGATTGTTAGGCATAAATCTAGACTAGTGTGCAAAGGATACTCTCAACTAGAGGGGATTGACTTTGAAGAAACTTTTACATTGATAGCTAGATTAGAAGAAATTAGAATCTTTCTAGCCTTCTCTGCCTACAAGGGTTATAAAGTATACCAAATGGATATAAAATATGCCATCCTAAATGGAAATTTGGAAGAAGAAAGGAAATTTGGAAGAAGAAATTTACATGGAGCAACTGGAAGGGATTCTGCTACATGATGATGAGATATTTGTGTGCCTGTTAAAGAAGGCCTTGTATGGTGTAAAGCAAGCTCCTAGAGCATGGTATTCAAGATTAGATCAGTACTTGAAAGAGCAGGGATTCAAAAAGGGAAGTGCTGATAGTAATTTGTACATGAGGAAAGATGGGAACTATATGATCATTGTGGTTGTGTATGTAGATGACACTATCTTTGGAGGCAACAAACACACCCTCTGCAAAGAATTTGCTAATAAGATGCAATCAGAATTTGAGATGTCAATGCTTGGTGAATTGACATACTTCCTTGGGTTGCAGATATTACAGCAAGATAAAGGAATCTTTGTCTCACAAATCAAGTATGCAAAAGAGATGTTGAAGAAATTCCAACTCGAAGATTGCAAACCAGTAAGTACCCCCATGGTGACCGGCAGTAAATTGAGTAAGAATGATGAGTCACTGGTGGTGGATCAGACTCTGTATAGATCCATGATAGGCAGTCTATTGTATCTAACTACTTCAAGATCTAATATAGTTCAGGTAGTATGCATGGTGGCCAGATTCCAAGCTGCACCTAAGTAGTCACATATGAATGTTGTAAGCAGAATCTTTAGGTACCTGCAAGAGACACTCAGTTATGGATTGTGGTGTCCCAAAAAAGGAGATTTCATCATGGAAGAATACATTGATGCTGATTGGGTAGGTTGCATTGATGATCAAAAGAGCACAAGTGGTGGTGCATTCTTTCTAGGTGATTAGTTGGTCTCATGGCATAGCAAGAAGCAGGACACGGTCTCTCTATCTATTGGTGAAGTTGAATATATTGTTGTTGCTGCATGTTGCTCTCAGGTGCTTTGCATGAATTGGATTCTCAAAGACATACAAGTGGACATCATAGATCATATTCTCATCCGGTGTGACAACTTGACTGCAATCAACATAGCAAAGAATCCAGTAATGCATTCCAGAACAAAGCACATTGCTATCAAATATCATTTTCTTAGAGAGAAGGTTGAAGGACAAGAGGTATGGATGGATTATGTCCCTACTGAAGAACAAGTAGCAAACAAACCATTACCGATCGGTACTTTTGAGTACCTCTGACACAAAGTGGGAGTTGTGTCATCAGTCTAGGAAGGCTTTATGTGGTTCAGGGGGAGTTGATAGCGGTCAAAGGGGGAGATTGGTAAGGATCAAAGGAGGAGTCTACCGTACCCTTTGTCATTGTGTCAAAGGGGGAGAAATGTACTAGTATATAGTATCTTGCAATAAGTTGACATCAATGCCAAAGGGGGAGATTGTTGGTATTTTGGCATTAAATTGTCATTGATGTCAACCGGTTTGGCAAGGTCATCGATAAGAAAGGAGTGACCGGCTTGCTGGAAATTCACATGAGAGTGAGCAGAAAAAATGAAGGCTTATTGGTAAGGCATAAATGGGGATGAAGGTTGTGTGTGTGTCAACATATTGAGCAACAAAATGGTCTAGAAGTTGGCTTCTTGTTTATGATGAAGAGGCAGAATGTTAAAGTTATCACAAACCATTAGAGGTGAAGATGTTTTATCAGTATAGTGTGCATTGTCGATTAGTAGAAGAAGAAGGTCTCACTAGTAAAAGTGTGTACCAGTATGAGTTTGTTGATTGTTCAAGTATGAACCGACTATGTGTCGGTGAGCTAAGTGATTGATCATGGTGATGCCATGTGCAGCCAAGGTGGTAAATATGCAGAGGTCGGTAAAGCCACCATTGACATGGTTGGTGAAACAGCTAGTCAACATAAATGAAACAACCACAAATCATGGGATTGTAACTGACTAATGCAGCTCTAGGAAAAAGGAATGACAAAGGAAGATCAAGGAGTAGTTGGTGCTTGGGTCAATACAAAGGAAATCTGATTGCAAGAAGAACTCGAAAAGGAAACAACTGAAGTGTTTTATGAGTTGATAGATTTCAAGGCAAGAAATCTTATATGTGATTGCTATCTTTAGAAAGTATGTGTTGGATAATGGAAACCTTGTATAGATGCATCTCTAGAGTATAGGTGATTGATCCAAGACAAGATGGATTGGATCTCATGAAGATTGTGTTAGGTAAGGAAACCCTAACCACCCAGTGTTTGAATGCATTCTTGGCGAGAAATCATGATGATAAATATATGAGCTCGAGACAGAGCAAGATGATGTTGCAGAGAAGAAAAAGAAAGAGAGATTAAGTGTTGAGGAGTTTTCAGCCTTAGAATTTATTCTAAGAGAGTTGTAGAGTTAGTGAGCCAGCATACCGGTGAGAGGGTTTAACCGGTAGTGCTAGAGTACTAGTATAACTGTAAGTTCAACAGTTAAGAAAACTAGCAAGGTGCAGTAGAGAAAGGAAACATCCAAGAGGAACATAGTGTGTGATGAGACTGTGAGAGAAAAGAGTGAAAATAGTGGCCAAGAATCAGAGAGAGTGAAGATTTAGTGGAAGAGAAGACTGTCAATCGGCAGTGAGTTATTTGATCAAAGAGTTGCATAATTCATTTGCAACAAGAAGCCTTAATTGTATTCAAATAGTATTTCAATATACATCACCAAGTTGAAGCTTAGTGTAGAGGTTGGTGCCCTAAAAGTGAAGGAGTTGGTGCCCTAAATCTTTGTAATCTAGTGTTTTACCTATGAGGTTGGATTGGAGCAGTAGTCTTCAGCAGCTTTTCTCACCGAGGTTTTTCCCATATTGGGTTTTCCTCATACATCTATTGTTGTGAATTGTATTTGTGTGATTGATCTCTTTGGCTTTCCTTCCTGCTTTACCGGTTTGAATGTTTAGATGCTCAGTTTTGTAGCAGGCTTACTGAAGATGATTAGAAAGGTTAAAAGCTTAGCAACCACTGATTCACCCCCCTCTTAGTGGTGGTCTATGCTCTCCACCTAATGCTTGATATAGTTTTGATTAAGCATAGATGCTTGCTCTGCAATACCAAAAACCTTATGTCAAATGATATATCACTTGTTCACACATAAACCTTCCTCCGATAATGCACACATAACCATTGATCCCACAAACCATCCATATGGAAATAACATGAATAAGTCACCTATAAGTACAGATCATCAGCCTTATGATAAGGTCGGCTAAACCCTAAACCCAAAAACCCATAATAACAAAAATTACATTACACGATATCACCAGACCAATATTATGATTTACATTACATAGCATGGACCTAATTCAAATATCCAAATAGTTATATCCACCAAAAATTCCATTAAGACCAAAATCCAACACGCTTCACCAACTGGTAGAAACCCTTAATGAAGTAACACACAAACTCTAACCAGATCCAAATAGGACCACCAAAACAACACGCCAGACAATGCAAAGTTAGGAAACACTCAAAATATGATCAATAAGCACCTTCAACATGATAGAAATCAATCTCATAACCGTTTGACCAAAATATCAAATTTTGCTTACCAGTACCAGGAAATACCAACCAAGAACATAAGTGATAGTTACCAGAGCACCAAAACATGAACCAATATAATATGTCAAGCATTTAACCATCCAGAGTAAGCATCCAAAACCAATTCTAGAGATCTAATCATACTGGATTAGAATCATATCCAAAACCAAGATGATCACCAAGACTAACTAGGATAGGTCCAATGAGGATAGCCTCCAATCGAGATACAATGTTGACATCAATGACAACACTAAACCAAATCAATCATATTGCCAAAAATCTCCCCCTTTGGCATTTTTGACAATACTGAATGTGAAAAACATCCAAGTGCCAAGGAATGCCAACAATATCCCTCAAAGATATGACTGATTTTCACATGAATACCATATCTCCCCCTTTGACATCAATGACAAAGGACGAATACCAAACAAAAAATACTAAACCAAACAACTGACTACTCCCCCCGATTAGTAGCATCATCTCATCAATGAGGATCAAAGAAAATATCTGATAAACTTACCCAATTTATGCATTCCTTCATCTCTAGACCTCTTCCGGAGGGTTGGTAACCCCCAAATGATCTCTGAGATATTGAAAAGTATCTTTAGGCAATGGTTTTGTTAGAATATATGCAATTAGCTTGTTAGTAGGCACATAAACCAATCTGACTTTGTTTGCTTCAACCTTTCCTTCAAGAAACTATACCTTATAGAAATGTGTTTTGATTTGGAATGAAATACCAGATTCTTTGAAATATCAATAGAAGCAGTATTATAAAAATGAATAAAAATAGGCTCATCATAACTTATCCTTATATCTTTTAACATTTTTTTTCATCCATAAAATCTGAGTTTATTTAGTTGTAGCAGCTCCATATTCTGGTTTAGCAATGGATAATGAAGTACATGATTGTTTCTTACTAAGCCATGAAACCAACTTGTTTCCAAGAAAGAATGCACCGCCAATGGTGCTCTTCCTGTCATCCACATCTCCTGCCCAATTAGAGTCTGTATAGGCACATAATATGAAGTCATCATTATTTGGATACCATAACCCAAGGTCTATTGTACCTGCCAAATATTTGAATATCCTCTTGACAGCAATATCATGAGTTTCTCTAGGATCTAACTGAAATCTAGAAGCAATACAAACAACATTCATAATGTCATGTTTAGTCTGAGTTAGGTACAACAATCCACCAATCATTGATTTGTATCTACTTGGATTCACTTTAGGAGATTCGTCATCCTTTGATAATTTGCAAACCAATCTAGCCTTGTTCCTTACAATTTGGCCTTCCTCATTCAATTTGTTCCTAAAAACCCATTTAGTTCCAATAATATTTTTATCCTTAGGTCTAGGAACTAGTTCCCAAATCTCATTCTTTTCTATCTAATCTAATTATTCTTCCATTGCTTTTATCCAATTTACATCCTTACTTGCTTCAATAAATTATTCTAGTTCAATTTGAGAAATCAAACATACCTCTTCAGCAGCTAGCCTTCTTCTAGTCATCGCACCTTTCATTTTATCTCCAATGATCTGATCTTTAGAATGATTTAATTTCACATACCTGAAAGTCTTTGAATTTTCTTGATTTACTGACTCTTTCTGTTGTTCAACAGTCATAGTTGAATTTTCCAATGTTTCTGGAGTCACTGATTCACTGCTCTGAGCAACTTCTTGCATTACCGGTTCAGATCTAATAAATTCATCTTTCGGTCCACAATCATATGATCTGGTTTGATTATTGTCTTGTTCATCCACCTTAGCATTTAGTCTCTCCATTATCATATTCAGTCTTTTGTTATAACATCTATATGATTTTCTCTTAGTAGGATAACCCAAAAATATTCCTTCATCACTTCTAGGATCAAACTTTCCCAATGCATCATCTCTTCTAATGTAGCATTTACTTCTAAATTTTTTTAAGTATCTAACAGTAGGAGTATGACCAAACCATAATTCACAAGGAGTCTTATCAGTATCACCTTTTATGTGTACTCTATTGAAAGTGTATACAACGCTATTGACAGCTTCTCTCTAATAGATATCTGACATTTAGCTTCAGTCATCATAGTCCTTATTGCATCCAATATGTATCTATTTTTCCTTTCCACCAATCCATTTTGTTGTGGAGTTCTAGGTGCAGAAAGTTGTCTTCTGATTCCATTCTTCTCACAAAATTTGTTGAATTCACCAGATGTAAACTCACCACATTGATGTGATCTTAAGCATTTTATCTTTAATCTTGTCTCAGTCTCAACCATAGCTTTAAAGATTCTAAATTTCTCAAGAGCTTCTAATTTTTCTTTCAAAAATGCTACCCACATCATTCTAGAATAATCCTCAATAAGTTACATAAAATATCTATCAACTTGAAAGCTTTTAGTCATTGCCGGTCCACATAGATCGGTATAAATAAGATCAAGAATTTCATTAGATTTATCATGCATGCTTCTAAAAGAAGTTCTTTCTTGCTTATCCATTTGAAATTCTCTACATACCAAATTATGACGTTCGACAATCTTGGGCAAATTTCTGACAACCTGTGTTGAACTGATCTTCACTATGTAATCAAAATTTACATGACACGTCCTCTTATGCCATAACCAACTTTAATCAATCTGAGAAATCAAACAAGCCTTCTCACCGGAGTTCAAATGAAAAATGTTTCCATTGGTCTGGGTTCCGGAAGTAATTTCCCATCTAGATCTATTGATGATCATGCATTTTCCATCCTTGAATTGTAAATGGAATCCTCTATCCACCATCTAACCTACACTTAAACTATTATGCTTCAAGCCTTCAACATAATAAGTATTATCAGTATTAGTCTTACCATCTAATAATATTGTTCCTTTTCCTTTGATCCTACATGCCTTGTTGTCTCCAAATCTGACTAGTCCGCCATCAAATTCTTGTAGAGATAAAAAAATTATCTTGTCACTGGTCATGTGATGTGAACATCCATTGTCTATAACTCATTCATCATTTTCTTCAATTTTAGCAGCTAAAGCCTTCTCCTTGGTACGAGTTGCTTCAATGATAGGTTTTAGAGAATTGTCCTTGATAGCAATAACAACCCAATCTTTACCAGAGTTTCCATTGTCAGATCCACTCACCGGTTTATCATCATCATCATCAGTATTACCAAAATCATCATCACCAGCATAATAGCATGATTTATCCATATTCCTTCTAAATCTAGGTTTGTTCTGATACTCTAGATTAGGCTTATAACTCTTTAAAAATCTTTCATGATTCCTAGCAGCTCTTTTAGGGCATCTAGAAGCAAAATGACCAATATTATTGCATGAAAAACATTTAAAAGACACTTTTCCTTCATACTTACTTCCAATCGGTCCTTTAGGAATTCTTCTAGCAATCAAGGCTTCCAACTCTTCAAGTTCTCTTTCTTCTCTCTCAATGTCCTCCAAATCTTTAGCATATATCTCCTTCCAATATATCTTTTGCTTACTGGAGGCACATACTTTAAATACAATCTCAGTTTTAGCAGCACTCTGATCTCCAAGTTCTTTAAGCTCAAAAGCAGTCAATTTTCCAAGCAATGTATCTCTGGTAATAGGGGTAGTTGACATTGTCCGGAGTTCATTGATTGCATTAGCCTTTATCTTATAAGCCAGAGGTAGAACTCTCAGAAGCTTTGATACAATCTCATCCTCACTAACTGATCTACCATAGCATTTGATTCTCATAACAATCTCATTTACTCTATACATGAAAGAACCAATCTTCTCATCTTCTTCCATCTTCAAATTTTCATATCTCACCCAGAAACCTTCAAGTTTTGCAATCTTTATTGTTTAATCGCCTTCATAAAGAGTTTCAAGCTTTGTCCAGATCAGCTTTGCATTCTCCAACTCTATGACATTCAATAGCTTTTCATCAGATAGGGGGCTTGACAATGCTTCTTTTTCTCTAACATCTTTTTTATCTCTCTTTTGTTCATCAGTAGGTGTCGGTGTTTCAGAATTAGGATCATGAGGTATATATCCTTTCTCCACTATCTCCCAAACTTCAGCTCCAAGACATATTAGATGAATCTTTATTCACTCCTTCCATAAATTATAGTTTGTACCATCAAATATAGGACTCTCCTTCTGGTAGGGATTGAATCTAGAACTAGATGCAGTTTCCATCAGATCTCCTCAAGCGCTTGAGCTTCTGCAAAGAGGACCAATTCTCTGATACCAATTGTTAGACATATCTGATACTAGGAGTAAACTAAGAGGGGGGGGGGGGGGGGGTGAATCAGTTTACTATCAAAAATTAGAACTATTGCATATCAAAACCTTTAAACTAGAGCACAAATAAACCAACACAATGAAGGATAAAATATGAAAGCACAGTACACACAACACCAATACTTTTGACGTGGAAAACCCAATAAAGGGAAAAACCATGATGGGAAATGTTGGCAATTGACACTCATTGGATTTATTTTATTGTCATTGTTGGCAACAATATCATATGGAAGTCATATACCAGCACTAGGAGGCATATACTGATAGATGCCGGCTTTGGAGCATTCAAGGCTACACCGGCACCGGCACCGGCATCAATACTTCATTGGAAGCCGACATCAAGGAGGATTTACTTAATAAATCATTTTGTAATTATTGTCAAGGTCAACATTGAATATCTTTTGTAAATGTATTGTAAGTCGATATAAGGCATATTATTTGTAATAGGTATATAGGTCAGTCTACTAGGTTATTTTGATATATATGAAATGTGTGGATATAGGAGAATATAGAAGAACTATATAATGTGAAATATATGTATGGAGATCATTTTGTATGCAAATTTTATATCATGCAATGATCCGTAGAAAGCTTGGAAAGCATTCTTGGAGGAGAAGAGATACCAGTAGTAGTTTAGGGTTTATGATCCGGTACAGAGCAGAGCCAAAACTGGAACTCTATTTGGCATAGCAGATTCATTCTTGAGTTCATTTTCAGTAATTTACCTTAGCAGAAAGCTTGTAGTCAGTGAGACTCTTTAGTGATGAGCAGTATGCTCTAGGCAGTGTTCCTTCTTGCATGTGCAGACCCCTATTATATGTAATATCTTTTCATATGGCTAGTGAATTGATATTGTGGGTCACAAATCCCGTCGTAGTTTTTCCTCTTTGAGTTTTTCCACATATAAATTCTATGTGTTATGGTGTTCATTTATGTGGATGGTTTATTTGCTTCTTATTATATGTTTTTTTGTTTACCAGTTTATATGTGTATGGTATAAAAGGATAAAAACTGTTCATACCGACAGAACATTGATTCACCCCCCCCCCCTCTCAATGTTCTTGGTTCCCAACAATTGGTATCAGAGCTTGGTACCTCAGAAGAAATTTAATGGCTTGAGGAAGATCCTGAAACTGGAATCTTTGAACATGACTATGGAGAAGCAACTTGAGATGGCTCTTGAGGATTATGATGTTGAAAGGATGAAGAACTTGAAATTGCAAGAAGAATTGAACTATGCAAATGAATTCATTCTTATCCTGCAAGAAAGGTTAACATCAGCTCAAGCCAAGAGAAAAGAATTTTTGTAAAAACCAAATGATGAGGAGAAGAATGCTCTTAACGAACAATGTCAGAAACTAAGCTAAGAAAACATGCTCATGAAGAATGAAATATAAGATCTGACTATGAGGTTATCAAAAGATATTGAGGACAGAAAGAAGAAGGAAGATAATCTTGTTATCTCTGAAGAACAAATTTGATGAATGTGGTAGATTGACTCATGAGAATAATTTCTTGAGAACTAATTTGTCACACTCCTGAAACAATGAACAAGAACTTGAAAAACAAATAACTACTCTAGGAGATGATCTGACTACTGCAAATGAGTATAAAGAAAATTTTGGGATCCATGTTGCACAATTGGATGACTTATTGAAAAGATAAAGACAAATTGATGATTCTAGAGGACATGGATTTGTAAAAGGTGAAAGCCCCGGTACTACAAATGAAGATCAGACAACCTGTATGCAGAAGTCATCAGAACAGGGGAAACCAGTAAGGCAATCTAATACTTATAAATTCAATGGAAGATGTTTTTTTTGCAACAAATTTGGGCATATGGCTAAACAATGTAGAAATAAAGCAAATTAAAACTACAATTATGTTCCCGCTCAATGCACAAGTTTCAAGAAATATGGTCATAGATTAGAAGATTGCAAAATGAATGTTAAATGTCATGCATGTGGAAAGTGTGGACATTTTTATAATCATTGTAGGTCAAGAAATGATACCGGATATGTCAAAGAAATTCAGAAGAATAATGTTACATGTTATGCATGCAACAAAATAGGTCATATTGCTAAGTATTACAGAAGCAAGCCTCAATTGATTAATAATGATAAAGATAATGAGAAAGGAAAGTAGAAGGTAGATGAAATACAACAAGATCACACCAAGAGATGGGTTAGAAAATCTAAAGAACCAAGTGGAGATGGATCTACACTGGTAACTCTACCGGTAGAATAGGGTATTCCTCCACCAGTAGGAAATTTTCTCAGTAACTGAGGCATAAGCCTTAGGGGTTGGCAAAGTCATTGCTAAATTTTGCATATTACCCTGGAAGAGATCTAAGGAGATCTGGAGAGTTGTGTTCATCATCAATGAAGGTTCACCTAGCACATGACTATAAAGTCGGCATCCATAGGGTTGTTTGTGAAGCATTTATTATAGAAAATTAGGGTTTTATTTTTTGATAAAAAAGGGTAAGTGAAATCATTTTCACTAATTCATAATGAAGAAAAGGCGAGTTAAGAGCGAGCAAAAGTATTGTGAAAGGATTTTGAGCATTTATCTGAAACACTCAACCTTCCACCGGCGTTCACTTTCAGGTATTTTTTGAAATGGCATCTCGATCGTCAGCTCCTACTTTCATTTCAAATCCCACCATTGTCAAAGTCAAGGATAGGTTAAGGCTAGTATTTAAGGAGGTTCCCGAAATTGCTAAAAAGGATGTTTTTGCGGGAGCATTTTTTAGGGTTCCTGAAGGTGTAATGTATGTTGAAGATGTAGGGCATACATTCACTGCACCCTGGAGGATTTGGGCATAGAGGACATCAAAAGCATGTATTGATCTATGATATTGGGAGACTCTGGAACCATCAAACTAGAATACAAAGCAATTGAGGATCTAGGGTTAACCGATATTCTATATATACAGGAATTCAAAGATGAGGTTATCAGATACATTTTGAGTAGGGTTCACAAAGAATTATTTGGCTAGATAGGCCTTACATGATCATGAAGGAGGCTATTCAAGCAATCACTAGCATACCCAAAGTCAAACAAGAACCTAACAAGAAAATTTCCAACACAAAGGTCGAGAAACTCACCCATACGACTCTTGATAGCATATCAATGAGGATAAGCACAATCACCGACACTGATGTAAAATTTGCAAGCAACAAGGTAACTCAATCCAACCAATTGAATTTTGTTGCTAGTTCATGCATTCATGTTGCATATCATATGCTAAGGAATAATGTAAAGTATGATTTATGTGAATGGATGAGGAGTGAATTGATGTTGAACCTTGGTAAGATCAAAGGAATCAAGAAAGGCACTTTTAGATATGGAAATTTGATTGTTTGTTTAATGCTTTACTTCCTGAATGAGCTACCTAGTCTAGGGAAGAAGCATCAGGCTCATGACATACCGATAGGTATGCAGATCAAGGAATAAATCACCGGTCTTGGTACCACCAGAGATGAGAAACTTTGGGGGTATTTCAAGACATTTCAAGAAAACATGAGGCAAAAGGAGAGAATATCAAAGAACATTGTGGAGAAGTATTCCATTGATATTTGTTTTACGGTAAAAACTAATGAAACTGTTATGGAAGTAATTGAACCAAGGACAATATGGGTGACAAAGCTTGGATATGAGGTGGATGATCATATTTTTGAACTCTATGCAAAAATGTTGTTAGATGCCCCATTAGATGATAAAATAAAGCATTTTGGTACAGCAGGAGAGAAGGCTCTTGAAGTGAAAACCAGAGAAGAAAATAGAAAAAACGTATGCATATGTACAAGATTTTAATTTATAAGATAGACACTCAACTAGGTTCGAGATCCAAATAGGCAGCTAAACCGATAGAGGTTGGTACTGCAGAAGTGAAGAAGCCACAAGTTCACATTTCCCCTATCACTTCTGATTCTAATTCTGAGGATTATGAGCCTCTGACTTTCAGAAGGGTACAAAGGAATAATGTGGTACAACCACTGGTAGAGCAGAATAAGGGAGAGCCTAGGAGGAGACTTGTTAGAAAGGCAACTAATCCTACTGTGCCTCCACCACCGGCAAGGAAGTCTATGCAAAAGAGGAAATTGGTCACACCGGAAACCACAAGCAAAAAGAAGAAGGGAGATTATGCTGAAACTGGTAAGACCACAATGACCTGTGCTGAGCCTATTGATGAAATTAAAAAAGATGGAATATTGAAAAATGTATCAAATTATTATGAAAATTTAGAAGAGAATGAGCAAAATGAACTAGAAGAGGCTATTTTGTTGTATATAGACATTTATAAGAAAGCCTTAGTTGAAATTTTGAAGGAGATACCTTTATCCTTGTATAATAAACTTGAGGCTAGAAGACTTGACGTTGTCAAGAGAAATAGGGAGATTAAGGAAGTAGCACTTTTAGAAATGTGTGGTGTTGTAAATAATGAAGAAATTAAAAGATGCATAGATACTACTAATAGGACATTTTTTAGTACTAAATCCCGAAAGATAATTATTATGATGGGGAGAGTAAATGAGGTGATAAATGAGACTAGTAAGGGATGGACCAAATTCTTTCAGAAAAACCCAGATTTTCTCACATCTCAAGAAGAATTTGCAAGGGCAACAACTTCCACCATTCCTAACAAATCAAAGGGGAAAGGTATTTTGGACATTTCAACACCAATTTTGACACAACTGATAGTAACTATAGATATTCAGACACAACCGACAACTAAAGAGAGTGTATAGTATGTACCGGTACAGACCATTTTTTAGCAAGGCAATGTACAAGACACTATAAATACTATGGATGATACTCTATTGGTAGTAACAGACACTACACCAAGTGGCGAAGCCACCGGTACAAAAGAGGTTGAGATGGATAAGGTAAAAGTAGCTAAGCCCATACCGGCTATTAAAACTAATTCTCCAGCAATGGTTTTGGCAATTGACACTTCTCAGGTTGAGAAGAAATCAGTCTCTGAGTTGAGTCCAACTGAATTTATGATGATGGCTACTCAGAAATTACTGAGGGAAGGTACTACAGATAAAGGAATAATTGATCAATCAGTCATAGTGTTGCACATATTAATACGTGACTGTCAGATTGAAGATGGAGCAAGCCTTTCTGACAAGCTCAAGACTCTAACAGAGCATATCTCTAACAATTTTCAATCTCTAAGGCAGATTGCAGACTAACAGGCTTTGGATAAATTCATAGCAGCTAAAAGAATAACTTTTGATCAGATTATAGAAACAGAGAAGAAGAAAATTGAGGTCAAACTTATTCCTATTGAGGTTTGTTTAAAAAAATGCTCAAATATATACAGAGTGTGTTGTAACATAGAAATTCTTATGGCTAATGTAGATAGCAGATTAAAGGAGTTATATGGTAAGACAGCCAAAATTGATAATTCTTTTTATGGAATGACTGCACTAACCACATCTGTTGATGGACAAATTTTGTCCTCAAAGAACCAAATTATTGCTTTTGAGAAGGAGAGAGATAAAATCATGCGAAGAGCAAGAAATCTAAGAGGATTGGTAAGTCCTAGATTAGATTCATTGGGTGTTCATAAGAGAGAGTGTATGGACATGATAGCTAAACCCACACTGACAAATGTCCAAGAGAAGGAAACACTTGCCCACTTACTAAGTGGACTAGCATCCATTTCTGATACTTTCAAAACTGGTTGGATACATATCTTCAATTATTGCAAAAGGCATACCCAGAAATCTTGAAGATGATTAAGCTCCAGTGAAACTAACAGTATTCATTTATTCTTTTGTTCTGAAATTATTTCAGTTCTTTCATCAGTCTTTGGAATTAATTTCAAAGGGGGAGTATGCATATATATGAAAAAAATCAGAGAATATCAGATAAAAACACATGGGAAGGATATCAGGATATCAGATCAAATGTATTGCTCAAGGGGGGCATACCGACAGGGAATCCATTCTTCACATGAGTATTGCCATCAATGCCAAAGGGGGAGATTGTTGGAAATTGAAACTCATTAGATTCATTTTGTTGTCATTGACGGAAATAAGATCACATGGAAATCATATTCTGACACTAGGAGGCATATACCTGTAGATACCGACTTTGGAGCATTCAGGGCTACACCGACACTGGCACCGACATCAACAAGGATTTACTTAATAAATCATTTTGTAATTGTTGTCAAGTCCGACATTGAATATATTTTCTAAATGTATTGTAAGCCAACGTAGGGCATATTATTTGTAATAGGTATATAGGTCAGTCTGTTAGGTTATTTTGACATATATGAAATGTGTGGATATAGTAGAATATAGCAAAACTGTATAATGCAAACTATATGTATGGAGATAATTTTGTATGCGAATGTTATATCATGCAATGAACTGTAGATAGCTTGGAAATAATTCTTTGAGGATAAGAGATACTGGTATAGTTCAGGGTTTATGAACTGATACAGAGAAGAGCCAGAACTGGAACTCTATTTGGCATATCAGATGCATTCTTGAGTTCATTTTTCAGTAATTTACCTTAGCAGAAAGCTTGTAGTCACTGAGGCTCTTTAGTGATGAGCAGTATGCTCTACGCTGTATGCCTTCTTGCATGTGCAGGCCCCTATTATATGTAATATCTTTTCATATGGCCAGTGAATTGATATTGTGGGTCACAAATCCCACCGTGGTTTTTCCTCTTTGATGTTTTTCCATGTATAAATTTTGTGTGTTATGGTGTTCATTTATGTGAATGGTTTATTTGTTTACCAGTTTATATGTGTATGGTATAAATGGATAAAAATTGTTCATACCGACAGAACACTGATTCACCCCCCCTCCTCTTAGTGTTCTTGGATCCCAACAGGAAACCCTACCCACAATCAGATAATACTTTTACAGCAAGATGTGAAATAATTATAATGGGGATTGCACTTGCAATCATTCCAATCACCTAGAGCTCACTGCTCATCACAAAACATCAGACTACAATCCGAAAAGAATGAACTGTGAAAGTATCATCTCCTAATGTTTAATATCATTCTGGTTAAACACAGATGTCTGCCCTAAAATACCAAAAACCTTCTTCTGAATGATATATCACTTGTTCACACATAAACGTTCCTCTAATAATGCAAACATAGTTATTGATCCCACAAACCATCCATATGTAAATTACATGAATAAGTCACCTATAAATGCAGATTGAATCAACCTTATGATAAGGTTGGCTAAACCCTAAACTCAAAAATCCATAATAACAAAAATTACATTACACTGTATCGCCAAACCAATATTATGATTTACATTACATAACATGGACCTAATTCAAATATCCAAATAATTATATCCACCGTAAATTCCGTTAAGACCAAAATCCAACATGCTTCACCAACCGGTAGAAACCCTCAGTGAAGTAACACAGAAAGTCTAACTAGATCCAAATAGGACCACCATAACAGCACACCAACAAATACAAAGTCACCAAAAACTCATAATATGATCAAGAAGTGCCTTCAGCATGAGAGAAACCAATCCCATAAGCCAGACCAAAATCATCTAACCAAACATCAAATATCTCTTACCGGTAAAGCTAACCGGTACCAACAAATACCAACTGGGAACATAAGTGATAGTTATTAGAGCACCAAAACATGAACCAATAGAATATGACAAGCATATAACCATCCAGAGTAAGCATCCAAAACCGATTCCAGAGATCTGATCATACAAGATCAGAATCATAGCCAAAACCAAGATGATCACCAAGACTAATTGGGATAGTTCCAACCGGGATACAGTGTTGACATCAATGACAACACTAAACCAAATCCAACATATTTCCAACATATTTTAGTAGATCTTATGATTGTTTAAACTTAGTCAAATTTCAATAATCAGTAGGCTCCTAACATCATTCTCTTGCTATCTCTCTATCTCATGCTCTTTGTCTCCCTCAAGATCTAGACCTATTTATTTTCCTATCTCTCTCCTTCTCCTCTCTCTCTACCTCTCTCTATCTCACTCTCTCCTCTCTCACCAAGCTCTAGATATTATAATTTCAGAGATAGTCAAATTTCAATAATCACTAAGCTCCTATTATTATTCTCTCTATATCCCTATTTCACTCTTTTTGCCTCCCTCAATCTCTATAAATATCTCTCTTCTTATCACTCTCCCTCTCCCCCTCTCTCCCCCATCTCTCTATCTTACTCTCTCCTCACTCCCCAAGCTCTAAAGCTATCTCTCTCACATTTCTTTGTATCTCCCCTCTCTTCTAAATACCTACCTCACATACATTCGCTCCTCTCTACCTCACCTCTCTCTCCTCCTCCCTATTGGAAATATGCCTCGAAATCTCTTGACCAGTGTTCGGGTTGATCAGGGTAACTTACCCTGATGGAACAGCTTGTGGGAAGGTATCAGGTTGGACTCTTTATATCGGGACAACTCTAGGTGATGAAATCGACTTCTTAGATTTGGTATCGGTTATCGGGAGAGGTTATTATTCACTACACTGAAATCCCTATGTGTTAGATGTCTTTCGGTTGGAATACTTCGCATATCAGAATAGCCAGTCTTGGGTCATCCCGATGACCTGACGAAGTCGACTTTAGTCATCGGGGTAGCATCGGCTATCGGATGTGCAGGTTAGATGCAAATCTAACGGCCATCACTTCACCAAAATGTGAAACTACTCGTTGAATACCGATACGGACTTGGCGACAAGGTGGGATAAAAGGCATGCAGGTTAGATGTAGATCTAATGGTCATCGCTATACCGCGGTGGGAAACTGCATGATGTATAACTATCCAGAGTTGGCGACCAAGTGGTGGGGCCAGCAAAAGAGCAACTCAAATGGGTTAATAGGTGAGCAATTCCAGGATGATCGGATGATTGTTGCTATACCGCAATGACAAGATGCACAAAGAAGAGCTTCATTCCAGGTAGTTAGTGACGTCATGCTAAGGTGGTAGGGAAGGGACCCCTGAGCCAATCAGAGGGTGCCATGTGGTGGAGCACAGAAAGAGATCAAGGAAGATCGGATGATCAGGGTAGCTATTTGGTTGTCTTGTCGATATCCCGATGGAGTCACCTTCGGCGATCGGGGTATCATCGGGAGATCGGGTCTACCTATTGGAGTGTTATTTCGATGAGTCGATGAAGCCATCTATAGTTGTATCGGGGATCGGGATTACTTATTCATAGTTTGGTCAATGACCCAATGGTTTGGTGTAGACATCCTCAAAGTGATTGGGGATCAAGGAGACAGCAGGAAGGTTATGTCGATGCCCCGATGGGATCATATTTGGGTCATCGAGAGATCGAAGTAACTCATTTAGAGTCTTTCCAATGGCCAATGGGGAAATATCAGACTCCGAATGGCCGCCTGGATTGAAGTCCAAAAGACTAGTATGCAGACACTCAAGTTGTTTTCTGTCAGAGTACTTGAATACGAATCGACCCAACTTCTGGATGAATGTGGGATAATTGGTTTCCATGAGTTCATGAACTGACTGGCAGTCATTTGATGGTTACACTCCGAAGTTGTTATTTTAACTGACAAGAATGTAATGATCTGATTTGACAGATGGCATGTTTGCAGTCGGAGGATAAAAGTGATCATTGTTGTATTCTGTGGGGAGTTATTGTATAAATTAGAGTGTGGTCTAGTAGAGAAAAGTTTGAATTATGATTGAGTAGAGCAGAGTGAATCTATAGGTCTATGTTGATCAGAGCATCATGGAGTGACTATAAAGGGATGTAGAGAGGCTACGTTGGTGTAGTCTTGAATATTTTGCATGATTCTATAGTAGAATTCCGAACTATGTAGACTAATAATGAATACCTTCTCTGTTAAGACTATATCTTTATTGTAATTTGTTTACTATAAATAAAGTAGTCTTTCAGTTGGGTGGTGGGTTTTTTCCCATAAGGGTTTTCCCACGTAAATCTTGGTGTTATTTCTTCATGTGTTTGGATATTTGAATCATTTGTCTGTGTCATCTTAATGTGTTGCTAAATAATTTTAAAAGGCATACTTGCTTTATTCCCCTTAGAATTGGCATAGGAGAGCGTTTTTTGCACTGTGCTTTCCTTACACTCCCCAACTATCTCCCTCCCTCTACTTCTCTACATACATCTCTCTCTCTCTCTCTCTCTCTCTCTCTCTCTCTCTCTCTCTCTCTCTCTCTCTCTCTCTCTCTCTCACACACACACACACACACACACACACACCCTTTCCCTCTCTCCTTACCTTTATCTCTACTCTTTCTCTCTCCACATACCTCTACCTCCCTCCTTCCCTACATATATTTATCTACATAAATCTCTCTCTCTCTCTCTCTAGCTCTCTCTCTCTCTCTCTCTATCTCTCTCTCTCTCTCTCTCTCTCTCTCTCTCTCTCTCTCTCTCTCTCTCTCTCTCTCTCTCTCTCCTTCCCTCTCTAGTTTGTCTCCCTTAAGATTTATACCTATCTCTATCCCTATCACTCTTCCTCTCTCCCATCTCTACCTCTCTCTATCTAAGTCTCTCCTCTCCACCCCAAGATCTAGACCTATGTTTCAATATCTCTCTCTCTACATACCTATTTCTTACTCCCTTCCTACCTCTATTGTCTAACATAGTTCTATGTCCCTCCTTCCCTACTCTCTCTCCCCTTCTATCTCTACATATATTTATCTCCCCTCTCCCTCCTTCCCTACCTACCTCTATTTCTCTACATAAATTTCTCTCCCACCCTCTCTCTTTATACCTACACCCCTCCCTCCTTCCCTTTCTTTGCCTCTCTACTTATCCATATCCACTCTCTATCTCCCCTCTCCCTTTCTCTCTCTCTATTTATTTATAGAGGTGAGTGATATAGAGAGCAGTGAGAATTGTGTATAATGAGATAGGGAGGGAGAGGTGGAGAGGTAAAGAGCGAAGTAGTGAGAGACTAAAAGAGGGGAGAGCTAGAGAAGTGAGAGAGATAAGAGAGGAAGGGGAAAGAGGAGGAACAATAGAGAGGTACAAAGGGAAATAGGTAGAGAGGTGACAGACCAAGAGGAGGATTGAACTATGAGGGACCTAGTGGGAGGGAGAGAGAGGGCAGGAGTGATAAATGTGTGTAATGAGACATGGAGGAAGAGGTAGAGATGTAAAGAGTGAGAGAAGGAGACGGAGAGTAGATAGAGAGAGAGGGAGAGAGATTAGAGAGTGAAGGGCAAGAGATAAAGGTAGAAAGATAGGTCTATATCTTGGGGTGGAGAGGATATAGTGAGATAGAGAGAGCTAGAGAGAGGAGAGATAAAGAGGAGAGAAAGTGTGAGGTAGGTAGAGAAGAGAGGGGAGATAGAAAGTAGAAGGGTGAGAGAGGAGAGAATGAGGTAGTGAGATGGTGAGAGGGGGGAAAGAGGAGATAAAGAGATAGAGAGATGAGGGAGAGAGAGGTGGGGAGGGGATGGGTAGAGAGAGGTGAGATAAAGAGGAGAGAAAGTGTGAGGTAGGTAGACAAGAGAGGGGAGATACAAAGTAGAAGGGTGAGAGAGGAGAGAATGAGGTAGTGAGATGGTGAGAGAGGGGAGAGAGGAGATAATGAGATAGAGATATGAGGGAGAGAGAGGGAGACAGGGAGATCGATTGGAAAAGAGATAGGTCTAGAGATGAAGTAAGACAAAGAGAGTGAAATAGAGATAGAGAGATAATGATAGTAGGAGCTTAGTGATTATTGAAATTTGATTGTCTAGGAAATTATAAGGTACAAAGCTTGGGGAGAGAGGTAGAGAGTCAGAGAGAAAGGAGAAGGAGAGAGAGGAAAATAGATATGTCTAAAGCTTGGAGGAGACAAAGAGCATGAGATAGAGAGATAGAAAGAGAATGATGATAGGAGTCTACTAATTACTAAAATTTGACGAAGTCTGAAAAATTATAATATCTCCTAAAATCTAGAATCTGTATTGTGAGTCCTAGAGATCTAAAACCATTCTCAAACATCTTTCCAATATTCCTTTTCTATCTTTATGTTATAAAAATGTGTACATGTTTTGCGTGTTTACCATAACGTGTGCATGTTATAATGTGTGCATTTTTTTCTCATAAAAGTGTGTACACATTTTTATTTCAAATATCATGTACACATTTTTAATTCAAATAACACCTACATGTTTTGGCTTGTACTTAACCTTGTATGACAAGCCTTAGGCTTGGGAGCTTCATTTCCTCCTTTTAACATGTTTTCTTTTTCCAATCTGGTTTCTTAACTTCCTCGTCATTAGGTTTACACGTTATCAAGTGGGTATTTGTAAAATTACCACCATAATTTCTAGCCATATTTTTTTTAAGATTTGAACAACACTAACATATTAATTTTTAATTTCTTTTTCCAATGCCTCCATAGTTCTCAAAGACATATGCGTACCATATTTGTACTAACTTTTAAACTACTTGTCCAAATTTGAAATAAATTATATATTATTGTTCTGCACTTCATTCTTTACACTTTAAAATAATGAATTTCAATTATTTTGGTGCAAGTTATGTGATGCACAAATAGGTATATGATTTCAAGATGCTTCCACTTTGAAAAATAATATATATATATAACAAAAAATAACAACTTCTAGTACTAACTCTTAACTATCTTTCTATCAAAGGGTTTTTCAAAATATTAAATGTAACTATAACTTTTTTTATGCTCACACTAGATACTATGCTATATTTTGTTGAAAAAAATAGTAACACTTTTGTGTGTGCGAAATATTTGACCCCCTTAATCTTATCCAATTGCTAAAAAAAATTAGTATTTTAGAAACTAGATTCAAAGTACTAATTTTTTTGTTCTTTTGGTATCTTCAAAGTTTGAGTGCACGAGTCTCAAATTGCTCCTCTAAGTTCAAGTTTAGTTGATTTCAGAAAAAGAAAAAAAAAGGTGGCTACTTATACCCCCTTTTTCTTCACCATCTTGGTGCACTTACTCCACTTAGGATTTTAGATATATTTATTAATTTACTCATATATTCACCAATACCATTAAAATTTCATTGTGTATGAGGACTCATTTCACCAATACTATCATAGCTCCATATTAATCCTAGATCTAAAATCACCTTGAAAATTACAATGCATGTATTTTGTTGTGATTCAAGTCGCCCAACATTTATATGTACTATTTTATAATTACGCGAGTGTGTTAAAATATTAGGATAACATTTGAAAATCCAACAAAATTGACCAATGTGGATTTATATAAATATAGTCAAAACTCTGATTAATTTTTTGCATGCCATTTAGTTTCACGGGGGCTTCACTTAGTGAACCTAGGTTATATCACGTATATTCATGGCATACTAAAGAATCCCCCTATTCTCAAAAAATATTGCCCTGGAATTCTTTTTTTCCACCCCCTCCCAATACACAACCAGCTAAATTAAAAGCCCCCCTATATTCACCAAACATTGCATTTTTACATAGATCGAATTAAAAACCCCCCTATTTTCACCAATAGACAATATATTGTACCCCCATTTTTGGGATATTAAACCCCCCAATATGAATGCACATGATATGATATTGCCCATCTAGTGATGTCCCCGTGTTTTTCTTTGAGCTCTCGATTTAGGTCATAGGGAAGTTACAACAACATGCATTATTACATTAGTGAGTTGTTGAAAACCTAAAGGTGTGTGATCATTTCTTTATAGTGTTATAATATTATTTATTTATTTGTCATTCTTACAAATGATATTAAGTAGGGAGAAATCTAGGGCCCAAAAATCTGTATTTTATGATTTATTCTTAAACAAAAAGATTTCTTTTTACACCTTTTATTTCATGATATATGTGGAGTAAGAACAAGATCCCTAAAAGTGGTGAAGGAAGATATCAAAAACTAGAACCATGGTTTCATCCTTTGATAATGTTTGTGATCAGATGGAGCTGAACCATTAGCACTTGCATCAAATATTAATAAAAAAGGGAACACCTCAAAGGAATATTGGAATGAGTTAATTGAATCAAGTGACAATGTCACATATGATGTTCTAGGGAATATTTAGGGTAGCCAAAATGAGTTAATTGGCTAGGATAATGTCACATATGATGTTGTTGCATGCAAGGGAAAAATCACAAATAAAAAAGGAGTACGAATGGGATATGACAGAATTTTTAGATTGATTTGTATCAAAGTACCCATTCACTAAACAAGTGGAGAATTCAAACAACAATGAATCTCCATCAAAATGCAAGTGTAATATTTGTAGTTGGAAATATGGTAGGAACAAAAATTTATAGCTAAAACTTAGCATTATAGAAAAACATATCGATAAATTTAATAAAAAATTAATCATATTTGAAAAGGAAAAATCAATGATAAGATGAAAAATAAAGGATGAATGACTTTATATTAAGAACTCCCATAAATATGATGCGCATATGAAAAAAAATGCCAAAGCTTGTTATATCTGGAGGTTTGATTAAAGCTCAATTATAGAAAGATGATGGTAGAAACATAAATAAAATAAAAACTATTCAGCTGGGTGTTATTTTTTATATTTTTATTGGAGGACATCCTATAATAGACTACCTAGAATATAATTGTTTTTTTAGGGAATTCCTAACTTTCCTAAGACACATTAGTTAATATATAGTCTAGAGGAATGGGCAAGTTATTATTGAGGTGGAAAAATAAGATTTATAGAAAAATAAATAAAATAATCAACCTTTATTGCATTATCTTTGGATGAAGTTATAGTAGTAGATAATACTTCTTGGGTATATATGTACTAATATCATCTACTCTCTATTTATAAAATGAAAGAGGATATGACATCACAAAATCTATTCAAACTAGTTAAGAAATATTTGAATGAAATTGGAGGAGTGGATGACTTCACAATTATCAAAAAGTTGGTGTGTTTAGGAGTTGATGGAGCTCTAGTAATGCATCATAGTCCTGATTGTTCTATACATAAAGATACAAACTACTTCTTCACCATTTATGAGTGTCATGTATTGCATGACCCATATAATGAATTTAGTATTTACAATTGTGAGCATGTATTTTTTAGTATCAAAAGTTGAAGTCTAGTCCACAATCTCTACTCATGCTTCTACAGATTCCAAATAATTTTATGAAATTTTAACATTTTGTTGAGGGAATAACTGTAGGAAACAAACTTATTAAAGATGTTGGTACTAAATGGATCTTCTTGCATGGACTAGTGTAATAAGTGTTGGCATTATGCATGAATTGATTATGTGTTGTCATTTATGTCAACGCTGTTGTGGTTGGTTGCTAACCTGCTCCGGTTGGACATGGTTTTGGCAAAGGTTATCAGAGATTCTTCTCCGATATGATCAGGTTGTTGGATTAGGTTTTGGTAGGATATGAATGATGATTATATACATTTCATATTCAGTTGATTCATGATTTGGTGCTCTGAAAGCTATTGATTATGTTCTAGTTTGTCGGTTGTTGTTCTTGGTCTTGGTTGATGATATTTGATGAAATGGTTAAGTGATTTTGATTCGGCTTCTAGAAATGGTTTTTAACATGTTGAAGGCATTCTTGATTGTGTCCCAATTTTTTGGTGGCTTCACATTGGCTGGTGTGAAAATTTGGTGATCGTATTTGGGTCCGGTTGGATATTCGATGTTATTGATACTGTGGGTTTTTTTCGGTTGATGTAACGTGTTGCAGATCATCTTGGCAGCATTTTCGGTGGATGTAATTATTTGGGAATTTGAATTAGGTACATGTTGTGTAATGTAAATCATAATATTGGTCTGGTGGTTGATCTTTGTATCATGTGATGTAATTTTTCTTGAGGGTTGAGGGTTAAGTCAAACTTGTTATCAAGGTTGATGATTTGTATATGTAGGTGATATGTTTATGTAATTTGAGTGTTGATATTTTATCTGCATTATCAGAGAGAGGTAAATGTCCTAACAAGGACATATCATTTAACAAAGTGTTATGGAGAGTTTGGTGTTGCAGGGCAGACATTTATGCTTAACCGTAACTATAACCAAGCATTAGGAGATTTTATTTTCATAGTTCATTTACTCCGAATTGTAGTTTGTTGATTATGTAAGTATGCGAGACTCTCTTTTGTGTTGAGGAGTTTCCTCTAGGCTGTTGGCCTGATTGCAAGTTTGATCCCCATTGTAATATCACATACTATTGCAGAAGTATTATCTAATTGTGGGTAGGGTTTCCCACTGTGGTTTTTCCCTTCATCGGGTTTTCCACATAAAAAATATTGGTGTTATGTTTTGTGTACTCTCATGCTTTATCTTTCACTGTGTTGTTCTTATTTTTCTATGGTAGAAGGTTCATAATCTACAACAATTGTTTAGCTTGTGGAAAACTGATTAACACCCCCCCCCCCGCCTCTCCATTTTCCTCTCTCATTTTAACAATAAGGAGTAATGTATGAAAATCACCACACACTAGATAGACCTCCTGACCTCTTACATAGGTTAAGTGATAGAGACACTCTTAACTTGATTTGGTCTTCTCCCCATGCTTGTTGAAATAAAAGATCTTGTCAAAAAAGTCCAAGAAAAAACTATGCATACTTAATAATATACTAAACTATGTAAAATGATATGTCCAAAATTTAATACCTAGCACTTGATAATAGATATCAATGCACTATCAATGCACTAAATTTGTGTAGTTTAATGCAAACAAAGAGTTTAGTTTATTAATAAGTGGATATGAGATATCAATGCACTATTTTGCTATGCTAAAACACTACCAAAGAACTAACTATCACAAGGGAATATTTTAAAGACATTTTTAATTATATAAGTATTACTTTAAATAGTATTATGAAATATCTTTCCTAAGAGATTCTACAATGATTCCCTCAAGATGTACTACTTGATTCCATGTGTATTATGTATACTTAATTTATTGGGTTGACTACCAACCACCTAATTTTTGTAACAGGATAAAAACCTTAATTAATCATTTTTCCCAAAAGTTCAAAATTTAATGGACAACAAATAGAAGGAATAATAAATGAATCTTTTACAGAGAAACCAACATATGTTTTGACAACAATTAAGAAACCACATAATCTCATGGAGAGTTCCTCTCAAGATATATCAATAACAAAGATTTGGGAAACCTTAAGTAAGAGAGAAATATTGTGTGATTCAATACCAAAATATTCAAACTAGTTAATTTATGTCAATCCATGATATTGTGCTTGGTGGAGGATGAGAGAGTTTTTACTACATAGGGGTTATTCAAATCAAAGTTATGAGATAAAATAGACTAGATTTTAGAAAATTGCTTAACGATGTATAAAACTATGTGTGATATCTAAAATTTTCCTTTTGAAAGGGCACTCACAATTTGGAGGTCTATATGTGAAAGAAGAGGGTTGTGCAACACTTGAAACCATAGTTGCACAAATTACATGTTAGATTATTTGAGAGTAGAAATCAAGCCAAGATTTGATTTTGGTTGTAGATCACAGGTAACTAAAATTGATAGATGATTGAAGATCAAAAAAGTAGAGTGGAGATGAAATCTAAAAAGAGAAAAATAGAGAATATGCAAGAGAATTTGAGAATAATCTTGTCACTCTCACCAAACAAGTCATCGTACTAGTAAAGGTGACAAGAGAGTTTTGTATGTGTTAAAAAATAAGGGCATATACATCCAAGAGGTACATTAACTCCTACTACCCATAAAGGTGGGATGTTCTACCTATTCGATAAATTTCAAAACATGTGGAATAACCTCCTTAAGGACAAAAATTAAGCTATGAGAGATAGCACAAAAAATCAAAAGAGGGTGTGTAACCAAATTACCCCATAACCTACTCAAGTAAAGATAAAATAGTGGTTATGAGAGGTGGCATAACAAGCCAAAAGAGGGTGTGTAACTCAATTACCCATATGTCGAAGAGAGTAACACATGTATCTAATGTATTCTTCCACGTGTCTTCACATAAATTGTATCTAATAAACCTAATCAAACTTAAATGATGTGTAGAATAAAAGAAACACCCCTAACATAAATAAAAAATAAGAAACATACACTAACACCCCCCTTAAGTGTAGCTTAGGTGGATAAAAGATGGGTCTTGACAAATGAATCCTAGTGAGGTACCAATGTATATAAAGATCTCACCCAAAAGAAGAAGCCCAAGCCCCATAAGTGGAGTAGCCTACTCCCCCCAAAAAAATAGAGAGAAAATCAAGGATTAAGAAGCCCCTCTTTAAATAAACACATATTGCACCTTTAGGACAGATCATAAATTAAGGAACTTTATTTTTCTGAAGGGTTTAGTGAAGATGTCGATAGTTTTCTCCTATATAGAATGGTACTTAAGATGAACAATGCCTTCTTGAATCATCTCTTGAGTGTAGTGTATACTTAATCCAATATGTTTCATCCTCTAATGATGAACTGGATTCCTCAATTTATGTATGACAATCTAATTATTGTGAAACATAACTATAAAATTTGTTATTAAATTACAAACTCAATGAGAATATTCTAAATCCAAATACCCTCATTCATGGGATTAACGACCCCTTGATAGTCAACCTTTGTTGATAAAAGAGCAATTGTAGACAATTTCTTGTATGACCAACAAAGTAGACCAAAACCAAATAAGAAGCAATACTCTAAAGTAGACTTGTGATCTTGATTGCTTGGGCCCAATCTAAATCTTGTGTCTCACCAACTTAATATTTATGCTCATTACATAGAAAAACTCATAACTATGAGTATCCTTAATGTAGTGGAGGATCTACTTAGTTTCTTTCCAAAGCAAATCATGTGGCTCCTACATTAGTCAATAGACCATTTCCATAGCATATGAAATGTCATCTCTCATATGAGTCAAGTAGATGAGGTTCCTAATATTTATTTAATTTAAAATGCCAACCAAGGGTTAAGAACTCTTATCCTCAAGTTTGACTCTTGACATAAATGGAGTCAATATGGGCTTACAATTATCCATGCAAAATTTGGAGAGCATATCAAGTGCATACATGGGTTATCCAAGGAAGATGCCTAAAGATGAATGAGTGGTCTCAATCTTTAAGAAGTAATGCAAAAATGCCCAAGTGTGACGATCATCATGTAGAGCAGTTTCCACTACCTTGATGATGGATGAGTGATTCCAAATGATCAATAAGTTATCAGCACAAAGAAAAAGAACTATGAGAGTGGCATCATGTTGTAGAATGTATACATTCATATAAAAATGGTATTTTGTGAGCTTAATTGTTAGAAGGAAGGAGTCCATATTGGCATACCAAGATCAAGGATCATGTTTGAGTCCATAGGGAGACGTTTGAAGATGACACACAAGTGAAGAATCCTATACAAACCTCTTGTAGCTACTCCATGTATCTTTGCTTTTGAAGGTGCAACGTTGTAAATTGTACACCTTTATTAGTGTGCTCAATTTAAAACTCTCCTAGCATCTATTTTAGTTACTCAATTTCCTCTATGCATTATAGGATCTTTATTGTAATTGATTAATATTAAATTCAATATTATGGGTCTTATTCCACTTTATTACACTATTATTTGGGCTCTTGACTCTAGGTGTTGATGAATACTAAGAGGGGGGGTGAATTAGTATGCCAAAAATCTCTGCACTTAAACACTTTGCAAGACTAATAGTAAACCGATATAACAGTTTAGCAGACAAACCGTTTAACACACATGCAAACCAAATAGCTAATAATGCATTCACCCATAGAAGCAAAAACACCATAACAAAAGAGATTTTGATGTGGAAACCCAAATGGGAAAAACCATGGTGAGATGGAACTCACAAGTAACTATTTGCAAAATAGGAACCAGACTGGTTAAGGTTAGATCGGTTAAGGTCTTACAATGTTCTTTACCAGAACATATCCTATTAGGAATCTCAATCTCTGTTAGGAGATAAGTTCGATTAAAGACTACCTTGCTAGAGGATTTTAGATCCATAGATGTGAACCACCTTGTTAGAGGATTTACAAAAGGATTTTGGGCCTACCTGGTTAAGGGCTACAAACTTGTCAAAGATGTGAGTAATCAACAAGTGTTTGATCTAGCTAGTAGCACTGACTGCTCGGTTCGATCCTTGATAGCTCGTTCCTAATGCACTCCAACATTACTTCAGTCTTCTACACATTCATATTCTCTCCAACTCCTCAACCACCTTAAACCCTAGCAACAGCATAAACTTTCACTATAATCACATCAACAACCTAAAACCCTCGACATGATGTCCTTATAAAGGAATCTGATTTCATGTCGGTCCAATAGGATTACATAACAATTTCCTAGGTTCAATGAACCTGGATATACTTGGTAACATGACACAAAAAGCACCGTTAAAGTGTCAGCACCGTCAAACAATCAGTGGATGGTAACTCATCACAAAATGTCGGTTGGTAACTCATCACAGAGTATTACCGGTTCATAAAATATACCGGTTGTCAATTTGTCAAAAATGAAGATTGGTAAAAATGTGTTATGCCGCTTTAATTCCTCGTACCGCTTGGGATCCATGAACCGCTTGGGGTCAACATGTCGCTTCAAACCGGGAAACACATTCTGCAAAATGCCAATAGTCTAAAGACTATAATACAACATACCGGTTGGAAAAAATACTAGTTGTGCTCTTACTCATACATATAAAGGAGATCTCAATGCAAGTGTGTGTCCATCAATGACAATCACAACATAAACATCAAAAATGCCAACAATCTCCCCCTTTGGCATTGATGGCAACACTTAGGAAAATAAAATTTTAACATCTAAGTGTTTTACAACAAAGTCATACCATTAGAAAAATTGCTCCCCCTAAGCATATACACTATCCCTTTAACAATACAATGTATAACACTTTTGCATATAGAGCATAAACATTGAGATATTCAGAGCATATATCAAAATTTTGATTACCAGATACTTCTCCCAAATAGAATTCTTCTCCCCCTTTGCCAACAATGACAAAGTACAGTTGAACAACCCTATTTTCATTTGATATTAAAATAATTAAAGTTTATGACAATAAGGAATAATACTTGTCAAAAACATATTTAAAGTCCTGCAAGAATTGTTTCATTGACAAAGACCAAGACTCAAGTAGGGAGGTGGCTACTTCTTTTTATGTCTGCATCTGGGAGACATGTTCTTCCATGGCATCAATTGTGCTCATCTCCTATGTAACTGTTAAGGCATCCAAGTTCAGATAGCTCTTCTAAAGAATTTGTAATCATGGGAGTAGAACCAATTGTAGCTCTTGCAAATCTCTAGACCGAGTGTTGATCTCTTGCTCCATTTTTGTTGACTGGATGTGAAACCGGTGAACGGTTTGCCCATAAGTTGTAAAGGAATCATAAGAGGGCTTGAATGTGCTCATGTAGGACTGCAAGTCTATTTGAAGCTTTTGCTTATGAGCTAGCACATCATCATAGAATAGATGGGGTTGGCAGATCTTACTGAGTAGCAGATTCCCCTCATCTAGAGTGTCCCTTATATCCTTTTATTCTTTCTTCAATTTAGACCAGAACTCATTCAACTTCTTCACTAGAGCTATATTAAGAGCTTTTTGATGCTTCTCCTTCACATTTTCCTATGGTGCCTCTTCTAGGCTCTGCACCTGATCATCCACTACTGTGCATAGGAGCTTAAGTTTAGCTAGTGATGAATCAGTGTTGGGAAGATTTGTACCGGGTATCAAACTGATAAGAGTGTCCATAGCCGCTTGAATTACATCCTACTGCTTCTTCCTTCAAATAATTTCAAGGCACTCTTGAGCAACCTTGATGCTCTGATTAGCTCCATTTCACTTGCAGACTGGAGATCGATAGGACTGGTGAGATCAACTAGTTTGGCTTGACTCCTGGTTGCCTTCGGAGTCTCCATTTGGGTGATCTTTTCTACTTCTCCTACCTTATCCTCTTCCACTTTCTTCTTCTCCGCTTCTCTCCTCTTCTCTACTTCCTTATCCTCCTCTTCTTTTTTCTTCTCTGCTTCTTTCCTTTTCTCCTCTTCTTTGTCCTCCTCTTCATTCTTCCTTTTCTCTGCTTCTCTCCTCTTCTCTTCTTTTTCTTCCTCTTCCTTCTTCTTCTTCTCTACTTCCTTCCTCTTCTTTCTTTTTCTTTTCATCTTCTTGCTTCTTTTTCTCTTCTTCATCCTTCTTCTTCTTCTCCTCTTCATCTTTATTCTTCTTCTTCTCTTCTTCATCCTTTTTCTTCTTCTCTTCATCATCCTTTTTCCTCTGCTTAGCCTGTTTATTTGTCACTTCCTGTCTGTCCTTGGCTTGCTTATCAACCTATTCAGCCTAGTACTCTTATCATGTTGCCTCAGATGGTATTTCCTGAGTAACATCTTCTATGTCTAGGGCATCGACATCAATAGTGTCGACCGATTCATCAATCGGGTTTCCTTCATCATCAAATGCTTCATCTAGTTTTGTTATAACCAGTTCTTTCTCAGCTTGTCAATTGGCTTCAGCCACTCGATGCATCTTCAGAGCTTGTAGAGCATGAGTGTTTGTATCCTTGAGCACTTCCTTACCCTTCCCTTCCACTAACAGGAGTCTTCTTCTCATGAAGAAAAGACCTTTGTATTTGTTCATGACATCGAACAGTTCCAAATTTGATACATCAGGAAAATGTCCAGCAAAAACTTTTTCTCTCATTTCTTGTTCTTGCTCTATGGCAATGCACCATTTATTGTTTAAGGACTTATACAAAGAATCCAGTGTTTCAGATCTAATTTATGAAGGTGATCGGTCATTAACACATAAATACTGAATTGTTTCCTTTTCAACCGCTTCCTTTTCATCCTCATTAAAGTCATCAAAATACTCAATTAAATCATCTAGCAATTTTCTCCTAATATTCTTTATTGTTATTTGACAATGTGTCAAAGGTTTATAGGAGGAGATATCAATATTTACCAGTGCAGATGATGCTGGTTCATTCTTTATCTTCTTTCTCGTCTGTCTCGCCTTCTTGGGCTGCTCCTCAGACATAGTTTCCTCTGAGTTCGATGTATTGCTTTTTGTCTTCCTTTTCCTCTTGAAGACTTTAGCCGGTGCTGCTTCCAGTTTCTTCTTGGCTGGTGACCGCTTGGTCACTTTTGGAGTTGCAGTAGTAACCGGTGCAGATGTTGCAGGCACTGCCTTTGCCTTCTCCACTGTAGGTTATTTTCCTTTCTTTGCAAAGGGTTCCTCGACCGGTGTAACCCTTTCCAGATAGGTTTCAATCCCCTTTGCCTTAGGATCAAGAGGTGAGGCAATAAGGGTAGAGGCATACCCTTCCAGCATATCGTACATCACCTCATAGCCCATTGTCTCCACTTCTTCCCGTCTGGGCTCAATAGCCTCCATTATGCATTTATCCACTTGGATGGTGAAACAGATATCATCTTCATATTTCTTGACGATGTCACTGGATATCCTCATTCTTTGGCTCATTTTTCGTCTGAACTCATCAAAATACTTGTTCAGAACATTAGGGTAACCAGTTCCAATTGCTTGGTCATCGGTTGGTCAGCAGACCACTGGACATCTCCTACTCCAAGAAAGTAGCCTTGGAAATAGAAGAACAACCCAACCAGTAGTTGTCCAAACTTGAACCTTAGTGCATTATCCTGTTTGATTGACTTTAGATTCAACAGGAGTTGTCTTTGGATACCAGTGCATCGGTCAAATGATGCATCCTCCTTTATCATCCGGTAAGCAGCATTTATCGCTATAGCAGATATAGCGTTAATTGTGCTGGCAGAGAATGTCCAGTAGCCTATCACCATGTAGGCATACTTAACCAGATCATCCTTGATATAATTGACTGTCATGCCTTGTGAGTCACTCACTGAACTGGTGAGCTTGGACATTTCAGTTTTTCTTACTATCCTTAGGGCTGGCACTTCCCCTATGTTGTAGAAACCGGTGACTGCATGAATTGCTTGCGGCATGATATCATGTGTTCTCTCTAGGTACATCTTGTCACCATGGACTCTGCTTAAAATGATCCTTATATGATCCTCTATGAAATCCTCCAGGAAGTAAATAACATTGTGGAGCTTCTTCTTCTCCAAAATATTATACTCCGGTTTTATCTTCTTATCCTTTCCACAAAATAAACCTAACTAGGAGTGGATAGCTAGAGACCCTAGGTCTTCAATCTTGCAATCTATGTAGTCAGAAATTCCCTCTTCTACTATCACACCAGCCAAAACTTGTGATAGGGCATTATACTTAGACTTTCGTTGAATAAAACTTGCAGACTCGACAGATGCACTAGAATTGGTATGAGATGTGGAAGCCATGAGAGAAATTTTAAGAACTCGAGAAATACCTTTTGAAACACGTGAATTTAGGGCTTGCAGATTCTCCTTCACTTCACACTTCGTCGGTTGTTGAATCACCGCTTTGTGTTCTCCACTTGATCATTTGCAGTTTGGATTTGAATCTTCTTTGCGGTTTCTCAATTTCTCAAAATCTCAGCTCAAATTGCCTTTTCATCGCTCTGTTCTTTGAAAAACTTTTCTTCCCTCAAAAACTGATAGTGAGAAATGATTTGAAAATTTCTTTTAAGCATATTCCTCACCTATTGTCATTAATGCTCCTCCATTAGGGCGTAAATCCTAATTTGCCCTTTTTTTTTACCATTTTCGGTCTTCTGCCAAACAATAGGTATCACATACCAGTTAAGGTCTTTTACTAGTGTAAACTGGGGGTTCGAAACATTTCACCGTTTGCTCCCCCTAAGCTTTTCTGAAGCTTAGTTTGCTAGTTCCGTGATTTCCACACTAGGTGCAGAAACCGATTCCTCTTGTAACACCACTGGTTTCTTCTTCCAAGTTTTGTTCTTGTCCACTTGAACAGTGTCAACATCAATGTTTCCTTCCAGAGTGACCGGTATATCATCATATATGTTCTTTCTTGATCTACAGAATCTGGCAATTTGACCCGGTTTGTTGCAATGATAGCAGACCAGTCTAGGTGCTCTCTAAGGTCCATTGTTCATGTTTCCATTCTTCCTTCTGCATGTTGCAGTAGTGTGACCATGACCATGATAGACCATATAGTTTCCGCTTGATAGCCACCGCTTCTTTGCTAATGATTAAAGGCATTAAACTGGTTGTGATTCCGGTTCACAAAAGGTTCAGGACTAGCTCCCTCGGTCCTCTAAGGATATCTATCAATGTTGTTCATAATTGACCTGCATTCAGATGCTCTATGCCCATACTTTTTGCATGCATAATAGTTACCATTGAATCTATAGGATCTAGGCTTATCATTTAGGAAATAAGGAAAATTGTTGTAAACCTTACTCCTACACACATTTGCAGTATGTCCTTCTTTAAGATAGTTGAAGCAAATAGGTTTAAACTTTTGCTTACCTTTATCCTTTGATGCTGGTTGTTTCTTTGACATTCCAGCATTTGTACCAGAGGTCTCACCTTCCTCATGAACGGAATAACCAAGTCCATTGGTATTCTTGACTGATTTGGCAAATTCAAGCTTTTGCTCTAGCTTGATAGTACTCTTATTGAACTTAGCAAGTATTTCCTTTGACTCAGAGAGTTCTTTGGAAATAGCAGCATTTGTTTCCAACAGGTTTTCATTCTCAGAGATGGCAATGTTCAATTCTCCTTGCATGTCTTCCTTTTCCACTTTGCTTGCATGGAGTTGAGCAGTTAGGGCACTGATCTCTTATTTTAGCTTGGAGATCTCATGATCTCTTTCTTTCACCAGATCTTCAGCTTTCCTCCAGTTCTCAAGCTCTTGACACATCCAGATAGTCAGTCCTTCCAACTCCTTTCTCAGGTTGGAGTTTGATTCATTCAACTTGTTTACTTCTGCAATTAGGGCTTCCATGTCTGCTTCATCTGAAGAACTATTTTTAGATAGCTCCATCAGCTTTTCAGCATGTTCTCTCCTTTTTGCTTGTGTATTTGACCATAATATCATCATAGGATTGCTCAAACTGAGTGAACTAATGTGTAAGTTCCCTTATAGAGTATTCCCCCATATCTCTTTCCAAGTGGTTAAACTTATAGAAAGTAGGCTTTGATACCAATTGATGAATACTAAGAGGGGGGGCTGAATAGTATGCCAAAAATCTTTGCACTTAAACACTTTGGAAGACTAATAGTAAACCGGTATAACAGTTTAGCAGACAAACTGGTTAACACGCATGCAAACCAAATAGCTAATAATGCATTCACCCACAAAAGCAAAAACACCATAACACAAGAGATTTTGACGTGGAAACCCAAATGGTAAAAACCATGGTGAGATGGAACTCACAAGTAACTATCTGCAGAATAGGAACTAGACTGATTAAGGTCTTACAATGTTCTTTACCATAACAGATCCTATTAGGAATCTCAATCTCTGTTAGGAGATAAGTCTGATTAAAGACTACCTTGCTAGAGGATTTTAGATCCACAGATGTGAACCACCTTGTTAGAGGATTTACAAAAGGTTTTTGGGCCTACCCGGTTAAGGGCTACAGACTTGTCAAAGATGTGAGTAATCAACAAGTGTTTGATCTAGCTAGTAGCACAGACTACTCGGTTAGATCCTTGATAGCTCGTTCCTAATGCACTCCAGCATTACTTCAGTCTTCTACACATTCATATTCTCTCCAACTCCTCAACCACCTTAAACCCTAGCAACAACATAAACTTTCACTATAATCACATCAACAACCTAAAACCCTAGACATGATGTCCTTATAAAGGAATCTGATTTCATGTCGGTCCAATAGGATTACATAACAATTTCCTAGGTTCAATGAACCTGGACATACTTGGTAACACGACACAAAAAGCACCGTTAAAGTGTTGGCACCATCAAACAATCGGTGGATGGTAACTCATCACAAAATGTTGGTTGGTAACTCATCACAGAGTATTACCGGTTCATACAATATACCGGTTGCTAGTTTGTCAAAAATGAAGACTAGTAAAAATGTGTTATGCTGCTTTAATTCCTTGTACCTCTTGGGGTCAACATGCCGCTTCAGACTAGGAAACACATTCTGCAAAACACCAATAGTCTAAAGACTATAATACAACATACCGGTTGGAACAAATACCGGTTGTGCTCTAACTCATACATATAAAGGAGATCTCAATGCAAGTGTGTGTCCATCAATGACAATCACAACATAAACATCAAAAATGCCAACAGGTGTGGCCTTTATTTCTTAAATATCCCAATTTATCCTTTACCCTACCCCAATTTAAACTTCTAAGACACATTCCACATATATATACATTATGGTTTGAGCCATTGATCTAGAATTGACATTAGAACCCCATTATATTGTATTCCTCAAAAGTTGAAAAAAAAGTTGTCGAGACTAGGGCGACCTACCACCATGGTCTCACACTTTTTTCCTCAAATTTTTGGAGGATAATTTGACAATCCTATCTAATTCAAATCCCATTCCATGTAAAAATATATCAAATATAAGTCAGCCTAAAGGTGATTTCAATTATGAAATCCCTATATAAGGCATCCCTCTCAATTCGTTTTCATCATCTCATCTCATGCTAACATTATCATCCAATTCAAGAGTAATTCTTCTTCCTCAAGAGCAAATATGATTCAAGAAGTAGAAAATTTCATCAAGGCATATTCTATTTATGTTTTATCTATTATTTCATGATGGGTTTTATGTGATTTATAATGTTATTGCATCCTCAAATGGAGGACTTATCCTAAGAGCATTGCATCACCTATTGAAGGTATAATCATCTATATTCAAGCATTTCAATTTTAGATCTAGCCTTTCCCTCAAAAGGAAAGCTTTCCAATTCAATTCAATTAAATTATAGGGTTAATTCCAAACCCGGGATTTGACCTAAGACAAACCCCTATCCACAACCCCCTTTCTTTCCTCTTGTGTGTAGATATAGGTACTCAATGGAGATGGAAGACCCAAGACAACATCAGGAGCTTGATATAGAACCATTCCCAAAATTCAGACTTGAATTTCTACAACCAGGGCACTAGGTCTCCCTTGTCTCAAGACTAGGGTGCTAGGTCGCTCCGGTCATCAGAATTTTGCATCAAATTTCATCAGTGGCTTCCAAACTACTTTAGGTTGTATATTTCCCGATAGTAGCTCAACCTTAAAATACTAAGGCATTTTGGGACCCTGTTCCTACTAAATTAGCATCATATTTTGGTCACAGGTGCATAGTCAGATTTCTTGCTTGGTCCTATGTTGATTACAACATTTATGGTTATCCATCAATCATGTATGACAACTTAAGTGTTTACTTTCTTCATACCTCAGCCATAGTTTTGTACTACTTCAAAATATCTCCATAGTTCATTCATTTTCCATAGATGTGAAGGAATATAAACCTTAGAAGTATCATTTGACTCTCCTTTGTAAGAGTTAGTCAAGTATGATCACTTCTCTAGGTGATTTCCTATTCCAATGTTGGTATGAAAATGGATCTTGTTCTTATGTTCTACCTGATTCTATTTTCTTACTATATATTATGGTGAAGCATATAGATCTTATGCTTACTTTGATTTTTGTATAGTTTATGCACTCATAGTTACTTTTGTTTAATAGTTTCATTTAGAAGAAAAATACAAAAAAAATCTTGTTTTAGGCTTTTTGTGTTTTTACATGCTTTATTACATTAGATCATTTCATTGCAAGAGTTAGTATTTCTTTTCAAAAATTTGGGATTACTCTTTACAAGACTTTTGTACCTTTGATAATCCATTTTCTTATGATGACTATCCTTTCGAGGAAGTATATAGTAGAGAATAACTTGAGGAGGCTCTTGATGGTTTCCTTTATCCTAAGCCCTCATCTTCCAAACCATCATTTTGTCAAAGATTAATTACCATAACATGTATGCCACTTAATAGTGAATATCTTGAGCTATTGGATGAAACTCTTGATGAATTCATGCTTACCTCTAAATCTCCAAGAAATTGCAAGGATACTATCATGCATGGCAATCAACTTTATGAACCTTTTACCTTCTATTAACCCTATTTATGAAGAAGCTTAAATGTGATAAAAGAAGTTGAGATGGTTGACAATCCTCTTTATCAACCATTGCCTTCTAAAGATGAGGCCTTAATGAGCCATGATAATTCCTCTCCTAAATATTCTCTTTTTCATGAGGATAATTTGGTGCAAGAATAGATTATTAACAATTCTTTTACAACTCTTACACTTAAGGATTAAGTTTTGAAAATTGATGTTAATCTCTCAACTAAAATGTTGATTGACATTGCTAATCCTTCTCCCCAAGTTTTTCCTACCCATAAAGATACCTTGGAGTGAGAAGATGAAATTATTAGCACCTTACTTGATGCTCTCCCTCCTAGAGAGGAATCCTTGAAGAAAAAAGAGCTTAATCGAGTTAATACCATTCATGTTTCTAGTTATGAGAATCCTAAGCCCAAGAAATGAAATATGCCAACTAGGAATTTGGCCCAATCTAATGGTTTTGGTTTGACTTGAAATCTTTGACCAACGAATGTATTTTGGGTTTTTTGATGAATTTTGATGTTTTTGCTTGTTTAATGGATGATGCAAAATGATATAGAATTACAAGATACAAACAAATAATTGACTGAAACTAAAATTTAGAATTCTGATTTATTTGTAGCAATTAATAAATTCAAAGAATGAGCAAATTCTAACATTCAAGGCCAAACTGGCATACCAAGTGTCCAGCGCAAGCTTGGTAGGAGTGGTTTTATTACTTGAACTAGTGAATTGGCCAATACATGTTCTTTTATTCGCCACCAATGGCACCAATGAGTTTTATTTGCCTCAACAATAATTACCAAAAATAAATTATGAATGTACAATGCAAATCCTTCAGGGTCACCAGGCTAGATTCCCAACTTCTAATAATAGTCCTTACTAATTTGTCGATGTAGACTATATAAGCTCTCCTCACTCCAAAATAACCCCTGATTTGCTCTTATTTATTTATGACAACAAATTTTGTTTCTTATTCTAGACTTAAAACCCCTTTATTATTTTACTTAAGCTTTCCAAGCAAGAAAGTGGTACAACCCTATTGTAGATGGTACGACCTACACTAATAAATGTACTTTTTACTAAAAATGGTCTTCAATTCGACCCAAATCTATAATTCAATCCTTTAAGTAGTTGGCATAGTCAAAATACTTCTGATTTTGGCTCCCAAATAGCCTGATAGAAGCTTGCTAATGAGTGTGAACTTGTTGCTAATGTGTGGGGTTACATCCAAACGCCAAAAGGTTGAGGGTTTTCATCCTCAAAACTAATCACGATTTTGTATCAGCTGTTGCAATCCCTGTCCATGGATAAAATCACAAAAAATTGCTTGAAAAAGAATATCCAAATGATTTCCGTACATGATGTTTTATGACTCAACAAATCCTACGCCCAAATTAGGGGTCCAAATTCCAAGATTCAAAATAATATTCCCTCCCAACTTAGGTGTACCTTTTTTAGGGTTAACACATCATAAAATGGGGCCATCTTAATATAGTTTATTTTAACTTTATAATTTATCTTTCTTATTTAATTAACCTTCATTATAAACTCACTTTATAAAATATTTATATTTTTATAAAAAGTGACTTATAATGAAATATTATAAATTTTTCACCTTATAAGCTTACCAAGGCCAAACAAATGACTAAGTATAGGTCCCCCTTGGTTAGCCAATCATCTCCTAACCTCCACATTTTCCTACGGAGATGGTTAACAAGAAAAACTATGCTCCTGAGTGATCACTAGGAAAGTGGGGACATTACAAGAAACCTCCCAATATCCTAAAAGTTGACAAATACATATGTGAAAGAGGTGATATGGAAAGACAACTAGAAAAAAAATATGGTTCTAAAATACATCATACATTCAATGCTTGCGTCAAAAAGAAAGATCCCAATGTTCTTCTCACTTCCCTTCATTCCCCCCCTCATCCTAAGAACCATGTTGATAAGCATTTTGTTGAGAAATTTCATGATATCTTAGCTAAGATTTTCATTTGGGACTTGATTCAAACTTTTCCTTCATACCATAAGTTGATTCAAGAAGCCTTACAAATGTGGTTGCTCATCCTTCTTCTATACCACAAGATATTACATTCTCACAAGATTAATTGTCCTCTATAAAGGTTAAAAATAGATATGATCCCCTTATGGTTACTCCTCACATTTATGAACAAAGCATAAGAGGTAACTTAATTGGTAATGGGTTAGCACTTAGTATTTGATGTGTTGACTTATTAGATAAGATAAATTGGGATTATTCTTCTACTCAACCCGGTCATCTTTGTGTTTGTGTCTTTGATAATGTTCCTAGAGAGTCACTTGGTATAGTCATATTACCTATCAAAGTATGTCATGTGACTTTACCTACTCCTATTCATGTCATTTCCAACCATCTTAATTATAACCTTCTTCTAGCTAGCTTATTTATTGAGGGATCATTGTCATTCATGGTGGTACAATTTCAGGTGCAATCATACTTAGGTAGCAACGTAATAGAATTTTTATTCTTGTCTCCATGCTTGGGGGGAAAGGATAGCCTTTAAATCATTATTTTTTTAAGGATTCACTTTTACTTTATTGATTTGCACCTTTTCATGATTTGATATCATTTCTTGCATAGAATTATCTTTCATGTGAGTGCATATGTATTTCTTGTTTAGGACCTATTCTTCCTTGAAATCATTTGTCTTTTATGAATAATCTCTTCTTAGTGAAAGTGTGTAATCCTTCACTAAGAATCCACTTTTTCCTAAGCATTGGAGAAGGTGTGTATTCTTGGTCTCATTCTCATTTAAAAGATGTCATCTTTATTAAGGACCTTCTCTACTCTTGGAGGTATGTATCATTACGCAAATATCTCTTGCTCCTTTGTCAATCATGTATCCCTCAAAAGTATCCCTTTACATTTGTTGAAAGATATCTCTTTTACAGTTATCTCTTCCTTGATTAAATAAAGGAAGCCTATATAGGCATCTTTCTTCCTTGCTTGGAATGCATGCATTGTTGCTTAAGGTATATATCCTTGGTGATGAAGGTGTGTATCCATGTTTCTATCTACCTTAAGAAAATTACATAGGATTGTGTTGAAATCTTGGGGTGGGGGGGATATGTATGAAACCTCTTGCATTTTTAACTATCAATTATCAACATGGGATTATCGCATGCTCATGTTTCATCCCTATTCTTTGGAAATGTTGCAATTCACTCTTCATCCTTATTTTATAAATCATTTTTCTTAGATGGGTTGTTGCATCCTCATCTTGCATTCTTGAAACTAGACATTTTTCTCTCATGCGTCTTATATAGGTTGTTGCATGCTCAAAACTAAACCAAAGTCTTATACGAAGTGCCTCATTCTTGAAACCAGAAAATGACATATATAGAAGGATGAGTTGACTGTCATAACACAACTTGCTAGACCTTTCACCTCTTCTTTTTTCAACTTATTTAAGGTAGATTGACTAGAATAACACAAATTGTTAGACCTTTCAACCCTCCTTGTGTTACATTTTCAAGGTGACTAGAACTAGCATAACACAACTTGCTAGACTATATAGACTCTTCCTTCCTCCATGGATTACCTATCATAACACTTATGCCTTCCAAAGTGTGTTATGCTAGGTGATATGGAGGAAGGAAGAGTCGGAATAGCTTTCTTGCATTTTTCTTGCTATCTTTGGTGGAATGACAATTTTAGCAACACACCATTAAAAACATCATATTTCAAAGTATACAAATATGGAGAACCGTTTAAATTTCATAAAATCACTTTCACGCATTTTTATCAAATGATTTTAGCTTAAAGTCATCCCATATCTTACTCAAATCTTCAAGACACATAACTCAATCCTTAATAACCTTAGAAACCCTTGGCCTAAAAATCTAGAACCCAAAACACATCTAAGAAGTTCAATTTCATTCTAGTTAGAAAAAAAATGTAGAGGAGTGAATGGCAATTTTCATAACATACCATATAAAGCATCAAATTTTGAAATAAGTAGATATTATGAAAGAAAAAGAGGCATTTGAATTAACAAGGCAACAACCATCATACCAATTCATATGAAGTTGTGCTTATTTCATTACAACAAGGCAACAAATCTTATTTGTATTGTAGGCGTCGATAATATACTCTAGTATACAAGTAGCCATGAGGCATATGCAACCATGAGTGTAAAAATATAAAATACAAATAAAAATGATAATGACTCAAAATAAGAAAACATGTGCTTTCGACACAAGAAAATGAGAAAACCCCTAAATAAACATATATCGCTAGTGATCGAGAATAAATTTTGCAATCATAGAAATCTTGAATCTTGCTTTTGTAGGCTTTTGTGAAAAACAAAAAATAAATAAATAGATCATATCCGGATCCAAAATTTCGTACAAATATTTCCATTAACTTTGATGCATAAGACATCAAAGTCTAAAATGTCATTCTATTTTCCACATCTAGCATCAATGAAGTAGATCGTAAAATTGTGGATGAGTTAAAAGTCTAAAGAGCCAAAGTACAACATTGAATTAGACTTATTTTGTAATATGTACATACTAGAATCAATTTTCTTGTATCAAATGCTAAGGACAATGGAGAAATCTTGCAATCACCAAGAAAATTCTCAAATTGAAAGGGCTAAATCTTCAACTAAGGCTTGGATAAAGCATTATGTTTCTAGGCACTTGGTTTCTTCTTAGTCGTATTCGTGTTGATTTTATTGTAGTTGTGGTTGGAATCCACAAGCCTACATAAATAACACAAAGCTTGTGATTATACTGATAATATAATTATTATATTATTAGTTATGAGATAATATAATTATATTATGTTATGGGGCTTCACGCTCAAACCCCAGATGCTTTGGTTGCAGTTTCTTCACCATAAATGATCTGGGGTCCCCCTTTATGGCTTGGAACTATTCATCCCCCTGATGGTTCAAATAATGAGGCAGAATTTAGAGCCTTATATGAAGGGATCAAATGGTGTAGGAAAATGAACCTATTTCACATTGATATCAAAGGTGACTCAATGCTTGTAATCAATGCCTTAACCACAAATTTGATAGCAAGCTGGAAGCTTGAATGGTGGTTGAAAGCAATCAAAGGTGAACTTCCCGGTTTGGATTTTAACATTAGACATATTTATAGAGAAGCCAATGGGGTTGCAGATCTCCTATCTAAGGTTGCCTTTGACTCCCAAGGACTCCTTGTTATTGACAATACGAGGGCATGACCTCTCTTGAGGTCCATCTTGGATCATGAATTGAGACTCTGATGTAATTCATTATTCATTTTTCTAATTAATAAATGGGAGCTATCCCCTTGGTAGTTTTTCGCCAAAAAATAAAATAAAATAAAATTATATTAAGTTATAATTATTATATTATTCATTGTGATAATATAATTATAGTTATAATTATTAATAATATAGTAATATATTAATGTTTTATTAATATATAATCATTAAGATTTAATTATTTAATATTATAATAAAGTATGGTGTCCTTTGGTGCAAGGGTACCTCTTACATATATATTATGAGATGTGTGATCGCATTGAGTGTAAAAGATAATAATAATAATAATAATAATAAATAAATAAAATTTAAAGGCAATACCTGGGACTTTAACATGGTATCAAAGCCAGCAAATATTTTGAACATTTGCTTCGTATTTCTTGCCCATTGAAATTAATGATGCAAAGATTGTGTGAGTATTGTTGGTAATGATACAGGATGGTGAGATTTGATGTACACAATATTGTATATATATATTATACAGTGTATATGAAAAAGTGAACCTACAACTGATACAATGTAATACTTATAATGTATACATCATAAGTAAATATTTAAATATCCGCAATCCAACATATAGATATATAAATATGGTTTGAGTATGCAGCAATTCCAAATAGAGACAAGAATTGTTGGCTTGATGATGATGTTTTGATGTAATAGGTTGATTGATGACCTATTTTATGTTGTCATTGATGGCAACTATGTTTTGATAGTCATCTAAGTCTTTTAGGCCAATCGGTAAAGCATAACTAGTAAAGGAGACAGTTTACTAGTTTACTAGTGAACCGACAAATAGGACTTCAACTGGTAAACAAGAACAGATTTGTATTCAAGCAACTGGTATGAGAGATTAAAGAAGAGTAAGGTGTTGGGGTTTTGCAGAAGTGTTGGAGATTGTATCAGGTAGCTATGTTTCACACTGTAGCGGTAGATTCAATAGGATGAGCAAGTTATGATGTACATAATAGTCAATCATGAAGAAAAACTAATCGGTAGAACAAAGTCACTAAGATTAGTAAACCGATACACATAATGTTTTATTTTTGAGATGTTATGTCAATGGTCGACATAAGTAAAGTGTGTAGTGCAAGATTGACTAGATTCTTTGAACCTAGGAAATTGTTCCAAGGTTGTTAGCCGACTAAGTTCATGTTTATAAAAAGTGTGATGATTTATGAGATGAGGTATGAGATCGAGAGCGAATATTGAGAGTTTGATTTTGCAGTAATCTAAGAAGCTCTGTATTGATATTTTGTTGATGTAACTGAAGTGGATCTTATCAAGCATAGAGGGGCTACATGCAGATCATTTTACTATTGTTTTCCTAATAGTTGCAGCAGTCAAATCCCTTAATCGGGTAGGTCCTATTAGGCCTGAAATTGTAAATCACCTAACAAGGTAGCATATTAACTTGAGTCTAAATCCTCTTGCAAGGTTTCTCCTAATAGGGAAAAGCTTTTAACAAGGCTGAGGTAAATCCCTTAACCGAGTGACTCCTAACTAGGCATGTTTGTATGACCTTAACCGGTCATAGATTTCTATTCTACAGCTAGTGAATCTTGTGGGTATTAACTCCCACCGTGGTTTTTCCCTTTTGGGTTTCCACATATAAATCTTTGTGTTATGTGGAGCTTGATATATTGGGTGTTACCTTATATGGTGATATTTCTTTTTTTATTATTAAGATTTAAGTTATTTAAAGTGGTGATCAGATTTGTGTTATTGTTTTTGCTTGCACTGATTCACCCCCCGCCTCTCAGTGCCTTATAATTTTATCAATTGGTATCAAAGCCTAATTCCCTTAAGGCTTAACCGCTTGGGAAAGATCCCTAAGGCTATCATGGGGGATATGAGTTATAGAGAGTTGTCTAACCGACTTGCAGAATCTGAAGAAGCCCTAGATACATTGAAAGGCAAGTATAAAGCCTCACTTGCTAAGAGAAGAGAGCTTGCAGAACAATTGATGGAGTTTAATGAAAATAGTTCTATTGATGAAGCAAACATGGATGCATTGGTTATTGAGGTTGAAAAACTTAATGATGAGAAGGCAAGCCCGAGGAGAGAGTTGGAATCCCTAACCATTAGGATGAGTCAAGAGCTTGAAGCAAGGAGGATAGTTGAAGACAAGATTAGAGAAAAAGAGCATGAGATCTTTAAGCTGAACCAAGAGGTTGGAACCTTGTATGCTCATCTTCATGAGGAACAAGAAGAAAAATAAGAAATAAAGGCTGATCTAGACATGGCAATGTCTCTAAGAGAAAGTTTGATGAAAAAGAATGACTATCTTACAAAGGAACTTGTTGATGCTAATGAAAAAATTGCAAAGTTTAACAAGAGCTCTACTATGCTTGATGAGAAAATCCAATCACAAAGGCAGAATGGAGATACACATGGCTTGGGATACACTAATTTTGAGAAAGGCAATCCTTCCGATTCAAAGGACAATATTGAAGAAGGTAAATCTGCACCTAAGATCTAGAAATCCACTAGTAAGAAACCCTACAAACTAGTATGCTTTAATTGTAATAACCTAGGATATACTACTAATGTTTGTAGATCTAATTGTTTTGATGGTTATAGACCTAATGCCTATCAAGGATACAAACCTAAAACCTTTGATGGATATTGTTACACTTGCAACATGTATGGGCATAGAGCTATTGAATGCAGGTATGGAGCAATTAATCTGACACCCCACATGAATCAGACATCTGGTGGAGATTGGCAAAGAACTTTTAATAACCGGAGAAATGGAAATTGCAAAGACCTTATGCTAACCGGTCTAGTCCCTACGAGATGGAAAAAAGAATGAATGTGATTTGCACAATCTCTCATAACTACAGTCATGTAGCTTTGAATTGTAGAAGAAGGATTGGTAGAGACAATGTTGGACCCTAGAGAGCATCTGGTATGTCATGTTTTCATTGTCACCAACTGGGACACCTTGCAAAGTTTTGCAGAGCTAAAATGAGTCAACCGGTAAATCAATCTATTGGCTAGAAAGGGAAGAAGAAATTTGACGTGGAAGAGACTAGAGGAGAGATGAACAAGATCTAGAAAAATAAGAGTGATGAGAAACCATCAGAAGATCCTAATTCTTCACCTACTGTGGAGAACTCATCACCGACAAACTAAGTTGTTAAAAGGCTTAGGGGGAGCTTAATGTCAAATCCATTTCTAGACCCCCCTATATGGTGTATAGTAAGATAAATCTGCATATCTTGATGCACTATGATATTGTGAAGTGATTTTGTGATCAAACTTGTAGGTTTGATATGATATGAGAACCGGTAGTATATTGAATTGTGTTTTAGGGTTTGTGTGTTTATACAACCAAGAATAGCATTTAATGAGATAGGTATTGAGCAAATAAAAGGATTTTTTGAATATCATTTGTCACTTTGCATTCTTGAGAGCACTTGAAGAGCAAAAAGAGGAGAGAAGAAAGCTCTGAGAGCTAGTGCCAAAAATTTAAAGGTTGTAGGAGCATCTACTGTCAAATCTGTCAAGAAACCGATAACTAAGCTTACAATTTTTTAAAAGATGTTAATGCATATTAAGGAATATGGTGTTCTTAAGGGTTTGGATAGATTGTATGATAAGTTTAGTGAGGATGAACAAAGGAAGATAGAGGATGCAGATGTTTTTATGATGAATAAGTATAGTAAAGCTCTAATTGAATTGCAAGAGAAGATTTCAAATCCTTTGTACGATAAGCTTGATGCTAGATGGCAAGTAGCCATAAAACAAGATAGAGAATTTATTGAATTTATTCTTAAAAACTTGCAACCTGAAGCTACAAAGGAGGAGATAGATGAAATTATTGCAAAGGCTAAATCATCCTTTAGGTCTAAGAAAAGGTTGGCAAGAATGTTAATTGGTGAGACCCAATTAGTTCATATAGAAACTGAGCATATATTGAAGAAGTTACTGGGTTTGATACCTAATGAGGAAGAAGAGAAACCAATGAAGTTTAAGATAGAAGATATTTCAGACAATGTTGATATCAACGATTTTACACTTGATGAGATTGTTATGGGAAACCAACTAGTAGATGAAGAAGAAAAGACAAAACCAATAAATGTACAAACTGAAACAGTTATAATTCCAAATGATGATACAAAAGTTATGGTAACCAGGACTGAGGAGGAAAAGAAAGATAAAACTGAGGTTATAAAGGATGAAGGTGTTCAGATGACTGAACAACAAGAACATGAACTGAATAGAGGAGAAGAAAAGAAGACTGAGCAAGAGCCAGCGATAATCACTCAAACAGTTGATACACAGACACCACCCATAAAGGACAAGTAGAAGATAGAATAGAAGAAAGAAGAGGAATTAAAACCAAAACCTAAAGTGATATCTCTATCACTTACTTCTAAGAAGAAAATTGAAGATGATGAGGATGATGATGCTTTAAGTATACAAGGACCCATCAATATGAATGCATTGAGCTCAACAAAACAAATGGAGATTGCAATTGCCATGCAATCTAAAGCTAAGAAGAAAAGAATGAAGGAACAACAAAAGGAAGCTCAATCAATACAATGTGCAGTTGAGATTTTGTTCAGTCTGTTATCAGAGACAGACACAAATAGATTGTCTAAACTGATTGATAAGTTAGGACAATTCGTTGTTGATGTTGGTGAACAAATGAAATTTTTTGAAGATGTAGCCTATCTGAATGTGGAAAAGGAATACAAGAAGATGAGAATAGAGTAGTTGATGAATGATATTGGTAAAGACAAAGTTTCTCTAATGGTTAATAAAGGTCATATTAAAGATGCAATTGAAACTGGAGGTAAAGTCCTTTCCACTGTTGCAAAGTTTTCATTATTTTATGATGATATGATAAAAAGGAAACAAGAATATGAAAAGGAACTTGAAGTTCTAAGTGAATCATTTATCCCCCTAAATGATTCTGCTATAACTTATGGTAGATCAGTTGTTGAACTTCAACATAAGCTAAAAGCTTATAAGGATGAACAGGTCAAAAGGACTAAGTCACTGCAGCAACTCCAAACACTTTTGATCCCTAAGGTTGAAATTTTGTAGAGAGGTTACAAGGAAGTTGAAGCTATTCTAGCTACACCTAAGATGTATTGACATTGTGTTGTCATTGATGTCAACCGATATGGGATGACTAGCGGTATAAGAGATGTATGTGCAACAATGTCATGAAGGGGTATAGGATGAGATATCTTTGATATCACCTTCTGTTGCAGTACATCAATAAGATAAGAAAGAGTATGCCACTCAAACAAATGATCATTGGAGTCACTGGTACACAAGTTAGTGCCTACTTGTGTAGATGAAATATATAGTGTATCACAGTTAAGGAAAGGATGTCAACTAGTAAGTGATGTGTTGACATGGAGAAGACAAATCAACCAAATGAGTAGCTGCCAACCAGCAAAGGTCATGATCAGTGTACAATCAGGATGAGCAAGGTGATTGAATTGTTGTTTGTGATGAAGAGGCAAAATGCTACCTAAATCACATCAACGCGAGAGGAGAAGGATGAATAGGCCATCAGTATATTGTGAAGTTGGAGAACATCAAGACTCCCACTGAATGAAGATGCAATCATTATGAGAAGTAATGACTGACATCGAATGTGCCCACACCAGATCACATGTGCCTATTTGAAGGTTTGTTGCACAAACAGGGAAGTCACATGAGTGACTCACTGTAGGATGTAGATGACAAGGACTCACTCCCACCGGTAAGAGGAACTTATCTCCTATTATGCATAGTTTGCATCATAGTTTCATGAGATAAGGAAGATGAGGTAAAGGCAGGTGTTTTGAAGGCTCGCACTGGATATACTGGTGAATCAAAGGAATGCCTCAAGTGCATGAAATCAGGAATATGCACCAGACTGACTGAGAAGGCATGTTGAAATGCCGGTGCAATTGATGTATGATGTTTGTCACTTTGACAAACCATTTGAGATATGGTCCAAGCTAATCAGGGAGAAGGCAAGGTTGAGCAGATGCACAAAGAGAAAAATGGCCTAGTAGAAGATAGAGTTTGATGAGGGTTGATGACATGGTGTCATCAAGAGGTTTTACTGGTATGAATATTCATCGGTAATATGGACAAAGTGTAGATAAAGAAGACTCCACATCTGATGAAGATGTGCATATGGTAGGTTAGCAAGAGTGTTGACCGACTGAGTGGTCCACTAGAAGAGAAGCTAAGTGCAAGGTTGATGACAGACCATTTTGAGGGTTTAACCAGTAGGGTTAGTATGACGGTAGATGAACTCGGTAATGGAGTTGGTCAGTGATTCAATCCATACCAACATAAAAAATCTAGCAGAGGTGGATGTCAACATGGATGCTACGTGGAGATGAAGTGGCAAGCATGTTGAGGTCGGTGGAGTGTCATATAGAGATAGGTGTCTCTACTATTGTGCATTTAATATGGATCCTGTTATTTGTGGATCAAATCAGAAGAGTGCGGCTCGAGGAAGAATGAGCAACAAAGAAAAATCAGGGAGTGGTTGGCGTCTGGGTCTAAGCAAGAAGATCAAATTGTGAGAAGACCTTGAGAAGGAAACAATAGAAACATTAATGGCATTTTGACAGAGGTGGGTTGAGAGACGAGGTTGTGGTTGCTAAGATTAGAAGATGTGTATTGGAAGGTGTGTTAATGGTGGAAATGTATAGTTGGCTATCTGGGAGATCAAATCAAACAAGATGTGATTGGATTTGGTTTTCCTCAAGGTTGATGAGGAAACCCTAACCACTTGATATTTGAATTGGTTTTTGGTGGGAATCTTGGGCTATAAATATGCAAGCCAAATATATTGTTAAGTGTTGCTGAACATAAGAAGACAATGCTGCTGCGAAGTGATTAAGTGTTACTTTTGCATGTGAGAGCAAATCAATCAAGTACTCAATGAGTATCTGAGAAGAGACTAAGTGTGAGGGAGAACCAGGTTGAAGTGTTCAACCGGTAGCAATGCAAAATGAGTAGTGTCCATACCGACAGAGAAGAAGTGAAGGAAGCTGCAAAGAAGGAAGACATAGAACTGACAAAGTATAGTATCGGTAAAGAGCAGAGTAGTGAGGAGGAGATCTAGTAGAGCAGAGCAGAGGAGAGGTGAACCGGTAGAGTTTATCGGCAATGTAGTAGTAGATGCGAGAAACAAAAGAGTGAACCGGTGTAGCAGAGAAGGTGTCTCACTGACAGAAGAAAGTTGTGTGCAGAGGTTGCAAAACTCTTTTGTAACCAGGATATTACTTTTGTATTTGAATGTTTATTGTGATCACTTAGTTGTAGCTCGATGCAGGGGTTGTAGCTCCTTTGGGTTGTAGCCCACAAATCAGTTAGGCATTGGTGTTCCTTGGCTTGGTGCCCTAAATCAGGGGTTGGTGCTCCTTGGGTTGTAGCCCTAAACATTGTAACAAAGATTCATTGTGAGGCTGGATTGGAGTAGTAGACTCCAGCAGTATTGCTCGTCGACGTTTTCCCATCTTGGGTTGTCCTCATACATACTGGTGTTATGTCTTGTCCCTTTGAGTGTGTTTGCATTTGAGTTGGTCTCCCCACTAACCGGTAAGTCTACATTGTGTTAGATCCCCTAATCGGTATGCTCACATAGAATAGTTAGAAGGGAAAATTTTGAGAACCACTGATTCATGCCTCCTCTCAATGGTGCATTGTGTCTAACGTTTGGTATCAGAGCATAGGCACCCTGTTTAAGAATCTTTCTCTCGCTTGGGTAGATTCTAGCTTAAGGTTACAATGGTATGTTTAGTGTCAATCCATGCTCCAGTGTTTGATAATTCAAACTATTCTATTTGGATCTATAGAATGGAAGTCTACTTGTCCTCTCTAGGGTTTGATGTATGGATGTCTATTGTAAATGTCTACCCTAGTAAAGTTAGTTCTCCCACTGATTCATATGCAAAAAGAAGAAACCAGTGTAATGAAGTGACAATGAAGGCTATACTTTGTGGGTTAACAGATGATGTCTCCTCACAGGTGGACAGATGTAGATTGGCAAAAAGTATATGGGAGAGATTGAAGAAGCTCTATGGAAGTGAGCCTACTACTATAGAACCAACTTGTGATAAGAGGATGAGGAATGCATCTAATGAATCTACAGATGATGAAGGTAGATCTACTAGCAGCTACAATGATGATGATGAAGGAAACCACCTCTTCATGGCTCAAGAATCAAAAGATGAGAGGCACACATCTAAAAATGATCATGCAAATCACTCCTACCGACAAGATGTGTTTGGGAGTGATAGTGAAGGTGAAGAAGAAGAGGAAGCAGAACTTGATCTTGCAGGAGAGCTTGTGAATGTACTTGAAGAACTCAATAGAGTAAGAAAGGAATACAAGATATTCAAGCATGTTTCTATAGTGGAGCAGAACCGATTGATCAAATGCCTTGAAGAATCTAAGAAATGCATCTCAGAGTTGAAGACTCAAGAAGAAGGCACCAAGGAATGTCGATGTGAAGATATAGCATCAAGGCTAGAAGTTAAAGATAAAGAATATCAACTATTGCTTGGAGAAATGGAGATTCTCCAAAATAACCTTGAGAAGTGTCAGGATGAGCTCAAGGTAAGAATCTGGTTTGATGGCAGCAGTGATGCCTTGAACAAAATATTGAAGAAGCAAAAGCATGCCAAGGACATTGAAGGCTTAGGTAGTGGTGCCAATGAATGCTCCACCATCAAGAATGTCCCCCACATTGACATTATGTTTGTCTCCTCAAATGGAGAAAACAAAGGCCAAACCTTCACAGTGAGAAATACTCCCCCAAAGAAGGTTGATCTAAACACAACCAGTGAAAACTTGCAGACAAGAATGAAGATCGATGCTGCAAGGAGGAACCATGCAGATCCCAAAGGTAAAGGGAAAATGGGAGAAGACAACTTCACTGGAAGTAGGAACATGAGAAGACAACAAAGAAGACCTCCTACCAGCAAAGGACAAATAAATGCTACCACCCATAGGGCAAGACAATTGTGGAAGAAGAAAGGATCAGATGGAGGAAATACAAAGAATGGACAACCCAAGCTCTATCCTTAAAGAAGGAGAAATGGAGATGCTAAACCGGTAAGATCTCCCCATACATGACATAATAAATTTGTAAGTCATATGGCATCCTTCTCTGGTTAATGCTTTGCATGTAATGTTTATGGCCATAGGGCAGAGGAATGTAGAAAGAGACCTAGAAAGAGTAACATAAGATCTCCTAGACATCATGCATATGAGAAAAATGTATCCAGGAGTAGATACATGCATGTCCCCTCTCCCGGTTATGTTAGGAAGAATCCATTTGCTATCCCTAATAATGCAAAATTTTTATGTTATTACTACAATGGATTTGGCCATAGAGAGTTAGAATGTAGGAAGAGGAACCTGTAGTCACATGGAGGCTGGTATAGAAACTTTGCTCTACAAAAAGATGGATACAGATTATGTGAAAGTCAGAGACCTGCATGGAACCAAAGTAGAAATGCCCCTGCAGGAGAAAGAGGTCCACCGGTTTCAGTTGCTAGTCACAACAACATGCCTAGGAGAAGATGGTCAAATCGGTATGTCAAGAGATTCTCGAATCATGAAGTTGGGATCGATGTTGTGTGCTACTATAGCACTACTTCTAGCTGTGAAGCAAAATCAAGAAATGGAAGGGCCCTTTGGTAGAAGAAAGAAAGACCTATTCTCAAGCCTGAAAAATGGGAAGAAGAATGAGACCAAGAAGGTATGGAGGAAGAAGACCATGGACCAGTACTGTGCATTCAATGCATAGGTGATATCTCCTAAGGCCTAAAGGCGATACAGGACCCCTGGGGGAGTAGTATATTGAACTAGTTCATTCACCCCCTCAATGAAGAAGGACACTTGGAAGAACAAGGTGTTGTCGGTATGAAAGAAGAAAATGAGATGATAAAGTGTGCGTAGAGGTTGCCCTGACTACACACCTATAGAGGAATGTTGGATCACTATTGTTGTGTCGAAGTATGATGAGATAACAATTAAAATTAGATACAAAGTGACACAAAGGTCAGGAGTCACAGGAAGGTGCTCTAGTAGTGATGATGGACCAGTACAGGAAACCAGTATGTGCAGGATGTTACGGACATAAATGCTAACAAGTACTTGCAGGTTATATAAGACAATATGGTTGAAGATCATTGCAATGGCCTTGGTAACATGGGATGTGGATTTTATGTCTCAAGTGGTATTGGAAAAGACCTGAATGACATATGTTGGCCTGGTGGTTGATCATGTAGGCATTCATGTTTATGGGCTAACCGGTTAGAATTATGACTTGATGATGACATTGTATGGCATTGTGTTCATCCATGATCATGTCATAGGTTGTGGTGAAATAATGAAGTTGAAAGATCATCAAATGATCACAATTGCATAGCTCAACTAGTACATGGAGATGATTGGAGCAACGGTCTTGGACCTGATCAGAGATAAGGACCTAAGATGTATGACTCGAGGGGAGTTCAAGTGGTTATGATGCAAGGTCAGCATGCTTGAACTTGAAATTGTAAGTGCATTGATTGCCCAAACTGCAGATGATGGAAATTATAGTAGGAATACCCAGGAGAGTTTCATGGTTATGGGTATCTACTTGTTATTTGGCTAGTTGTATTCATAGTACAATCACATTTGATTCTAAAGAAATTTGGGATAAGACAGGAGGTGATGCAGTTTGACAGGCAGGTGAGTAGTATTCACTGACCAACCTTCTGCAATTAAGTGTTTTAACAAATAGTATCAGATTTGCATGCTCAATTGGTGTCAGTTGATGATTGAGTCTTCCATCTCAAGTATTGTGACTTGAGAAGATGTAATAATTTGTAAAACTTGGTATCAAAGGAGGAGATATATTTGGTAAAGAAAAGGGGGAAAAAGAATTATGTCATTGACCGGTAAATACAAGGAGGAATGATATCATGACAGTCTCCTTTGTCATAGTTGTCAAAGGGGGGGAGAGATTTTGTAGTATACCGCATACTACAGATGTGTGATGGATTATACAAAGGAGGAGAGTTACATCACACAAAGAGGGAGAGAGACTATGTAGTATGCCAAATACTACATGAGTTGACATCAATGCCAAAGGTGGATATTGTTGGAATTGTGTTGTCATTGATGTCAACCTATATGGGATGACTACCAGTATAAGAGATGTATGTGCAACATTGTCATGAAGGAGTATAGGATGAGATATCTTTGATATCACCTTGTGTTGCAGAACACCGGTAAGATAAGAAAGAGCATGCCACTCAGAGGAATGATCACTAGAGTCACCAGTACACAAGTTAGTGCCTACTTGTGTGGATGAAATAGATAGATTATCGGGTGAGTGTATCACCATTAAGGAAAGGATGTCAACTAGTAAGTGATGTTTTGACATGGAGAAGACAAATCAACCAAGTGAGTAGGTGCCAATCGGCAAAGGTCATGACCAGTGTACAAGCATGATGAGCAAGGTGCTTGAGTTATAGTTTGTGATGAAGAGGCAGAATGCTACCTAAATCAAATCAACGCAAGAGGAGAAGGATGAACAGGTCATCAGTATACTATGAGGTTGTTGGAAACAATAGGACTCCCACTAGATGAAGATTCAATCATTATGAGAAGCAATGACTGATGGCGAATGTGCCCACACCGGATCACATGTGCATGTTTGAAGGTTTGCTGCACAAACAGGGAAGTCACATGAGTGCACTGCAGGATGTAGATTACAAGGACTCACTCCCACCGGTAAGACGAACTTATCTCCTATTATGCATAGTGTGCATCATAGTTTCATGAGATAAGGAATATGAGGTAAAGGCAGGTATTTTGAAGGCTCACATCGGATCTATCGGTGAATCAAAGGAATGCCTCAAGTGCATGAAATTAAGAATATGCACCAGACTGACTGAGCAGGCATGTCGAGATGTCGGTGCAGTTGAAGTATGATGAGTTTGTCACTTTGACAAACTGGTTGAGATATGGTACGATCTTGTCAAGGAGAAGGCAGGGTTGAGCAAATGCAGATAGAGGAAAATGGTTTGATTGAAGATTGAGTCTAATGAGGGTTGATGACATGGTGTCATCAAGAGGTTTTACTGGTATGAATGTTCGCCAATAATATGGACAAGGTGCAGATGAAGAAGACTCCCCATTTGATGAAGATGTGCATAAGGCAAGTTAGCAAGAGTGTTGACCGATTAAGTAGTCCACCAGAAGAGAATCAAAGTGCAAGGTTGATGACAAATTGGTTTGAGGGTTTAACCAATAGGGTTAGTATATTGGTAGATGAACCCGGTAATGGAGTTGGTCGGTGATTTAATCCCTATGGACACAAAAAACTTAGCAGAGGTGGATGTCGACGTGGATGCTACGTGGAGATGAAGTGGAAAGCATGCAGAGGCCAATGGAGTGTTGTATAGAGATAGGTGTCTCTATTGTTGTGCATTTAATATGGATCTCATGATTTGTGGATCAGATTAAAAGAGTGCAGCTCGAGGAAGAATGAGCGACAAAGACAAATCGAGGAGTTGTTGGCACCTGGGTCTAAGCAAGAAGATTGGATTGTGAGAAGACCTAAAGAAGGAAACAACATAAACATTAATGGCATTTTGACAAAGGCAGGTCGAGAGACGAGGTTGTGGTTGCTAAGATTAAAAGATGTGTATTGGAAGGCTCATTAATAGCGGAGATGTACAATTGGTTGTCTAGGAGATCAGATCAAACAAGATCTGATTGGATTTGGTTTTCCTTGAGGTTGATGAGGAAACCCTAACCACATGAGATTTGAATTGGTTTTTGGTGGGAAGACTACGCTATAAATATGCAAGCCAAAGATATTGTTAAGTGTTGCTGAATAGAAGAAGATAGTGTTGTTGCGAAGTGATTAAGTGTTACTTATGCATGTGAGAGCAAATTAGTCAAGTACTCAATGAGTATATGAGAAGAGATTGAGTGTGAGGGAGAACCAGGTTAAAGTGTTCAACCGGTAGTAGTGCAAAACCAGTAGTGTCCATATCGACAGAGCAGAAGTGAAGGAAGTTGCAAAGAAGGCAGACATAGAACCAACAGAGTATAGTACCAGTAAAGAGCAGAGTAGTGAGGAGGAGATCTAGTAGAGCATAATAGAGGAGAGGTGAATCAGTAGATTTTACCGGCAATGCAACAACATAAGAGTGAACCGGTGTAGCAGAGAAGGTGTCTCACTAACAGAAGGAAGTTGTGTGCAGAGGTTGCAAAACTCTTTTGTAACCAGGATATTACTTTTGTATTTGAATGTTTATTATGATCACTGAGTTGTAGCTCAGTGTAGGGGTTGTACCTCCTTTGGGTTGTAGCCCATAAATCAGTTAGGGGTTGGTGCTCCTTGGGTTGGTGCCCTAAATCAGGGGTTGGTGCTCTTTGGGTTGGTACCCTAAATCAGGGGTTGTAGCCCTAAACATTATAATAGAGATTCATTGTGAGGCTAGATTGGAGTAGTACACTCTAACAACATTGCTCACCAAGGTTTTTCTCATCTTGGGTTTTCCTCGTACATACTGGTGTTATGTGTCATCCCTGTGAGTGTGTTTGCATTGAGTTGGTCTCCCCACTAACTGATAAGTCTACATTGTGTTACATCCCCTAACTAGTATGTTCACATAGAATAGTTAGAAGGGAAAATTTTGAGAACCACTGATTCATCCCCCCTCTCAGTGGTGCATTGTGTCTAACAATATGAGTACAATTGATGCCATGGAGGAGTTGGCTTGCCAGTTTAAGGACACATGTTGAGATAACCGACACTCTTTTGGAAACTTGGCACAATGATTTGAAGCAGTTAAAGTCTCATTTTGGAGATATATTTTATAAGATGGCATTGTAAGACATTTTGAACTTTTATATCTATATATGATAATGCAAATTTTGATGTATATTGCATTTATCTTTCATATGTTTGCTTACCTTTGTCATTGTTGTCAAAGGGGGAGTAGTAATGAAGTCAAAATTTTGAATTGTAATGGGGAGTATTAGTGAAGTCGAGATTTTGAATTGTAATGGGGAGTAGTAGTATATATGCTTGTAAATTTTGTAATAGAATGCAATTTCTAAGGGGGAGTATGTGTCATGAGTTGAGTCACTTTTTATATTGCACACTTAGACAAAAATTTTCCTAAGTGTTGTCATTAATGCCAAAGGGGGCGACCGTTGTCTTGATGATGATGTTTTGAAGTAATAGGTTGATTGATGACTTGTTTTATGTTGTCATTGATGGAAACTATGTTTTGATAGTCATCTAATTCTTTTAGGCCAACTAGTAAAGCATAACCGGTAGAGGAGATAGTTTACTAGTGAATCAAAAAATAGGACTTCAATCAGTAAACATGAACAAATTTGTATTCAAGCAACTGATATAAGCGATCAAAGAAGAGTTAGGTTTTACGGTTTTACAGGAGTGTTGGAGGTTGTATCAGGTATCTATGTTTCACACCGCAGTGGCAGACTCAACAAGATGAGTGAGTTATGATGTACAAAGTAGTCGATCATGAAGAACAACTAGCTGGTAGAACAGAGTCACTAAGATCGGTAAACCGATACACATAATGTTTTATTTTAAGTTGTTATGTCAGTGGCCAACATAAGTAAAGCGTGTAGTGCAAGATTGACTAGATTCCGTGAACCTAGGAAATTGTTCCAAGATTGTTAGTCGTCTAAGTTGATGTTTATAAAAAGTGTGATGAGTTATGAGATGAGGTATGAGATCGAGAGTGAATATTGAGAGTTTTTATTTTGTAATTATTGATAAAATTTGTATTGATGTGTTGTTGATGTAACTGAAGTGGATCTTATCAAGCACAGAGGGGCTACATGCAAATCATTTTACCGTTGTTTTCCTAACAGTTGCAGCAGTCAAATCCCTTAATCGGGTAGGTGCTAATAGGCCTAAAATTATAAATCCCCTAACAAGGTAGCTCATTATCTTGAGTCCAAATCCTCTTGCGAGGTTTCTCCTAACAGGGAAAAGCTTTTAACATGGTTGAGGTAAATCCCTTAACCGGTTGACTCCTAATAGGGTCTGCTCCTGACCGAGCATGTTTGTATGATCTTAACTGGTTAAAGATTTCTATTCTGCAGATAGTGAATCTTGTGGGTGTAGTCACATAAATCTGTCTAGCTTAATTAAATGAATATTTCGTATTTATTTGATTAAAAATCCACTAGCCATCAATTAATTAAATTAATATCTAATTAATTTATCCCCAAACATTCTTCTATTAATTAAATAAATTATTCAATTTATTTTAATTAATTCATTAAATCAAATTCCATTCAATTAAATAAATAAAATCTATTTATTTAATTAAATCCCCCTTTTCCTCTTTTAAATAAATTAAATAAAACATTTATTTAAATCATTATCCCCACCCCACTTGCATTTTCCTACTGATGCCCTCCTAAATGGCACAATGTTAGCTTAAGATCAAACAACACAAAACACACAAGATGTTAGAGTTAATCAATCAAAAACCAAAACATACGAAGGCATTCCAAAGGAGACACTAAAAACATGTTAATGAATCTAACTAAAGAAGTAAGACAATGAGATATCTCCAACTATCTCTTAACATGATATTAGCTCTTTCTCCCTTGTTCCTCTCCTCTCCAAGTTCCAAAATAGTGTAGCTCTCAGCAGCTTTTTGCACTATGGATGCTTATGGAGGATTGAGATTGTAGAATAGCTCCAAACATGAAATGAAAAAGCTATTTTTAATGCTAAAATGATTGATTTTACCAAAAAGACAAGATTTAGTTATGCTATGCTAAATGCTCTCTAAAATGGCTATATTCTAAATGCTTACAAGTTTCAGGATCTGGATTATGAAGGAATGGGCTCTATTTATAGGAAAAATGGAGCAATGGATGGCCAGGATTGAAAGGTTTAATCAAGGGTCAAGCTTGAAAGTTGGGGATCCATGTGCACAATTTGCACCAATAAAATAGTGACAAGTGTCAACACAGGATTGGGTTGAGAGAAGAGGTTGGAGGCATTAAAGGCTTGAGAAGACCTCATGGTTATCTAAAGGCTAAGGGTCAAGCCTAAGTTAGGATTACCCACTGGATTAGGAGTTAATCCAAGGATAAACCTTTGTGCAAATGATTAAGAGATAATCATGGTCAAAGCATTAAAGGCTTGATGAGACCCTTGGGTTGGGTAGAGGTTGAGTCAAAACAAATGTTTTAACCATGTAGGAGGGTTTGGGTTAACCATTAATGGTTATTGGAGACTTTGGGGATTAAGTGGTTGAAAGTTGGAAGCCTTTAATGGTTTTCAAAGACTTTGGGGTTTTTGGTGGTTGAAGGTTGAAAACCTTCAATGGTTATCCAAGACTTTGGGGTCTTTGAGAAGTGACTCCATTTTGCTTAGGAATGTGACAATATTTAGGGGATGGATTAGGTTAATTAGGAAGGGGTTAGAAGAATCTAGAAGGGGATTAGATTTTGCAAGTGGATTTGGTGGGTGAGGGAAAATAGGATTTTATTAAAATAAAAATTCATTTATTTCAATAATGTGTGCAAGTTGCATTTGTAGGAAAATGCAAGTGGGGTGGGGATAATGATTTAAATAAATGTTTTTTTATTTATTTAAAAGAGGAATAGGGGGATTTAATTAAATAAATTGATTTTATTTATTTAATTGATTTGAGTTGGATTTAATGAATTAATTAAAATAAATTGAATAATTTATTTAATTAATAGAAGAATGTTTGGGGATGAATTAATTAAATATTAATTTAATTAACTGATGGCTAGTGGATTTTTAATCAAATAAATACGAAATATTCATTTAATTAAAATGGACAGATTTATGTGACTACACCTACAAATGCAACTTGCACACATTTTGAAATAAATGAATTTTTATTTTAAATAAAATCATATTTTCCCTCACCCACCAAATCCACTTGCAAAATCTAATCCCCTTCTAGATTCTTCTAACCCCTTCCTAATTAGCCTAATCCATCCCCTAAATATTGTCACATTCCTAAGCAAAGGAAAGTCACTTCTCAAAATCCTCAAAGTCTTGGATAACCATTAAAGGTTTTCAACCTTCAACCACTAAATGTCTCAAAGTCTTGGATAACCTTTGAAAGCTTCCGACCTTCAACCACTTAATCCACAAAATCTTCAAAAACCATTAATGGTTAACCCAAACCCTCCCACATGGTTAAAACATTTGTTTTGACTCAACCTCTACCCAACCCAAGGGTCTCATCAGGCCTTTAATGCTTTGACCATGATTATCCCTTAATCATTTGCACAAAGGTTTATCCTTGCATTAACTCCTAATCCAGTGGGTAATCCTAATTTAGGCTTGACCCTTACCTTCTAGATAACCATGAGGTCTCCTCAGGCATTTAATGCCTCCAACCTCTTCTCTCAACCCAATCTTATGTTGACACTTGTCACCATTTCATTGGTGCAAATTGTGCACATGGATCCCCAACTTTCAAGCTTGACCCTTGATTAAACCTTTCAATCTTGGCCATCCATTGCTCCATTTTTCCTATAAATAGAGCCCATTCCTTCATAATCCAGATCCTGAAAACTTGTAAGCATTTAGACTATAGCCATTTTAGAGAGCATTTAGCATAGCATAACTAAATATTGTCGTTTTGGTAAAATTAATCATTTTAGCATTAAAAATAGCTTTTCATTTCATGTTTGGAGCTATTCTACAAATCTCAATCCTCCATAAGCATCCATAATGCAAAAAGCTGCTGAGAGCTACACTATTTTGGAACTTGGAGAGGAGAGGAACAAGGGAGAAGGAGCTAATATCATGCTATGAGATAGTTGGAGATATCTCATTGTCTTTACTTCTTTAGTTAGATTCATTAGCATGTTTTTAGTGTCTCCTTTGGAATGCCTTCATGTTTTAGTTTTTGATTGATTAACTCTAACATCTTGTATGTTTTGTGTTGTTTGATCATAGACTAACCTTGTGTCATTTAGGAGGGCATCATTTGGTGAACCCGACGTGAATCGTACACGCAACCTTCTGATATTTTTTTTGTTACCTAACATGTTTGAATGTTGAACTTGACACACAGGTCGCGCTTTGGCGCTTTTGTCGCGTTTTAGCGCTATTGTTTGTTGTCTTTTAGCGCTTTTGTCGCGTTTTAGCGCTATTATTTTTTTTGTCTTTTAGCACTTTTGTTCTTACAATAGCGCTATTGTCAAAGAATTAGCACTTTTGTCAGTATTTTGGCGCTTTTGTTCATTAATTAGCGCTTTTGTATTTATATTAGCGCTTTTGTATTGTTGTAAAAATCTTTTATTTTAGCGCTTTTGTAATATTCTAGCACGTTTGTGTTAAAGTAGCGCTTCTGTTTTCACACAGACTAGCGCTATTGTAACAGAACGTTGTAAAAAAAGGCCTTGTAATTGATAAAATTATTTTTCTTAGGTTTGTGAGAGGCAGAATATATATGGAATATAACATTTAAGTATAAGTGACACTTATACTTTAAGTTATATTCCATATATACTTTCAGGATGTTTGAGAGGGGTTTCAGACCTCTAGGAGTTGTAATGCAAAATCTAGTTTTTGGAAGATCCTCCAAATTTTAGACTTAGTCAAATTTCAGGGCATTTCAGAATCAGGATTTGTAAAATTTGTAACCGAAAAATTGAGTATCTTAGGCTTGTGGAAGCCCCCCTTGAACACTGATTTTTACTAATTTGTTTTTGTTGATACAGGTTAACAACTCACCATAAAAATCACAAATTTGTCATTTAGTGCTTAAAAAGAACTTAAAACTAGAAAACAAAAAAAAGAGAAGTTTCATTGTTTTCTAGTTAGGACTCATCTTTATTTTTGGTGCTTAAAATCAACAACACAAATTTGATTTCCTTGCATCAATTCGAACCTAAAATTTACAAACCACACTTCAAATTTTGGTGCAAATAAAATACACAATCCACTTGTTTTGATTTTTGCAAGCGATTTTTACTTCATGCAAACGTGTTTTCTATTAGGTTGACCAGGATTTCAAATTCTATAATACAAAAACACATTGTTTTTTGAAGTTACAAAGAACACCATGACTGTTGGAGCAACATCTCCAAATAGTTAGATCACATTTGCAAATGCTGGATTAAAAAGAACAAATGTTTTACGTGTTTGGCACGCTTGTGCACAAAACTCAGTCGAGTGGACCTACTTCTAACACACACTATCCTCTCCCTTGGCTCTCGTGGTCCTAGGTGCAAGAGAAAAGTGTTAGTAACACTCAAAATTTTATTTTTTTAAGAGAGGCCTGCCAAGGGATCGATACTCTTGGGAACGACCTCGAGCGGTAAATCCTTCGAGCCGCTATAGAAATCAGGTGAGAGCGAAAGCTGTAGCCTTGGGTATAGCTGTTCCTACAGTGTAACTGGCCGAAAGGACAACTGGGCCCCACCACCAGTTACAAGGCTCTTAAGTGAGTCACTGCAGAATGAACTTATGTCCAAAGCCATCGAACATGACTAAACACCTTTAAGTAGTAGCCCACCTGTTCTATTGATTGAGGATATTTGAGGTATAATTTAATGCAAGAGCATAGAAGGTTTTGCTCCCAAGATACTCACCATACATATTTCCTTGAGTAGAAACATAGCTTTTTGAAAGGTCACTTGTGGCTTGATAAAAGTGGTGACTCCCCCATCATAGGGATCATCTATTTGTTATGCTCGTGCAAGACTTAGTATATCACATCCTTACCTACCACGGCGGGATTCATAAGGTATGTAGTACCAAAGTCGAAGAAATATCAAGATGTGGGCTAAATTTATCACAACTGGCCATTTGACCTTAGGGATAAAGAGTGTTTGAAGTGTGTTCGTTTTACAGACCTAGTGCAAATTGAGCCGACTTCAGGCTTTGGAAATACACTTTAAAATAAATCTAAAGGAAGGGTCATATACAAGTCCAAAGATTGGGTTGATCTAGACCCATACTCATTTGTGCCTTTGGGGGCAACATTCTTGTGTTTGTGTGCTTGCTTTGTTTTCTTGTCAAAGAAAAATTAGCAAATCACTTTCAAAAACAAAGTACTCATCCAACATTTCTCAAAAACAACCAAACACATCAAAAACAAAGTACAAACAACAAAGAGTCACAACTTTTATGACCATTCTTCACATCTTGCGAAAGAAGAAGTGTCATCAGAATATCAACTTGAAAAGAAGACCATTAAGCTCAAAGGCTTTAATCAAAAGGAGGAAATTCTTCTATATCAATCGACAAATCTTTGTCTCCCATAGAGTCTTTCTACATCGCATGCGTCTATACCTTCAAGGTAAAACAAACGAGTTTGATTCAGAATCATTGAACAACAGAGCTTTTATGCAATATAGAGCTCTGAGTTATCACAAAAATCAAGGAGGAAAGATTAATCCCAACTTCTTCCCAAACATCTGTATCACCTACAACATAGCTCGAGAAGTGCCACCAACGCCCGAAAGGGAAGAGATAGAGTTTGTCCCATTTGTGACACAAAGTTTTTATTGAAAGTTGAAAAACAAAACATCCATCATCTCACTCATACATCATCACTTCATCATCAATCCGTCCCAACTCTCAAAACATTAAGAGGTTCTTGTCCCAAGTTCTCTTTTAGATATTGCTTGAAATCAAACACATCACATCACTTTTTAGATTGTTTCTACATCTAGGATAAACTCATCCTAAGAGACACATCTACGCAGGTTAAAACTAGTTCATGAGTGAATCCTCTCATTGCTAGGTAGTCAAAATCTGTAACACATCTCAGATTTCTCTACACCTTATCACATCCAAACTTATCAAACAAACAAACAATTCAAAGAAGGAATTTCGGTTACATCTACCTTAAAGTGCTAGAGATCCCCATACAACACAAATCACCAACCATCAATCTTTCATTTCATCACCAACTCATCATCATCTTTGATCAACTTCAACAAAAACTTGTAAACAAAATGGCTCAAACTCAATCACGGTCAAGGCAACGAGAAATTGGAATTGAAGGACATGACCCAAAAACAACCAATAATGATCATCAGATGTTCAAGAATCCACTTCCATCACAAGATCAAAGGGGTCCTTCCACTTCCCGGCGAGGCACTGATACCACTGATTATACGCAGGCTGCGTATAACTACACTGTAAATCACCTCTATGATGCCAGTGAACAAATTGCAACTATAACCTTCAAAAATCCCATCTCCAATTGCAATGTTGTTACGCGTTGCGGCAAAGTCACCATCAAGGCAGCTCCACAAGGCACCACCTCCGTCCCAAAGCAGTACAATCTTGTGGAACAATTAGACAAAACCCCTGCACTTATATCCATTTTGGAGCTTTTGCGCCTGTCACCATCTCATAAAACTATCTTGGATCAAGCACTCCAAGAGGCGTTAGTCCCTGCAAACCTAAACACGGACCAATTTTAAGCCATGGTTGGAAATCTAAAGTCATCACCTTGTCTCACTTTTTCCGAAAGTGACAACTCTTCGTTCCAAAAACCTCATAACGCCTCACTCCACATTGAAGGCTTTGTCAACCAACACAGGATCAAGCGAGTCTTGATCGATAATGGAGCAGGCCTAAACATTTGCACACTACAGTTGGTCTCAGCATTGGGATATGCAATAGAATCAGTGGATCCTCGCAAGAAGATCACCATCAAGGCCTATGATGATGCAGAGCGTTCATCCAAAGGAGCTGTGGTACTACCAATCCGAGTGGGCCCTGTGGTAAAGAAAATCATCTGTCAGGTTCTGGACCTTCCTCTACCATATAATCTATTATTAGGGAGACCTTGGATACACGCCATGCAAGCTGTTCCATCTACCTACCATCAATGTATCAAGTTCCCACATAACGGTACAGAGATCACAATCCTGGGCGATGCAAATCCCTTTGCATTTTGCCATAATATCAGCCATCAACCAGAGATTACTGTTCCTAATAATAGGGAAGCCATTTCCTCCACATCATATATAAGTCCCGCCTCTCTTGCCAGTTCTAACACCCCTATACCCAAGCAAGAAAAGCTAAAGATGAAAGTAGCAGAGGAAGGTCCTGGAGAATATAACTTGAGTCAGCTCTTTTGTGTGGGACAAATGCCCACTTCTCCTAGAACACATGGTAAGCCACAGCAGTTACTTCAGCAACCACTAGTCACGCCAGCATGTGCCTTGACGCCTTTCGTCCTTGGAAAGAGTCAAGAGAAAGAGACACAAGATGAGGACCTAGCGGAATGGATCTATAAAGATCCCATCACCACTGACAAACCGCAAGTTACACTTCCTACAGAACAATATGGCAAAGGCCTCCTCATTATGCAAAGAATGGGATATGATGGTCAGAGTGCTTTGGGATACTGCAAACAAGGATGACATGAACCTCTGCTACCAGAATTCAAGCCCAAAGGAAATACAGGCCTAGGCTTTGAAAAAGAAGTCCTTCCTAAACTCAGATTCAAAGGAAAACCCAGCAAACCATTTTGCCCACCTACTACAAAGAGGACACCTTTCATAATCAAAGCACCATCAAGCAATATTGCCACTGCCCCATCGAGGCTCACAACTCCACCACAACCGTCATTAATATCATTCATACCACCAATCGAACCAGTAATCCCATCAATAACACCAATAGCAGCAGCAACTATATTGGAACCCGCAACAGCATCTATGGCACCAGCCATTCCAACAGAATTCACTAAAACAACACTGCCGATACTTCCTGTACCAGATCCTTTAAACCCCATTACGGTTCTTGCAGCACCAATCACTACAAAGATACATAAACCAATCACACCTGTCGTATTTAACTCCAAAGACATCCCAGTATGGTATAGCAATCGGCTGCTGGAAAGTGATTCAGAGACCGACTCACATGAGTGGGAATTTGATTCTGTACAACTTAACACTTCAGATGAGGAAGACACATCACCACCTCTGCCACGCAAAGACATTCCTATTTACGGAGAAGCACAGATAAAGACCACTTCGGTACCTGAGCTGGAAACATCTTCCACAGACCCTACGTCTCATCCTACGCCTGATTCTGACAGGGAAAGTACCATCAACAACCTTCACCACACTGTCTTAACCCTCACTGATACATCTCCCGCACTTAACTTAATCGATGAAGTAATGCCCATTATCCACCCTGAACTCATCGAATGGAACCAACCAAATCCCCCATGTCTTGACCTCTTCCAAAACGATGAGGCTATCATTGACTTTTTGGAATTAAGGGATAATCTACCAAGCGGGGATCACAAAGCTGGATTCGCCATTCAACTTAATAGCGCAGCATACTTCGGGGCGGATGCCAAACCTTTCAGCTGCAAAAACATAACAATAAAACATGGATCTTCCAGTGAAAACCACATTGTGGCGCTGTTTGATCCGATAAAAGTAAAAAGAAAGAGCGTATCCAACGGTGAAAACCTCTCTGAGGTGCCTGAGGATGAAGGGTTTGACATTCTCCCTGCTAGTACACAACAGGAACGATCCATGATTCTTATCGAGGAAACCAATGAATACAATGTGGGGACTCCTGAAAACCCTCATATCATACATCTAGCATCTCTTCTCACTCCAGAGGAACAGCCTCAATTCATAGAGTTCTTCCAGAAGCGTCAGATCAACTTCGCATGGTCATATGCAGACATGCCTAGGCTTGATCCTGATTTAGTCATGCATCATCTCACAGTAGCAAAAGGAGCCAAACCTATCAAGCAGAAGCTTCGTAAGATGCATCCTCAAATTGCCGTGCTAGTCAAAACAGAACTCAAGAAACTCCTGGATGTTGGTTTCATTAGACCAATTGATTATGCAGAATGGATCTCCAACATTGTACCAGTTGGCAAACCAAAAGGGGGCATCCGCATTTGTACAGACTTTAGAGATCTGAATAAGGCATGTCCTAAGGATGACTTCCCTCTACCAAATATCAATATCATAGTAGATTTGACAGCAGGGCATGCCATGCTTTCACTCATGGATGGCTTTTCAGGATACAATCAAATAAAGATCGCACCAGAGGACCAACATAAGACAGCCTTCACATGTCCATGGGGCACATACTGCTGGAATGTAATGCCTTTTGGTCTAAAGAATGCAGGAGCGACCTATCAAAGAGCAATGACCACCATCTTCCATGACATGATGCATACTATAATGGAAGATTATGTGGATGATTTACTAGCAAAATCACTTACTAGAGAAGGACATCTTCACATCTTAGATAAAATCTTTGATAGACTGGAACAATACCATGTTCGACTCAACCCAAAGAAATGTGTCTTTGGAGTGACCTCCGGGAAGCTTCTAGGATACATTGTCTCAAGCAAAGGCATTGAGGTCGATCCAGCAAAAGTTAAGGCAATCATGGACATGCCACCTCCAAGGAATATCAGTCAGCTAAGGACACTACAAGGACGGCTTCAATCCATCCGCAGATTCATTGCACAATTGGCTGATAAGTGTCACCCATTCACACACCTGCTACACAAGAACATACGCTTTCAGTGGGATGACAAATGCCAACAAGCATTTCAGACACTTAAAGACTATCTCATGAATCCACCATTGTTGATGCCACCAGATCCAAGTAGACCGTTGTTACTTTATATCTCAGCAACAAGTACAGCACTGGGTGTACTACTGGCACAACATAATGCAGAAGGAAAAGAGTGTGCTATTTACTACATCTCTCGTACACTGGTTGGCTATGAACTCAATTACACACCTATTGAGCGAGCTTGCCTAGCAGTAATCTTAGCAGCCACTAAACTGAGGCACTATCTGTTGACACACAAGGTACAACTCATCACAAAGATTGATCCACTCAAGTATTTACTCAGCAAAGCAGCATTGACAGGTCGCTTGGCCAAATGGGTGATGATTCTAAGTGAATTCGACATCGAGTATGTGGACCGTAAAGCTATCAAAGGTCAAGTTATTGCAGATCAGTTGGCCGATGCACCACTCATAGGCGATCATCCCCTCATTTCCAATTTTCCAGATGAAGAGATATTCATGATCACAGAAGCACAGCCATGGAAGCTATATTTTGATGGTTCATACACTAGGCATGGCTCGGGGGCAGGCATTCTGTTTATCACACCTCAAGGTGATAGCATCCCGAAGTCTTACAGGCTCACATTTCCATGCACAAACAACATAGCAGAGTATGAGGCTTTGATCACAGGACTCAGGCTAGCCATACAATGGAAACTAAAAGAACTACAAGTATATGGCGACTCGCAACTGGTCATTCGACAAGCAACAGATGAGTATCAGACCAAAGATGATAAACTCATGCCATACAAGCAAATGGTGGACACTCTAAAGACATCATTTACTACTATCACTTTTGAGCAGATACCAAGAGATCAGAATCGAGCTGCTGACGCTATGGCTACTATCGCATCTCTCTTAGATCTTCCACAAAATTCAACACGCTACGAGTTCTTGGTCGAACAGCTTTGGATCCCCGCTTATGATATCCCTGAATCTGAGATGATATGTCGCCTTATCGGTTCAGAATCCCCATGGTATGGTGAGTTCTACACCTATCTTCGCGATAATACCCTTCCTCCCAACCAATCAAATAACCAACGTAAAACCTTCATTCGCCAAACTGCTCGATATACCATTATTGCCGAAACCCTGTACCGACGTAGTCTTGATGGTACTCTCCTTCGATGTCTGGAACAAGATGAGATAACAAAGGCTTTGGAAGAGGTACATGAAGGAATTTGCGGGACTCACTCAAGTGGTCCGTCACTAGCCAAGAAGATCATGCGAGCTGGATACTATTGGCCATCTATGGAAAAGGATTCCTACTACTTTGTCAGGAAATGCAAGAAATGTCAAGTTCATGGTGACCTGATACATGCACCAGCTCAGGAACTGCAACCAATCACAACACCATGGCCTTTTTGTCAATGGGGCCTTGACCTTGTGGGTAAGATTCACCCATCTTCATCCAATGGCCATAAATTCATTATTACCGCTACCGAATATTTCACAAAGTGGATCGAAGCTGTTCCACTTACCCAAGTCACCGGCAAGCAAATCACCTCATTCATCCTCAATTACATCATCTGTCGGTATGGTGTGCCCATGTCCATTGTCACAGATAACAGTCTTCCTTTCAAAAATCAGGATGTCCGTGAACTTTGTGAGAAATTTCATATCCAACACCGCTTTTCCACTCCCTATTACCCACAAGGCAATGGTCAGGCCGAAGCATCCAATAAAAACATATTGAGAATCCTAAAGAAGACAGTCAATAATGTCGGCCGTGACTGGCATGTTCAACTAAATCCAGCGCTATGGGCATATCGAACTAGCATTCGAACCCCTACAGGTGCAACTCCTTATTCATTGGTCTATGGTGCAGAAGCTATCTTACCTATTGAGGTCGAGATACCATCCTTACGAGTTTCATTGCACAATCTCATCGATGATGAAGCATATAGAGTATCCCGTCTTCAGGACTTGGAGTTACTTGATGAGAAGCGACAAGCTGCATACAATCACCTCAAAGCCTATCAGCAGCGCATGAGTAGAAGCTACAATCACCGAGTTAGATCTCGTACATTTGAGGTAGGTGATCTTGTTCTTCAAGAAAATCCTCGCAACCAACCAAATAGAGAACATCAAGGCAGGTTTGAATCAAACTGGCTGGGCCCATATGTTGTCACTGCTGTATTCGGGTCTGGGGCATATCAGTTGGCTACATCAGAAGGAGAACCGCTTGCAGATCCAATCAACAGCATGCACCTCAAAAGGTTTTATACCTAAGGTGTACAAGGCATCAGGCTCCCTTGCATATCAGAAAATACCAAAAACATTCAGAAAAATGTCCTGAAGAAAATACAAAAACATTCAAAAAAAAAAAAAGAGAAAAAAGTAAAGAAAAATCATGCATCCAAACGATGAACAACCACTCCGGTGGCACCTTGGGTAAGTGCGATGGTGAAAACCTGGCAAACAGGCACCACTCGTAAAGGCAATGGCTCCAGTATCTTTCAGACTCGTTGCGATCACATTCATGCATACACACATCCATCCATCCAAACCATGGCTTGTTATTTGATCTGCAATTAAGAAAGTACTCCATGCGTCTAGCATCCCACCTTTTCATAGTCAAGTCTACAAACTGGGGGCAATACCCTTACCCTCGTGATGGAAGTGGATTCTACATTGTCTTATATGATTCATTAAGTTCTTCATTCAGGCAATCACCAGAACATACCAAAAACATTCAAAAATGACTCAAAATATCAAAAAGATTCAAAAATGACTCAAAATATCAAAAACATTCAAAAATGACTCAAAATATCAAAAACATTCAAAAATGACTCTCAAAATACCAAAAACATTCAAAATTGTTTCACAAAATCCAAAAACATAAGAAAACATCAAGAATCACACAAAAACATGGCAACACCTTGTACATACCCATCCATGCAGATACCAAAATAAACATTGACAAACTACTCACACAAATGACCACTTATCACTCAACCAACACAATCAACATCAACAATCCAAACTGTCTTAAACAAGGATGCATCCTTCCTTACCAAAACAAAGACAAAAGTGACGTTTTCTTTGACAAGAAAATTATGTTAAGCTATCAAATACTTGGTTGATTCGTGAGTAATTCATTTGTTTATCTGTATCGGAATCTTTTAGCATTGTTTTGTATCATTTGCATATTATTTCCGATGAAGTTTTGGGGCATGTACTAATGGTGTCTACGTAGGAAGTTCACTAAGCTACGTGATCTTATGCAAAAAGCAGTCATAGATCACTACGGCTTGCTGACTACAGCATATACCTCGACCATATGAGCATGAACCATTACCAAGGATCCTTATTCTTTATTCTTTATGTATATACTGTTTGTTTGCAGGTACAAATGCTCTTCCTTTGGTTCCTCCTACCTCATCCAAACTGGATAAAGGTGTTATCTCTTAGTACGGTATGCACTTGTCTCAGGATCTGATCAGCCTAAGATCAAGGAGGATGATCCAAGTCATGCATGAAAGGAGATAATCCTTGTCTGTTCCGCAAGCAATACTCTGGTCAACTTGATCCATTATATCAAGTTGCTTGTATTAACTTGCTATATAAAATCCATGAAAGGAATACTCAGGTCATCTTGAATCTTTATGTCAAGTTGCTTGTATTCTCTTCCAACATTTTAAAGCTCAATGATGAAAATAGAGCACTATGGATCGTCATCTCATCTCATCTGTATATATTGCATTTCGTTGCATTCCACCCATCCATACATTCATAATAGCTACATATCATGCATACATAGTCATAATAATGCATACTCTATTTTCCTCTTCTTCCATAGGAATGAGTCATAGGTTTTCCATTTCTTCTATCTAACATTGAACCCCCCCCCTCACCCTCCCCATCTCGATAATCAGCATCACATACCCTACATTGTTTCTCAATCAACCCAATCAAGCCACGTGCATCACCATCCATCTCTAAATAGGAGGGATTGTGTTTCCTATGCTAAGTCATCCAATAAGCCAAGCAAGTTACTCTGTCTACACAGATACATCGACTCACACACACCTAGACTATCAACAGATACTCTGATCACGTATCTTCGGGTCTCAAAAGGTAATCGATTATGGCAAATCCTAGACTACATCAGGCATTTATCATAATGACCTAGTCTCAACGGGGCTACCATGATTCCCCACAACCATCCATCACATGCACACACCATCAATTGATCAACCAATCAAACACAATCACATCGGACAATTACATCAATTGTCTAAGTCTCAACGAGTATTTTTGCTTCATATACCTTGACTTCATCGGGCAATTGCATCAATTGCCTAAGTCTCATCAGGTCACTTTGATTCACTTACTCAGACTTTATCTTGTCCAAGCAAACAACTGGCATCAACTGTCATGCTTTGACTTGACCAGGGCAATTAAACCGATTGCACCAGATTGTCCAAACAATTTTGATCAATTGTATAGCATCAATCCAAACCCCACACTACATCTGCTATGTATCTCTTGCATGACCTCAGGGTACTCGCTGGCTTGTTGTTTCTACGTATTCACTCTATTTTTCTTCCATTCTTTCACTGTTGTGCTAATTTCTTCTATTCTACCTCCCCTCCACTTTTCATTCTTTTTCGAGAGATCGCCCGATTTTTCAAAAAAAATCGGCCCATCTCTCGAGGGGGCATACCACCCATTAAATTAACATTTTATGGGGCATTTCTTCACACCAGTTTTTCTTTCTTTGAAACGACGCGATAAACCACACCGTCTCAAAGAGGGGCAAATGTAGTCACATAAATCTGTCTAGCTTAATTAAATGAATATTTCGTATTTATTTGATTAAAAATCCACTAGCCATCAATTAATTAAATTAATATTTAATTAATTTATCCCCAAACATTCTTCTATTAATTAAATAAATTATTCAATTTATTTTAATTCATTCATTAAATCAAATTCCATTCAATTAAATTAATAAAATCTATTTATTTAATTAAATCCCCCTTTTCCTCTTTTAAATAAATTAAATAAAACATTTATTTAAATCATTATCCCCACCCCACTTGCATTTTCCTACAAATGCAACTTGCACACATTTTGAAATAAATGAATTTTTATTTTAAATAAAATCCTATTTTCCCTCACCTACCAAATCCACTTGCAAAATCTAATCCCCTTCTAGATTCTTCTAACCCCTTCCTAATTAGCCTAATCCATCCCCTAAATATTGTCACATTCCTAAGCAAAGGAAAGTCACTTCTCAAAATCCTCAAAGTCTTGGATAACCATTAAAGGTTTTCAACCTTCAACCACTAAATGTCTCAAAGTCTTGGATAACCTTTGAAAGCTTCCAACCTTCAACCACTTAATCCACAAAATCTTCAAAAACCATTAATGGTTAACCCAAACCCTCCCACATGGTTAAAACATTTGTTTTTACTCAACCTCTACCCAACCCAAGGGTCTCATCAGGCCTTTAATGCTTTGACCATGATTATCCCTTAATCATTTGCACAAAGGTTTATCCTTGCATTAACTCCTAATCCAGTGGGTAATCCTAATTTAGGCTTGACCCTTACCTTCTAGATAACCATGAGGTCTCCTCAGGCATTTAATGCCTCCAACCTCTTCTCTCAACCCAATCTTATGTTGACACTTGTCACCATTTCATTGGTGCAAATTGTGCACATGGATCCCCAACTTTCAAGCTTGACCCTTGATTAAACCTTTCAATCCTGGCCATCCATTGCTCCATTTTTCCTATAAATAGAGCCCATTCCTTCATAATCCAGATCCTGAAAACTTGTAAGCATTTAGACTATAGCCATTTTAGAGAGCATTTAGCATAGCATAACTAAATATTGTCTTTTTGGTAAAATCAATCATTTTAGCATTAAAAATAGCTTTTCATTTCATGTTTGGAGCTATTCTACAAATCTCAATCCTCCATAAGCATCCATAGTGCAAAAAGCTGCTGAGAGCTACACTATTTTGGAACTTGGAGAGGAGAGGAACAAGGGAGAAGGAGCTAATATCATGCTATGAGATAGTTGGAGATATCTCATTGTCTTTACTTCTTTAGTTAGATTCATTAGCATGTTTTTAGTGTCTCCTTTGGAATGCCTTCATGTTTTAGTTTTTGATTGATTAACTCTAACATCTTGTGTGTTTTGTGTTGTTTGATCATAGACTAACCTTGTGTCATTTAGGAGGGCATCAGTGGGTATTAACTCCCATTGTGGTTTTTCCCTTTTGGGTTTCCACGTATAAATATTTGTGTTATGTGGAGCTTGATATATTGGGTGTTAGTTTATGTGGTGATATTTATTTTATGTTTATTAAGCTTTAAGTTATTTAAAGTGGTGATCACATTTGTGTTATTGCTTTTACTTGCACTGATTCACCCCCCTCCTCTCAGTGCCTTGTAAGTTTACCAACAACAACAATTTGCACAGCCGAAAGATTGAAGAGTTTGTATCACCGAATAATCAAGGGCTTTTGTTTAGTATTACTAGGAGATGGTGATGTAAGAAGAAATAGTGCGATTTTATTTAATAATGGTGCGATTCAAACTTGAGATTTAAATCTTATCAAAGCGTCTTCCATTCAGATCAGAATACATAGTGATTGTGTCACATATTAAAAATATTAATATCATGTTAAATAATAGTTTGTTATGGAGCCAATATGTTTAGTCAACATTTGAAGACAACGATTCCATAATACAAGGACAATCGTCACTAAGCATTATTGATAACAGTACGTGGTAAGGAACAAATATTATATATCTGTCTGATAGTAGTCATCATTAAACATCAATCATGTGAAGAGTAGTTGTTATAAGAACATTGACTATGTATACGAAAGACAAAAGTCTTTGTTCAGAGTGGCCAATGTTTTTATTCAAATCAGTGACCACATTCTATAAGACAAGAGTAGGTGTGATATTACACAATGGTCAGTAGAAATAACTGAATTGAAGTATATTATATCACATTTACAAAAGGCAACCTGATTGAAGACAAAGAGGTATCTCCTTGAGTGAACTATACTTATTGAATACTTTCCTGAACCACAACGATCTTGTATAATGAAGTAACCAGGTAGCCAATATAAACAACGCATAAGAAGACTTGTTCCACAAGAGATAGGGAGGCCCGATGATATAATATAATTGAAAGATATAATTTAAAATTATTTGTCATTCAAATCAACACAAAAAAGAAGAAGGGGAAATACATGGCACCAAGATCTTCTAGATTAATCATGATCGAAGGAAGATGTACTTGAATAAAGTCAAAATGTGATGTGAAGGCATCATATTACATATGGAAATAAGATTAGTAAAGAGTTGGTTAGAAGATTATGTATTATAATATTCATAAAACATTCAAAACAATATAATGAAGAATCATGCCTTCTGAAGATTTGTATCCTCTCAGAACAAAGATATGATGTATATATGTGTGTGTGGTTGTTGATGGAGAGTGTAAAAAAAAGTATATAATTCTTAAAAATTGTGAGAGAATCATACAGATAGTATATATTCTGAAAAATGTGTGATGAGCATCCGACTATGTGGAGGGATGAGTGTAATGCCCCACCAGGAACCCTAAAGGAAAACACCACAACTAGGCAACTAAAGGGTGAAATAATTTTTTTTTAAAGATTAAGTGCATTAATTATAACCATTGCACGCCTAATAACACAACGGAAGACTAACACATGATTTACTAAGGGTTACTAATGAAGATTAATCGTAGATTATATTAACACCATGGTTAATCTAATTGTCCATTTAATTAGATAAAGTAAATGCTTAAGTTCAAAACTACACATACATCTAAACTCCATAATGAAAGAATCAAGTATTTCAATGCATTCAATTTTCCATAAATCATTTATACACAAGATCAAAGCAACTAAATTAACATCCATTCCACTAACATAATATTACAATATCCATAAATACATGGCTTCCAATAATGCCACAGATTACAACTACACATACATCTAAACTCCATAATGAAAGAATCAAGTATTTCAATGCATTCAATTTTCTATAAATCATTTATACACAAGACCAAAGCAACTAAATTAACATACATTCCACTGACATAATATTACAATATCCATAAATACATGGCTTCCAATAATGCCACAGATTACAAAGTTACAATATCAAGGTTACATAAAAGTTGATACAATGACCACAAGGTCTCAACTGAACAATGATCTTGAACAAGAGCTCGTACATGAACCACAAACCAAGAAACACCAGTGAAGCCTTTCCTCGCTTGAAGATCCAATCTAGAACATCTGATGGGAAGTGGCACTACCACCTGACCATGTGATCCCGAAATGGAACCACCCCACCGTGCTAGGAGATAGTAGAAAACCCTCAAGCAAGAAAAGTAAAACAAGCACAAAAGAACTACAAGACTCTGCAAACATCCATGTGACTCAAATCATAAAACACTAGTGACTCTAAGGAGAGAGTGTCATCGCATAGCTTGATGGTTACCATGGTAGGCCTCCTAGGTCTCGGCTCTCTATCCTGGTAACCTCTCTCGGCTTCTGGCTCCAACTAAGTCTCATGCGAACCCTACCAATCCTTTCGTGAAGACAAGGTGGTAAGTTTGCCATTCCAGACCTACTCGTAACATTATAAGCCCTGTACAAGCACTACACCTATGCACGAGGTACATTATCTTAATTAATATTTATTCTACCCACCCCCTAATCAATTATTAGGTTATCACTTTTTAACTGATTTTCGACGGGTTATCCTACCATCCACTTCAGGCATGACCCTCGCTCAAAAGACACTCTCTCTCATAGGACACTAACATGAAAGGTCTCTCTACGAGAAACTCTATGGCGAAACAAACAGCCATAACTAATCCTGACAAACCACAGGTGAAGGATACACAATCACTAACCCAAGATTGACCATTTGGACGAAACACACAATGGCTCACATCAATAAGGTTATACAACAACACCTGGCCAAAGAGATATAACAACATATGACATAATGACAATACAACCAAAATTGCAATGAAATTAAGCTTGACTGAGAACACCATTTACACATGATCCTATTATAGGCAATCTTTTCTTAAAACAGCCAAAAGCATAAATAACTTGCAATTAAAGATTTTCCAGACAATAAGAATTACAACTATATTAAATAAATCAATTTTGTCATTTGTCCAATAAGTTAAATAAAATCTCATAGAAATTAATCTCCTAATGTATTTCCAACATAATTATCAATTCTAAAAATTATAAGCTTTTCTAAAAAAAAACATCCAAACTATAAATCGATTATATATATAATATAATCATATGCATACCTATATATACATCATATATATATAATATACTTATAATTATAATACAAATATATATATATATATATATATACATAGATATATATATATGTATATATATATATATATATATATATATATCAACTCATAAACAATATTAAAATAATAATACCAAATAACATAATGTCTAAAACAATATATATTCCTATATTTAATAAGTTAATAATAAAAAACCATATTTAATAACCTACACGGAGGTCAAAAACCTCGGTACCCAGACTGCACGACATAACCTAGGGAAGAGCACATGTAGTACTGTCAGGTTGTCGCGCACGGTAACCTGTGCTACCCACGGTAGCCCATGCTACCGCTAGTAGCATGTACTACCGTCGATAGCAGATGCTACCGTAGGTAGCGTTTGCTACCTAATTCTTTTTTTAAAAATTTATTTATTATATATATATATTTTTAATTTATTTCCTTTGCCCAATACAGTGATAAAATAAATAAATTTCCAATACCAATAAAATTCTGTCTCACAAAATTTAATTTAATATATTTTTTTTTCTTTGATTTAAAATTTAAGTAAATTTTTTTTTTTCAAGATTTAATTAACCCAAATAAATTTAATTAATAATTAAATTTATTTTCTTAAAGTAATAAACCATTTCACAGAGATTCCATTATTAAACAAAACTGTCATAGCCAAATCTTAAAACAAAAACAAACAAGAGGGAATGATTTCTCTTGTAAACCCCATTCCTCCCAATTCTTGAAATTTTCATACACAATACAAATCTTGACAAATTTTTCATAAACTAGAAATTATCTTAGGAATGGATTTTAGCCAAAATCAAGAAATAATCAAACAAGATTTCAAATTTGACAAACACCTTAATACACACATCATTCAGAGAGATAAAATAAATAGAAATATTTTCTTAAAATAAAATCAAAAGAAGCCACCCAACCTAGTATAGCTTTCCTGGAAGAATTTTGTAGAAGAACCCTAATCTTTCCAATAAAATTATTCTCCTAATTTCCTGATCTGTTTCCTGTGTATCTAAAAGAAAGACCTATTCCCCTATTTAAACTAAAATTCTAGGTTGAATAGCTTTTTCTCAAAAACCTAAATTAAGAATAAAAACAATTTTATTTTATTTTCTAATTTTATAACAAAAGATAAGCCAACTTGCAATAATTAAAAATCATTATTCTTTCTTTTCTTTTCTCATGCAAATTAATTAATTTTCTAAATAAAGAATTAAAACAATACTTTAATTCTAATTAATTCTTTTATTCATTTATTTATTTACTTATTTATTTATTTATTCTTTTATTTAAAAATCTAGGAAACAATAAATACAATTAATCTAATTTATTTTCCACTAAAATTTAAATAAAATATATTTCTAATATCATGCAACTTGCAACTTAATTTAACAATTTCTTTTAATTAACTAAATTTATAATCTCAATGCATAAACAATTCAACTATGAGATAATTTCCATAAACTTAATTAATTAATAAATTAAATCCACTAAAACACACAACAAAACAAATCTCAAGCAAATACTCATAAAAAGATCAAACGACAAAATACGAAGGCCGGACAAATTGACAAGACGACCAAGTGACGACACTCATATGAGTGTAACTGAGTAAAATAGGGTCAACTACTATCTCCTCCACTTCCATCGAAAAATATAAGGCATGCTCAAACCTATGAAGCCAGGTGAAGACGATACCTCGTACCTACCCGGTACTTGTACCTGCAATATCCTACATCACCGAACCACACATGCAAATATACAATATAGAAAACACGGCAAACACACCGATGAAGGAGAATCACGACGTTCCCTGTCTCACCAAAATGAGTGAAGGAAAATCGTCCCCTTGCATCCAATACACCCGCAAACACACGACATATAATTCCACATTGCATAGATAAAGTAAAATGTCAGTACATAGCAATAATCCATAAAATGTCATAAATCACAAGTACTGAAATACTGCAAATAAATTATGCATCTCATCTCTAGATAAAGCATGAAATAATGTCATAAAAATCTGAATAACACACCATGGTAATGTATCCACTAAAAATAAATAATAATAAAATATGAGTCTAATGAGTTCAAACGAGTAGGGGTACTACAATGAGCATTCATCTAGGCTATGGGGATGGTTGTTGAGAACACCATTGGGTTGGTATACATGAGTTGTAGGTGCATCGAGTGAAGCACCAAGTGCGAAGGGTCAAGCGAAAGGCTCAAGCTCGATTACAGACTGAGTTATTGTGGAGGCTAAGGCATGTTGAACACGCAGATCCTCAAGATGAGTTGCCATATACGAATCTCATCAAGATTGCAGTTGATGTTGTTCTAATATTGCAAGCGAGCATTTTTCTTTGGTAGGCTTTAGAAACTTGGAAGCAAACATGCTTAGCAGGGCATCGCCATAAACCTCTAGCAACATACTCATGCCTCACGTAAAATGGGATCTTCAGAATAGAGTATCAACATCCATCAAAGCATCATGTGAACTATTTGAGAGAGTGCCTCAAAGAATATGCCATCTCAAGAATGGATTACAATAATCACAAGATATGTATTTAATAGAACTTGGTCTCTACTTGCGCAAATAACAGGGGAATTGTTATGGTGTATGGTTAACCATCTAATCATAAGGAAGTGAGGAATTTTGTCAAAATTGCAGTTGCAAGTCTCTGTAGACATGCATGCAAAATGTGAGAGCATAGATAACATGCAAACTAATCGATTCTCATGGTGCTTACCTTGACAACACCCAAAATCTTATTATTAAGATATCAATTAGACCCGTCACTATTGTGTGAACTTGTTTTCTCAGCAATTGAAGATGTTGGAACTCTTTTTCATTGGGAAGTGTGTGTATGGTTTAAGGTCAACCAGTTGCATAGCTTTATGCACATTGGTGATTGTTGTGTTGTACAAAAATTGTGAAACAATTATGACTTGATCATCGTTTGATGTTCTCTAAGATGACTTCTTTTGATGGAGATTAATCAGTGAGAGAATACTGTGTATACATGTGAAGGATTTTTCGTATATGATACTCTTTGAATAGATAGACAGGAGACATATATGTTGTTCTTGAACATGCGATACCTACGAATAAACAGTAAAAGAGAAAGAAGCAGAAGAGATTGCATTCAAGAAAGGAAGAACTTGATAAGCTACTATGAGACTGAGTTGGTAGCTAGGGACACTTCTTCAAAAGAGGGAGTCTGACAATCCATTAGAGACAACCTTAGACTAAGAGTTTAGGAGGTTGATGTTAGAATTTGAGCTTCAAAGGGAGTAGCTAGATGATCTTCTTTATTTGATTTCCAAGGATCTTGATCATATTGAATTAGAGGGAGTAGACCATGTCGAGATGGTTTCTCTAGTGATCAGGATATTATAGCAGTTAGAGGAATCTATGATTCATGAGATAGAGTTCCATGTGATATCCCTAGATGAATGGCTACTCGGTGGGCTTGGGATTCACCAAGGTTGATGCAAACCTTCGAGACAAACTTGGAGATATGAAAAAATGAAGCTCTAATTGAGAGGGAGGCTCAACGTCCTTGTCATTAACACCAGTTATGGAGATACCAAGGAGATAATCAAGGAAGCAAATGGAGGACAATCAGTTTATGTGTTTGATGAGGTTAACTCTTAACCGGTATCGGTGTTCCAACCAGTTTCACTGATCGTGTGATGAGTTATCACCGGTCGTGATGTGTTATCCCTAACCGACACATTTGGCAGCAATCTGTGATGTGTTATGCGAGATTGTCCAGATACACTGCACCTAGGAAATTGTGATGGAGTTCTTGAGCCGACATGAAATCTAATGTTTATATAATGGCATTGTGATGAACTATTTTGTATGATGCGAGATATAGTTGATATTGTAAGTTCAAGTTGTTGCAAATTGCAGAATAAGTTGGTGATGCAATATTGAGTGAGCTGAAGAGGATCTATACCAACAAGATGTGTTATTTTTAGAGCATCCCTACCTGTTGTTTTCTAATCACTACAACAGTCAAATCCCCTAGCAGGGTAAGATCTAACAAGCTTTTTGTTCAAATCCTCTAACCAGGGGATCCATTAGTTTGGGTTTTGAAATCCTCTATCGAGGTTACACCTAACAGGGTACTACCTTTAATAGGGTACAACTCCTAATAGGGCATTGGGATCTTTAACAGGATTCACTCCTAGCAGAGCACTTTGTAAACCTTAACTGGTCAGTTACCTATTACTGCAGATAGTTAACTTGTGAGTTCCATCTCACTATGGTTTTTCCCAATTGGGTTTTCCACGTATAAACATTTGTGTTATGTTGGATGTTTTACTTGTTATGGATGCTTTAATATCATTTTGGATTGCATACATAGTTTTAACTAAACTGGTTAACTGTTTTTACCAGTCTATCTTTGGAGTGGTATTGTTTTTGCTATCACTGATTCACCCCCCGCCTCAGTGCTTTATAAGTCTATTAGTAATATCCTTAAGTGCCATAATGGTGGATATCATGAGACGTGATATCTGTGGACAAGCCATAATGGTGGATATTGCATTATGTGGTTATGGTGGATATCATGTGACGTGATATCCATGGATATGCCATAACCTCTGATATCATGGTGAGGTGATATCTTTCTCTCACACAATAAATGGAGCTATTGTGTTTACTATAAGGTATTATTACTTATTGAAGGACAGAAGGATTTCCTCCCTAGCTAAGAGGGAGTGTTGAAGATAGTGTCGGGAGGACAAACCAGAAGATGTCAAGTAGGATTCCTCCCTAGCTAAGAGGGAGTGTTGATTTTATTGTAGTTGTGGTCGGAATCCACAGGCCTACATAAATATCACAAAGCTTGTGATTATATTGATAATATAATTATTATATATTTTTTTCTATGCTTGGTAAAATTTCCAAGTGGGAAAGTGGGAAAGTGTCTCTTAATCTTTTAAATTGTTCTACTTGCCACTTGGCAAAAAAACTATGGCATATGTATGGTTTTATCAACTTATGAAAATTTTCCATAAATGTTCCAATAGGTATTTCCTCTTCTACATAATCTAGTCTTGTAGATTCCTTTCCAAATTTTGTTTCAAATTTTTTGTACTTGTAACTCTTGCAATTTACCATCTTCCTCATGTCAGTATCTTCATCTCTCAAAGGCAATTTAGCCAAGTCCCTGCATGTTCCACAAATTCCTCTTATGCAATTTATTTGATTGGTTGCATTATCATCTGATTTATCACATAAGATGGATGCTATGAATTGACTTGTTCGTTTAGGAGGAGCATTTTCATAACCATCATTATCTTCTCTAATCTTTCGAAACACCTGATAGTACAAGTCAAATTCGATGTGATAACGACAACAACAAGTTTCAAAAACTTTGTTTAACTTCACATAATATGGCCTTAACCGTTCAAACATGGTTTGTCCAATCTTTATATGAGGGTTTGTTTTAGTAAACAATACATACAATTCATGTTTTGTTGTGTCTATCCAATGTTTTACATGGAGATCATAACGATCAAGACCCATCCGTTGCTTGATAACATCTCTACTATTTGATGAAGGGCAAGTATTATCATTCCAAAAACTTGTCACAAAGTTCCTAACAACATCTTCAATTCTATCAGAACGAGGAGCTCTACACATAATTGCCCAATTCCCTTCTGAGGTAGTATCATCCAAAATCTTTCTCCTTTTAACATATTTAGATATTGTCCTTCTACTAAAACCAAACTTAGATGACAGTGAAGAGATTTGTCTTTTTTTAGGCAATCTTTCATTTACTAAAGATGTCAACATCACTCTTCTTGAAATGGTCTTATCTAGTTTTCGAGATTTTTTACCAACGTTCACCAAACCATTCTTAACATTATCAACAATAGATTTTTGTAGCCGAGAAGATTTCCTCTTTTGACTTGTTGTATCTATACCCAACAATTTCATTGGATCTATTAAGTCTTTATGAGTAAGTACAATTGATAACAATTGAGCTTTTTCTAGTGTAGTATCAAGATTGTTGAAATGCGACATTATTTCTTTTCCACTTTTATTCATTGACCTCCTTTTAGTATGTCTAGGTTCTTCACTGAGACATTTCAACTCATCCACATCCATTTCAAGTAAATGATCTAAATTTTGATAAGAAATATTTCTCTTCACCTGTTTAGCTAGATCCACAATATGCTCATCCATATCAGTGGTAGGAGGTAAGGAGCCTGGCCCCTCTCCTTCAAAGGTCTCCATTGGTTCAACTTGGACAATCTCCTCCCTATGTTCATCAACTATATTGTGTTCTTCAACAAGTTCGTTTGCCCATTTTGCACATAATTTAAGAGTTTGTGTAAGGTTCTTGAATTAATCAGAGATTATTCAATTAGGATTAAGAATAGGGATGAATTTGGCTTAAAGCTTTACATGTTAAAATTAGCCCATTCAATTTGGTTTATTAAATTTAATTACTTTCAGGACCTTATTGTTATAACTCTAATTAAATTACCTGTTTAGGTTTAAAGTTCAATTTGTTCTCAGGTTAGGATTAAAGTTCAATCTCTAATTTTGAGCACTAATTTAACACATAAAATAAAATTTTGATAAATTAGAAATTCCAATTTTGAAAATTAAAAGTACAAATATTTTGATGCATGCATACGATAACTTAGGTGACCTCATATTAATTTGTTATGGACCATAATGTAAGTGGACTATAATTTGTCACACATGTGTGTATATTTAAGACCTATTATTGCATAATAGACCTCTAAATCTGAAATGTTTTTGCATGTACGCGAAGTTGAATATAAATAGTTCACCTAAATTATTCAACATGTTTAATAGGTTATAAATTTATGTCACATTTAAGACCTATAATCAATGTAATAGTCCTAATAGGCCTTATTATTAAAATCAATATGACCACATTTGAAAAAACATTTCATAATTAATATACTTAACTACCCTTAAGATAGATATATTATGTGATATTAAAGGACCTATCACATGAAATTACTTGTACATGTAGATTAAATATTCAATATATCTAATTTAGAGCCTAGAAATTATGACATAATAGGTCTTATTAATTTTATGACTTAATAGGTCTTATCTATTATAAATGAACTTAATTATATAGGAGAAAAATACAATTACACAACAAGCAAGTTGATGGAATTTGAAATTTGCAAATACACGTGTATTGTCTCAAATTAATTATGCTTTCCAATTAAAACAAAATTATTTTTAATCCTATTAAAAATATTGAATTCTAATTAATTGATACATAATACATATTAAATTAAAAATACATACTTGCATCATGATATCTTTGTCTTCTTTGTTCTCGATATCTTTCTTCCATTTCGGGAGAATAATTCCTTGAAGTCTTATTTTGCCTTCTCTTCTTGTTCCCCATGCTTTTACAAAAAACCTTCAAATTATTGCCTTCAAAATAATTTTCAAATGTCTTCTTTCATCCAAAAATGCGAATTATTTTAATCATTTGGGTGATAAAAAACGAAAAAAAATTATGGACATTTATACGATTCCACATATGAAAAAAATGCGTCGGCCAGAGTTCGAACGAAAGCCGACAGTTAAAAATTGTTGGGTTCACTCAAACATGACAGTTACAAAAATGTGCATGCCCAAATCGAGCTCATTGGTTCGAGCGAATGGGGGTTCGCTCGAACCATTATTGGTTCGAGTGAACCCAATTCGCTCGAACTTGTGTTCGCTCGAACCCGCAAATTAAGGGTTTCTCCAAAAAAAATTCAGAGTTCTAAAGAATTAATGACTTCGGAGCTCTGGTTCAATGCACGAATGAAATAATCTTGATAACCCAAAAATATTAGATGGTAGTACTCGAAGCAAGCTTTCTAATGAGTATAATTTTGTTATATTTTGAATTTATTATGTTCTTGTTTTTTTAATTTTATGGAAAATTGGTTTTTCACCGAACATGAACTTCTCTGTTCAACGCATTAGGAAAAATAAGAAACTAATTCAAAAAAATTCTGAAAAATATCTATGCCCCTGGTATTGATGTCTTCTTTCTAACAAAAAAAAAAATTGAATTTCGATTTATATAGAACAAGTTATGTGTTCAAACGTAAACCTATGTTTGAATTATGACTAGTCGGACTTCAAAACTTTATAAAATGAAAAATATTCAACATATCACTATAAAACCAAATGCAAGCCCTGGATATTGATGTTATAAACCAAAATTCGAAAGAATTGAGTTTTTATCATTTATAGAAAAAAAGTTATGCGTTTCGGGAGGCACATCACTCTTAAAAAATGTAGTTTGTTGTAAAAAACTACTTTTCGAGGGAGATGGAAAATTTAAAAAAAAATCCTTCAAAAAAAATTGAAAAAAATGTATATAGAATCTACAAACAAAATGCTATAAATCACTAATTTACATCATCTTCAAATTTTTAATAGTTTAAAAGTTATAGTTCTCGGAAGTTGAAGATTATTTTTAAAATGTACATCTCAGTGTCAAAAGTGGCAAAAAAGTGGGAACCATTATTGTGAGTTCACCCAGGTATAAAGTATAATCTAGAGTCTAAACTCCATGTATAAAGTATAAAGTATAATCTAGAGTCAAACACAAACCAGGTATAAAGTATAATCTAGAGTCTAAACTCCATGTACGTGCATGAATATATATAATATGAAAGTATATAAAAAGTTAAATGTAAATGAGCTATAAAGTTTGGAGCAAATCAACAAGGATCATGTCGGCTACGAACTAAGTGACCATCTGAGGGGGAGTCCTACAAAAGTAGAATTTATTTAAATATAAAATATAATATATCTATCTCTCTAGACGTGCATGTACATCAAATATATATACCAAAAACCATAACTAACCTGTACACTAACAACATCTAAAGAATCTCTCCTACGCACATGCTCAGAGCTCAAGGAAGGAGTGACATGAGCTAACTGTCAATTTAAGGATTAGTCCACAATCAATTTAAATGATCTACAAATTAAAACTTAGAACTCTAGATTATTTATTAAACATGAGATCTATATATATAGATTTATCAGGTACAAATTTGCAATGTATGTATACATATCTTCTAAAATTTTAAACGCACATGTACATATACATACCTGTGTATCACCTGGAGTAGGTTGTATAGTCTGATCCTATCCCATGATCATATCAACAACATTACTCATGCCTACATATCTCTCTCTAGTTGTACATATCACTGAGGAGTGCAAGGGCCTAACTAGATGAGTGGGCATCGTGGATGAAGTGTCTGACTGTAGTAGCATGTCCATAAATCCAGTATGGCTCAAATCTCTTAGCTGATCCTCAAATGAGTCCAACCCTCATCTGTGATATGTACCTGATCAGCTCTTATCTCCTCCTCAAATGAATCCAACTGGCCCTCATCTGTGATATGGAGCTAATCAACTCGTAGCTCCTCCTCTGCAGCAATAGAGTGATTTGTAGGTGGGTCAGTGCCTAGAGCATGCGTAGAGTGATGAGAATGCTGTGACTGCCTCAGGGTATGCGTCAATGCCGCTGTAGCCTGACCATCTCTGAGAATCTCCTCTCTAACATCACCTAATGGTATCCCAAGTCGAGATGAAATAAAACTATAAGCATGTAGTAGGTCCTCGGCTAAATACTGCGACATCTGTACATGTCTACTACCTCCGACTATAGCTGCTACCTCATCTAGGGAGGGGATGCCAGCAAAAATATACTGATCATCTGAATCTGAAGCCCCCCCATGACTAGAAGATGCATGATCGCAAACGTGGTCGACTCATCATATATCTGCCCACCCTGTCAGAAGATATGGTGGCTGCTGCTGATGCAATCTGTCCAATCCTATCAATTACTTCTCTCTGAGAAGCAATCACAACGTGATCCGCTATGGGTGCCATGGCTGGGACTACTGCAGTAAATCTCTAGCCAACAAGGTCCCTGTGTCTAGGCGGAGCTCTATCACGCCTACGATATGCATCTCTATCAGCAATCCTACCCCTCCCATGTCCATAATATCTCGGAATATCAAGGTAGTTTGGTTTCATCTGACAATGAACCTCAGCAAATACCTGCTGTGCAAAGTATAATGGAATCTGGTCGTTATTAGGATAACGACCATGGGCTGCTAAGAATCGTGGGTAAATCAGTGATGCAACCTGTGGATCGATACATCTAGTAACCTGATATCCCCTCACCTTACTCTTCTCCTGATATTGTGGGAAGCATCTCTCCTTGATGGTCTCCTTCGAGACCACCCCCACCACATCAACAAAAGAATGAGGACTCCTCACCTCACTCCTCAATTGTCTATATATATATCCTCTATAACCTCAGGTGAGAATGAGGTATGAGATACTAAGCGGTCCCTCAATGTCCGCAAACTGTCAAAAACGGACGTGCACGTACTCTTGTACACGCCATCAGTACGAGGGTCATCTAGTATGGCCCTCAACCTATGCAACTCCTGATCACTGTAATGAAAAATAGTAGCAATGTCGGGCAAGGGGGGATCTTGCTGTGGTGGCTCCTGATGTGGAACCTACGCAGGTGGATCCTGATGTGGAGCCTGCGCAGGTGGATCCTGATCAGGAGCCTGCAAAGGTGGATCCTGATCAGGAGCCTACGAAGGTATATCCTAGGATGCCATCTATCTAGGTACATGTCATAAAGTTAAAATAAATACGTAAGCAGAGAGAGAGAGAGATTATTTTCATGAGAGAGAGAGAGAGATTATATACATATAAATCTTCATGAGAGAGAGAGAGAGAGATCATTTTCATTTTCAAAAAATAAATGTAAAAATTTCAAATATTTCAGTGAGAGAGAGAGAGAACATATATTTCAGATCCAGAGATAACATATATTTTAGAGAGCTAGAGAGATCTAACACGTGTACATATTTAAATCTTTGACATACAAAAAAATTCAAGAATAGAGAGATCTAACACGTCGTATGTTAGGACACTATATTATACTAAGGGGAATGTCATATGTACAGTAGGATGTTATAAGGGGTCACGCATGTGTTCATGCATGCGTGACCCCTTAGGACAACATACAACCCCTTAAGACACTATGTGATGGACTAAGGGGTATGTCGTTCACACTAGGACTCTATAAGGGGTCATATGTGGTTCTAACCACATATGACCCCTTAGGACACTATATGATCTTAAGGGGAATGTCATACATACAATAGGATGTTATAAGGGATCATATGTGACCTACTAAGGGGTCATGTATGTGTCAATGCATGTGTGACCCCTTAGGACCACATACGACCCCTTAAGACCCCTTAAGACACTATGTGATGAACTAAGGGGTATGTCATTCACACTAGGATTTTATAAGGGGTCATATATGGTTCTAACCACATATGACCCCTTAGGACACTATATGATCCTAAGGGGAATGTCATATGTATAGTAGGATGTTATAAGGGGTCATATGTGACCTACTAAGGGGTCACACATGTGTTAATGCATGCATGACCCCTTAGGACAACATACGACCCCTTAAGACACTATGTGATGGACTAAGGGATATGTCGTTCACACTAGGAATCTATAAGGGGTCATATGTGGCTCTAACCACATATGACCCCTTAGGACATATGTGATCCCGCTTGGTAGATTATCCCTTAATTCCAAAAAGTCAATGATAGCCTCATCGTTTTGGAAGAGGTCAAGACATGGGGGATTTGATTGGTTCCATTCGATGAGTTCAGGGTGGATAATGGGCATTACTTCATCGATTAGGTTAAGTGCAGGAGATGTATCCGTGAGGGTTAAGACAGTGTGGTGAAGGTCGTTGATGGTACTCTCCCTGTCAGAATCAGGCGTAGGATGAGACGTAGGGTCTATGGAAGATGTTTCCAGCTCAGGTACCCAAGTGGTCTTTATCTGTGCTTCTCCGTAAATAGGGATGTCTTTGCGTGGCGGAGGTGGTGACGTGTCTTCCTCATCTGAAGTGTTAAGCTGTACAGAATCAAATTCCCACTCATGTGAGTCGGTCTCTGAATCACTTTCCAGCATCTGATTGCTATACCATACTGGGATGTCACTGGAGTTGAATACTGCAGGTGTGATTGGTTTATGTACCTTTGAGGTGATCGGTGCTGCAGGAACTATGATGGGGTTTAAAGGTTTTGTCACTGGAAGTATCGACAGTGTTGATTTAGTGGCTTCTATTGGAACGGCTGGTGCCATAGATGCTGCTATGGGTTCCAATATAGTTGCTGCTATGAATGGTTTTATTGATGTGATGACTGCTGTGGATGGGATTACTAGTTCGATTGGTGGGATTTTTGGCACTGATGACGGTTGCGGTGGGGTTGAGAGCCTCGATGGGGCAGTGGGGATAGTGCTTGATGGTGCTTTGATTATGAAAGGTGTCCTCTTTGCAGTAGGTGGGCAAAATGGTTTGCTGGGTTTTCCTTTGAATTTGAGTTTAGGAAGGATCTCTTTTTCAAAGCCTAGGCTTGTATTACCTTTGGGCTTGAACTCTGGCAGCAGCGGTTCATGTCATCCTTGTTTGCAGTATCCCAAAGCACTCTGACCATCATATCCCATTCTTTTCATAATGAGGAGGCCTTTGCCATACTGTTCTGTAGGAAGTGTAACTCGCGGTATGTCAGTGGTGATGGGATCTTTATAGATCCAGTCCGCTAGGTCCTCATCTTGTGTTTCTTCCTCTTGACTCCTTCCAAGCACGAAAGGCGTCCAAGCACATGCTGGCGTGATTAGTCGTTGCTGGAGTAACTGCTGTGGTTTACCATGTGTTTTAGGAGAAGTGGGCATTTGTCCCACACAAAAGAGTTGACTTAAGTTATATTCCCCGGGACCTTCCTCTGCGACTTTCATTTTAAGCTTTTCTTGCTTGGGTATAGGGGTGTTCAAACTGGCAAGAGAGGTGGGACTTACATATGATGTAGAGGAAATGGCTTCCCTATTATTAGGAACAGTAATTTCTAGTTGATGGCTGATATTATGGCAAAATGCAAAGGGATTTGCATCACCCAGGATTGTGATCTCTGCACCATTATGTGGGAACTTGATACATTGATGGTAGGTAGATGGAATGGCTTGCATGGCATGTATCCAAGGTCTTCCTAATAATAGATTATATGGCAGAGGAAGGTCCAAAACCTGACAAATTATGTGTTTTACCACAGGGCCCACTCGGATTGGTAGTACCACAACTCCTTTGGATGAACGCTCTACATCATCATAGGCCTTGATGGTGATCTTCTTGCGAGGATCCACTGATTCTATTGCATATCCCAATGCTATGACCAATTATAGCGTACAAATGTTCAGGCCTGCTCCATTATCAATCAAGACTCGCTTGATCCTATGTTGGTTGATAAAGCCTTCAATGTGGAGTGAGGCGTTATGCGGTTGTTGGAAGGAGGAGTTGTCACTTTCGGAAAAAGTGAGACAAGGTGATGACTTTAGATTTCCAACCATGGCTTGAAACTGGTCCATATTAAGGTTTGCAGGGACTGATGCCTCTTGGAGTGCTTGATCCAAGATAGTTTTATGAGAGGGTGACAGACGCAAAAGCTCCAAAATGGATATAAGCGCAGGGTTTTTGTCTAATTGTTCCACAAGATTGTACTGCTTTGGGATGGAGGTGGTGCCTTGTGGAGCTGCCTTTATGGTGACCTTGCCACGACGTGTAACAACATTGCAATTTGAGGTGGGATTTTTGAAGGTGATAGTTGCAATTTGTTCACTGGCATCATACAGGTGATTGACAGTGTAATTATACGCAGCTTGCGTATAATCAGTGGTATCAGGACCTCGTCTGGACGTGGAAGGACCCCTTTGATCTTGCGATGGAAGTGGATTTTTGAACATCTGATGATCATTATTGATTGTTTTTGGGTCATGCCCTTCAATTTCAATTTCTCCTCGATCAATAAGATCCTGAATGAGATCTTTCAATCGGTGACAATTACTTGTCTTGTGTCCTCTTCCTTGATGGAACTCACAATGTTCAGTATCTCTCCACCATGCCGGTTTGACTTGAGGCTCATAATTTGATAACTTAGGTAAAGTGATCAAATTCTGAGAAATGAGTTGTCACATCACTGTTTCAATGGGTTCCCCTAAGGGAGTGTATGTGTGTTTTTGTTTTTGTGGACGGGGTCTTGGTTCATCATGAGATGTGATGCGACTTTGATTAGGAAGAACATTTGTGTTATTTTGAGGTGGAGGATTTTGTCCTGCAAATCGAACCACGGGTTGTGCATTTTGGACAGTTCGAACATCCACAACTCCATCGTTGACGATATTTTTATTCTTGTTCCAGAAGTTTGGTTTATCACTATTGAAGCGCGGGCGAGGACCATCTTTTGGTTCATTAAAGATTTTGATGAGTCCTTTCTTGATGAGTGCCCTTTCACATTTTATACCCTTGGTGATCATATCGTTAAAGGAGTCTGTGTCTTTGACATCCAGGTGAAATTCCATTTCTTCGTTTAAGTTGGAAATGAAAATTTCCACTAGTTCTTGTTCAGGTAACTGAAGAGAACGTCTGCTAGACATTTGGGGCCATCGTTGCAGGAATACTGAGAATAATTCACCTGGTTTTTGTTTGGTGTTGCATAGATCAGCCATGGTGATGTCGTGTTCAATGTTATGAGAGTAATGAGATAGGAACTTCTGGATGAGTTCCTCAAATGTTCTAATGCCACCTGGTAGTCGGGAAAACCATGATGTGGTGGTTCCTCCCAAGCTTTGGGGAAAAAGGCGCATTAGGTATGTGTCCTCATAAGCCACTTCAAGACAAGCGGAATGAAATTCTCGGACATGATCACGGGGATCCCCCTTTCCTCTATATTTTTCAAATTTGGGTGTTTCGAACCCGCGTGGAAAGGGTGGCATATAAAGATTCCTATCAAAAGGATAGGGACAGATGTCGTTAAGTGAGAATTGATTGGTCTTAACACCACTATGAAGTTGTTGGGCGAGATTCTCGACTTGTTGCCGCAACATCTCTATTTCATTTGGAGGAGGAGGTGGTGGGTTACCTTGAGGAATGTTATATCTGATGTGATCTCTACGCCTTTCCTCCTCATGGCGACTTTGTCTTTCTGATGCTTGTCTTAATTGGGCAAGATCAAAGTCTGAGGGGAGTTTGGCTCCTTCTTGAGCAAGTCTTAAGAAGTGAGCATCTGCATTGCTCCTGAGAATTTCATCAAATAATCTGTTAAAGTGAGGGTTATGCTGAACCCTTTCAATTGTTGAAGGAGTGGGACTACTTGGGTTTTCATCATTTACATTTCCTCCAAGTGCTTCTTGAAATTCATTGAGGTTGTCCTCTTCTTCCTCAATTTCTATTTCTCGTTGCCTTGATCGCGATCGGGTTTGAGCCATTTTGTTTGCAAGTTTGTGTTGAAGTTGATTGAAGATGATGATGAGTTGTTCGATGAAAGATGGATGATTAGTGGATTGTAGATCTCTAGCACTCTAAAGGTAAATGTAACCAGAATTCTTTCTTTGAATTGCTTGTTTGTTTTGATGAGTTTGGATGTGATAAGGTGTAGAGAAATCTGAGATGTGTTACAGATTTTGACTACCTAGTAATGAGAGGATTCACTCATGAACTAGTTTTAACCTGCGTAGATGTGTCTCTTAGGATGAGCTTATCCTAGATGTAGAAACAATCTAAAAAGTGATGTGATGTGTTTGATTTCAAGCAATATCTAAAAAAGGAATCTTGGGACAAGAACCTCTTAATGTTTTGAGAGTTTTGGGATGGATTGATGATGAAGTGATGATGTATGAGTGAGATGATGGATGTTTTGTTTTTCAACTTTTAATAAAAACTTTGTGTCACAAATGGAACAAACTCTTCTTCTTCCCTTTTAGGTGTTGGTGGCACTTCTCAAGCTATGTTGTAGGTGATACAAATGTTTGGGAAGAAATTGGGATTAATCTTTCCTCCTTGATTTTTGTGATAACTCAGAGCTCTATATTGCATAAAAGCTCTGCGGTTTAATGATTCAGAATCAAACTCGTTTGTTTTACCTTGAAGATAGAGACGCATGCGATGTAGAAAGACTCTATGTGAGACAAAGATTTGTCTATTGAGATAGAAGAATTTCCTCCTTTTGATCAAAGCCTTTGAGCTTAATGGTCTTCTTTTCAAGGTAATATTCTGATGACACTTCTTCTTTCGCAAGATGTGAAGAATGGTCATAAAATTTGACTCTTTGTTGTTTGTACTTTGTTTTTGATGTGTTTGGTTGTTTTTGAGAAATGTTGGATGAGTACTTTGTTTTTGAAAGTGATTTGCTGATTTTTCTTTGACAAGAAAACAAAGCAAGCACACAAACACAAGAATGTTGCCCCCAAAGGCACAAATGAGTATGGGTCTAGATCAACCCAATCTTTGGACTTGTATATGACCCTTCCTTTAGATTTATTTTAAAGTGTATTTCCAAAGCCTGAAGTCGGCTCAATTTGCACTAGGTCTGTAAAACGAACACACTTCAAACACTTTTTATCCCTAAGGTCAAATGGCCAGTTGTGATAAATTTAGCCCACATCTTGATATTTCTTCGACTTTGGTACTACATACCTTATGAATCCCGCCGTGGCAGGTAAGGATGTGATATACTAAGTCTTGCACGAGCATAACAAATAGATGATCCCTATGATGGGAGAGTCACCACTTTTATCAAGCCACAAGTGACTTTTCAAAAAGCTATGTTTCTACTCAAAGAAATATGTATGGTGAGTATCTTGGGAGCAAAACCATCTATGCTCTTGCACTAAATTATATCTCAAATATCCTCAATCAATAGAACGGGTGGGCTACTACTTAAAGGTGTTTAGTCATGTTCGATATTTTTGGACATAAGTTCATTCTGCAGTGACTCACTTAAGAGCCTTGTAACTGGTGGTGGGACCCATTTGTCCTTTCGGCCAGTTACACTGTAGGAACAGCTATACCCAAGGCTACAGCTTTCGCTCTCACCTGATTTCTATAGCGGCTCGAAGGATTTACCACTCGAGGTCATTCCCAAGAGTATTGATCCCTTGGCAGGCCTCTCTTAAAAAGATAAAATTTTGAGTGTTAATAACACTTTTCTCTTGCACCTAGGACCACGAAAGCCAAGGGAGAGGATAGTGTGTGTTAGAAGTAGGACCACTCGACCAACTCTTTGCACAAGTGTGCCAAGCACGAAAAACACTTGTTCTTTTTAATCTATCATTGCAATGTGATCTAACAATTTGGAGATGTTGCTCCAACAATCATGGTGTTCTTTTTAGTTTTCAAAGGCAATTGTTTGAGTAAACTAGAATTTGAAAATCCTGGTCAACTTAATGAAAAACACGTTTGCATGAAGTAAAATTGCTTTGAAAATGAGACAAGTTGATTGTGAATTTTATTTGCACCAAAAATGGAATTGTGGATTGTGAGTTTTATCTTGATGCAAGAAATAAAATTTGCCTTGTTGATTTTAAGCACCAAAACGAAGTTTGTTTCTTAACTTGCAAAAAAAATAAAGTTGTTTTTGTATAAGTTTGTGGTTCTTTTTACCTTTAAACAATGAAATTCTTTTTAAGAGCCCCAAACAAATGTGTGATTCTTTTTTAAAAGCCCAAATTTGAAATGTGAAGTTAATTTTAAACCAAAATAAAAAGTGAATTCATTTTTAAAACCAACTTCAAAAACAAGTTATTTAAAAATATAAATCTACTTTTTAATCTAATTTAAATCTGCACAAAAGAGAAAAATAGTTAGTAAAATCCGCCTATTTGGTGGGCTTCTACAAGCCTAATTTTATTTTTTTTTGGTTACAAGGTGATTTGTACAACGTTTTGTTACAATAGCGCTAGTCTGCGTTTGAACAGAGGCACTATTTAACACAAACGCACTAAAAGAAAGGGAAAAACAGAGAAGGGAAAAGCACTGAAACAGAGTGAATAGCGCCAAAATAATGTCAAACGCACCAAAACAGTGTCAAAAGCGCAACCTGTGTGACATTTTCAACATTCAAACATGTTATTGGTTAAAAAAAAAAGTTGATCTTTTTGGTGTTTGGATTCACGTCGGGTTCACCAAATGATGTCATGGAAATGGGGACAAGGCAACAACAAAGTTCAATGTTAATAAGTTAGTTTCAACCATAAAAACAAAACAAAGAACTAAAAACCATTCCAAACATATCAAGAGAGATTTCAAAAACCATGAAAGAAGTTTAACAAAATAAAAGAAAGGAGAAGAGCCTCCCTAAGATGCTTCCATGATGCCTTTTGATGCTTCTCCCTTGTTTCTCTCCTCTCCAAGTCCCAAATGAGTGTAGCTCTCAGCTTTTAGCACTAGCCATGGATGCCATATGGAGATTCAAGATGGTTGAATATGATAAGCAAATACTATGCAAGAGTAGATAGTGATGCTATGAAAAAGCTCTATGCTAATGCCAGTATAACAACAATACTCTAAATGCTTCTCTTTGCTTGAGGAGAAGGGTTCTATTTATAGAAGAAATGGGGAAATGAAGGGTTAAGATTGAATGGTTTAATCAAGGGCCAAGTTTGAAAGTTGGGGATCCATGTGCACAATTGGCACCAATAAAATGGTGACAAGTGTCAACATAGGATTGGGTTGAGAGAAGAGGTTGGAGGCATTAAAGGCCTGAGAAGACCTCATGGTTATCCAGAAGGTAAGGGTCAAGTCTAAATTAAGATTACCCATTGGATTAAGAGTTAATCCAAGGATAAACCTTTGTGAAAATGATTAAGAGATAATCATGGTCAAAGCATTAAAGGCTTGATGAGACCTTTGGGTTGGGTAGAGGTTGAGTCAAAACAAATGTTTTAACCATGTGGGAGGGTTTGAGGTAACCATTAATGGTTATTGGAGACTTTGGGGATTAAGTGGTTGAAGGTTGAAAGCCTTCAATGGTTATCAAAGACTTTGAGCCATTTAGTGGTTGAAGGTTGGAAGCTTTCAAAGGTTATCCAAGACTTTGAGACATTTAGTGGTTGAAGGTTGAAAGCCTTTAATGGTTATCAAAGACTTTTAGGCTTTGAGAAGTGACTCCATTTTGCTTAGGAATGTGACAATAATTAGGGGATGGATTAAGTTAATTAGGAAGGGGTTAGAAGAATCTAGAAAGGGATTAGATTTTGCAAGTGGATTTGGTGGGTGAGGGAAAATAGGATTTTATTAAAATAAAAATTCATTTATTTCAATAAATGTGTGCAAGTTGTATTTGGATAAATATTCAAATAAATATTAATTTATTTAAATGAGAAAAATGAAGATAAAGCATTAAAATGCTTGAAGACTTTGAGGGGAACCATTAAAGGCTTGAAGACTTTAAGGAAAACCATTAAAGTCTTAAGAAGACTATAGAAGGAAGCCATCAAGTTTGAAGACTTTAAAGCCATCAAGTTTGAATACTTTAAGGGAAACCATTAAAGGTTTCAAGTGGGTGAGGATAAATAGGATTTTAAATAAATAATTTATTTAAAATAGTTGTGCAACTTGCTTTTGTAGGAAAATACAAGTGGGTGGAGGATAAAGGTGTTGTAAATAAATTATTTATTTAAAATAATTGTGCAACTTGCTTTTGTAGGAAAATACAAGTGGGTGGAGGATAAAGGTGATTTAAATAAATGATTTATTTATTTAAATGTGAGAGGTGGGATTTTGGGGGTTTTAAATAAATATTAATTTATTTAAATGTGAGAGAAGATTTAATTAAATAAATATGATTTATTTATTTAATTAATGGTCTGAATTTGGTTAAGTGAATTAAATCAAATAAATTGAATAATTTATTTAATTAATAGGAGAATAGGGTTAAGATGAATTAATTAAATATTAATTTAATTAATTATTAATTGATGGTTAAATAATCAAATAAATACTAAGTATTCATTTAATTAAGTGGACAGATTTATGTGATTACAACAATTATTTAATTAAAAAAATAAATTAACAAACAAATTATTTACAAATTTAATAAAAAAAGACATTATTAAACCAAACAAAGGGTTATTTTGTGCACCTGATATAACAAAGGTCAAAAACTGAAATAGGAAAGATGCTAACTGCTGCAGACAAAGCTTGGTGACGTGATGCTGACGACTGTTTTGATCCAACCCCCACCAGACAGAAAAAGTCAAATTTGATAATGACCTTTTAACTGTCATTTTCGATATTTAAAAAACCCTAACCGCAACGGGTTCGAGCGAATGGGGGGTTCGAGCGAACCCAAAACTCGCCCGATGTTCGAGCGAACCCAAGTCAAAAGGTTGGTTCGCTCGGACTCCCAGGGGTAGTCCGAGCGAACATTTCCATTTCGCTCGAACACGAGCAAATCCGAAATTCCCACTTTCGCCAAATTCCTTTGTTGGCAAAAGTGGGAACCAGCTTTGTGAATTCACCCTCTAACAATCCACTTAGCACATAATTTGATATCTTGTATGTTAACACCAATTGGACGTAGCCCAATAGACTCTCTTAGAAAGTTTTAAAGGTCCCACATAACATGATGAAAACCTTTATTGCAATCTAAATGGGCCCATAGAAAGTTGCAAAATATTGTGTATGGTGTTGTGGAAGGAACCTAATAAGAAGACTAGTAAACATGTGTGGTAACAAGATATATAAAGAAAATATAAAACTACCTGACGCCCTCCTAAATGGCACAATGTTAGTTTATGATCAAACAACACAAAACACACAAGACGTTAGAGTTAGTCAATCAAAAACTAAAACATATGAAGGCATTCCAAGAGAGACACTAAAAACATGCTAATGAATCTAACTAAAGAAGTAAAGACAATGAGACATCTCCAACTATCTCTTAGCATGATATTAGCTCCTTCTCCCTTGTTCCTCTTCTCTCCAAGTTCCAAAATAGTGTAGCTCTCAGCAGCTTTTTACACTATGGATACTTATGGAGGATTGAGATTGTAGTATAGCTCTAAATGTGAAATAAAAAGTTAATACTAATGCTAAAATGATCTATTTTAACCAAAAAGACAAAATGTTAGATTGCTTATGCTAAAATGCTCTCTAAAATATCTATAGCTTAGATGCATACAAGTTTTCAGGATCTGGATTATGAAGGAATGAGCTCTATTTATAGGAAAAATGGAGCAATGGATGGCCAGAATTGAAAGGTTTAATAAAGGGTCAAGCTTGAAAGTTGGCGATCCATGTGCACAATTGGCACCAATGAAATGATGACAAATGTCCACATAGGGTTGGGTTGAGAGAAGAGGTTGGAGGCATTAAATGCCTGAGGAGACCTCATGGTTATCTAAAGGCTAAGGGTCAAGCCTAAATTAGGATTTACCCACTGGATTAGGAATTAATCCAAGAATAAACCTATGTGCAAATGATTAAGAGATAATCATGGTCAAAGCATTGAAGGCTTGATGAGATCCTTGGGTTGGGTAGAGGTTGAGTCAAAACAAATGTTTTAACCATGTGGGAGGGTTGAATTAACCATTAATGGTTATTGGAGACTTTGGGGATTAAGTGGTTGAAAGTTGGAAACCTTTAATGGTTTTCAAAGACTTTGGGGTTTTTGGTGGTTGAAGGTTGAAAACCTTCAATGGTTATCCAAGACTTTGGGCCATTTGAGAAGTGACTCCATTTTGCTTAGGAATGTGACAATAATTAGGGGATGGATTAGGTTAATTAGGAAGGGGTTAGAAGAATCTAGAAGGGGATTAGATTTTGCAAGTGGATTTGGTGGGTGAGGGAAAATAGGATTTTATTAAAATAAAAATTTATTTATTTCAATAAATGTGTGCAAGTTGCATTTGTAGGAAAATGCAAGTGGGGTGGGGATAATGATTTAAATAAATGTTTTATTTAATTTATTTAAAAGAGGAATAGGGGGATTTAATTAAATAAATAGATTTTATTTATTTAATTGATTTGTATTTGGTTTAATGAATTAATTAAAATAAATTGAATAATTTATTTAATTAATAGAAGAATGTTTGGAGATGAATTAATTAAATATTAATTTAATTAACTGATGGCTAGTGGATTTTTAATCAAATAAATACGAAATATTCATTTAATTAAAATGGACAGATTTATGTGACTACATTTGCCCCTCTTTGAGACGGTGCAGTTTATCGCATCGTTTCAAAGAAAGAAAAACTGGTGTGAAGAAATGCCCCATAAAATATAAATTTAATGGGTGGTATGCCCCCTCGAGAGATGGGCCGAAAAATTTTAAAAAATCGGGCGATCTTTCGAAAAAGAATGAAAATTGGCAGGGTGGTAGAAGAGAAGAAGTTAGGTATACTGGTGGAAAATAGAAGAAATCGGGGGAAACATGGAGAAATGGGGGGCTCGGGAAGTTCACGGGGACCACGGCGATGAGCGGGGCGAAGTTACGGTGACGGCGGGGGGTATAAATGGGGTGAAAGGGGTGAAGATATGATCATTTGTGACCGCGACCAGTTGAAAACTTGAGCTCTGACAGTGACATTTGGAGGAGCAAGGAGGAGCTACGATGCCGTTTCCGATCACCGAGCACCGATTTGAGCGAGTGCGACGATTCCAGCGCCCAGCCGACTATGGACCAGCGGTACGCAAATGCGAAAACTTTCTTTTCATGCATTTTTAATATGTTTTTAGCTGAGTCCAAGTCAAGTCGGAGCAAGAGCGCTGGAACTAAGTTTTTAGCGCTTTTGCTCCATGAATTAGCGCTATTGTGCCGCAATAGCGCTTTTGTAGGCTAGTTTGAGCGCTTTTGCTATTAATTAGCGCTTTTGCAGGCAAGTTTTAGCGTTTTTGCCAAATTAGCGCTATCGTAGGGTTAATTGAGCACTATTGGCGCTGAATAGCGCTATTGTATGGCAGTTTTAGCGCTTTTGGTTTTGTAGCGCTATTGTAGAGTTGTTTGAGCGCTATTGATATGGTTGTAGCGCTATTGTGTATATTTAGCACTATTGTAGATAAAATAGCGCTTTTGCCTTAGGATAACGAGATGCCCCAATGTCGGACAAAATAAATCTCCTGATGTCTAACGATTGATGGATGGCGAGGTGCAGTGGGAGTTGTTTTGAACCATAGCAGCCCGATGAGACTTAGGTCATTTGTTAAAATAAATGCCTGTTGAAGTCTAGGCGGCCATGATTGCTTACCTGTTGAGACCCGAAGATACTTGATCAAAGTATCTGATGATAGTCGAGGTTTAAACTTAAGAAAGTTTGATAACAAAACAACTGATTGGTGGTTGAATGATTATGTGCAGGAGGATCTGCGTGTGTTGTAGTTACGCGAGCGCCACCCCGCGACATAAGGATTGCGGGATCGATTGACGTAGATAGAAATTGATTGTATTGTGGCTACTGGCCTCTACGAGGTGATGCATATGCCCGTGATTCGGATGAATCACGACCTGATCACAGCATTAGCAGAGCGATGGCACAGTGAGACGTGCACGTTCCATCTGGCCCAGGGCGAGATGACGGTGACTTTAGAGGACGTGTGGCGTATCCTTCGGATTCCGATTCGGGGGCAGCTGGTGACATATGATCAATCTTGGGGGATGGTGTCTTGCCAGAGGATATTTGATGAGGACGTATATATTGATGATGGTTCGATCGCATGGGAGGATATAGCGGCACTATATGAGCCCCTTCTAGCAGTATTGTCAGGGATCGTCGGAGGACTTCTGTGTCCAGACAGGCGGTCACATGGATTGGCGGTCGGGTGGGGACAAGTTATAGAGATGATGGTGACTGAGGGGACCCGATATGCCTAGGGGCCGTGCATGTTAGCGCACATGTATCAGGAGCTACACGAGGTAATGTACCGGGGGAGAGGTTCGCTTGCAGTGGGCATGACGCTACTGCATGTGTGGGCATGGGAGCATCTACCAGTGACTCGACCAGTGAGTCTGAGATTCCGAACCGTGGACCAGCCCTATATGTTTATGTATAGTGGTATGATGAGCCAGCCCCACTTGGGGAAGTTAGAGTGGTGGCGGAGGGCATTAGATGATTTGGATGCAGTGATCTGGCGGCCATACTTAGAGTGTGAGCCATGGGAGGATGATGCGGAGGCACTACCATATGTCTTCATGACCCGATTCCTCATTGGGAGGACCTCTTATCATGTAGAGAGACAGGTGCCGGGATGAGTGATGAGGCAGTTCGGATGGCAGCAGGGACTGCCGAGCGGATCAGGGGAGTATGCACGAGTGATTCGGGAGCGGTATGCATGGGGTCCAGTGCTACCGTATGATCAGGCACTGGCAGAGTTCCGGACACTACAGGCGAGACCATGGGACTTACGATCGAGGGTCGTGGATGCAGGGGTTACAGCAGAGTATACACAGTATCGGGCGGCGCACCCGATCCTGCGGATATCAGACCCAGCTGAGCCGATCCCAGCATTTGAGGATGAGAGAGGACGAGGACGAGGACGGAGAGCAGGAGGTCGAGGAGGAGGAGATGGAGGAGGAGATGGAGGAGGAGGGGGAGGAGGAGGAGATGGAGGAGGAGGTGGAGGAGGTTTGGGGATGCCGAGACAGCGGAGAGGGAGAGGTGGATTACCTCTTCAGATATCACAGGGTCCTTTGATGCAGGGAGGAGTGCAGCTGAGTGGGAGGGGGATGGAGAGAGAGATCCCGATGGCTACAGGTGCAGGGGAGGGTGGTGCAGGGGAGGGACCTAGTGGAGGGGATGATACAGGTGCGGCCACCATGGACATGGGGGAGGGAGCTACTGGGGATCTGCGGGAGCACATGATAGGTTATTTGCAGACCCAGGTAGAGAGATTAGAGGCGGAGGTAGCAGCTAGAGATGTGCAGCTATTTGCATGTGAGTCAGAGCTGACAGTGGTGCTGCGGGAGAGAGATACTGCGGTGGAGAGATTGGCGGAGTTGCAGGAGAGAGTGCGGACTGGTGCACAGGGGCCTTCAAGAGAGGTTATGAGGGAGATACGGTGAGCACAGGCGGAGATAGAGTACTGGCGGGGGTTATATGAGCAGGTGGTACTGATTAGCCAGCGAGCTCTCAGCTATTCACAGATGCGGTAGGCCAGATCCGAGCGATCACAGAGGATGCAGAGCAGTGGGGGAGTGATGGGTCCTTTGCGGCAGGATAGATCAGGAGATGCAGGAGGGAGTGGGGGTTCGATGAGGCCTCCACGGAGAGATGGATTAGGTGGTGCCGGTACCAGTGGTGGAGTAGGTAGGGGTGGTGGTGGTACAACATCTGGCCAGAGCGGCATTTGAGAGAGCATTTTTGCATACATGTATTGTATCATTGTCTATTTTTTGGACTGTATCTTGGATGGCTCTTTGGTAGCCGATTTTGTAGACTTGATTGTACTCTGATATATGAGATGATATATATGAGGAGATCCCATATTGTGATGATTATGCATGTGATTATGTATGGATGTTTATGCATGATGATGATTTATTACTTAGATGTATATGTGTACATGTATGCATTTGATGAGATGTTTCTTTTATGCATGTTTTTATGATGATTTAGGATGTTGTATACTGACATATGAATGTAGGTTTACATATGTATGATGTATTTGATTTGTGATGTAATGCTTTATGTATGGAATGCTATGATGATGTATGCGTATGCTGGATTTTATGAATAGGATGTTGATGGTGTTTCCTATTGCGATGCAATGATAAGATGATTTATGTGATGATGTTAATGCAATGGTTTAGATGAATGATTTTATATGTATAAATATGCATCTAGATGTGTTTTTAGATGAATGTAATATGGATAAACAAAATGTAAAGTACAAATGTTTATATGATGATGTCGAAATGAATGCAGATGGATAAACAAATGTAAAGTACAAGTGTTTATTTATGATAATGTGTTTTAAATGAATGCATATGTAAAAGGGATACATGAGATGGTATAAACCAATGTTTTGTAAAAAAATGGTGTTTTATGATTCTAAATGCGCTTTTAAATATGTTGGTAATGACAAATGATAATATGATAACTAATGGGGATAATAACTGCACCTTAATGTGATGATAATAAATGTAATGTGAAATGAATCCTAAAATGAACATTATAAGATACTGTAGTAATGAATGAATGCATCTTTTTACTATAAAGAAATGAATGCAAATAATAAATGATGAAAAGTTTAATAAAATGATAATGGATAATTGATATGAAATGAATGCTTATTAAATGATGTAATACAACCAAAGACAATTTGATCCCATGAATGAATCTAATTATTTATGATTGATGAAAATGATTTTTAAATGAAAAGTAATGTCAATAATGAACTATATGCAATGTTTTTGAAAAATGACATGAATGGACGTAATGCAAGATGCACCTAATATGCAAGGATGATATGATCATGAGGAATGCAAGGTTTTTAAGACTTTGCATGATGCATTGATGATGTATCAGAGTACTTGGTTGTGATTGTATCCAAGACCAGTTTTTATTAGTCATTTTTGCATGTAAAAGCCTACATATGAATGAATGAGTGGATGGGTGATATGCAACGGAATGCAAGATATAAACAGATGAGGTGAAATGATGATCCATAGTGCTCTATTTTCATCATTGAGCTTTAAAATGTTGGAAGAGAATACAAGCATCTTGACACAATAATTCAAGATGACCTGAGTATTTCTTTCATGGATTTTAATATAGCAAGTTAATACAAACGACTTGATATAAGGGTCAAGTTGACCAGAGTATTGCTTGCGGAACAGACAAGGATTATCTCCTTTCATGCATGACTTGGATCATCCTCCTTGATCTTAGGCTGATCATATCCTGAGACAAGTTCATACCGTACTAAGAAAATAAAACCTTTATCCAATTTGGAGGAAGAGGAACCAAAGAATGAGCATTGTACCTACAACCAAATAGTATATACATAAAGAATAAAGAATAAGGATCCTTGGTAATGGTTCATGTCCATATGGTCGAGGTATACGCTGTAGTCAGCAAGCCGTAGTGATCACTGACTGCATTCGGCATAAGATCACGTAGCTTGGTGAACTTCTCACGTAGACACCATTAGTACATGCCCCAGAACTTCATCGGAATAATGTGCGAACAATACAAAATAATGCTGCAAGATCCCAATACAGATAAACAAATGATTTACTCACGAATCAACCAAGCATTTGATAGCTTAACATAATTTTCTTGTCAAAGAAAATGTCATCTTGTCTTTGTTTTGGATAAGGAAGGATGCATCCTTGTTTTAAAGACAGGTTTGGATTGTTGATGTTGATTGTGTGGTTGATTGGTAAATGGTCATTGTGTGAGTAGTTTGTCAATGTTTGTTTTGGTATCTGCATCGGATAAATATGTACAAGGTGTTGCCATGTTTTTGTGTGATTTTTATGGGTTTTCCGATGTTTTTTGGATTTTGTGAAACAATTTTGAATGTTTTTGGTATTTTGAGAGTCATTTTTTAATGTTTTTGATATTTTCTAATGATTGCCAAAATGAAGAGCGTAATGATATATAAGACAATGTAGAATCCACTTCCATCACTAGGGTAAGGGTATTGCCCCCAGTTTGTAGACCTGACTATGAAAAGGTGGGATGCTAGACGCATGGAGTACTTTCTTAATTGCAGATTAAATAACAAGCCATGGTTGGGATGGATGGGTGTATGTGTGCATGAATGTGATCGCAACGAGCCTGAAAGATACTGGAGCCATTGCCTTTACGAGTGGTGCCTGTTTGCCAGGTTTTCACCATCGCACTTACCCAAGGTGCCACCGGAGTGGTTGTTCACCGTTTGGATGCATCATTTTTCTTTACTTTTTTTTTACTTTTTTTTGAATGTTTTTGTATTTTCTTCAGGACATTTTCTGAATGTTTTTGGTATTTTTCTGATATGTAGGGGAGCCTGATGCTCTATACAGCTTAGGTATAAAACCATTTGAGGTGCATGTTGTTGATTGGATCTGCAAGCGGTTCTCCTTCTGATGTAGCCAACTGATATGCCCCGGACCCGAATACAGCAGTGACAACATATGGGCCCAGCCAGTTTGATTTGAACTTGCCTTGATGTTCTCTATTTGGTTGGTTGCGAGGATTCTCTCGAAGAACAAGATCACCTACCTCAAATATACGAAATCTAACTCGGTGATTGTAGCTTCTACTCATGCGCTGCTGATAGGCTTTGAGGTGATTGTATGCAGCTTGTCGCTTCTCATCTAGTAACTCCAAGTCTTGAAGACGGGATACTCTATATGCTTCATCATCGATGAGTTTATGCAAGGAAACTCGTAATGATGGTATCTCAACTTCAATAGGTAAGATAGCTTCGGCACCATAGACCAATGAATAAGGAGTTGCACCTGTAGGGGTTCGAATGCTAGTTCGATATGCCCATAGTGCTGGATTTAATTGAACATGCCAATCACGGTCGACATCATTGACTGTCTTCTTTAGGATCCTCAATATGTTTTTATTGGATGCTTCGGCCTGACCATTGCCTTGTGGGTAATAGGGAGTGGAAAAGTGGTGTTGGATATGAAATTTTTCACAAAGTTCACGGACATCCTGATTTTTGAAAGGAAGACCATTATCTGTGACAATGGACATGGGTACACCATACCGGCAGATGATGTAGTTGAGGATGAATGAGGCGATCTGCTTGCCGGTGACTTGGGTAAGTGGAACAGCTTCGATCCACTTGGTGAAATATTCGGTAGTGGTAATAATGAATTTATGGCCGTTGGATGAAGATGGATGAATTTTACCCACAAGGTCAAGGCCCCATTGACAAAAAGGCCATGGTGTCGTGATTGGTTGCAGTTCTTGTGCGGGTGCATGTATCAGGTCACCATGAATTTGACATTTCTTGCATTTCCTGACAAAGTAGTAGGAATCCTTTTCCACAGATGGCCAATAGTATCCAGCTCGCATGATCTTCTTGGCTAGTGATGGACCACTTGAGTGAGTCCCGCACATTCCTTCATGTACCTCTTCCAAAGCCTTTGTTATCTCATCCTGTTCTAGACATCGAAGGAGAGTACCATCAAGACTACGTCGGTATAGGTTGCGTGTTCGATTCACGTCGGGTTCACCAAATGACGCCCTCCTAAATGGCACAATGTTAGTTTATGATCAAACAACACAAAACACACAAGACGTTAGAGTTAGTCAATCAAAAACTAAAACATATGAAGGCATTCCAAGAGAGACACTAAAAACATGCTAATGAATCTAACTAAAGAAGTAAAGACAATGAGACATCTCCAACTATCTCTTAGCATGATATTAGCTCCTTCTCCCTTGTTCCTCTCCTCTCCAAGTTCCAAAATAGTGTAGCTCTCAGCAGCTTTTTGCACTATGGATGCTTGTGGAGGATTGAGATTGTAGTATAGCTCTAAATGTGAAATAAAAAGTTAATACTAATGCTAAAATGATGTATTTTAACCAAAAAGACAAAATGTTAGATTGCTTATGCTAAAATGCTCTCTAAAATATCTATAGCTTAGATGCATACAAGTTTTCAGGATCTGGATTATGAAGGAATGGGCTCTATTTATAGGAAAAATGGAGCAATGGATGGCCAAGATTGAAAGGTTTAATCAAGGGTCAAGCTTGAAAGTTGGCGATCCATGTGCACAATTGGCACCAATGAAATGATGACAAATGTCCACATAGGGTTGGGTTGAGAGAAGAGGTTGGAGGAATTAAATGCCTGAGGAGACCTCATGGTTATCTAAAGGCTAAGGGTCAAGCCTAAATTAGGATTTACCCACTGGATTAGGAATTAATCCAAGAATAAACCTATGTGCAAATGATTAAGAGATAATCATGGTCAAAGCATTGAAGGCTTGATGAGACCCTTGGGTTGGGTAGAGGTTGAGTCAAAACAAATGTTTTAACCATGTGGGAGGGTTGAATTAACCATTAATGGTTATTGGAGACTTTGGGGATTAAGTGGTTGAAAGTTGGAAGCCTTTAATGGTTTTCAAAGACTTTGGAGTTTTTGGTGGTTGAAGGTTGAAAACCTTCAATGGTTATCCAAGACTTTGGGCCATTTGAGAAGTGACTCCATTTTGCTTAGGAATGTGACAATAATTAGGGGATGGATTAGGTTAATTAGGAAGGGGTTAGAAGAATCTAGAAGGGGATTAGATTTTGCAAGTGGATTTGGTGGGTGAGGGAAAATAGGATTTTATTAAAATAAAAATTCATTTATTTCAATAAATGTGTGCAAGTTGCATTTGTAGGAAAATGCAAGTGGGGTGGGGATAATGATTTAAATAAATGTTTTATTTAATTTATTTAAAAGAGGAATAGGGGGATTTAATTAAATAAATAGATTTTATTTATTTAATTGATTTGTATTTGGTTTAATGAATTAATTAAAATAAATTGAATAATTTATTTAATTAATAGAAGAATGTTTGGAGATGAATTAATTAAATATTAATTTAATTAACTGATGGCTAGTGGATTTTTAATCAAATAAATACGAAATATTCATTTAATTAAAATGGACAGATTTATGTGACTACACTACCTAAGCAAGAATAGTTTAGTAGTCTAATTGCAAGTTTTTTCTCGATTCTATCAATAACATACTACCATAGCTTGGGTTGCCAAGCTTGAAACACAAAGAGAATGCCAAGAAACTTTATTTGTAGTTAATGGGTTTCCATTCAAGGGAATTAAGGTAGTTAGGAGGTAGGGAGAAATATTATATGTAGTATTACATTTTATTCCATTGTATGTTGGACCTTAAATCCAAACAAAATGTGTAAAGACACTCAAAGCTCGCTTAATATTGTCTTCAACTTCAAGTTGTGTGAGGATGGAATCATCTGCATTTACCCATTTACCATTTGTTGAGAAGTATTTCTTGGAAGGAGGTCCCTTTAACGTATCAATGGGAGAGGACATTAGCAAGAAGATAAACGAACCCTTAAAGAACTAACACATAAAGTGAAGGTGTAAGATGTAATACCCATTTGGTATATGTGAAATGGTCAAATCAGTCAAATTAAATGTCATTGATAGTAAGGCAAGCACAAGCATCTACAAAATACATATAGATTGATTGGATGAAGGTGGGACCAAAGCCAAAAGCCATGAGAATGGTTAACATGAAATGCTAGTCTATTATATAATAGGCCTCTTTGAAGTCATTTTTTTATGAAGAGAGACTACTGATTTGAATTGTGTACAAATTTCATCCCTTAGTAAACTAATATACATTATGTAACGCCCCGCTATGAGGATGAGAGGTCTTAAACAAATAAACAATGAAAATGAGATTTTTTTTTTTAAATAAAAAATAAATCATACAAATGCATTAAGTAACATGATATTGTACAAGGTAAAGATAAGATGTACAAGTAATATCTAGCAAAAGTCCTCAAGGCCCCACAACGATGTTACCCATGAAATCACATTAAAAACAACATACAAGATCAATGAAACAATATTAAATATTGCAACATCATTTATTACAAGGATCGTGATACAAATTACATAGCCATGAGGATTTACATATGATCAACAATTTACATAACCATGGAACCATAAGGATATGATCTCCAAGAGTACAATAAAAGAACAAATACATAGATCTGCATCAATAAGAAAATCTTCATTCTTTACATGAGCCATCACAAACATGATGCGGAACGAGCAAAACCCAATGGGTGTGAATAGCACTCCACCCAACCATCTGGCACCAAAAGGTCCACCCTCGTGCTAGGAGGTATCAGTCCAACCCACAAGATGGTAGCAAACATACCAAGTTCCAACATGACTCACAAGGGACTCACAAGAGAACTATCACAAGAGAGAGCCACATGGCTATAACCACAAGATACTCAAAGAAACCAATCGATCTCCAATGGCACAATACAATCCATGAAAGATAAATAACAAGAGTGACCTCTAGGTATGCAATAGGGAAGAGTGTTATCACTAGGTTATCATGAGTTACCCTGGGGAGTCTTCACTAGGTCCTGACCCACATCTTGGGTTACCCTGGTAACCACTACTGACCCCGCCCCCCATACAAAAACTGGTGGAGCACACCAACCTTTTGAAGGGACAAGATCGGTGGATTTCATTCCAGGCCTTCTCTCCTTACCCCAAACCTATACAAGCATTCGAGAGTAAGAGGCGCCAATTAATATTTTTAATGTGATCTAGCTACCCACCCAAGTTCATTAGTTAGGTTTCCACTTGATTACAAAACCCTCATTGAGTTACTTGGGTGATCACTTTGGATCCCAACCCCCAATGAGAGCCACTCCCCCTTGACTTGCACCGAGGAATACATAATACATCACTAGAAAACATTAAAACACAATCTTAATACTATAATCCATTCTTTTTTTTTTCCACATCGTTTCGTTTTTTTTTGTTAATATAAATTTTAATAATAAAAAAGAAAAGATCATTATTACTCACTTGATTCTAATAATTTGCACAATTAAACTAACATTTGTCGCCCAAAACATTTAAGCATTCATATTCTAAATATCCCATTTCTTAAACTTACGTTATATACATACATACATATATATATATATATATAGATATACATGTATATATGTATTATATAGATACATGTATATGTATATATATATATATATCCACACATGTATATACGTATGTGTCTCACACACCTGCGTGCACACACACGACAAAACTGATTGAGCATAGACAACAGCCTGATTACTGGCACAACCATCGACCAAGCATCCACGCGACCTAGTGTAAATTGAATGCAGCATCCGATGAGTAATACAATACAATAAGAACTGAGGTTCACATTCGAGCGCTGACAGTGGATGGTTATCCTAATGTCGATGCCTTAGTCACAGCCGATAAGTACTGGGTGAAAGACAGTGAACACAGAAATATACTTCGACTGAGGCAAAGTAACGATATGATAAGGGAGATCAGTATGCTGAAATTATCAACAACGAATGGCACATGAAATAACCTAATAACGTCTTTCGAATCGAGCGGCGGAACTCATCATACTCCAAGATGCAGATAGAATAAAACACAGATAGCGAAACCAGAATCATAATATTAACAATAACAAATTTAAAACACCATGGACTTCCAATCTGACTTGCAGAGATATGAGCACAAACATAGAGAGAGAAAATAATGGAAGCTTACAAAATCACATCTCTAGTTAAACTTTAATCCTTTCATCTATAGTGATAAAACAAAATCAAACAATGACCGAAGGAGACTTCGTGATGCCAAAGAGATCTCTGTGAATTCTTCGAGAAGCCCCCAAAAATGAAAAATACAAGAGTTCCTTCCCATAGCTACGACCCAGACAACAGATTCAAATTCTCCAAAGGAATCCCCCGCGCCCTCCCCACCCCCACAAATTTCTTCCTACCGACTTCGTGAGACAAATTTCTTCTTACCGACTTCGTGATGCCGAAGAGATCTCTCTGAATTCTTCAAGAAGCCCCCAAAAACGAGAAATACAAGAGTTCCTTCCCATAGCTAAGACCCAGACAACAGATTCAAATTCTCCAAAGGAATCCCCCCACCAACAAATTTCTTCCTACCACCTTTTTAAAAAAGCAGGAAGATCCCGTTGGAAGTGATTTCACTCTGGGGGATTGAATCAAGTGTGATAAATTTCAATTCTAAAACCTAGGCAAACTTAAAAGATCCTTTTAAGTTTTTCTAACACATTCAAAAGGTTTGCATTAGGTTAAAATAAGAGAACTACTAATCCAAAAAAAAATATTCAATCCTTTCAAGATCAAAGAAGATAGTTCAATATAATTTAACTAAATGATTTGTATATGCTCTATGCGACACATCTTTTACTGCAGCTAATAGTTGAAGCAAAAATTCACAAGCAATTATCATAACAGATTTAACTGACAATCATTTGCAGATAAATGAATGACATTATGTATGAGAGCCTAACCAAATGAATGAACATAAAACAATGACCAAAGATTCACGGAAACAATACACAATACAAGAATTTCATGAGTGAAAAAACCCTCCTGGGGTATATAAAAACACTCATAACCTGCCAGCTTTATTCCATCTCAAAACATCAACTTATCACAATGGTGGAGTCTCTGCTCAATACCTTATTGTAAATGTCAACCACAGTTCAAAACAACTTAACGATAATGAACCCTGGTGGAGTCTGAGCTCAACACCTTACAAACTTAAGAACCTGTGAGTAGTTGCTCTCAACACTGACCCTACAACTGCATTATAGCCACAGTTCCAAAATCATGGTTGATAACAACTAATAGGAACATTTTCAATGAAAACTAGGTGTAAAATACACTGTTGAACAATATTATAAACTGACAATCTCAATATTAGCAATACCACAATAGCTCGAGACTATTCAAAGACAAAAAAAACTCCTTTGAAGACATTAACCATAATTTGTTCAAGACTTCCTTCAAAACCCCTCTTCTCTGTTTTCATATTCGACCCAAAGAAAAATGACAAAGATACATATCATGATACACACAGTTCTCCTCTTACATTTTTATATATAAATATGCATATGTTCAAACATCAAAACAAAATTCCTTGTCGAAAACTCAAAAGCTCATAATGGAAGAACTGTCATGGAAACTAATTTTTAACCAACTGAAACTAGTTAAGTCTTTTAATAAACAATAATCTAAATCTTGGCCTTTTACTTGTTAACTCAAAAAAATACTTGATTATGCCGGCCAAAAGTCAAATAAAAAGACTGAAAAACCTGTATGGTTTGAATTCATCTTTAACTCGAAGTCCACTATTCACCTATGCATCTTTTTACACGAACATGTAACAAACCAAATCAACCAAACCGATGAAAAAACTATCTGGTAGAAGTTGCAAGTGATACATAGCGGCTAGGGTTCAAAGATGCTTTCAAAAGAAAACTGAAATATGATATGCGAGCCCCAAAGTGAATAACAAATTATTTCAAATCCGAAGAATATCAAGTGCCAACAAAGTAGTGGCTCGTAACCTATCCTCCGAACATCATAAAACTGCCCACGTCCCAAGTGAAATGATATTTATCAAAGTAACTCTCATAAAAACCAACTGCCAAGTGGGACAACTCAACAACATCATGACTTAAGTCATAATTGCCAAGTGTTAGCTGAAAATACTCAACAAAGTACCCGTAGACAAAGAGTCATCACGTACAATCTGCACATAAACCAAAGAGTCAAAGATCCAACCTGTCATCTCAATAACTACATGCCAATTGAAACTCATCGGAGCGACAGACATCAAGGACAACAACGTAAGGGTAAGACCAACAAACTCCCCCTTTGTCCTTGATGGCAAAAAAAACAATATCAATAATATGTACTCTGCAATGCCAATAACATGAACCATGAACCATGCAATGCCAATGACATGAACCATGCAATGCCAATGACATGAACCATGAATCCTGAATCATAAACCATGCAATCAACAAAGCAATCTGAGCATCATCAAAGAAAAACTGATATAGTCTGATCAAAGCAAATTGAGAATCAACTTGAGCATAATCTGAACCAACCAAGAATCAACCTAAGAATAATAATCTAAATCAATCATGAACATAATCTGAACCAACCAAGAATCAACCTGAGCATAATCTGAACCAACCAAGAATCAACCTGAGCATAATAATTTGAATCAATCATGAACATAATCTGAACCAAACAAACTGAGACATCTCCCCCTTTTTGTCTCAAGGACAAAGGGTGAAAGAATAGCTGCAAGATATAATGAGGAGCAGCGATAGGTAATAACAAATACATCAACATAAAGCTACTGGTGGAGAGCAAAGCTCCCCCTCAACCAATGAGTAGATGTGTTAAACAAGAGTAGACTGAGAGACAACTCCCAATCATAACCGAAGCCTTTCAAATGCATCTATAGTTAAGGGCTTGGTAAAAATGTCTGCAACTTGTTCTTGAGTAGGAACATATTGCAATGTAACTTCATTAGCCAATACTTTGTCATGAAGAAAGAGTAACCTAGTTGCAATGTGTTTCATTCTAGAATGCATCACAAGATTTATAGAGAGACTTATAGCACTAGTATTATCACAAAAAATAGTGAGGGGTTTGTCAACAATAATACCCATATCCAAAAGAGTTTGAGCCATCCATAACAACTGAGTACAACAAGATGTAGCAGCAACATATTCTGCTTCTGCTGTGGAAAGTGAGATGCAATCTTGTTTCTTACCGTGTCATGCCACAAGACTATCACCAAGGAAAAATGCAGCCCCACTGGTGCTTTTTCTGTCATCCGCACAACTAGCCCAATCAACGTTAGTATAGGCCAGTAGAGTAAAATTGTCATTTCTAGGATACCAAAGACCAAAATCAAGAGTACCCTTAATGTATTTTAGTATTCTTTGAACAACTATAAAATGAGACTGTTTAGGAGCAGACTGGAATCTAGAAACCATACACACTGTCTGCATCAAATCAAGTCTAGATGCAGTTAAGTATAGTAAATTGTCTATCATTGGGTAAGTGCACAAAGATGGTGATCAAAAAGAGGGGTATAAGTGGACACTTTTTTTCTGAAATCGGGTGAACCTGAACTTAGAGGCAAAATTTGAAAGTCATCCACTCAAGATATGAAGATAATTAAAGAACAAATATTGTAGTACTCTGAATCTAGTTTCCAAACTACTAAACTTTTTCAAAACTGGATAAGATTAAGGGGGTCAAATCCTCCGCACACGACAAACAGACCTTAATTTTTTCTGAAAAACATAACATAGTGTCTGACGTGCGCATCAAAAAAGTCATAGTTAGATTTAGTATTTTGACAAATCCTTTGGCAAAAAGATAGTTAAGAGTGAGCACTAGAAGATGTGTATTTTTTTATAATTTTTTGTTGAGTATTTTTTTTTAATGATTTTTCCAATCGAGCACATCCTGAAAATTAGGTACCTATTTGTGCGCGAAGCATAAGTTGCACTAAACAAATCGAAAATACAAAAAAAAAAATTTAATTGTAAAGAATCAAGTGCACTACAATAATATATAAAGTTTTTTAAATTTGGATAAGTATATCAAAAGTTATTAAAAAAATGGTGCACCTATGTCTGTGAGAACTATGGAGACACTAGTAAAAGAAATTCAATAGTAATGTTATTGTTGTTCAAATTTTAAAAAAATTATATGGTTAGAAAGCTCAAAAGATGGGTGAAAATATGGTGGCAATTATAGAAATACCCACTTGATGAAGTGTAAACCTCATGATGACAAAGTTGATAAACCAAGTTGATAAAATAAAACATGTCAAAAATGAGGGAAATAGAGGGAAATCAAACTTCCAAACCGTAGCTTTGTCATCCAGGCCTATTTCCAAGCCTAAACAGTCAAAAGCGCGTATGGGGTATTTACGTTGTAAGTAGCGCGTATGCGCTTACTATAAACAGTGCAAACGCGCTATGTTTACTATAAACAACGCATGTGTACTGTGTTTAATATAACTTTGTTTAAATTATGTTTATCATGTATGCTCTCCTAAGAAAATTGATTGATGGATTTGTGTGTGTATTGAATAGGAGGAAGGGTCTGAAATTGAACCACAGGTGCATTACTGTGACAAACAAGGAAACCTGCAACAATATTCTTCTCGAATGTGTTTTTAATGAGCAAAGCAGATGTGGAAAATAGTGTCAACAAAGCAAAATGATGAGTCAAAGTACCTACAATATGTTTTTCAGAAGGAAACAACCGGTACGAAGAGAAAGAGGGAGAGTAACATAGATGATGTCCTGAAGAATGATAGTGGTGGGTATGCAAGAGTTCCCATGTTGTTACACAATGCTTGTCACCTACAGAAATTAAAGTTTGTTGTAAGCATGGCAGTGGTAGTATACGATGATCATCACTTGTCAAAAGGCTTGGAAGTGTACATACCTGTGAAATAAATCAAGTGTGTAATTCCTATAGTCACAATCGAGATCAGTCCTATAACCTTGCAAATTTAATAGAATCATATGTTTTAGAAAGGCAGTACTCTTAGGGTTAGGTCAAACTCTTACACTTTCTTTTTACCGAAGCCTCTTTGTTTATTCTCTTGGAGTCTCTCTTATGCTGACAATGGTCTAACTTAGCTAAAACTAAACTACTGATGTTCTATTGTATGATGTTTTATTCATAACTTTGAATAATATATCATTTTATTATCCCACCATATGACCCCTCCCCTCTCCTCTCTCCCTCCCCCCTACTCTCCCCCCTCTCTATCTCTCCCTCTCCCTACCACCCTCTCTCTCTCTCTCTATCTCTCTCTATCTCTCTCTCTTCCTCCCCCTACCTCTCTCCCTCTCTCTACCTTCCCTCCCTCCCCCTCTCTTTCTCTCTCTCTCTCTCTCTCTCTCTCTCTCTCTCTCTCTCTCTCTCTCTCTCTCTCTCTCTCTCTCTCTCTCTCCCCCCTATTTCTTCTCTCCCTCTCTCTCTCCTTCCCTCTCCCTCTCCCTCCCCCCTCCTTCTTCTCTCCCTCCTTCCCTCTCCCTCCCTCCCTTTCGCCCCCTCCTCTCTCCCTCCCCCTACTCTCTCTCTCTCTCTCTCTCTCTCTCTCTCTCTCTCTCTCTCTCTCTCTCTCTCTCTCTCTCTCTCTCTCCATCCCTTTTCATTCAAATTTTTTCTACTACAAATAGCGCGCACGCGGTACTGAGCCTATTATTCGTTACCCTCTCTCTCTCTCCATCCCTTTTCATTCAAATTTTTTCTACTACAAATAGCGCGCACGCGGTACTGAGCCTATTATTCGTTACCCTCTCTCTCTCTCCATCCCTTTTCATTCAAATTTTTTCTACTACAAATAGCGCACACGTGGTACTAATCCTATTATTCATTACCCGACCATAACATTTTTTAGGCTTAGGAGCGCATATGCGCTACTTATTAGTACAAAATGGGGAAAAAAATACCATTGGGCTTGCCAACATTTTATGGACTAAGAGCATGCACACGGATATTAATGTAGCACGTACACGGTAAGTAGACATAGTTCTAGTTGCCCAAGAGCCTCAACGGCCTCAAAATAAGTTTTTGAGGTCGTTGAAGGCCCCACTAGAACTGTGTCTACACTTCTATCACTATTTTATACATAGAAGTAAGTGAATTTTTGGTTTTTGCATGATTTCAAATGATTGAATTATTGTTCTTATTAGTTTTGTCAATAGTATTGTGATTGTTTAATAGTTTGATTCCAAAAAATAGTGATAAGATGCATATTTATGGTTATTTGTTTGTTTATGAGCTTTTGTTTACATATATATGTAATATGATTCTATTTAAGACAACTGATATCAACCATGGGAAAGAACAAGCGAGGAATGATGGAACAACGAGAGGCTGAAAAGGAAAGACAAAGGCAACGTATGAAGAAATTACGTGACATAAGAACAATGGGAGAAGAAGGTAGGTCATCCTCAACATCTCAATTCGATTTACCAAACGAACATAATGCACCTAATGCAATTGAAGAAGAGACATTTGATTTACCGTATGAACCTAATGCAATTGAAGAAGATACCGCATTGAATAATCAATTAAATGATGAACATACACCTTCTCTATTTGATGAATTGAATGTACATAATGCACCAATGTTAACACCTCCTAGAATAATTCGTAGGAAACCAAAGTATCTAATTGACATTGATGAGAATATATTGAAGCCAATGCCCAATAAAATGAATGAACGAACTTGTAGGAGAATGGTTAAAAGAATATGGCAAAACTATTTTCAAAACTTAAATCAAACCGCAAGATGTCAATTAATTGTTCAAATGATTAAAAATTTGAATTTTAGAGAGACAATGAAAATTCTAGGTCTAATATCATCTAAAAGTAATAATGAAAGAACTATTGTGAGAAATCTATTTGATGCATATCAAGCTATTGGTTCAAAATCATGTACTAAAGATTCTAATGCTACTCGACTTGTCATTACATCAACCATAATGAGCAAGAAAATAAAAAAATATCGTTTGATAAGCAAAACAAATAAGTTATTAAACGTTAGTAGAACAACACTAAGTAAAGCATTAAAGAGGTGAGAAAAAATAGAGGAACCTAACAATAATTCTCTTTGGGCATTCTCGGGTAGACTACCATGCAAAGATAAGGTTGTTGTTGATGCACTAAGAACATTAATTAAATTTTTTTGGCATGACAACACAAGAGTTCCGCCCAACCAAAGGGATGTTGTTAGAAGGCAAATTGGGTCTACTAATCATGAGCCACATGCCAAACACTATTTGGATATGACTCAAACTAAATTTTATGAAAGATTCCTTCAAAAGTTTCCTCAAATAAAAATTTCTCAAAGATTTTTTGAAATGGCAAAACCTTTTTATATCAATATTAATCATGTACGCACCATGTGTTGTTGTAGGATGCATATTGAATTTTTCATGCACTATGATATTTTTTGTCATATTTATTCTACTTTGCACACTAGCGATGTTTTGCAGGAATGCAATATACAAGCACTTCCTAAGTCAGTAAGAGAATTTATTTCAAGTGTGCTATGTAATAGACATGATGGTTGCATTTATTATAAGATGCCTTGTTTGGAAGGTTCTTGTGTTATATGTGGTGGTTTGCAACATTTACCAAGATGCGTACATTTGGAGAGCACACATGAAATTGGTACGAAACTAGTTTCTTTCAGAAAATACAAGACAGTCACATATGGAGTTAAAGATGGAAACGATTTGAAGAGATGTGAGCTGGTGAAAAATGATATATGTGTAGCTGAATTTATGAAAATGTTTCAAGAGAAACTAGTTTATGAGTACATAATGCATACACATAGAGCTTGATGGTTAGATGAGCAATTCAAGTTATGTAAGGACACATTTCCTCTTGGCACCATTGTCTCTGTCATTGATTTCACTAAAAATTATACACTGCAACCTCAAAATGAAGTGAAATCTATGTATTATCACTCTACACAAATTTCTATTTTTATACACATAGCATTCATGCATGGAGATGATAGCACAAAAGAGGATAGAAAGGTTGTAAGCGAGTATCACTTATACATAAGTGATCATTGTACTCATTCATCAGAGTTTGTACAAGGATGCTTTAAATTTTTCTATGATAGTTTAAGGGAAAGGAACATACGATACAACCGACACTTAATATGGTTAGATAATTGCACCACACAATTCAAGAATGCAAGGATGTTTTATTGGTTGACAAGGATGCATATGACAAGCGGTGTACAATATTTTTGGAATTTCATTGAGGCTGGACATGGTAAGGGAGAGCACGATGCTGCAAGAGCATGTGTGAAAAGAGCCCTAGCTAGAGAAGAATTGAAGTACGAAGGTGGTGCTGAGTTGATAGATGCAAAAATAATTGTGTGACGGTGTAAGTCTATGATGGGTCCAGGTAATCTAGGTATGTCAATGGTTCATAGATATTTTTGGTTGATCATTGAATCTAACATTGAAAGTTTTCTAGATTGTTGTATAGTTGCAGGATCGAGTGACATGCACTCATTTATGAGTTCAAATTCAAGTTCACTGGTAATTTATATGAGACAGATGGTATCTTTTTGCTCTTCATGCATGTATTGTTTGTGGGAAGAATGTGAATCACAAGAGTGGGTTGACAAATGGTCTTGTAGACCATTGGTTCCCATTGATTCATATCAAATTCCCAAAGCACTACAGTTGAGCTAGATGGAGACATCAGTGGATTTTGACCATGTATCCGACCTAGTGGATTCAGGAGATTATTTGAGTTAATTTGTTTGCAAGTATTCTTTTTGGTTCATTTTGTTGTACATCATACTTTTTTTTGCTATTAATTAACACTTTATAAAATGCAAGTCATGTGTATGCAGTTGTTGCAGAAGAGAACAATGAAGAAGGAACAAATTACTATTTATGTCGTTGTGTTTAGCCAAAAAGAAAATTGACAACCACAATCATTGATGGAGAAGCTATTGAGTACCCACTAGGGTCTGTTGTCGTGACAGGAACATGGCTTAGGAGACACCCTATCAATAATTCTGATGTTTGGTTGTTTGAGGACTTTGAAACACACATACATATTCTTCATTTCTCTAACCTTGTTGTTGTAAAAAATATTCATTTGATGAAGTATCATGGTAGACCTCATAACAAGATTTTATGGAAAGTTCGTGAATCTGACCACGAGGCAATACTTGACACAATAGGGGTTAGAGCCGATCCTGAAGGCTCACTTTATTGATTCTACGGTTCGGAGTAGAATGATTTTGAGAATTTTGTATAAATCATCGACGAATTATTCTATATTCATTTTTTGTATATATAGATGCCCATGAGATGATTTTTACATATTTAGAAGAATAATTTTGTATATTTAAATGACAATGAGTTGATTTGTACATATGTACATGCCAAATTTTGTATATTGAAATGGCGATGAGTTGAAGCGCACATATTATAATGCCAAATTTTGTATCAAATCCCATGAGATGATTTGTAAGACATTTTTTTGTATAATCAAATAGCCAAGAGCTGATTTGACCATGTTTAGAGGCAAATTTTTGAATAATATGTGATAATGTTTTGTGACTATTTTGTGTGTCAATGTTTTGTGACTATGTTTTGAGTATATGTGATGTGATAAGGTCAATCATGAGAATTCTTGGTTCTTGTATAATCATGGAGAATTATTTGAGTCATTATCGAGTCATAGGGTTCATAGATTGAGACTAGATACAATTTGAGCAAAAATTGTCATTATTGTCAAAAAAATTGTCAAAAAAGTTGTCAAAAAAGTTGTCAAGCAACTTGTACATTGTACCGGTATGGTATGACTCTCGAAGTTCCAGCACATTGAGATGCACAATAGGGGCATTCCTAGCTTAAACTTTCCCACCCAGATGTGCTCATGACGTTGGTTTGTGCACACAATGAGCTGAATCAATTCTAGCCAATCCTGCAACTTTGCATTGCATGCAACTGACGGTTTTTGCAGCAGGCGAAAAAATGCTACCAATTGAAAATGGCTCCGAGTCATCAAAAACCAAGATAGGTCATTGTAGAGTAGCTTCACGCAACCCCATAGGTTTAAACGGATCAACCATATTTGCTCTGGATTTTAAGAAATAGTCCATCAAATTTTGATAATTTTTTGGACTCAGGCACTTGAGAGATCGCCCCAGTATGGTATAACTCTCGACATTCTGACGTAGTGGGATGCACGATAGCAGTATGCCTAGCATAAACCTACCCACCTACACGCGTTTGCAACGTCGATTTGTGCACACGATGATCTGAATCAATTCTAGCCAATCCTACAACTTTGCATTGCATGCAACTGACAGTTTTTGCAGCAGGTGAAAAATGCTACCAATTGAAAATGGCTTCGAGTCATCAAAAACCGAGATAGGCCATTATAGAGCAGCCTCACATGACCCCATAGGTTCAAACGGATCGACCATATGTGCTCTGGATTTGAAGAAACGGTCCGTCAAATTTTGACAATTTTTTGGACTTATGACACCTGAGAGATCGCTCTGGTATGGTATGACTCTCGACGTTTTGACATATTGGGATGCATGACAGGGGCATGCCTAGCATAAATTTTCCCACCCAAACATGCTCGCAACGTCTATTTATGCACACGATGAGCTGAATCAATTCTAGCCAATCCTACAACTTTGCATTGCATGCATCTGACAATTTTTGTAGTAGGCGAAAAAATGCTACCAATTGAAAATGGCTCTGAGTCATCAAAAACCGAGATAGGACATTGTAGAGGAGCATCACACGACCCCACAGGTTCAAACGGATGGAGCATATGTGCTCTGTATTTGAAGAAACAGTCTGTCAAAATTTGATAATTTTTTGGACTCAAGGCACTTGAGAGATCGCCCCGGTATGGTATGACTCTCGACGTTTTGGTGCTTTGGAATGCATGACAGGGGCATGCCTAGCATAAACTTGCCCACTTGAATGCACTCACGATGTTGGTTTGTGCACAGGACGAACTAAATCAATTCTAGCCAATCCTGCAACTGACAGTTTTTGCAGCAGGTGAAAAATGCTACCAATTAAAAATGGCTTTGAGTCATCATAAATCGAGATAGGCCATTGTAGAGGAGCCTCATGCGATCCCATAGGTTCAAACAGATCAACCATATGTGCTTTGGATTTGAAGAAACAGTCCGTCAAATTTTGATAACTTTTTGGACTCAGAGCACTTGAGAGATCGTCTCGGTATGGTATGACTCTCGACCTTTCGGTGCATTGGGATGCACAACAAGGGCATGCCTAGCATAAATTTTCCCACCCAAACGCTCAAGCGACGTCGATTTGTGCACACGACAAGTCGTATCAATTCTAGTCAATCCTGCGACTTTGCATTGCATGCAACTGACAGTTTTTGCAGCAGGTGAAAAAATGCTACCAATTGAAAATGGCTCTGAGTCATTAAAAACCGAGATAGGCCATTGTAGAGGAGCCTCACGCGACCTGACAGGTTCAAAAGGATTGACCATATGTGCTCTGGATTTGAAGAAACAGTCCGTCAAATTTTGACAAATTTTTGGACTCATGACACTTGAGAGATCGCCCTGGTATGGTATGACTCTCGACGTTCTGGTGCTTTGGGATGCACAATAGGAGCATGCCTAGCATAAACCTGCCCACCCAGATGCGCTCGCAGCATTGGTTTGTGCACGCGACAAACTGAATCAATTCTAACCAATCCTGCAACTTTGCATTGCATGCAACTGATGATTTTTGGCAGCAGATGAAAAAATGCTACCAATTGAAAATAGCTGAGTCATCAAAAACTAAGATAGGCCATTGTAGAGGATCCTCATGTGACCCCATAGGTTCAAATAGATCGACCATATGTGCTTTAGATTTGAAGAAACAATCCGTCAAATTTTGACAATTTTTTGGACTCAGGGCACTTGAGAGATCGCCCCGGTATGGTATGACTCTCGACGTTCCGGTAATTTGGGACACACGAAAGGGGCATGCCTAGTGTAAACTTTCCCACCTGAATGTGCTCATGACGTTGGTTTGTGCACACGACAAACCAAATCAATTCTAGCCAATCCTGCAACTTTGCATTGCATGCAACTGACGGTTTTTGCATCAGGGGAAAAAATGCTACCAATTGAAAATGGCTCTGAGTCGTCAAAAATTGAGATAGGCTATTGTAGAGGATCCTCACATGACCCCACAAGTTCAAACAGATCAACCATATGTGTCATGGATTTAAAGAAATAGTCTGGCAAATTTTGACATTTTTTTGGACTCAGGGCACTTGAGAGATCACACTGGTATGGTATGACTCTCGATGTTCCAACACTTTGGGATGCACGTCAGGGGCATGCCTAGCGTAAACCTACCCACCAGGATGTTCTTGCAATGTCGTTTTGTGCACACGATGAACAAAATTTGACCATTGCGAGTATGAGGGTGCTCTCGCACCAAACACATATTATTGTTTATATTCATATTGTCGATTTTTGTTGTTTATATTCATATTGTTGATTACATACGCAATATCCATTTAAATTTATAAAAGGGAAGCCACCAAATATAATGAATACACAATAATAAACTGAATACAAAGAGTTTTGTAGGGTTAATTCAACATTTTAGAAATTTTATCAAATCATATTCCATGATTGCAATGTTTTATATCATATATTTTTGTTGTTTATATTCATATTGTTGATTACATAGGCAAATGATCAATTAAATTTATAAAAGGACAACCACAAAATACAATGAATACAAAATAATGAAATCAGTACACATTTATTAGATTGAATATCGACATTTATATATATCAAAAAAAGACATTTCTGCCAAGTCAATACAAGTATTACAAAAATGTGGCATATGCCATGTCCAAATCGATATACAATAAAAATGTAGATGTATTGGTCATTCTATGACCAAAACTAACACTATATGATCCTAAACTTGTGGTGGATCATCAAAATCAAGCCTCTTTGATGCAGTACGCGACTGTGTAGATGGCTGCAAAACCACAATTCAAAAGCCAAGTTAGAATTCTTTTGTAGAAAATAGTTCACAATTAACAACATAACTATGCATTTAACTATAATTCCTTTGCAATTGAAAAGTAGATTACCTCATCGGTTGATCTAGGAGCTAATGTCTTCGCTCTCCTCTCCTTGTTACTCTTAGGAGTTTTCTTGAAGACATACTTAAGTGGATCCATGTTATGGTCGTACCACGAAGGTGTCTATTATAGAAGTTGAGAAAATACAACACCACAGGAGCCCAAATAATCTCTGCAAGCTGAAAACCCTATTACAAGGAGAAGCAATGAAACAAATCACAAAAGGAAAGAATACACTGGAAAAATATGCTCCAAAAGATGAGAGCTCAATAATCTCCAAAATGTATTGTCAATAATAATCCTTCTTCATTCCATGAAAAGAAAGAACTCAACCTTTAATAGGTCAAGAAACCCTAAAAGGGAAAACCTAGGTTTGCACATAATAATTAATTAAAATAATTAATTATATGCACCTAAAGTTAGCTTAAGTGTAAAAGAGATAAAGGGAACTTAAATAATTAAACAAATAATGTTTAATTAATCAAGTAAATACACGAATACTCTAACACCCCCCCTTAAGCTAGACTTAGGGAGAAGCTAAAACCTAGAACAACTACTAAAAGCAATAAAGATGGGTCCCGGCAACAAGGCCTAATCAGGTACCCAAATACAATGAAATCTCTATGAATTGGAGAAATAGAGAAAACCACATGGGAACAAAACTCTACTCCAAAAAGAGATGAAAAAGAATCTCACTGAAGCATGAAGAACCTGCAAACTCTGTCGAAGAATAACTATTGATTTGAAGAACATCCACTAAACTAGAACATGACCAGGTAGAGAAGACTGTAATCTGCATGAGTGCCCTCAAATGACACTACTCGAATACTCGAATCAGGAGGCAAACAAGGCAAAATAACTGAAATCGAAGATACAAATGGTATGAGAAACCAAAGCCTAAAGAGCTGATCAATCGAACCACGAAAGCAGTAGAACCAACAGGATAAACCTCCCCATAATGTGGAAATGGGAGAGGGACAGAAACACTGAAAAGGATAGCCAAAAACAACAGCATGATGAAGAACCAAGAACATCAAAGGTGCTGAGAAACATCATCATGAGGCAAATGTCGTGGAAGGAACACTCACTGGACAAAGGAAGATGGCAAACAACAGGCAAACATCAACCCCCTCATGGCACTTGATCAATAGTGCATGTACAACAAGACACAAAATATGCAAGATTCCAAGTAAACAATGCATGATGGCACTTTTTCTCAGTGCGTTTGCATAAATACAAGCTACAATGATAAGAAGACTGAAAATAGAAACATGAACCAAAATAGAGACATCCTACTTAGAGAAGAGATCCCAGGACCTGAAACAACCATGATATCCACCAGAGTGCTAAAAAGAAAAAAATTGAATAAAATATGTATGGAGCAGAATCTAGAAATAAAACTCAGATGGCTAGAAATTACACAACACATGCTTGCCAAAAATATAAATTTTTTGAAAAACGGAGGTCGGATGCTAATTCTATGGCTCCCGAAGTGCAAAAACTAGACCTCACTTTGACTGGAAAAAAACATAGTCAAACAAAAAAATGGGAAAAAAATGCCAACACCATGAGGTCGGCCTCGAAACGAGCTTTCCGACACCTATTCATTTTCAAAAAAATGACTCCGTATGCCCAAGATAGGGCCAAAAAACCAAACCCCCCCTGAAAAAGCCAAAAAAGGGAGTCTCGTGGCTTGTTTGGGCGGAGGTGGCTAGGGAGCGGCACTCCGGTGGTGCTCTGGTGGCGGAGAGGGCCACACAGAGGGAAGTGCAGCCGGTGGCAGAAATGGTCAGGCTGAGCTGTTTCTGGCGGCGGGAGACCAGCGACGGCAGGGTCTGGGGCAGGCGGGAAGGCCAGCGGCGAGGGCCGGGAAGCGGTCGACGGGCCAGGGGCTGAGCGGGGCCGCTAGGGCGGCAGTGGGCCACAAGCGATAGCTCGGGGAGCTACATCGGCTGGTGGCAGGGGAGGCCGGGGAGGACCAGCGACAGGGGGTCAGGAGGCGGCAGCTGGGGAGCGAGGGGCCAATGGCGGTGCAGGCCGCCAGAGGAGCCTAGTGGGCGGTCGCCGCAGAATGCAGGGAGGGCGGTGGGGGCCGGAGGGGCCACCAGCGGGGGCCACAGAGGCCAGACTGACAGGTCCGACAGGCCTGTTAGTCCGATACCCTACGGTACCCACAAACCTCAACCCAAAAAAAAAAAAAATTCTTAAAAAGAAACAAAAAACCCCTTTTTTCACTTTTTTTGAAAGAATTATTTTTTTTAAAAGCAAATTTTGGCCTACATGCTGTAAAAAGGCAAAAAATAATTTTATTTTTAAAAAAAAAAATTTCTCAATTTGTGTGCCAAGGTCGTACAACTTGGATCTGAGAAAAAAAATGCTCCCAGAGGCTCAAGAACCAAAATAGGTCAAATTTTATATGACCATAGGGGTTTCTAGGCCTTTTGAGCATGATGGTGAGGTCCGTTTAGGCCCAAAGTGCTCAGAAAAAAATCTCAAACCCTAGGTACATAAAAAATTCCTGAAACCCCAGATCTACTTCCAAAGCCAAAAATCTCAAAACAAGAACAGATAGCTGCAAATCTGAAGCTCTGATACCATATAGGAGTTGAGAAAATACAACACCATAGGAGCCCAAATAATCTCTGCAAGCTGAAAAACCTGTTACAAGGAGAAGCAATGAAGCAAATCACAGAAGGAAAGAATACACAGGAAAAATATGCTCCAAAAGATGAGAGCTCAATAATCTCCAAAATGTATTGTCAATAATAATCCTTCTTCATTCCATGACAAGAAAGAACTCAACCTTTAATAGGTCAAGAAACCCTAAAAGGGAAAACCTAAGTTTGCACATAATAATTAATTAAAATAATTAATTATATGCGCCTAAAGTTAGGTTAAGTGTAAAAGAGATAAAGGGAACTTAAATAATTAAACAAATAATGTTTAATTAATCAAGTAAATACCTGAATACTCTAACATCTATTGTAGATTAAATGTACAATTACTGCAATGTACTAATATAAATATATCAAAAATACTTAAAAGCTATAATTTAGAGAACAATGATGTACTCGTGCCTGAGATGCTTCTCCAATGGACTGAGGATGGCTCACCATCGATGGAGAAACTGTCGCTATTACCTATACCAAAAATGTTCAAAGATTAAATACAATTAATATAATGATAAGTATTGTAGGTTAAAAAAAGTAATGTAATATTTCAAACAAAATTGTATCGGATCTTGAGATGCTTCTCTAGTGCACGAAGGAGGGTTAGCCATTGATAAAATAGGTATGGATATTTCCTGTATGAAAAAATTATAAGATTATAATATATCACAAGTTCACATGTACGCGTGCATATAATCATGAAATCAAAAAAATAAAGTAGAGATGCATACCTCCGCCCTCTCTTGATCCACGGGCGAATCAGGTGCATTCAACAAATCCACATAGTTGAATGGTTGTTGTACATGTAAAATAGACAAAAAACACTAATCAATCTACAAACCTCAACTAATACTTGATTTCAACATTTTCAAACAATTGTACAACTAAAAATGTGTTCAGTTACCTTCTTCCCACATTTTGGCATCTTCGAAGAATTCTTTTTCTTAGGATGAGCCCTACACGCAGAGGGGGTACCCTAAAAAAACATAATTAACATGAGTTATTAGTACAGATAATATATTAAACATAATTTTAAAAATCTAAAATGAAATGACTTGCATATTCCATCAAAACAATAAATAAAAAGGGTTGTACAAAATATGATACCGTATAGCCTTATAGGCCAAAATCGATCGCTGAGAGCGTGATGTCATCAATCTGGGACATTTGGTCCCCTGTCAACACCTACAAACCAAAAATTGGACCACACATTAAAGATAGTTAGTATATCTTGTATTTTTTTGAATTCAAAGTGTACTATTATATTTTAACATGTTACAAAATTTATACCTCAGGCATCGAATTTGCAATTGTAGTAACTGGGGGAGGAGTATGGGATACCGTTGTTGCATCCTGAAATGCATATTATTTGTCTCAATTTAAATCGATGTATAAATGAAAATTCATTTATGTAATTACAAATTTAAAGTGACTGGTAAATAAAATGCTATGAATTCAAATCAACACACCTATGTCTATCACTCATGGGCAAACACCATGTCCATCAACTCATCTGTCGGCGTGAAATCCTCAATCGTGCGAGCCTGACATATACTCCCGCAAATCATGCATGAATGAGATGTGGATCCATCTGAATCATCTATCCCCAAGCAACTGACACACATATGCTGGATGGGCTCTCTGTCACCACCTAGAGAAACTAATGGCTCGTCATCCAATACAATAGGATGTGCTAACGATGTCCCAATCAATGTTGTGGCCGTCTGAAGAGTCTATAGCTCCATCGACTCTTTTAGCTCTACTGGGACAACATGATGCACCTTGACATTGGGTGCTGGGGGCGATGACTCTCTGCGGGTAATTGCCTACGGGCTCCAATTCTATATTGGGTAGAGCCACCACCTCTACCATGGAACTCTCTCATGTCAAAATAGTTTGGGTGCACATTGAGCACAAACTCACAATATACTTTTTTGAAAAAATATAATGGCACCTCGTAATTATTACAAGGTGGATCATCAAAGACCATCCACCACCTCTGCCAAAAAATATTCTTCATCTGCACATTGGTACACCAATGTATGGGAAACCTCTTTGCATTAAGAGGTAATGATTGACCAGTTTTGGGATCAATGAAAAATGGCACATATTTATTGTTTACTAATATTTTTGTTTTTTTACTCCATCATATGATAGCCCATCGACATAGAATTGATGACACCGATCCCTAAAGTTTCCCCATTTGGTAATTTGTGTGGAAATAGTTATGGCACCACTAGCTAATGTTTCTAGGCTAGTGGCGAGGGATTGATGATGCTCAAGTTTGGATGTTTTCAATTTAACAATCAGTCTATTGATTTTAGACGTATTTTGCCCTAACTAATTAATTAATTGCTCTTGTGTTTCAGGTGTGCGGTCAAAAGGAGGAATTGGGGGTGTATCTTGTGGGTTTTCAAGAGGTGCATTTGGTTGTTCTTGTTGTGGATTAGAAGAATCTAGTTTTTGAAACAAAAAATAAAAAAACCTAATCAAAATTAATGAAATTAAATTCAAAATGTAAAACAAATTAAACAAACGGGAAAGAAAGACAAAAATTAACAAATACTAACCTTGATCTAGAGTGTCTAGAGGAGAAATCTAGCACCCTGTTTGCGGTTTAGGAGAGAAAATGAAGAAAAAACAAACTAGAAACGCGTTTTTCACAGGAAAATAAGACCTTGTTTTTTAAAAACTTTTTTTGACAGGCACCGCGTATGTAGTTCTTTTGGGATTATCAGCGCATACACGCTCATTTTCCTATAAGTAGCGTGTACCCACTCATTTTCCTAGAGGTATCTTGTACGTGCTACTTTCCCTAAAAGCAGCACGTACACGCTACCTTCTCTAGGCTCGGAAACAACAAACCTAAGCGTGTGCGCAGTCATTTCAAATTTTAGAACCACTTATGCACTGCTTGTTTTTCCATGTTTTTTTGGGTGGTGTCCACTTTTGTGACCACCATCTTTGTGCACATACCCCATTGACCTATACACAGTTTGATCAACAACATGAGTTTCATCCACTTTAGATAATTTACAGCCAGTAACCATAGGAGTACGCACTGCATTGCATTCAGCCATTTGAAACCTCTTTAGCATATCTTTGGCATATTTTGTTTGTGAAATAAAAATGCCATTTTCAAGTTGAGTAACTTGAAGTCCAAGTAAAAAAGATAGTTCTCCTAACATTGACATTTCAAATTCAGAAGTCATTATCTTGGAATTTTTTTTAGATAGTACATCATCATTACTGACAAAAATAATGTCATCAACGTAAACTTCTACAACAAGAATATCATTACGTTCTTTCTTGATATAAAGATTTCTATCCACACTACCTCTTATGAAACCATTTGTTATCAAATGTGAATCCAACCGAGAATACCAAGCTCAAGGAGCTTGTTTAAGGCCATAAAAAGCCTTTTTTAACCTATAGACATGATTAGGTTTGTCTAAAGCAACAAATCCTTTAGGTTGTTCCATATATACCTCTTCTTCCATAAATCCATTCAAGAAAGCAGTTTTAACATCCATTTGGTAAACCTTAAAATTTTTAAAGCAAGAATATGCTAAAAATATTCTAATTGACTCAATGCAAGCCATAGGTGCAAAAGTCTCACCAAAGTCAACACCTTTTTGTTGAGCATACCCTTTGCACACAAAACGTGTATTATTCTGTACCACTTTACCACACTCATCTAATTTATTTCTGAAAATCCATTTTCCATAAGAATTATGTTTTTATTGTCATGTCTTGGGACTAACTCCCAAGTTTTATTTTTCTCAATTTGACTGATTTCTTCCTGCGTTGATTTCAACCAGCAATCATCATTCAAAGCATCATTAAAATCCTTAGGCTTAAATTCAGTTATTAAATAGAATTCTTCAGTAATTTGAGTTTGTTCATCATGTTTGACTCTTCTTCTTGTTAAAATTTTAGCATCTTTATCCCCAATAATCAAATTTTGAGGATGCCTCTTAGTAATAATTCTGGAGGGTGTAGATAGAGGTGATGTTCTGATTGATTGAAAAACAGGTTTTAAGGACCCGAAACCATTACATCATAGAAAGAAAGAAAGTAGTGAAAGGAATAAAAGTCCACATACAGAGCAACTGGCCAAAAGACCAGCGAACAGAAAGAACAACTAAACAACAAAAAACAGCAAAGAGACCAAGGAGACACTACATAGTAATTTTCTTTAGCAGATCATCTGCCTTTATCACCAGCTCATCATAGGTCACCCCGACTACTTTCAGCTCCTCCAGGTCCTTATTCACTTTCTTTTCCTTCCTCTTGCCTCTGGTGCGGGTTCTAGGACCTTGGGCTTCCCCTGTTCCTTTAGCATCCAGGTCAATTTCCTGGATTTCCTTGTCATCATCAAGCTTGCTAATGAGGGTATGGGTTTTATTGGCCGAGATTTTTAGAATGCTAAGGCTCTGCTCCGCGATGTTCTTAAGGCACTCTCAATATTTTCCACTTTGGTGACTATGTCCGAGAGCGTTTTTTCACTAGTTTTCGCCAAGGTTTTTCTATCCTGTATCTCCTTTTCAATCTTCTCAAACCTAGGGTTAAGGGCATCTCTGATGTCTTCCACTTTAGCAATAGTGTTCTTCAGATCCTCGATATAATCAGCCATAGTATTCCCCTCTCCAATGTTAATGGTCTCTAGGATCAGGACTTTGTTGCAAAGTTTTTTGTACTCATCCGCAACTTTCTTATACCCATCAATAAGCCATTCAATAGTTTTCATAAAACCATTCAAGGCCTCGAGAGGAGGGCCAGAAGAGGGAGTCACTTTTCCAGGGGTTACCTATTCATTTTTAGGGATATGGAGGGCGGAAATAGTGTCGGCGGCCCTGAGAGTCTCCTCCATTGTCTCCATATCCAGGTTGTGCTCAACTTCCAGGGTCCTAGTTTGCTTGTCATCTTCCGGTTCCTTACTAGTCTCCTCTGGTTCCTTTCCAGTCTCCTCTATTTTCTTATGCTTCTTCCGGGTCTGGGCTTGGTTTTTACTTTTCTTCTTCAGCATCCCCTTAGGTTTTTTCCTCTCTTAAGGAAAATCATAATACTCTTCTTCCGAAGAGATACTAATCAAGGGTTTTCTTTGAGGTTTTTTTCTTTTAGAAGAAGAGGGTCTTGATTTCCTCTTCTTACTACTCTCATACTCTGAGTCATTAGATCTATCCTCATTATCAGTCGAGGACTCATTATCTGATTCCTCCTCCAAAAAATTAGAATCAGACATATCTTCCTTAGAGTCCTCAGAGAGCTACATCCGGTTGATTTGACTGGCCTTTAAATGGTCATAAATGAGGACCATAAGACCTTGGTGCATTGCGGTATCACCCCAAGGATTTTCTTTGTAGGCTTTTAGGGAGGCATTCATAGAGAAGAGCAAGAAGTAGGGGAAATTCACCTTATCATTATGCCTAAAATGGTTTAACAGAACAAAATGATACCCATAGACTTTCGTGAACCTACCATCTAGAATTATATACCACATTAAAACAAAGAGAATTTCTCACCAGGGTTTTGCAAAAGCCCTAGGCGGGTAATAGGTTTTACTCAACTTTACCAGTTTTTTCTTCTCTTTCTTTGTAATCGGGTACCTTTCAATGGCTTCCCTGCTGACCTTCCTGTCTCTGTAGAAGTTGTAGCCCTCCCTGTTGAGACCCGTAGCTTTAGCTATTAAATCTTCGTCAATTTCCACCATTTGGTCACCCATTTTAAGCATGCCCTTCTTCCAATTTTTGCAGAAGAAGCTAGTTACCATTCCATCATGGTCGTGGAGTCTCTCTATGAAGCTCAAAAGACCACCCTTTTGCAAAATTTCTCACACCTCTTCTTTCTATTTCCACTCCTTGCAACTACTTGGCCCATATCGTCTCCTATTTCTGCCCATGGTGTCGTTTCTCACAGCCAAATTTTGAAATTTACAGAACTGGTAAAACAAAGAGCTTTTCAGAGCTAAAACAAATACCTAGAAAGCGTGTGTGGTCTTAATGATCTGATAGATTATAAAACACGTTTTGCTGGCTTTGATGTTATAATGAGTGGTTATCTCATTATAGAAGTAACTCGAAGTGCTTACTTCAATACTTATCATAATTGCCCTATCAATCAAGAGTCTTTGGGGTACTTTGATATCTTTCATCAATTATGATTTGTCTGACATCTTTGGGGAGACCGCTCTCACCTATCCACGTGGTAACAGTCTCATTCTTAACCCCCACATTTGCAGCCCAATCAATAGAACAGTTGGCCTCCCGATAGCTATGGGATATATGGCATTTTTTGAAGGTTCTAATGATGTTAATAGCAGAAAAAATTATATTGTGAATCGACCATGAGGGCTTTGAAGTCCCATTGAGGCACTTTATTATATTATTAGAGTCCCCTTCTATCCAAAGATAGGGACAGTTCCATTTTTTGGCTAGGATAATGCCTTGAAGGGCTACCATAGCTTCCGCTTTATGATTGGTTTGAGTACCAATAGGGATAGCAATCATACCTTCGCAAATGCCTCTGTAATCTCTAAGAATAGCTCCACAACCTGAAGGACCTAGGTTTCCTTTGGCTGCACCATCAAAATTGATTTTGAGTTAGCCTTGGGGAGGGGTTTGCCATTTAGCTTCAAGCCTTTTATTGTAGCTGAGATTAGGACCATCAGTGATCTTCATATTCCAAGCTCTTAAGATATTTGACTCTAGGGAGTTATTTGAGTAACAAGAAACCTCCATGGTTCCCATATTTTCCTGGATAGCCCTTTGAATTTTCTGAAAAACAATGTGTTGTTTTAGGGACACATCCCTGAATATTCGGTTGTTTCTTTCCTTCCAAAGACCCCACAAAATGTGAGGAAGAGAGAGCTGCCACATACATCTCAGAAAAGAGTTAGTCCATTGAATTTGCCAGGAGGAGAACAAATCTCTAATGTTACTGGGAAACACCTAAGCTAGACTAAAGCTCTTGAGGAAGCTTTCCCAAATAGAGGCTGAGAAGGAACAGTGGAGGGCAAGATGGTCCACTGACTCTTCCTCTTGAAAGCACAACACACACCTGTTTGGAAGGGCAAAACCTCTACATTTTAGGTTGTCAACAGTAAGGATCTTATTTTGGAGAATAGTCCAGAAGAACAAATTGATTTTGGGGGTGAGATCTTTTAACCAAGCTTTAGACCAAAAGGGATTTATAGGAGGGGGGGGGGGAGGATACAATACATCGAAGACATAGTAAAAATGCCTTTGGGGTCATGTTTCCAAATTAGGGAATCCTCTTCCTTATTCAACCAAATAGCAGACAATTGGGTTTTGAGCTTAGAGAGGCTAGGATGAATACTATCAATGTTCTGCCAATTGTTCCCATCCTAGTAATCTGCCACTAAGGTACCAAAAGAGTCAATACAGGAAGGGGCATGGGAAGCCCACTCATAGGAATCCAAAAGGGGTTTGTCAAAAAGCCAAGGATCCTCCCAAAATCTAACTTTTCTGCCATTTTCAAGTTTCTATGTCACTCCTTTAGCAATCACATCTTTACATTTAGAAACATGGTTCCAGATATGGGAACCATTTATGCTAAAATATGAATTAAGAAAAGAAGAAAGAGAAGAAGACAGAAGAGAATACTTACTTCTCCAAATTTTGCACCATTCAGAATCAGAATGAAACCATCTCCAAGCTTGTTTGGACAAGAGAGCTTCATTTAAAATGCGAATCCTCCCGAGCCCCAGACCACCCTTGCTTTTCGGCTTACAGACCTGATCCCATGCCACCAAAGACATTCTTTGATTTTCCTCAACCCCAGACCATAGGAATCTTCTTTGAATTTTCTCAATAGCTTCAGCATACTTGACTGGAATTCTGAATAGGCTGAGAGCATAAATAGGGATACTTTGAAGAGTATCCTTAAGGAGAAGGAGCTTACCAGCTTGACTTAAGAGAGCCCCTTTCCAACCTGCAAGTTTTTTGTGAAATTTATCAACTAGAGAACTCCAAAAGGAGTCAAGAGGGGCTATCCCCATGGGGAGTCCAAGGTAGGTAGCAGGAAGGTTGACAATCTTACACTCCAGAATTCTACTGATCCTTTGTTGTCTTCTCTCAGGGGTATTAATGAAAAGACATCACTTTTGGCCCAGTTAATAAGATGCCCCATTGCAAATGCAAATTTGCACAAGGTACTCTTCAGTACTTTAGCTTCTAAGATACTTGATTCCCCCATAATTATTGCGTCATCAAAAAACTGCTGGTGTGAACAAATAAGGTCAGCAGAAGAGTGTTGGAGGCCCTTAAAGGATCCTTGCTGCACCAAATTTTCCATGGTCCGACCAAATTTTTTGCCATAATGATAAAAAGGATGGGGGAAATGGGATCTCCTTGCCTAAGACCTCTCGAAGCTTGGAAAAAAGTTGAAGGAGAACCATTGACAAGAACAGCAAAGGATGCAGAAGTGGTAAGTTGAGAGAAAAGATCCACAACTCTTGGGGCAAACCCAAAGGAAGTGAGAACTTTCTGAAGAAGAGACCAGTCAACCCTATCATAGGCTTTGGAGAGGTCAAGCTTAAGGATGAGACCCTGCTTCTTCGCTTTAACAAGAGAGTGAATATTCTCATGAACTGTAATAATGGAATCGAGAATTTGTCTTCCATGAACAAACCCATTCTGCTGGTGTTTAATTAAGGTAGGGAGGATAGACAAGAGTCTAGAAGTCAGGACCTTAGATATGATCTTGTAAAAGGAGTTGCAAAGACTAATAGGTCTGAACTTGTCCAAAGAATCAGCACCTTGAATCTTGGGGATGAGAGCAATAAAAGTACCATTGATTTCTTTCAAGAGTTTTCTAGCCCTAAATAATTCCTTGACCCCATTAGCAACATCAGTCCCAATAATGTCCCAAAACTCTTGAAAAAAGAGCATTGGCAAACCATCGGGTCCAGGTGCTTTGTTTACATCAAAGGAGAAAACAACATTTTTAATTTCTAAGATAGATGGAATGGAAGAAAGAAAGGCATTATTTTGGGCATCAATGAGACAAGGGATGTTCTGAAGAAAAGAGGACTGAGCTTCAACATCCAGACTTTGATCCCTCTTTAGGAGGTCTGAGAAATACCTCTTAGTTTCATTCCTTATTTCATCCTCCTTGACTTGCTCCCCATTGTCCACAACTAACTTGTTCATCCTGTTGGCTGCTTTATGCTTGATAGTTGACATATGGAAGAATATTGTATTCATGTCCCCTTCCTTGAGCCAAATGCATCTCGATCTCTGCTTCCAAAACATTTCCTCTTTAGTAATAATGTCATGGTATTTCTTAAGGATCTCGTTTTCATCAGTAATAGAAACAGTACTAAAACCATCCTTCTGGATCTGGTCCTGTATTTCTTTAAGGTTTTCCTGTATTTTACTGTTAGCCTCAAATATATTCCCAAAGTTGTTCTTATTCCAGATTCGAATGTTGTCCTTCACACTTTTGAGCTTCTTAACAACTTTGAACATAGTCGTTCCCTCAACTTGGATAGTCCACCATTTTTTAATATATTTTTTAATGTCGGGGTGAAGGGTCCACATTTTTTCAAATCTAAAGGGATAGTTTCTCCTTCTATTGATCAGATCAGCATTAAAGGTGATTGGAAAGTGATTGGAACCAACCCGAATATGTGCAGACAAAGAACAGAAGTACTGACTATACCAGTCATAAAAAATGAGAGTTCGGTCAAGACGCACTTGAATAAGGTTATTACCATTTCTCCTATTTGTCCAAGTGAAATTACAACCCTGTATCTCCAGGTCATTAAGAGCTTCGGAATTAATAAAATCCATGAGGGTCATCCTACTTTCTAGCTGAGGAGGACTGCCTCCAAATTCTTCCTCCTCTTTCAAAGGCATATTGAAATCCCTCATAACCATCCAACTGAGATTTTTGAAGCTTTCCCTAGCCTGTCTAATCTTTTTCCAAAAAGAGTTTCTAGCCTTTAAGGTATTAGGAGCATAAATGTTTGTGAGAACCCATGAAGAACCATCTTTAAGATGCTCATATTTGATACAAGAAAAATTACTTTCCTGAGTAATAACCTGGCCTTTAACAGTGTTAAGATTCCAGATGGTAGCAATGCCTCCAAAAGCACCCTCAGAACTACCCCCACTAACATTACCATTTTTTAAGAACTTCAAAGATTCAACTTTTTGTCTACTCATTTTGGTTTCTTGAATAAGAAAAATGTCAGGATTGCTATCTCTTATCATATTCCTAATAATATCATATTTATGGGGATTGTTTAGTCCCCTTATGTTCCAAGAGATTATCTTCATAGCTACTTACCAATTCCTAGCTCCTTGAGAGTTTTTTGAGTTCCATCTGCTATGTTATTGCTGGCCTCCATATCTCTAACTTTGTGGTTAGAAGGTCATCCTGGGGAAGAGGAGACGTATCCCACATCAACTTGAGCTATTTTGCTAGATTTCCTTATCAGAGATGTCGAGGGAGTTGCTGCTTTCTTGTTCCTGTGTTTAGGCTGCTTCCATTTTGTTTCTGACACAGGAGTCGCTTCCGGATTGATGAGGATTTTGGAAATTTCTTCTTCATTACCCCATTTAGGAGCTCTGGAATCAGTTAAAATATTGTTTGTTGCTCTTGAATTCTGATCCGAATCCGAAAGACTCATTCCCAAAATTGCACACTTTTGGGCTTCTTGAATTTCAAAACTAGGTATGGCTACAGAAGAGTCAGTCCTTTCAACTTGGGGATCTGGGATCTCTCCTTCCTCAGGTTGATAGTCTCTAGCTTCCACTACCTTGTTTTTATATGTGTCATCAACCACTTTAGCTATCGCATTTGGAGGATCGTTCAAATCCTTTTTTTGAGTTGTTCTTATGGGATTGGCTTTGGTTGTTTCATTTCTCTCTGCTTCCTATATAGTGGGACTGAAGATAGAGTTTGACGCTTCCTTCTGTTCCCCCAAAGGAGAAAAGCGATTGGAATTTTCTTGCTTATTTTCTGTGTTTTTAACTTGCCATACCCATTTCTCTGGCATATTCTGACTTTCAATCTGAGGTTTGAGCTACTTAGGCTCCACCTTTTGCTTTTTTGGGCAGGATTTTGCCCAATGACCTGCTTTTTATAGTGGAAGCACACAAAAGGAATAGTTTCATATTCTATATGTTGCTTCTAGGTTCCCAGTTTTGAAACTAGGTCAATCTATTTCGCCATATCTGCCTTAGGGGCTACTCCAACACAAAACCTTGCATGGATTAATCTTCTTTTTGAAGCAGTGACTGGATCTATAAAGAGCAGCTCGCCAAAAGAACTTGTTATTCCAGAGAAGATACTTTCTGCCCAATATTCAAGAGGCAATCTTGGAAGCTTTATCCAAACTGGAACTTGGGCCAGAAGAGAATCGTTCATGTTTAGTTTCAGATGCCATTTTCTTAGAACCAGTGTTGTCTTTCCCACCATCCAGGGACTCCCACACAAGATCTTACCCTTATCTTCTTCACACAAAAAGGAAAAAGATAGAAGACCTTTGGGTAATGCCGAGACCTCAACATCTCCTTTAAGGGCCCATTTTCATTTGACAAAGGCCCTAACAACTTCAATGTTGGGGCGCGAACCCATAAATTTCCCTACCAAGGAGTTCGACATACTATTGATATTATGGTCCAGAACCTGGTCAGGGATGGAGATAGAAAACTTACCACCAAAAGGGTCAGAAATGTTCTTAATAGGAGGAAGGGAGGATTTACCAGTTGGTCTAGTTCCAAAAAGGGAAGACCATTTTTTTCCCTCCCTCCCGCTATCCACGGGGTCATCTAGTGGCATGGGCCCCCCATTGGACCCTTCCCCTAGATGCCCAGAAGAATCCGTTGTCACGGCAAACAGAGTACCATCAAACTGTGAGTCAGCAACAACAACTAGGATGTCTGAGGGCTTGTCCTTATCGCCAATAGGACCAATGCCATTGATCTGGCCGCTCTCACCATTGGAACCAAGGTTCTCGCCTTGCTGAGAATTTGAAATTTGAGCTTCTGCTCCTGCCATTTCTTAAAAATTAATATTTAATTAATTTAAGCCTATCAACATAGTTAATTGACTTTAATTGTGTTGTCCTTATTCCTCTCAGAATAAATTAAATCTAATTTAATTAATCTTGTCACTATAGACCAATAATTAATTTATCAATTTATTCCCCTAATCTTCTAAAGTCAACTCAATAATTATTTCCTCTAAACCCACTCAGTTAATTAATTCTAATTAATTAACCTAGTCATGTGATTATCATTATTCTCCAATTTTTAATTCTCACTCATGTCACATCAAACTTTGAATCTTTCAAAGAAATTCAAATTTCTGTGAATCTCTCAATGCATCTTTATTTTGGAATTTTTAATTCCTCAAGTTTGAAATTCAAATTTCTCCCCCCTTTTTCCAAAGGAATTTTATATTCCTGTTTATTTTCTCAAGGCACCCTTGATCCATGCCTTCTATCCAAAATCAATCTCAACCCTTCATAATCAAATCAATCTTGGCCCTTCATTGGCCTTCTCCAATCTATAAATTGGAGTCAATCTTCCTCACAAAAGGATCCACTTCTCATGTACCCTCATGCTGCTCTAATCTCCTCTCATCCTCTTCTAATCCTTACTCAAATCCAATAATCCAATCCAAGTATCAAATCCTTCAATCCAACTTGTTGAGCACAAAGGAGATCATTCCACATCCAAGATCAATCAAAGGAGCACATCAAGTGGAGCATTATCAAGGGGCCCCTTCACTTCATCAAGCTCAATCCGAAGGAGAAGGTAAAATGGTCTCTTCATGATATTTTAGCATTTTCATGTTTATTTCATTATGTTTTGATCATTTTACCTTCTAATCCATTTTCCCCTCTTCATTCTGGCATGCCTAGTGGGATCCATGTCCCTGAATTTAACCTCTTTTTGCAAGTTTTTGTGAATTTTTTTCGTAGGTTCATGTACCAGCACGAGCGCACGTACATTAGCATGAGCGTTTCTGGATCAGCATGGCCGACTGTTAATCAGCGCGACCACCTCGGGTTTGGCGTGACCGCAGGAAAAATTTCAAAAATTTTGGGCGCCACTGTGTTTCAGCGCGACTGCCTCGGCTTCAGTGCGTCCGCCTATAAAATTCTTCTATCTCCTCCTCATTCTTCCTCTTCTTCATTCTTCTCTCTTCTCGCTTCTATTTTTGTTTCAGTGTGACAACTCTATGATTAGCGCAAGTGTTTTTGTAAAAATTCAAATTTGAAATTTTTAGGCGCTAACTGTAATTGTATCAGCGCGAGTGCCCGCGTATCAGTGCGTGTACCCACGTCTTAGCGCGTTCGCTTGCGCATCAGTGCAAGCGCCTGCTAATCATCACATCTCCATTTTTTCATTTCTTGTTATCTATCTATTCAAGTTTTAATAATCTATCTGTTAGCACGAGCACCCATGCATCAGCCCATCTGCAAATCGACGCCTGCAGGAATTATTCTATTTTTTCGCCATATCTGCTTCATCTTCATTCTATTTTCCTCCAAAATTCACTAGATCCCCCAAATTTTCATTTTGCACATTTCCTTCCTTGGGGACCTTATCCCAAAATCCGCTTTTGGAAGCCCAAAATCCCACATTCCTCTATTTTTAGGGTTTGCCATAACTCCTTCCACTTTTACCCAATCACCTCCAAATTCTCCCACATTGTCTATCTCCAATTTTTACTTCTTTATCCCTCTTGGACAAATTTTTTCCATTCCTTCACCTCTCCTTCAAAATCCCCATTTTACGCTTGCCTATCGCTTGGAAAGTGGCAAAAACCTAGTCAAACCCCATTTACCCATCAAAGTTTCCTCCAAATCCACATTTGTCATTAGTAGAAAAGTTTTTGTTCATGTTTTTCTACTCATTCCTAAAAACTCAAAAAAAATAATATTTTTGTCATTTTGTTGTCTTTTTGCAGGATGCTTGTTGAAGACTTCATTTTCAAACTACTAATCAAGTTGTTTTGCAGGTTGCCTAAGGAAATCCAACTAAACATTGTGTTTTTCTTAATCATTTTATTCTAGGCACCTAGATCTTAATTAGGGATAAAAGAACTCTTGTTTTTTTGTGTTTGAGGAAAGTCTAGAGGTAGGAGAGTATGCTCTTGTCTACATAGACAATCAGAAATCCCAACCCTCGAACCTTTTCTTGTTTGATTGCATGCTTACCCTTAGCGGGCCTGCCCTCCCAACTTGCTCTTTGAGAAGGTAAGAGGGGAACAACCCAAGCGAGTACACTCGGACCTGGGGTTCCCAACTCACTATAATAAATAGGTCATTGACTAAAAAAGGGTCAATGGTTGGGGCTATATGAGAGTTCACTCTCATATTAGGTGCGTAGTAGGATCCTAGAGATCTCAATCACGCTTGCGTGACTACTAAATTTTTGGTGCTTTGTTGGGCTATAGGCCTCAATTGCGCTTGCGCAACTTCGAAGGGTATCTCCTAACGGGAAGACTTACTAAACACCTTGTTCATAGTGGCCAAAAACCTTCTAGTCATTGGTGCAGGAGGTCGGACCTTCAAAGCAGCCCAGATTTTTACAGCCCTTAGTAGAGACATAAAGTTTGCCATGAGAAGTTTTTATGGGAATTGATGTTTGGCTGCCCCGAGAAGTGAGTGTTGTGGAGGGGAGCCAGTGGGATCAAGCATCTAAGTGTCCGCTTTGGGTAAGCATAGCTAGGAAACCAATTGGGATCCATTGACTATTGTCTTTTCTCACCATAGGATATGTTGTGAAGGAGCATGAGTGTCTTTTGAGTCTAACTTATTTTGACCATTGTGTTTTCTTTACTTGACATCTCTTTCCAAGTCCATCCCCCACAACCAATCAATCATCCCTCTTTCCAAACTCCATCTTGTCATCATCCATTTCTATCTATCCAAGAAATTCTCCAATCTCCAATCCACTTTCATCCATTCAAACAATCATCCTTCCTCAACTAATATTCATTCTTCCTCTAATCCAATCAAATCTCTAAAATTCCAATCCAAATCCAATCCAAATCCAATTCTAGTCCAAATAAAATCCAATTCCAATTCCAATCCAAATCAAATCCAAATCTAAATCCAAATCCAAATCCAAATCCAAATCTAATCCAAATCCAATCAAATCCAACCTAATCCAATCTAATTCAATTCAATCAAATCAAATCCAATCAAAACCAACTCAATCCAATCCAATCCAATCCATTCAATCAATCAACTAATCCAATCAAATCAAGTCCTAATCGAAGGACCAATCTAATCAAACCAAGTCCTAATCCAAGGACCAATCCAATTGAACCAAATTCCAATCCAAATCAAATCCAAACCAAACCTATCAAATCTAATCCATCATCATTCCAAGCCAAATCCAAATCCTCATCTTCATTTAACATCATCTTCATAATCTTTCCCAATTCCAATCTAATCCTTCACTCTCAACATGACTACCCAAAATTTCAAAGCTTTGTATGAGAAGATGCTCATGGAAATTCACGAATCTACCTACCAAGTTAATCCCATAATCTCCCATCATACCTTCACCCATCCCATCTCAACACATTGCACCCAATCCCAATCTATACCATATTTCTTATCCTTCCTCTACCTTCGACAAGGGAAATCCATCTTATCCCCCATCCATATCTCCATCTTATTCCCCATCCATATCTTCATATTTTCCCCCATCCACATACTCCTCTAGTATACCTCCATATCCCCCCCCATCTACATCCCAATCCCCATCCTTCTACAATGCATACATTACCTCTACTCCCCATCCAAACCCTTTACTCCATAGTCCTCCAATCATTAATCTTAATCCTCCATCTAATCCTAATCTATCCAATTCCAATCCTAATCATAATCCTCCATCTAAACCCAATCCTAATCCTCCATCTAATCCTAATCCTCCAAAATCCATATTGTCCATGTCCTCCAAATCCATCATCCATAATCTTATCCAAGACATGCTAGCAAAGGAGACAAAATCCTCACCTCAAAGCAAAGTGGCCAAGTCTCCTCAAGTCCTCCATCCACTCCAATCACCTCCACCTCAAAACAAATCCCAATCCCCCACACTTAATGATACCCCCATTTCTCCATCTACTCACATCAAATCTTTCATATCTTCCTCCATCACACAATCCCACAACTCCAAACATGCCAAAAGCTTGTTCTAAAGCATGCTAGCATAGAAACCTCTCCATCTCATGATGCATCTCCCTTCACTCCATCTAATGATCCCAATCCCTACACTCCCTCTCATGATCATATGATTCCTCTATCATCGCATGATCTGTTACTATTTTCTCAATACATTAGCTTTCCTTGTTGGACCTAACATGATCCTCTTCCATCTCATGATCCAATCACCCCTCCCGCTCCATCTCATGATAATCTCTCTAGTCAAGATCAAAGTATCCCTTCATCTCCATGTCATGATCCGAATCCATCTACACTTAAAAATAATTATTTTAGTTATTTTTAATTCCTCACATAATTAATTCTGATTCTAATCATGTCTTATACAGGATGAATCCTTCCTGAAACGAGACATTGTGATCAATCATGTCTTATATAGGATGAATCCTTCCTGAAACCAGACACTCTGATCATGTCTTATACAGGATGAATCCTTCCTGAAACCAGATGCTCTGATCATGTCTTATACAGGATGAATCCTTCCTGAAACCAGACGTTGTGATCAATCATGTCTTATACAGGATGAATCCTTCCTGAAACCAGATGCTCTGATCATGTCTTATACAAGATGAATCCTTCCTGAAACCAGATGTTGTGATCAGTCATGTCTTATATAGGATGAATCCTTTCTGAAACCAGACACTCTAATCATATTAATTAAATATAATTAATATTGTCACTCATGTGTAAACCCCTCATCCCCTTGCACTCTACACTTGGGGGCAAGCTTCATCCACATAATCCTCCCATCCATCAACATCATATCTAAGTCCATTCTCCTATCCTATCTTTGATCTTGACTATCCTATCCATATCCTCCATCTCATATCCCTCATCCTATCAAAATGAATCCTCCATTCCCATCTTTTGTCTTGATCATATAAGGGGCAAAATAATGTATATGCATGCATGCTTTGGAAAATAGAAGCCTTAATCCTCTACCATCCATATCCAATACACATTATCCTTCCAACTCATACATATTTATCCACAATCCTTGCATCCTTAAACCTCTAGTGTGGGGCATTTCCCTCCTTTGCAGCATAGTCCTTGGGTCTCCATCACTCTACCCTCCATCCTTTATCCCTCCATATCCATCCACTCCATCCACATATCTCCTATCCAAACAATAAATCCCTCATCCATCTATCCTCTTACCAATCCTTGGTTCTCCCTTGTCATTGGTTCAATTCAATCAAATCCTATCCACCAATCCACCCCATCCTATCCAATGTCTAATCCAAACCTATCTCATTCAATCATATTCTCCATCTCTTCCAATTTAATCAATAATCCCATCTTCAATCCAATCCTATTCAATCATCCATCCCCCCTTTTTCATCATATCTAATCATTTATCCTTCTTCTAATCCTATCCAATCCATCAAACTGAGCTTTCCCCATCTAACTGAGCTCACACTGACTTGTGCCTAATCCAAGCACCCATCCATACTAAGTTAATCAAATCAAAAGCAACAATCCTCTCACCTATAGATCTTGCACATCCAGCTTGTCTTTTGTCATCCATCAATCAATCCATCACCCTGCCCATTGGGATGTATCCTTCCCTAGTCCGACAGTTTATCAAAATCCATGTCCTACTCTTGGCAAGAGATAACCGTTGGTCATGTGCATGTTGTTTGCATGCTTGAGCTTTTCGCTTTGTTTTCATCTTGTGTCCCAAGACTATACTTGTTAAGGACTGCCTTGATCATCCTATATCTTGGTATGTCTTGGCTGGTGTATAATGGGGCATAGTTTTCATGGCATGGTGCGTTTGAAGGTCTTCCTTGTATGAACACTTGCATGATTGTGTGCAAGGCATTCCTGTTTGACTGAGTGTTAGTCCATGCCTCAGATCTTCATATCACCTGGTTCTTATAATCAGTGGTGTAGACTATCCATGGCAATATCAAATCTAGGTTTGCTCTCTATACTTGCTCAACAAGAAATCCAATCCATTTATCATTTCTTTGTCTCATTTCATTCACAACAGTCTAACTCATTCTACTTCCCTCTTTTATCTTAATCTTTTCATTGCTTATTCTTCTAATTCCTTTTGAGAGCACACCCATGTTCTTCAAACCCGCATGTTCTCTCGAGGGGGCATACCACTACTTCCTCGTCATCCTTCCTCCTTATAATTCTTCCTCGTCCCATGACTGGGGCATCATGCTACTAGTCCTTATCCTTTTCTTCCACTATGTTTTATTCTTCTTTGATATAACATCATTTCACGATGCTATATCAAAGAGGGGCAAAATGTAGACACCTAAAATTAATATTTAATTAATTTAAGCCTATCAACATAATTAATTGACTTTAATTGTGTTATCCTTATTCCTCTCAGAATCAATTAAATCTAATTTAATTAATCATGTCACTATAGACCAATAATTAATTTATCAAATAAATTAATTATTCCCCTATTCTTCTAAAGTCATCTCAATAATTATTTCCTCTAAACCCACTCAGTTAATTAATTCTAATTAATTAACCTAGTCATGTGATTATCATTATTCTCCAATTTTTAATTCCCACTCATGTCACATCAAACTTTGAATCTTTCAAAGAAATTCAAATTTCTTTGAATCTCTCAATGCATCTTTATTTTGGAATTTTTAATTCCTCAAGTTTGAAATTCAAATTTCTCCCCCCTTTTTCCAAACGAATTTTATATTCCTGTTTATTTTCCCAAGGCACCCTTGATCCATGCCTTCTATCCAAAATTAATCTCAACCCTTCATAGTCAAATCAATCTTGGCCCTTCATTGGCCTTCTCCAATCTATAAATTGGAGCCAATCCTCCTCACAAAAGGATCCACTTCTCATGCACCTTCATGCTGCTCTATTCTCCTCTCATCCTCTTCTAATCCTTACTCAAATCCAATAATCCAATAATCCAATCCAAGTATCAAATCCTTCAATCCAACTTGTTGAGTACAAAGGAGAGCTTTTCACATCCAAGATCAATCAAAGGAGCACATCAAGTGGAGCATTATCAAGGGGTGCCTTCACTTCATCAAGCTCAATCCAAAGGAGAAGGTAAAATAGCAAGGTGAAATGGCCTCTTCATGATATTTTAGCATTTTCATGTTATTTCATTATTTTTTTATCATTTGACCTTCTAATCCATTTTCCCCTCTTCAATTACTTTAGGACTTGGTACATTCTCCTGCTAAGAGTTATCTGCAACAATAGATTCAAGAGATCTGCCAAGTATTAAAGTAGGCTCCTCTTCGACATCCTGAACATGATTATTATCTAAAAAACACCTTCTCATCAAATGTGATATTTATAGATTCAATGATCTTATTCAGCCTTATATCGAAGCATTTATAGGCTTTACTATGTGTAGAGTATCCTAAAAAGATACCCTCATTTGACTTAGACTGGAAACTGCTAAGATTTTCATCATCATTTTTAATAAAACATTTGCAACCAAAGATCTTAAAATATTTAATAGTTGTAGAATGACCATACCATAGTTCATATGGAGTAAAATTAGACTGCACTCTGATTTGCACTCTGTTTAGGATATAGACTATTGTATGAACAACTTCTTTCCAGAACCTATTAGGCAACTTGGCTTAATCTAACATAGTTCTAGCCATTTCCTTAACTATTATGTTATTTTTCTCAACTACCCCATTTTGTTGGGGTGTTCTAGCAGCAACATACTGTCTTTTAATGCCATGATTTTCACAATACTCAATGAATTCTTGTGAGGTAAATTATCCTCCTTTATCTGATCTCAAACATTTAAGTTTGAATTCTAATTCTTTCTCAACCAATTTACGAAAGATCTTGAATTTTTCAAAGGCTTCTGACTTGTGTTTGAGAAAAGTTACCCAAACCATTCTTGTGTAGTCATCAACAAACAACATGAAATTATTTTCACCATTGATAGACTTTGTCCTAGTAGGACCACATAAATTAGTGTGAATTAGTTGCAAAGGTTTAGTAGAGGAAGGTTCTTTTGATTTCAAACTTACCTTTGTTTGTTTGCCTTTGACACATCCAAAACAACATTTTTAGGTTTACCGAGCACTGGTAGACCTCTTACATTCTGATATTTACTGATTTTAACCAAATTATCAAAGTTTATGTGGCCTAGACATTTATGCCACAACCAGTTATCTTCAACTTGACCCATAAGACACATACCTTCATTTATTTCATGATTTGATGATTCAAGGAGATTATATATATTGCCATGTGTTCTTAGTCATGTTGCAATTGTTTTATCAGATTTTGTTTTGATTGCACAACCTTGTGAGTTGAATGAGACTTTGTACCCATTATCACAAATTTGACTGACACTTAAAAGGTTGTGTTTAAGGCCTTTTACATAATACACATCATGAAGAGGTGTATTATCATTTAGAAGTAAAGACCCTCTACCTTTTATTTGAATCCCAGAATTGTCACCAAACTTTACAACACCACCAGCATAATTTTCAAGTTTCAAGAACTTGTATTTATCTCATGTCATGTGATTAGAACAACCACTATCAACAACCCATAAAGTTTTCTTACTAGAGAGAAAAGTAATTTGAACAAGCATGGATTGTTCTATGTTATTAACTTGTTTGAGTTTCCAAACCTTTCTTGTACTTGATTTATTGTGTCTGCACTCATTTGAAGTATGACTGATAGCATTACACTTGAAGCATCTGACTGTTTGAGGGAAACCAAAATATTGATTTCGACCAAAACTTGATGGTCTAGGCACCATAAATTTGCAGGTGCTCACTTTATGACCAGATCTATTACATAAGAAACAATATCCATTGAAGAAAGGATTAAATCTAAAATTGTTCCACTTTTTTCCAAATAGATGCTCCATATTATCAGTTTTTATATTCTGACCTGCAAAATTTGAGTATTCACCTGTGTTGGTGAGTTGTTTTTGTTTCCCTAGCATGTTATGCAAGCGAATATTTCTTTCATGATCTTCAACTTGATTTTTAAGAGAATTAATCTATTGTTTGAGTGTTAGAATCTCCTGTTCTTTGTTAGAAATTACTGATATGAGATTCTCTATAACTCTTTTGGAGTCATCTAACTCACTTTGAAAAGAGATAGTCAAATTATCTAAACTTTTCTACTGGGAGGAGATGAGTTTCTCGAGTTTTTTAATTTCTTGAAGAGCGCAAAGCAGTTCACCTTCAAGATTTATCTCACAGTTCTTAGAATCTGATTGACTATTGGATTTACTAACTATTTTAATGTCTATAGTTTTAGATGAGTAAATTTCAGCCATGAACAAAGTTTCACCTTCATCACCCAAAGAGTCATCTGACTCATCATCAGAGTCTTCTTTGCAGAGTAGACTCTTTTTCTTTTTAAAATTGTTAAAGTTTAACTTTTTCTTAGGATTGAAAATCTTTTTCTTGTAATATTTTTCAAATTGGTAATCATCATCATTTTGTTCAGTGTAAGGGCATTGGGCTGCAAAGTGACCAGCTCTGCCACACGCAAAGCATTTCAAAGGCATTGGCTTTTGTATTTCTTTTTGAGCTTTCTTACTAATAGATTCTAAAGAATCAGATAATTCTGATTGACTATCCACGTCCTCTTTTTTCTCTATTTTGAATACAGACTCTTTTAATGATAAACTAGCATTGTCAACTTTGTTTGTTCTCATTTCAAATGTAGTCAAGGTTCCTTGAAGATCATCTAGGGTAAGCTTATTGAAATTTTTTCTTTTCTTCTAGGGCAGAAACTTGAGTTTCTTGTTTAGGCAATAGAGTTATTATTACTTTATTAACCAATGTGAATTCATCAACCTCTTCACCTAATCCTCTCATTCCATTTACAACTTCATCAATCCTTAGGAAGTAATCAACAACTTTTTCATCATCTTTCATTCTCATTTCCTCAATCTGAGTTTTGAGGGTGAGTATTTTAGACTATTTGACTTTTTCATTTCCTTGATAGATGTTTTCAAGTTTTTCCCAAATCTCACGTGCATATTTGCAATGCATGATCTTAACAAAGACATATTTCGTGAGCCCACACAATATAGCATGTTTGGCTCTTGCATTCATTTCATTTTTATTTTTTTCCATCAAGGTTTGTTGGTATAGTAGCAGGTACTGTGTATTTACTGCAAACACTATTCTAGACATCTAGGTCTATAGATATCAGATATGTTTCCATTCTGATGTTCCAAAACATAAAATCAGTTCCATCAAATAATGGAGCTCTAGTAATAGACGACCCCTCTTGAGACATGACGAAAGAACTTTCAAGACTAGGATCTATCCTAGGAAGACTTAATAATGCAGAGCCCTATGCTCTGATACCACTTGTTGGAAGTCATTTCACTCTGAGAGGAGGGTGAATCAAAGTGTGATAAATTTCAATTCTAAAACCTAGGCAAACTTAAAAGATCCTTTTAAGTTTTTCTAACACATTGAAGAGGTTTGCATTAGGTTTAAATAAAAGAACTTCTAATCCAAAAAAAAAATTCAATCCTTTCAAGATCAAAGAAGATAGTTCAATATAATTTAACTAAATGATCTACATATGATCTATGTGACACATCTTTTACTACAACTAACAGTTGAAGCAAAAATTCACATGCAATTATCATAACATATTTTACTGACAATAAATTTGTAGATAAATGAATGACATTATGTATCAGAGCCTGACCAAATAAATGAACATAAAATAGTGACCAAAGATTCACAGAAACAATACACAACACAAGAATTTTATGAGTGGAAAAACACTCATGGGGTATAAAAAACACTCGTGACCTACCAGCTTTATTCCATCTCAAAACATCAACTTATCGCAATAGTGGAGTCTCTACTCAACACTTTATTGTAAATGTCAACCACAATTCAAAACAAATTCAAAGATAATGAACCATGGTGGAATATGAGCTCAACACCTTACAAACTTAAGAACATGTGAGTAGTTGCTCTCAACACTGACCCTACAACTGTATTGTATCTGTAGTTCCAAAATCATGGTTAATAACAACTAACAGGAACACTTTCAATGAAAACTAGTTGTAAAATACACTATTGAATAGTATTATAAATTGTTAATCTCAATATTAGCAATACCACAATAGCTCGAGAGTATTCAAAGACAAAAAAAACTCCTTTGAAGACATTTACCATAATCTGTTCAAGACTTCCTTCAAAAACCCTCTTCTTTGTTTTCAAATTTGACCCAAAAGAAAATGACAGAGATACATATCATGATACACACAATTCTCCTCTTCTATTTTTAGATATAAATATACATCTCTTCAAACATCAAAACAAAATTCCTTGTCAAAAACTCAAAAGCTCATAACGGAAGAACTGTTATGGAAACTAATTTTTTAACCAACTAAAACTAGTTAAGCCTTTTAATAAACAATAATCTGAATCTTGGCCTTTTACTTGTTAACTCAAAAAAATACTTGATTATGTCGACCAAAAGTTAAATAAAAAGACTGAAAAACCTATATGGTGCGAATTCATCTTTAGCTCGAAGTCCACTATTCACATGTGCATCTTTTTACATGAACATGTAACAAACCAAATCAACTGAACCGATGAAAAAACTATCTGGTAGAAGTTGTGAGTGATACATAGCAGCTAGGGTTCAAAGATGCTTTAAAAATAAAACTAAAATATGATATGAGAGCCCCAAAGTGAATAACAAATTATTTTAAATTTGAAGAATATCAAGTGCCAACAAAGCAGTGGCTCATAACCCATCCTATGAACATCATAAAACTGCCCACGTGCCAAGTGAAATGATATTTATCAAAGTAACTCTCGTAAAAACCAACTGCCAAGTGGGACAACTCAGCAACATCATGACTTAAGTCATAATTGCCAAGTGTTAGCTAAAAATACTCAACAAAGTACCCATAGACAAAGAGTCATCACGTAAGATCTGCACATAAACCAATGAGTCAAAGATCCAACCTGTCATCTCAATTACCACATGCCAAATGAAACTCATTGGAGCGACAGACATCAAGGACAACAACATAAGGGTAAGACCAACAGATCCCCCCTTTCAAAGTGTAACTCTTCCATTAATTGCATGCACCCATCTCCCTCCCCTAACTCCAAATTAATTAATTCCATTTCATAACTCCCATTTACACATTCAAATTTAAAACTAATAAATATTAATTACTTATTAATAGAATTTTTTTTTAGCACAATAAATTACTAAAATAATAAACTTGAAACTAGACATCACTTGTACACATGCATGAGGATGATTAGCACTAGCTAAAAACAACTAGACTATTCCTACTCTCCTCCCCAACATGGATCACCTAGAAAAACACATCTAGGAACAAGTATCCATGTCCTTTCGCATCATTCTTCTCATGGATCATCTAGAACACATCTAGTGTGTATCCATGCTCTTTCTTTCCTTCTTCTCATGAGCTCATAGCCTAGCTATTTGTAGTTCATGGATAATGTGTGATTTTCTCTTTTGTGTGATTACTTGTGTTCTTGAGATGTCATTTTTGAAGAATGATATCAGTGCTTGAGAAATTTTGTTATCAAGGTCTCTTCGGCTAGTTGACTTGAGGTCTTGTTTTTGGTTCTTAGCTTTTGTGTCTTGTGTGTCTTTTTTTCTTTTATCTTCGATTTCTTTTGTTTGCCTTTTTTATTTTTGTGTCCTTGCATATGTTTGAGTGAGTTAAGATCATAAGATTGGGGGGCTTGGTTCCTCAAAATCAATGATGTCTTATACTCCTTGTGATTTTGCTTTGCATTGCTCCTCCTCTTCATCTCTCTTGCATCTACTTTTTCGTGAGTATTTGTGTAGGCTCATACACCCGCTAAAGTGGGGGCTAAATTTAGTGTCCTAAATTGTACTCCCTTACAATTTGGTCTACATTTGGGGCCCTCACCTTAGTGCTTATCCCCCAATGCTTAATTGAGACTTGATTATGCTTAGATAATGCAAATATGGCCTTGTTTTCACTTCATACACCACATGGCCCCTTAGTCCTGACACTAAAATAGGGTATGACTAGGGCGTGGCACGTTAGTCCTCATTGGGACCATGGCGCCATGCCTTGGTCCTCCCTATTTAGGCCCCATTTCGGACCCCTTGAGCATTTCAAAATTTGAGTAGGAAACCTATCCCTGTGTCAACCTATGCTAGAAAATTAACACTTTTTTCGACAAGCAAGTATATAAGGAGGCTTTTCCCTCTCATTTTGGAACATAAGAGGATAATAGGAGATTCATAAGGCTCCCATGCAAGTAATCTTTCATTCAAGCATTGAAGTATTCATCATCAAGCATTCCTAGAGGTCTTTGAGGTTGCATTCTTCATTCATCAATTATGGAGCAACATTACATCTTTCATATGCAAGCATGTGTGTGTGATTAGGGTTTTGTCATGTGCATGTCATTCCATACAACACATGTGATCATATTCAAGAAGAAAAACATCATTATCAGTCATTGCAGATCTGAGGTATATCCTTCCATTATTTATTTCATTATTTACAATATTTCAATCAAGATTAATTCCTAAAATGGGGTTTGACTTAGGTAAACCCCTATTCCCAACCTATTTCCCTTTCTTTATGTGTGTAGGAAATAGGTATGAAGTTGCAATCTTCAGAACCAACATCATTTACAAAGACAAATCAATCCCCCTTTGGTGTGTAGAAAGTTTAGAGGACAAGGGCGAATTTCGCCATGGTCCTGACATTTTGGGAGCTCTTTCAAGGATTAGGTCCAAATTTGCTTATATTTCTCAAATCTAGATGTGTGTCTTAGCTTTGCATCTGTAGCTAACTGTTTTTGTGTTTTTACCTTCATTTCTAGCACTTCACCCTAATTTCAATAATTCAACTAACAAAAGAGGGCAAATCAAATTTCAAATCTTGAATCCAATCAGTATTCTCAGTCCTTATCCTTGCTAGTTTGTGACTAAATCTATTGGATTCAACCCTCTTTTGAATGTAATTGGTCCTCAAGTAAAAATTAGAAGTTTTCATCCTTCTTGTAGTGGAAACCCTAATTTTTTACCTCATTACAAGCATACCAAGCTCAAGGATCATGTTTCAATCCATAGGGAGACTTTTGAAGAGGACACACAAGTGAAGGATCCTTACAGACCTCTTGTAGCTATTCCATGTATCTTTTCTTTTAAACGTGTAGTGTTGTAAATTGTACACCTTTATTAGTGTGTCTAATTTCACACCCTCCTAGCACCTATTTTAGTTACTACATTTCCTCTATGCATTATAGGATCTTTATTATAATTAATTAATATTTAATTCAATATTATGGGTCTTATTCCACTTTATTACACTATTATTTGGGCCCTTGACTCTAGGTGTGCACTTTATTTCTTAAATATCCCAATTTATCCTTTATCCTACCCTGATTTCATCTTCCAAGACACATTTTGCATATCTATAGATTATGGTTTGAGCCATTGAGCTGGAATCGACATTAGAACCCCATTATCTTGTATTCCCCAAAAGTAAAAAAAAAAGTTGTTGAGACTAGGGGGACCTATCACCGTGGTCCCGCACTTTTTTCCTCAAATTTTTGGAGAATAATTTTGCAATCCTATCTAATTCAATTCCCACTCCATGTGAAAATATATCAAATCTAAGTTCGGCCAAAGGTGATTTCAAATATGAAATCCTTATATAAGGCATCCCTCTCAATTCATTTTCATCATCTCATGTTATGCTAGAACATTATCATCCAATTCAAGAGCAATTCTTCTTCCTCAAGAGAAAATTTGATTTAAGGAGCAAATTAATACATCAAGGCATCTTCCATTTATGTTTTATATATGATTTTATGATCAATTTTATGTGATTTATCATTTTATTGCATTAACACGTGAAGGACTTATCTTAAGAGCATTGCATCACCTATTGAAGGTATAATCATCTGCATTCAAGCATTTCAATTTTAGATCTAGCATTTCCCTCAAAAGGCAACCTTTCCAATTCATTTAAATTTCAATTCATTAAACCCCTATCCACAACCCCCTTTCTTTACTCTTATGTGTAGCTACAAGTACTCGACGAAGATGGAAGACCCAAGACAACATCAAAATCTCAATATAGAGCTCTTCCCAAAATTTGGACCTGGTTTTTTTGGACCAGGGCACTAGGTCGCCCCTGTATTAGGACTAGAGTGTTGGGTCATCCTGGACTTCATAATTTTGCATTAGATTTCATACGTGGCTTCTAAACTGCTTCAGGTTGTAGATTTCTCAATGGTAGCTCAACCTCAAAAGACCAAGGCATTCTGACACCCCCATCCTATCATATTAGCATCAAATTTTGGTCACATGTGCATAGTTGTATTTCTTGCTCAATTTTGTTTCTATTGAAAAATTTATGATTATTTGTCAATCATGTATAACAACTTAAGTGTTTACTTTCTTCATACCTTAGACAAAGTTTTGCATTATTTAAACATGCCTCCATATTTCATTCATTTTTCATAACAGTGAAGGAATATAAACCCTAGAAGTATCACTTGACTCTCATTTGCAAGAGTTAGTCAAATATTATCACTCCTCTAGGTGATTTCATATTCCAAAGTTGGTACGAAAGTGGTTCTTGGTCTTATGTTCTACCCGATTCTATTTTCTTACTATGCATTTCGGTGAATCCTACATATCTTATGCTTACTTCTTGTAATGTGGTGAAAGTTAGGGTTTCCACCACTAGATGTAGTAAAACTACTAATTTTTCTTAGGGGCCAATTACATTAGGGAAATAAAGGAATTTGATAGATTAAATCTAATAGATCTATATTTTGATATGATTCTAGGTGTTTTAGGTGTGCCTCTTCTTTCCCATGAGGTTATTTAATTTAATTATGTTGAAGATGTTAAAAGTATGTTTAATGTGTGTAATTTGAAGGGTTCAGGCATAAACCGTGAGATACAATTGTCAAATGGAGCCATGAACCTGGATCTGAGCAATATGTGAGTGTTTGGATTTGTTCCTAGAAGGTCGACCTAAATTGTTGGGACCAGAATGTCCATCGCTCTAGTCCTTTGAACTTTTTGTTGTCCAAAAGGGAACTTGCTCGTTTCTACGAAGAATGCCAATCTTGAAAATTACAGCCATGTACCTATTTCTTGCACACAAAAAGAAAGGTGAAATTATTGGGAATAAGGGCTAACCTAAGTCAAACCTCGATTTAGGAATGAAACTTGAATGAAATAATGCAATTATTGAAATAAATAATGGAAGGGTATACCTCAGATTTGCAATCATTGATGATGATGCTTTGCTTCTTGGATGTAACCATATATGTTGTATGAAATGGCATAAACATGACAAAACCCTAATCACACACACATGCTTGCATATGAATGCAATTTTGCTCCACAATGTTTGAACGAAGAATATGTAACCTTGAAGATCGTTGGAAATGCTTGATGATGAATGGTTCATAAATGCAAGGAATTGATTGCTTGGAGAAGGAGACTTAGATTAGAATGAATTGATCAAATGTATTTATATAGGGTATCTAGGTCATCTACCGATTAGACCAAGATCCAACGGTCATGTGGAGCCACGAATTTGAATTCCTGCTAGAGAGATACAACCCTTTCCCTATTTCAAAACTGGTCCCAGCTAAGAGGGACTAGGGTGCTGGGCACTTGGACCAAGGCATGGGTGCCCTAGTCCTTCTAAAAAAGGGACCACAATTAATCCCTAGGGAGAAGGACACCCCTCTAGGAAGTTCATCAATGGGTGTGCATGGCATCAGAACTTGAGATTAGGTACAAAACAAACCTAGATATTAGATGAGGATAGGAAAATGCTAAAGTAGGGACACAAACATGAGGTGTAAATTGGCCCGATGACACTTTATGCTACATTTAGCCTCCACTTTAAAGAGAGTGTGAGCCTATGCAAATTCTCATTGTAAAATAGACCAAAGAGATGAAAGAGAAGAGAAATCAAGAGCACAATCACAAGGAGTATAAGACATCACTAATTTCAAGGAACTAAGCCCCCAATATTAGGATATTAACTCACTTAAATGCATGTAAGGGCACACAAAACAAGATAACAACGAAAAGGAAAAAAAATACAAACAAAAGACAAAAGGAAAAAGACACACAACACAAAAGCTAAAAAACAAAAACAAGACCTCAAGTCAACTAGCTGAAGATACCTCAATATTAAAATTTCTCAACCATTAATATCATTCTTGGAAAGTGCCATATCAAGAACACAAGTGATCACATCATAAAAGAGAAAGAGCACACATCATCCATGAACTACAAATAGCCAAGCTATGAGCTCATGAGAAGAAAGAGGAGAAGACATGGATACACATTCTAGATGTGTTTTTCTAGGTGATCCATGAGAAGAATGAGAGGTGACATCGATACACATTCTAGATGTGTTTTTCTAGGTGATCCATGTTGGGGAGGAGAGTACAAATAGTCTAGCTATGTTTTGTTAGTCCCACTCATCCTCATGTGTGTGTACAAGTGATGTCTACTTTTATGTACTAAGCATCCTATATAAGAGTTTGTTTTCTCTAGTTTCAAGCATGCAACAACTTGTGTAAGACGTGAAATGAAAATGTAAAGGTGTCTCTAGTATCATGAACATCTTGTATAAGATTTTATTTTCCCTAGTTTTGAGAATCTATAACCTTGTGTGAGACAAATATATGTTTTTTTTCGAGGACAACTTGTGTAAGAGTTTGTTTGCTTTAGTTTCAAGAATGTGTACCCCATGTAAGACATATATGAATGTTGTGTTTGGTTTTAGAAATGAAGCATCTCGTGTAAGAGTTTGTTTTCTTTGGTTTCGATAATGAACACCTCGTTTAAGACATTGCAAAAATATAGTACAAAGAGGGTGATATGTATGACCCCCCACCCCCACCTTAATATGTCAACATAATATCCCTATGTTGATGTCTTAAGGAGGATAGAAACAAGGTTACCCACCTTCAACACCAAGGAGATATCCTTTAGGCAACAATGTTCATAATTCCAAGCTAAAGAGGGGAATACTCTTTATAAGCAAGGATAGGATAGTTGAAAAAGAGATATCTTGCAACAAGTGTAAAGAGGATCCTTGGAGGACAAGAGATCTTTTCTCAAAATACATCTACCTCCAAGAGGAGAGTCTTGAACAAACATAGCATATTATACCAAAATAATGGAAGGAGAACAAGAATGTGTACCTTTCTCCTATTGTTAGGTAAATGGATTCCTCATGAAGGATAGCACAATTTTCACCCAATGTGAGGGGTAAGTTTATAATAGATATACATTGTGAGATGTAAAGAGGTTGTAGTCAAGGATACATGCCTCTTTCATAAGAGATATTTCTTGATAAAACAACAACTTCACACAAGGAATGACATCAAATCACAAACAAACACCACTCAACAAAGAAAAAGTGGATCCTTAGAAAGGATAAGAGAGATCAATGCACCCCTAGGTATAAGGACAATCAGAAGCATTACACAACCTCTAAGGAGATATTATCTACATATGTAAGCAAATTCACAATATACTCACATGAATAAATATTCAATGTAGGAAAAGACATTAATATATGTAAAATGCAACTCTAAAGAAGAGGTAATATTCAAAGAGAAAGATTTATATGAAGGATCACAAACTCCTCTAAGGAGAGATTAGTCATAAGAGACACACCATTCCATTCAAGAAAGGACATCATAACATGAAAAATGCAACCCTAAATGGGAATAGTGAACCTTAGATAGACATAAGAGATAGGATAAGAGGCAAGTGTGAATTATGTTGTTGCCCCAAGATGTTTGATATTGAAAAAGCATCACCTCTTGTGACATATAGCCCCTAATTAAGTTAATTGTCTTCCCCATAGGATGAGGAGCAACATGATAAAGTAAAAAATGTTATAGAGATTAAATAAGGTGAGGGGCTACCCCATCGTCATCGAATACTTGAATGATATGAGCTATAAAAATTTGTCGAATTATATTTTCCAAATCATTACACTCATTGATAGAATGATCATGTATTTGATGACACTTGCAAAAACAAGGATTGTCCAAATGTTTCTTACAATTATTTCTTTGGTTTTTCAAAGGTAGAGTAATTAGATTGGCTTTAAGGAGCTCATGCAAAATATCCTCTTGTTGTGATGAAAAGTTGGGAATGGATGTAGTAACCATTGGGAGAAGATCTAAGTTGTGATATTTTGAAGGGTCAAGGGGATAAATGGATGAAGAAAGACTATCGTTTGCATGGAAATTTCCCATTCTATCATCATTATTCTTTTTTTTTTTAAGTTGTTGGGAAGGAAGGTCCTTATCATCTAGGGCTTCCTCTTTTCTTAATGTTATGTGGGGAAATGGCTCATCATCTTCTCTACAAATATTGTGATGATTATGAGAGTGAGCAAAATCTAAGGGGTCTGATAAATCAACATTTTGGTCTTGGCCCCCTTGCACCAAAGTATCCTTATTAGAAGAGGTTTGTGTTATGTTGTTTTTCAATGCTTTCTCTCCATTAGAGAGATCATGAATAATAGGAATTTTAGGAGGGGTGCAAAAACTCATTAATTCTTCACCTTTAGGAGTAATACCATGTGTGGTGGGTAAGGTAACATTAAGGAAGGTTTTTATGATATCACCCTCTTCTTCTAGGATCTCCTTATGAGAGGATGGCTTTTTAGGAGAAAGATCAACATCATTCATTAAAAAGTCATCTTGAGGGGAGAGAGTTTTAAAAAGAAGTGTTTATAATTTCATCTTGCACTAAAGGGTTCTTATGAATAGGAGAATCTTTAGAGGAGGGAAAATCATAATTATAAGTAAAAAATTAGGGTTTAAGGAGTCTAGTTCACAAAAATGTAATATGGTGAAAATTAGGGTTTCTACCACTAGATGTAGTAAAACCACTAATTTTGCTTAGGGACTAATTACATTAGGGAAAGATAGGAATTTGATAGATCTAGATTTTGATCAGATTTTAGGGGTTTTAGGTTTGCCTCTTCATTCCCTTGAGTTGATTTGATTTAATTTCATTGAAGATGTTGAAATCAGGTCAAATGTGCGTAAATTAAAGAGATCGGGCATAAACAGTGAGTTGTAGTCGTCAAACAGATCCACGAACCTGGATTTGAGAAATATGCGAGTGTTTGGATTTGTTTCTAGAAGATCGACTTGAGATATGAACTTTTTTCCATGCAAAAGGGAACCTGTTTGTCTTTGTGAATAATGTTGATCTTAAAAATTTCAACTTTGTACCTATTTCTTGCACATAGAAAGAAAGGGGAGATTATTAGGAATAGGGGTTTGCCTAAGTCATACCCCGGTTTAGGAATTAACCTTGAATGAAATAATACAAATACTTAAATAAATAATGGAAGGATATACCTTAGACTTGCAATTGTTGATGATGATGCTTTGCTTCTTGGATGTAATCACATATTGATGTACACTAAAAAGGACACAAGAGACACACAAGTTCAAATGTTAATATTGTTAGTAACAATCAAAATGAAAGACAAATGAACCTATGATCCTAAACATGCATATCAAGAGATATAAGAAGCATATAAAAAGAAGCATGCAAAAATGAAAGAGGGAATGAAAACCCCCTAAGATGCTCCCCACAATGCTCATTTTTGTTCCTCCCTTGTTCCTCTCCTCTCCAAGTTCCACATGAGTGTAGCCCTCAACTTTTAACACTATTTATGGATGTCTTATGAAGATTCAAGATTATGAAAATGAGAATAAATAAGAATGAAAGTGTAAACAAGCTATTTATGAGAAATAACCTTATTAGTCTATGTTAACTTTAGCAAAATAACATAAGCAAATGCTCCTAAATGCTCTTTCAAAATAACTATAAATTTGATGCATACAAGATTTTTGGATACTTTTGAAGAATGAATGGGCTCTATTTATAGGAAAAATAGAGAAATAGATGGTCAAGATTGAGTATTCTTAGTAAGGGTCAGGATTGAAAGCTAATCAATCTATGTGAGGGTTTTCAACCCAATCCCAGGATGACAAATGTCAACATGAGATGGCTTGAGAGGAGGGAAGAAGCATTAAATGCTTGAGATGACATGAAGGTTACCTTAGGAGGGTTTGGTTAGGCTTGAGTTAGTGAATAAAGCCTTTATCCAATGAATAATGCCTTTATCAAATGGACAAAATCTTGTGCAAGAGTTAGTGGGGATAACCATGGTCAAAGCAATAAATGCTTGAAGAGACTCATGAGTTAAGTGGAGGTTGAGCTAGAGGGAAAGCCTATAACCATGTGGGCAAGTTGAATTAACCATTAATGGTTATGTAAGAGCCATAATTGGCTATGTAAGAACCATTAATGGTTTGGAAGACTTTAGGGCTTAACTTGTTGAAGACATAAAGCCTTTAATACATTTCAAATATTTTGGAGGCTTTGAGAAGTGACTTCTCTTTTCTTAGGAATGTGACAATATTTAGGGGATGGGATTAGGCTAATTAGAAATGGATTAGAAGAAAATGGAAGGGGATTTAGGATGCAAGTGGGTTTGGTGGGTGAGAGAAAATAGAATTTTAATTAAAATAAAATTCATTTATTTCAACTAAAATTGTGCAACTTGCATTTGTAGGAGAATGCAAGTGGGAGGGGTTTAGAAATTTAAATAAGTATTTTATTTAAATGAGGAAAAGGGGTTTTAATTAAGTGAGTACCCTTACGTCATGCAAGAGATATAGTGCAAAGGTAGTGTGTGCTTTTGATTGATACTGCACAGTTGATCAAAATTGGTTGGACAATCTAGTGCAATCAGTTGAATTGCCTCGATTGAGTCAAAGTGTGACAGTTGATGTCAGTTAGTCGCTTGGACAAGATAAAGTCTGAGTAAGTGAGTCAAAGTGACCTGTTGTGACTTAGGCAATTGATGCAATTGCCCGATGAAGTCAAGGTACTCGTTGAGACTTAAACAATTGATGTAATTGTCCATTGTGATTGTGTTTGATTGGTTGATCAATTGATAGTGTTTGCATTGTAGGTTGGTTGTGGTGAATCATAGAAGACCCATTGAGACTAGGTCATTGTAATAGAGTAACTGTGTAGATAGAGTAACTTGCTTTTCTTATAGGATGACTAAGGATGGGAAACACAACCCCTCCTATTAGAGATGGATGGTGATGAATGTGGCTTGATTGGGTTGATGGGACACAATGTAGGGTATGCGATGTTGATTATCGAGATGGGGGGTGAGGGGGGATTCAATGTTAGATAGAAGGTATGGAGGACCTAGGATGGGAAATGATGCATGATATGCATTTATGATGATGACCTAGAGAGGGAGGTTCAGGGGATGATTCAATATTAGATAGAAGGTATGGAGGACCTAGGACTCATTCCTATGGAAGAGGATCAACAAAATAGAGTATGCATTGTCATTACCATGTATGAATGATATGCAGTGATATGTTTTTATGGATGGATGGAATGCAATGAAATGCAATATATAAAGATGAGATTAAATGATGATCCATAGATTATTCATAGTGCTTTATTTTCATCATCGAGCATGGTATTATCGATCTTGGCCGAAGTAGCAGGAACCAAGTTTGAGTGTGTCACCTGTAAGCAAGCATCACAGACAAGGAAAGTTCCCCTCCATTCTGCTTCATGTATAAATGGTCGAGGTATACGTTGTAGTCAGTAAGCCATAGTGATCTATGAATGTGTTTTACACAGGATCACGTAGCTTAGTGAGCTTCTCACATAGACACCATTAGTATATGCCCCATAACTTCATTGGAACAATCCATAGACAACAAACAAAGAAAAAGATATAAGGAACCATCCCGGCTACTCTAATCACTTCTGGATATCCTGGAGAAACATAGGAACCTGATATAAATAAATAACAAATTGACAAAGTGCTTATCAGTGAAATAAAATTTTCTTGTCAAAGAAAATGTTACCATGTCTTTGTTTTGGTGAGGAAGGATGCATCCTTGCGAAGACAGTTGTGTGTAGATGTTTTGATTGATTGGTTGATTTGATAGGTGGTCATCATTTGAGGAGCTCAAAATGTTTGTTTGGTGTCCACTGTGATATGTACAAGGAATAATATGTGTTGCAATGTTTTTGATTAATTTTTTTATGTTTTGTCATGTTTTTATGGATTTTGTGAGTGGTTTTGAATGTTTTTGGTATTTTCTGAGTTTTTATGAATGTTTTTGGTATTATTTCAAGACTTTATTCAATGAATCACAAGTAATATAGAATCCACTTCCATAAGTAGGTTAAGAGAATTGCCCCCAGTTAGATGTTGCTATGAAAGTGGGATGCAGGACACATGAAGTAATAACCCTGATTGCAGATCAATAACAAGCCATGGTTTGAATGATAGGTGAATGGATGCAATGGATGTGATCACAATGAGTATGAAAGACAATGGAGCCATAGCCTTTTATGAATGGCACCTGTTTACTAGGTTTTCACCACCGTACTTAACCAAGGTGCCACCGGAGTGGTTTTCACTGTTTGGATGCATGATTTTTCTTTACTATTTTCTTGATTTTTTTGTATTTTCTTTAGGACATTTTTTTGAATATTTTTGGTATTAAGGAGCTTGATGCTCTGCACAACTTATGTATGAAATTGTTTGAGGTGCATGTCGTTGATCGGATCTTCTAGTGGTTCTCCTTCTGAAGTTGCCAACTGATATGCCCCAGACTCAAAGACGACAGTGATGACATGGACCCTATCGATTTGATTCAAACTTTGCTTGATGTTCTCTATTTGGTTGATTATGAGGATTCTCCCTGAGAACCAGATCTCCTACCTCAAATGTGTGAGGTTTGACTCGATGATTGTAGCTTCTGCTCATGCACTGCTAATAGGCTTCGAGGTGATTGTAGGCAACTTGTCTCTTTTCATCAAGTAGTTCCAAGTCCCGAAGATGTGAGACTCGGTATGCTTCATCATCTATTAGATTGTGCAAGGAGACCCATACAGATGGTATTTCAACCTCAATAGGAAAGATGGCTTCTGCTCCATAAACCTATGAGTAGGGAGTTGCACCTATAGGGGTGTGATATGCCCATAGTACTTGATTTAATCGAATGTGCCAATCACCACCAACATCATTAACTATCTTTTTGAGAATACTCAATATGTTCTTGTTTCATGCTTCAGCCTGACCATTGCCTTATGGGTAATATGAGGTGGAAAGGCAATGTTGGATATGAAACTTCTCACAGAGCTCATGAACATCTTGATTTTTAGAAGGGAGTCTGTTATCTGTGATGATGGACATAGTTACACCATACCGATAGATGATGTAATTAAGGATGAATGAGTTGATCTACTTGTTGGTGACTTGGGTAAGTGGAATGGCTTCGATCCACTTTGTGATGTATTCTGTGGCGGTAATGATAAATTTATGACCATTGGATGAAGATAGATGGATTTTACCCACAAGGTCAAGTCCCCATTTACAAAGGGCCATGGTGTTGTGATTGGTTGCAATTTTTGTGTTGGGGCATGCATCAGATCTTCATGAACTTAGCACTTCTTGCACTTTTTGACAAAGTAGTAGGAGTCTTTCTCCATGGAGGGCCAATAGTAACCGACTCGCATGATTTTTTTTGCTAGTGAAGGACCACTTGAGTGAGCCCCACAAATTCCTTCATGTACCTCTTCCAAGGCTTTTGTTATCTCATCTTGTTCCAAACATCGAAGGAGAGTACCATCTAGACTTCACCTGTATAGGATTTTGGCAATGATGGTGTATCAGGTGGTTTGGCGAATAAAGGTTTTTCATGGGTTGTTTGATTGGTTAGGGGGAAGTGTGTGATCATGTAGGTAAGTGAAAAACTCACTGTACCATGGGGAGTCAGAACTGGTAATGCAACATATTATTTTAGTTTCAAGGATATCATAAGTGGGGATCCAAAGTTGTTCTACCAAGAACTCATAGCGTGTTGAATTTTGTGGAAGATCCAAGAGAGATGTAATTTTAGCCATTGCATCAGTAGCTTGATTTTGATCTCTTGGTACTTGCTCAAATGTGATAGTTGTAAATGAGTCTTTGAAACTATCCACCATCCTTTTATACGACATGAGTTTATCATCCTTTGTTTGGTATTCATCGATGACTTGTCGGATGACCAGCTGGGAATCTACATACACTTGTAGCTCTTTTAGATGCCATTGTATAGCCAATCCAAGTCCTTTGATCAAGGCCTCATATTCTATTATATTATTTGTGTAGGGAAAAGTTAGCCTGTATGACTTCGGTATGTTGTCACCTTGAGGTGTGATAAAAAGAATACCTACCCCCAAGTTATGTCTAGTGTATGAGCCATCAAAATATAGCTTCCAGGGTTGTGTAGTTATGATCATGAATATTTCTTCATCCGGAAAGTTGGAAACAAGAGGATGGTCACCTATGAGTGGTGCATCAGCCAACTGATCTGCAATAACCCGCTCCTTGATAGCCTTGCGGTCCATGTACTCAATATCAAATTCACTCAAGATCATAACCCATTTGGCCAAGTAGCCTGTCAATGTTCCCTTGTTTAGTAGGTACTTGAGTGGATCTATTTTGGGAATGAGTTTTACTTTGTTTGTTAACATGTAGTGCCTCAATTTGGTGGCTGCCAAGATAACTGCTAAGCAAGCTCACTCAATAGGTGTGTAATTGAGTTGATACCCTACTAGTGTTTGAGAGATGTAGTAGACAACACATTCCTTTCCTTCTGCATTATATTGTGCAAGAAAGGCTCCTAATGTCATGGTTGTAGCTAAAATGTATAACAATAGAGGTCTCCTTGGATCTGGTGGGATCAACAAGGGTATATTCATCAGGTAGTCTTTAAGCATTTGGAATGCGTGATGGCACTTTGTATCCCATTGAAAGAGGATATTTTTGTGTAATAGATGGGTGAAGGGATTCCATTTATCAACCAATTGTGCAATGAATCACCAAATTTATTGTAGTCGCCCTTGTAATGTCCTCAACTAACTGATATTGTTTAGAGGTGGCATGCCCATGATTGCCTTGACTTTCGCAGGATCTACCTTAATGCCTTTACTTGAGACAATGTATCCTAAGAGCTTCCTTGAGGTTAATCCAAGACACATTTCTTTGGATTGAGACGAACATGATATTGTTCTAATCTGTCGAAGATTTTATCTAGTATTGCAAGATGACCTTCTCTTGTTAATGATTTAGCTAGTAAATCATCGACATAATCATCCATTATGGTGTGCAACATATCGTGAAAGATGACAGTCATGACTCTTTGATATGTTGCCCCCACATTATTTAGACCAAATGGCATCACATTCCAACAATATGTTCCCCATGGGCATGTGAAGTAGTTTTGTGTTGATCATCTAGAGCAATTTTAATCTGGTTGTACCCTAAAAAGCCATCCATAAGAGAAATCATTGCATGACTTGTTGTTAGATCGACAATCATGTTGATGTTTGGTAAGGGGAAGTCATCTTTAGGACATGCTTTGTTCAAATCTCTGAAGTTCGTATAGATACATATGCCCCCATTAGGTTTACCAACAGGTATGATATTGGAGATCCACTCTGCATAATCGATCACTCTGATGAAACCAACATCCAACAGCTTTTTAAGTTCAACTTTGACAAGGATGACAATCTGTGAGTGCATCTTTCTAAGCTTTTGTTTGACAAGTTTAGCTCCTTTTGCTACAGGTAGGTAATGCATGACCAAATTTGGATCTAAGCTAGCCATGTCTACATAAGACCATGCAAAGTTGATTTGGCGCTTCTCGAAGAATTCCATAAATTTTGGTTGTTCCTTAGGAGTTAAGAGAGATGCCAAATGTATTCTGTGAGGAGTCTCGAGATTCTGTACATTGAATTATTTTGTTTATTCGATTAGGATTGTTGATCTCTCCTGATTCGTATTAAAGGGGAGGATGTCAAACCTTTCATCCTCAAGCACCTCGGAGAGGTTTTCACCTTTGGATACACTCTTTGTTTTTACTTTTTTGGGATCAACAAGTTCCATTGTGTGGTTTTCACTAGAAGGTCCATGTTTTATTGTAATATTTTTATAGCTCAAAGGTTTGGCATCTGCCCCAAAGTATGTTGCATTGTTAAGTTCAATGGAAAATCCAACTTTATGATCCCCGCTTGGTATGCTATCCCGCAATTTTAGAAAGTCTATGAGTGCCTCATCGTTATGGAAATGGTCAAGACATGGGGGATTTGGCTAGTTTCATTCAATGAGTTTAGGATGGATGATAGGCATTACCTCATCGATTAACTTGAGTTCGTAGGAGGCGTCAGTGAGGGATAATATAGAGGAGTGAAGTTCATCGATGGTACTCTCCTTTTCAGATTCGGGTGCAGGATTCGACATAGAGCTTGTCGAAGTTTTTGCGAGCTCAGGAACCCAAAAAGTTTTTATCCATGCTTCTCAAGAAACCGGTATATCTTTATGAGGTAGTGGAGGAGATGTGTCTTCCTCATCTAAAGTATTTAGATTCAATGAATCCCATTCCCACTCATGTGAGTCTATCTCAAAATCACTCTCTTGCATTTGATTACTATACCAGGCTGGGATGTCTTTTGAATAGAGTAGCGCATTAGTCACTAGTTTATGTACTATTGGAGGTGGGGTTGTTGGTGTCGTAGGTATTACTAGTGTTACAGATATTTGTTGATAAGGTTATCGGCTATGTTGAAGCTGTTGGTGCTACTAATGTTGTTGATGGGGTTATCAGTGATGTTGGTGCTACTGATGTTGCTAATGGGGTTATCGGTGTTGCTGGTGTTGCTAGTGCTACTAATGTTGCTGATGGGGTTATCGATTATGTTGATGCTGCTAGTTTTATTGATAAGGTTGTTGGTGCCACAAATATAGTCAAGGATTGCATCCTTGGAGTAATTGGCTGATAGATGGGTTTCATGGGTTTTCCTTTGAATCAAAGGAAGAGATTCCTTTTGAAAACCTAGTCCAGTTTTATCTTTTGATTTCAACTCAATTTGTAAGGGCTCATGTCATCCTTGTTTGCAATGTCCTAAAGCACTATGGCCATCATAGCCCATTCTTTGCATGATAGTGAACCCTTTTCCATATTTGTCAGTGGGGAGTTTAGCCTTCAGGCTTTCTTAGTCGATAGGGTCTGTGTAGATCCATTACGTCAGGTCCTCATCCATGGTTTCCTACTCTTGACTTTTACCAGGGGTGAATTATGACAAAGTGCAAGTTCTTTTGGCCAGTGGTGTTTGAAGTAAACCTTGGGGTTTGCCATGAGTCCTAGGGGATGTAAGTAACTGCCCAACACAAAAGAGTTGGCTAAGATTATATTCCCCAGATCCTTCCTCAGCCATTTTCATTTTCAATTTCTCCTACTTTGGTGTAGGGGTTGTTAAACTGGAAAGAGAGGTTGCATTGACATATGACGAGGAAGGGATAGCTTCTCTATTGTTAGGTACAATAATATCTGGTTGATGGTTAATATTATTACAATATTCAAATGGATTTGCATCGCCAAGGATTGTAATTTCTACCCCATTGTGTGGAAACTCGATACATTGGTGATAGGTAGATGGAATAGATTTCATGGCATGTATCCAAGGTCTTCCTAACAAGATATTATATGGCAAAGGAAGGTCTATAACTTGGCAGACTATATGCTTCACCATTGGCCCAACTCTAATGGGTAATACAATAACTCCTCTGGAAGAACGTTATGCATCATCATATGCCTTAATGGTTATCTTTTCGCTGACATCCACTAATTCTACTGCATAGCCCAATGTTATGACCAACTGTAAGGTGCATATGTTTAAGCTGACTCCATTGTCAATCAAGACTTGCTTGATTCTATGTTGGTTTACAAATCCTTCAATATGAAGGGATGCATTATGGGGTTGTTGGAAGGATGCGTTGTCACTTTCGGTGAAAGTGAGACATGGTGACGACTTTAGAATACCAACCATGGATTGAAACTGATCTGTGTTGAGGTTGGCGGGGACAAACGTTTCTTGGAGAGCTTGGTCCAATATTGTTTTGTGTGAAGGGGATAAGCGCAAAAGATCTAATATGGAGATGAGGGCTGGTGTTTTATCCAATTGCTCTACAAGATTATATTGTTTGGGTAGGTGTGTCATTCCTTATGGTGCTGCTCGAATAGTAATCTTGCTACAATGTGTAACAACGTTGCATGTAGGATTTGGATCTTTTATGGTAAGAGTTGCAACTTGTTCATCCATATCATAAAGGTGATTAACAATATAATTGTATGAAGCTTGGGTGTAATTGGTTGTGGTATCTATGTTTCTCCCTAAGGTGGAAGGACCCCTTTGATCATGTGATGGAAGTGGATTCTTGAACATTAAGTGATCATCATTGGATTTCTTTGGGTCATGTCCTTCAATTTCAATTTCTCCTCTATCAACAAGATCCCAAACAATATCTTTCAGCCAATGGCAATTGCTTGTTTTATGCCCTCTTCCTTGGTGAAATTCACAATGTTCGTTATCACGCCACCATGATGGCTTGACCTGACGCTCGTAATTGGATGTTTTTGGTAAGGTCACAATATTGGAGGATACCAATTGATGTAAGATCATTTCAATAGGCTCCCCTAAGGGTGTATACGTGTGTTTTGGCTTGTAGTTTTGTTGCTTTTGTTTTTGTGCCTCTTGTTGTGTATTGCGACCTTGATTTTGTGGATTATTGATGGTGTTGTTGTTAGGAGGGGGATTTTTTCCTGCAAACCTGACCACGAGTTGTGCAATCTTCACTGTTCTTGTGTCCATTATCCCATCATTGACAATGTTCTTCTTTTTGTTCCAAAATTTTGGTTTATCACTATTACAATGAGGATGAGGGCCATCTTTAGGTTCACTATAAATTTTGATAAGTCCCTTTTTGATGAGGTCTCTTTCACATTTTAGTCCTTGAGTGATCATTTCTTCAAAGGATTTTGTGCCCTTCATGTCCAAATGAAATTCCATTTCATCATTTAAGTTAGAAATGAAAATTTCCACTAGTTCTTGCTCAGATAGATGAAGGGAGCGTCTTCTAGATAATTTCCTCCACCATTGTAGGTAAGTTGAGAACAACTCTCCTGGTTTTTGTTTGGTGTTGCACAAATCTACCATGATGACATCACGTTCTATGTTGTGTGCATAATGAGCGATGAATTTTTGGACCAGTTCCTCAAATGTTCTAATGCCACCTGGTAATCGTGAAAAACATTGTGTGGTTGTGCCTCCCAAACTTTGAGGAAAGATGCACATTAGATGTGTCCTCATAGGCCACCTCTAAACAAGCTGAGTGAAATTCGCATAAATGGTCCCTAGGATCTCCTTTTCATCTTTACTTTTCAAATTTGGGTGTTTCAAACCCTCGAGGAAAAGGTGGCATAAACATTTTCCTATCAAAAGGATAGGGACAAATGTCATTAAGTGAGAATCGATTTGTCTTCACACCACTGTTTAGTTGTTGGGCAATATTTTCTACTTGTTGCCTCAACATGTCCATTTCTGAAGGGGGAGGAGGAGGTGGAGGATTCCCTTGATGATTAGGGTCATAGCGGAAGTAGTATCTACCTCCTCCACCATCATGATGGCTATGTTGTTCGAATGTTTGTCATGTCTATGTTGTATCAAAGTTAGAGGGTAGTTTAGCACCCTCTTGAGCAAGTCTCAAGAAATGAGCAATTGCATTGTTTCTAATAATCTTATCAAAGAGTTGAATTTTGGATTATGTTGTGCTCTTTCTATATCTTTTGGAGTTGGAGTGATGGGTTCTTCATCATTAGTGCCTCCCCCAAAGGCCTCATGAAATAGTTGAGGTTTTCTTCCTCCTCTTCAATTTCTAGTTGTCGATTTTTCATTGATCTTGTTTGAGCCATGATTTTGAAAGTTTTGATTTTGTGAAAATAATTATGAGATGGTGATGGGATTTTTTTATGGAAGACAAGTTTTGTGAAATTTTTGGTGTAAGATAGATCTCTAACACTGAAGGTTGGATGTCAACAAAGTTCTTTGTGAATTGTTTTTCCTTGTGTTTTTCAACAATTTGATGAGAAGAGGTATACCAAGGTTTGAGATGTGTTACAAACCAAGCTACCTAGTAATGAGATCATGCACTCATAAACTATTTTTAACCTATCTAGATGTGTAGAAATGCCTCTTAGGATGATTGATCCTAGATGCAGAGACACCCTAAAAGTGATTTGTTGGTTTGGTTTAAGCAATATATGAAAATAATAAGGACAAAAACCTCTTTGTGTTTTGAGAGTTGAATGGATTTGTGATGTGTGGAGGTGAAAGTGGATAGAATATGTACCTCAATAAAAAATTTTGGTTATAAAGGGGGTTTCTACTTCTTCCTCTCTTATAGGGGTTGGTGGTTCCCCTCGAGCTTCATTGTATGTGATATAGATTTTAGGAAAGAAAGCAGGATTGATCTTGCCTCCTTTGTTCTTGTGATAATCAAAAGCTCTATATTGAGTGAAATCTCTATTGCTCAAAGGCTCTTTGTCAAATTCATTGGATTTTCCTTGAATATACAAGTGCATATGACACAAGAATACTCTGTGTGAGAGAAAAAGTTGTCTATTGATATAGAAAAAAATCCTTCTTTTGATAAGATCTTTTGAACCAAGTTGTCTCTTCTTCAATTTGGTCTTTTGATGAAGATTTCGTTTTCTCAAGATATGAGTGATGGCCATACAAACTGATACTTTGTTTCCCTTGTTGATGTTGTTTTGTTTGTCAATGTTGATGTAGATTTATTCGATGGATATTTTGTTTCAATTATATTTTTGAATTTTTTGACAACAAAACACAACAAGCACACAAGCACAATAATCTTGCCCCATTTCAACAAAAAGGCACAATAGGTGTGGATCTAAATCAACCCAATCATGAACTTTTGTCCCTTTTCAAATGTTTTTTTATGTTTCCCAAAGCCTTAAGTCAACCCAAATTGTTACTGGTTTTGAAACAAGACGAAGACAACTCAAACACTTTTTATCCTTAAGGTCATGGCCAATTGCAATATATTTAGCCCACATCTTGATATTTCTTCGACTTTCGTACTATATACCTTATGAATCTCACTATGGTAGGTAAGGATTTGATATACTAAGTATTGTGCGAGCATAATAAATCGATGGTCCCTATGGTGGGGGAGTCACCACTTTCATCAAGCTACAAGTAGCCTTTCAAAAAACCTTGTTTCTACTCAAGGAAATATGTTTGGTGAGTATCTTGGGAGCAAAACCATCTATACTCTTGCACTAAACTTTTCACAAATATCCTCAATCAATAGAATGGGTGAGATTCTAAAATAAGAGGTGTCTAGTAATGTTCAATGTTTTTGGACGTAAGTTCATTATGCAGTGACTCACTTAAGAGCCTTATAACTTGTGGTGGCGCCCATATGTTCTTTTGACAAGTTACATTGTAGGAACAACTACACCCAATGCTACAACTTTTGCTCTCACCTGATTTCTATTGTGGCTCGAAGGATTTACCGCGCAAGTTCATTCCCAAGAGTGATGTGTCTCTTGGCAGATCTCTCTTAAACATAGAAAATTTAGAGTGTTACTAACACTTTTCTCTTGCACCTAGGAACACGAGAGCCAAGGGAGAGGATAGTGTGTGTTAGGAATGGGACCACTCTACAGATTTGCACAAGCATGCCAAACACAAAAAACACTTGTTCTTTTTAGCCTTTATTGCAATATGATATATTTGCTATTTGGAGATGTTGCTCCAACAACCATGGTGTTCTTTTTAGTTCCACAAAGCAATTTGTTTTCTAACTAGGAAAGTAAAATTTTGGTCAACAAAATGAAAGCACATTGCTTAAAACAAAATTGCTTCTGTAAATAAAATGGACAAGTTTTTTTGTTCTTTTTATAATCCAATTTGAAAAATGAAGTGGATTTTAAGTGCACCAAAAAGTGAAGTTGATTTTTAAATCCTTTTGTCTGAAAACAAGAAAAATGAAGTTTGTTTTAAGCACAAAAAGTGAAAAATGAGGTTTATTTTAAGTGCACCAAAAAGACCACGCGGTTCGTTTTAATCCCTTTTGTTTGAAAAAACTGAAACATGAAGTTTGTTTTAAGCACCAAAATTGAAAAATGAGGTTTATTTTAGTTACACCAAAAAGACTATGAGATTAATTTTAATCTTTTTGTTTGAACAAAACATGAAAGATTAAAATTTAAACTCAAAAATTAAACAAAAATGTTTCTAACTTAACTCCTCCAAAATCTGAAAGAAATTGTTAAGAACCTACAAAATAAACCAGTTAGTAAAATCCAAAATCTCGTGGGGGCTTCCACAAGCCTAAATTTAGATTTTTGGTTACAATTTTTTTTGAACTCTCTATTACAAAAGCGCTACTATGTGAGAACACCGAAGCGCTACTTCGGACAACAACATCGAAGTATTAACAAAAGCACCAAAACAACTCACAACAACGCGGAACTATGAATATAAGCACTAAAATATGAACAAAAGCGCTATTTTAAAAGTTCTAACTAAATTAACAGGATGGCAAAATAGAGAGCTCAAAAGTGCTAGATTATTACAATGGTGCTAATAAATAAATAGAAGCACTAAAACTAGGACTAAAGGGCTAAATCTACAACAAAAGCGCTAAAAATCAGAAAAAAGTGCTAGAACTCTTCTATCAATAGCACCAAAATGTGAGACAAAAGTGCTAAAGCGCAACCTGTGTGTGGAAATCATAAGAAAATGACAAAAAGTTAGATCTAGCAGATCAAAAGGTTGCGTGTTCAATTCACGTCGGGTTCACCAAATGATGCATGCTAAAAAGGACACAAGAGACACACAAGTTCAAACGTTAATATTGTTAGTAACAATCAAAACGAAAGACAAATGAACCTATGATCCTAAATATGCATATCAAGAGAGATAAGATGCATATAAAAAGAAGCATGCAAAAACGAAAGAGGGAATGAAAATCCCCTAAGATGCTCCCCACAATGCTCATTGTTGTTACTCTCCTCTCAAAGTTCCACATGAGTGTAGCCCTCAAATTTTAACACTATTTATAGATGTCTTATGAAGATTCAAGAATGTGAAAATAAGAACAAAATGCCTATGAAAGTGTAAATAAGCTAATATGAGAAAAACACCTAATTAGTCTATGTAAATTTTAGCACAATAACAAAGCAAATGCTCCTAAATGCTCTCTCAAAATAACTATAAGTTTGTTGCATACAAGATTTTTGGATCCTTTTAAAGAAGGAATGAACTCTATTTATAGGAAAAATAGAGAAATGGATGGTCAAGATTGAGTAATCTTAGCAAGGGTCAGGATTGAAAGTTAATCAACCCATGTGAGGGATTTCAACCCAATCCTAGGATGACAAATGTCAACATGAGATGGCTTGAGAGGATAGGGAGGAAGCATTAAATGCTTGAGATGACACGAAGGTTACCTTAGGAGGGTTTGGTTAAGCTTGAGTTAGTGAATAAAGCCTTTATCCAATGAATAATGTCTTTATCCAATGGGCAAACTCTTGTGCAAGAGTTAGTGGGGATAACCATGGTTAAAGCAATAAATGCTTGAAGAGACCCATGAGTTAAATGGGGGTTGAGTTAGAGTGAAAGCCTCTAACTATGTGGGCAAGTTGAATTAACCATTAATGGTTATGTAAGAGCCATAAATGGTTATGTAAGAACCATTAATGGTTTGGAAGACTTTAGGGGTTAACTTGTTGAAGACATAAAGCCTTTAATGCATTTCAAAGACTTGGGAGGCTTTGAGAAGTGACTTCTCTTTGCTTAGGAATGTGAGAATAATTAGGGGATGTGATTAGGCTAATTAGAAATGGATTAGAAGAATCTAGAAGGGGATTTAGGATGCAAGTGGGTTTGGTGGGTGAGAGAAAATAGGACTTTAATTAAAATAAAATTCATTTATTTCAACTAAAATTTTGCAACTTGCATTTGTAGGAGAATGCAAGTGGGAGGGGTTTAGGGTTTTAAATAAATATTTATTTATTTATTTAAAGGAGGAAAGGGGTTTTAATTAAAAAAATATACTTTATTCATTTAATTGATTGTTGGAGTATGGTTTAATCAATTAATTTAAATAAATTGATTTATTTATTTAATTAATAGGAGAAGAGGTTCAAGATGAAATAATTAAATATTAATTTAATTAATTGATGATTGATGGTTTAAATAATCAAATAAACATTAAATATTCATTTAGTTAAGTGGACAGATTTATGTGTCTACACATATGTTACAGTATGAAATGGCATGAATATGATAAAACCCTAATAAAAAACACATGCTTGCATATGAATAATGTAATTTTGCTCCACAATGGTTGAATGAAAAATATGTTGCCTTGAAGATATTTGAAAATGCTTGATGATGAATGCGAAAAAATTGTAAGAAAAAACAACACAATCCTTCTTTTTTTAAGTATAATCAAATCCATAACCATTCCACCTATGAGTGTCATGATTTCACGGATAAAATTCAGCAACTTATTGTAACTGGTATCATTAATGAGAGCTATCATATTTCCACAATCCATATTAACATTCAATAATTGTTTCTAGATTCGATTGTGTACGCCAATTTTTTTCATCGAAGATAATTCCCTCCCATGAAGGCATCAATTAGGGCTATCAATTTTCCACAATCCATATTAACATTCAATAATTGTTTTTGGATTCGATTTTGTACGCCAAATTTTTTCATAAAAAAAAAATTGGCGTACACAATCGAATCCATAAACAATTATTGAATGGTATCATTAAATTACTAGATGACAATGAGTTCGACTCCCATATTATTCCTTCCACATAACATTTAATTTCCTATTATATTGCTTCTCACTATGTGACATTGCTAGCTTATTTATTGAGGGCTCATTGTCATTTATGGTGGTACAATTTTAGGTGCAATCATACTTAGGTAGCACAATAATAGAATTATTATTCTTGTCTCTATGCTTGGGGGACAAGAATAAGCTTTCAATCATTCTTTATTTTCAAGGATTCACTTTTAGTTTATTGAGTTGCATCTTTTCATAATTTGATGTCATTTCTTGCATAGAATTATCTTTCATGCGAGTGCATATGTGTTCCTTGTTGAGGGCCTATTCTTCCTTGAAATGATTTGTCTTTTATGAATAATCCCTCCTTAGTGAAAGTGTGTAATCCTTCACTAAGAATCTACTTTTTCCTAATCATTGGAGAAGGTGTGTATTCTTAGTCTCCTTCTCCTTTACAAGATGTTATCTTTCTTAAGGATCTCCTCTACTTTTGGAGGTAGGTATCATTATTCGAAGATATCTTCTTCCCTTTTCACTCATGCATCCCTCAAAAGGATCCCTTTACATTTGTTGCAAGATATCTCTTTTACAATTGTCTCTTCCTTGCTTAAGTAATGGAAGCCTATACAAGTATCCTTCTTCTTAGCTTGGAATGCATGCATTGTTGCTTAAGGGATATCTCCTTGGTGATTAAGATGTGTATCCTTGTTTCTATCTACCTTAAGACATTAACAAAGGACTATGTTGACATCTTAAGGGGGAGTAGGGGGGAGGGAGGGGGACATATGCGGCCTCCTAGTTGCATTTTCAACTACCGATTATCAACATGGGATTATTGCATGCTCATGTTTCATCCCTATTCTTCTAGATTGTTGCAAATTCATGCTTAATCCTCATTTTAGGCATCATTTGTCTTAGATGGGTTGTTGCATCCTCATGCTACATTCCCAAAACTAGACATTTTTCTCTCACATGTCTTATACAGGTTGTTGCATGCCCAAAACTAGACCAAAGTCTTATATGAGGTGCCTCATTCCTGAAACCAAAAAATGACATATATAGAAGGATGAGTTGACTAGCATAGCACAACTTTCTAGACCTTTCAACTCATATTTTTTCAACTTATTTAAAAGGCAGGTTGACTAGTATAACACAAATTGATAGACTATTCCAACTCTTCCTTCCTCCATGGATCACCTAGCATAACACACTTTTCTATTCTATGTAATCCATGTTCCTTATCCATCTCTCATGAATCCATAGCATAACACACTTTGCTAGTGTTGGATCATGGTATATTGTGCTTTCAATTGTTGTGCATCCTTGTTCTTTCTATAAGTCCACTTGTGCTATTGCAATAATGTATATTGAGAATGATATTAGCGGTTGAGATATTTTGATTATTGAGGTCTCTTCAACTAGTTGACTTGGAACTTTATCGTTTAGTAATAACGTTGTTTATTAGTGTGTTCGATTTCACACTCTCCTAACACCTATTTTAATATTTCCCTTTTCTTTATTTTGTATAGGACTTCCTTAGGAATTTAAGTAACAATTTAATTAAACCTCTCCTTTTTAATAAATTAATATTCCATAAATTATGCCCTTGATCCTATGTGTGCCCTTTATTTCTTCAATATCTTGATTTATCCTTAATCTTACCTCAATTTCAACTTTCAAAGCGTATTTCTCATATCTATATATTATTGTTTGAGCCATCGATCTATAATTGGCATTAGAACCTTGTTATCTTTCATTCCTCAAAAGTTAGAAAGATGTCGATCCCCCACTTTTTTCCTCAAATTTTAAGAAGATGAATTGGCGGTCTTATCTAATTCAAATCCCCTCTGTGTGAAAATATATCAAATCTAAGTCAGTCTAAAGGTGATTTGAACTATGAAATTCCTATATAAGGCATACATCTCAATCCATTTTCATCATCTTATCTTATCCTAACATTATCATCCAATTCAAGAGAAATCCTTCTTCCTCAAGAATAGATCCTATTCAAGGAGGATCAAAATACATCATGGCATCTTCCATTTATGTTTCATCTATGATTTCATGATGGATTTTATGTGATTTATCATGTTATTACATTAACACATGGAGGACTTATCCTAAAAGCACCACATCACCTATTGAAGGTATAATCATCTACATTTAAACATTCCAATTCTAGATCAAGCCTTGCCCTCAAAAGGAAAACTTTTCCAATTCAATTCAATTCATGTTCTATTTCTATTTCAATTAGGGTTAATTCCAAATTTAGGGTTTGACCTAGGCAAACCCCTATCCACAACACCCTTTATTTCTTCTGGTCTGCAACTATAGGTACCTGACAAAGTTGAAAGTCCTCAAAAAGCATAAAAAACATGGTGTAGGCATGTCCCCAGATTTTGAACCTAGTTTTCAATGACCATGATAGTGAGGCACCCCTGTTCAAGGACCAAGGCGCAGAGGTAGCTTGGTCCTTAGAATTTTGCATCATTTTTAAGTGGTGGCACTCAGACAATCTTAGGATCTATATCTTCCACCAACAACTAAACCTCAGAAGACCAAGTCATTTTGGTGCCTTGTTCTTGCCAAATTAGTATCATATTTTAGTCATAGGTGTACAGTCAAATTCTCCTTCTATTTTTGTGTGTATTGCTCTAGTTTTGTTGTTTAATCAGTCTGTTACAATAGCTTTAAATCATACTTTGATCACAATTTATTATTATCCCAATATTATCTCCATATTATATTCACTTTCACAGTAGAGAAGGAATAGAACCCTAGAAGTGTCATTTGACTTTGTTTTACAAGAGTTAGTCAAATACGATCACTATTCTAGGTGATTTCATATTCCAATGTTGGTATGAAAGTGGATCTTAATCTTATGTTTTACTCTGTTCCATTTTCATACCATACAACACATCTATGTAGTTTAATTCCTTTCTACCAAGGAAAACAAATGCAGAAAATAGGGTTGTGAATGATAATTTTAGCAACATGCCATTTAAAGCATCGTATTTGAAAGTACTTAAATATGAAGCACCATTTAAATTTTATAAAATGACTTTCACATATTTTCATCAATCGATTATACTGTAAAGTCATCTCATATCTTACTCAAAGCTTCAAGACACATAACTCAAATCCTAATAACCTTAGAAACCCTTTGCCTAGAACTCTATAATCCAAAACATACATAAGTAGTTCAAATCCATTCTGGTTAGAAAAAAATGTAGAGGAGTGAATGACAATTTTTATAACATATCATATAAAGCATACAATTTTGAAATAAGCAGATATTATGAAAGAAAAAGAGGCATTTGAATGAACAAGGCAATAACCATCATACCAAATCATACGAACTTGTGCTTATTTCACTGCAATAGGACAACAAACCTTTTTTGTATTGCTGGGGTCGATAATATAGTCTAGTATACAATCATAGAAATTTTGAATCTCGCTTTTGTAGGCTTTCATGAAAAACAAAAAAAAAATTCTGATGATGAATCATAGAGTATGATTTGAAACGTTGATAACAAAAAAACACACACAGTCAAATCCAGAAACATTCACCATACAATTATGGACTATGGAAACTTAATGTCTACAAAAAATTCTCTTCTTAGATCATATCCAAATCCAAAATTTTGTATAAATATTTCCATTAACTTTGATGCACAAGGCACCAAAGTCTAAAATTCCATTATATTTTCCACATCTAGCATTAATGAAGTAGATCATAAAATTGTGGACGAGTTAAAAGTCTAAAGAGCCAGAGCACAACATCGACTAAGACTTATTCCCAGAATCGATTTTCTTGTGTTGAATGCTAAGGACAATGTAGAAATCTTGCAATCACTAGGAAAATCCTCAAATTGAAAGGGTTACATCTTCAACTAAGGCTTGGATAAAGCATCGTGTTTCGAGGCACTTTGTTTCTTCATATAGCATTCAAGGGCAAAGGGAAGGTTGGATTATAACGAAACCCTCAATTCCAAAATGGAAAAAGACACCAAAGATAGCAAGAAAAATACAAGGTAGAAAGGATACGAAAACATCACCTACAACTTGGGGAGCAAGTCGTTTGAAGATGAGATGCAAAGAACGTGAACATCTGGAGAGGGGGGTAGGAAGATTTCTGCAAGAAAAATAATCCCCAAAATGCCAGGGATTACGCCAAAGCAAAGCTCAATATTTAATTGCCCTCTATACAAAAATTAAAGTTTATTAGGTGAGCGACCCCACAAGACCTAAAGAATTGAGTTAGGTGTTTTTTAATTTATAATTGAGTATATTATAAATTTGTATTAGTTGTCTAAGTGAACGATACTAAAGCAATATGGATCTTGTATTGGGTGTTGAAATATCCACTTGTATATGGTGAAAATGGATAACAATAATAACAAGATTGAAAGGCTAAATGAATTCAACCACCAAACCCTAGCCTAACAATCAACAAAGATCCACCATAACATATGAAGATTACCTAAGACAATGCAAATCAAATGAAATCACAAAGATTATACCATCACATGTCCAATAGGGTTTTGATCTCCATTCTTCCTATCTCCATTGATCTTGCTTGATATATTTGCTCTCAGATTTTATATGCAAAAGAGCTCAACAAAGAACGGAATATGGTTGCAAGTAGGATTGTGGTGTAGTCAATTGATCAAGTAGTTAGGGTTAGATAATGAGGGAAGCATCTCCTTATATAGAAGACACAATATGAAATGGAGGGATAAGATTGAGAGGTGTAAAAGGAGGTCGGGTAGGATTAGAGGGTAGGTAAAAGAAATAATAAAATAATGAAAGGGGTAGGTAGTGTATGAATTAAGAGATGAATGACATGTGTCATGTGTAGAAAAGGTTAATGAATTAATTAAATAAATAAAGATTTATTTAATTAATAGAAGAAGTGGGATCAATTAAATAAATAAAATATTTATTTAATTTAGGAAAAGGATAATTTAAATAAATAAATGTATTTATTTAAATGAGAAATAAGGCTAGAAGAGGATAAATGAATTAATTAAATAAATAAGGATTTATTTAATTAATAGAAGAATTAGGCTTAGGTAATTAAATAAATAAAATATTTATTTAATTAGACATGACATTTTTAGGTATCTACACCACTTTTTGACCTTTTTGCATTTAACAACTTCGACAACATGCATTGTTACTTTTCAGAAGCCAACACAATAAATATAAATAGTTAAGTCGCATAAAGAGAACTAAAAAAGTTGTTGAAATTTGATGGATAGTTTAAGATATCTGGATGCATGAAATTAGCTATAATGACTACTAATACACTTCCCTACTAATTGACCTTCCACACTTCTAACAACATACCAATTGCATTACGTTTAATTATGGCGAAGGCGTTCCCTTATTTGAGGTGAATGACCTCCTTTTTCAAATCAACAATCTAGAATTGCTTAAAGGTACCACAAGACGTTTGGATCAATCTTCGCCATTCTTTTTTTTTTCGTTTTATCAATTCCCCTGAATTGTTCTCCTTGCTGGTTGTATGTGCATACAATTCACACTAGAATCAGAAAAATTATACGACCATTCAAATAAAGCACTATTTGTTGTCAAATCACCAAACAAAGTCTACTTCACTACACTTGCAGTACGACCACTTGCGGTCTTGCGTGAAGGGTATTCACACACTGTGCAAAATGCAGCTAAGGCATTACTTTTTTAATCAATTTTTTTTGAATTTGTTAAATCTAGGTAACTTTTTTCTATGGTATCTTATATTGCAATGATGGTTGGATTATCTAATCTAATATGTTTTACTAATATTTAATCTTAATAAAGTCTTTTTACAATTTATGTTGTTTCCTTACTGATTATAAATCCTCTCTTTAATTAAAAATAATTTTCATCAAATATTTCTATCACTTAATCTTTAAAATGTCTTTAGATTTATAATTTTTTTATATTTATTTAAATAATTTAATCTTAATCTTCATTTTATCCTAGTCTTATATTTTTGTACCTACACACTGAAGAAAGTAATTTACCTCAATTGTTGTGGGAATCTCTATTTAATATTTGTATTTATGTTGTGATTTTAATACTCATTGCAAAATGTAATTTCATTGTTGGGCAACTAATACAAAAGAAAACATTGTAAAATAAGAAAGCAAAATTGCTGCTCATCATTAGTTTATGTAAGTGTCTAATGTGTTGTAATTGTATTTTATTTTGTTTATTTTTCTAATTTGGAACACATAAATTATAATCATATGTTCAAAATGTTGTTAATGTTGACAATTAGTAACATTTTTTTCAATTTGTTAGATAGAGAAATAAATTTCATTTATGATTTAACTTATTTGGTTTTCTAACTATTTTTCAATATATAATTTTTTTTATCATTACACGAAGGTTAATGTGTTTGGTTAAATATAAAAAACTTACTTTTATTATTTTCAATTTTATAAAAGAAATAATATTTTTAATGTATTATGATGTAAAGTAGATATTAGATTAGTTGAAGTTTGTATGTTTAATTTTTGTTTGGGTTTGTTATTTTGTATGGTTAATAATTTTTTGGTGTTAAATTGTTAATGTATGACATTGGTAGAAGTTTGTGGACATAATTGTTATTGTTTGTTTTCTTATTGATTTTTTTTGTAATTAACTTTTTTATAAATATATTAAAATGTTCCTAATATTTTTGAAAATGAGATTTAAATTATCTTTATCATCTCTATCTATTCTTCTCTCCTCTCTCTCATTTATCTCCTCCTTATCTCTCCCTTCTTTCTATCCCTATCTCCCCCCTCTCTCCATCTCTCCTCTTCCAAACATAACATGCCCTAAGGTTTGTTATTTTGTATGGTTAATAATTTTTTGGTGTTAAATTGTTAATGTATGACATTGGTAGAAGTTTGTGGACACAACTGTTATTGTTTGTTTTCTTATTGATTTTTTTTGTAATTAACTTTTTTATAAATATATTAAAATGTTTCTAATATTTTTGAAAATGAGATTTAAATTATCCCTATAAAAGACAAAATACATTCTTATAGAATCTAGAAATATCATGACTTTACTCTATTATAAGAACTATTTTTATTAATTGAATCAAATACCATAAAACAAAATGCCTCTCCCTCTCTCTCCCTCTCTATATATTTATCTTTATCATCTCTATCTATTCCTCTCTCCTCTCTCTCATTTATCCCCTCCTCATCTCTCCATTCTTTCTATCCCTATTTCCCCTCTCTCTATCTCTCCTCTTGCAAACATAACATGCCCTATGCCCTAAGGCTTCTTTTACTCATGTTTGGATGCTTATTTTATTTGAAGCTTTCAATTTTCTAATTTTGTTTATCTGTTCCGGAGGACTGATAAATAAATTGTGTGTCAAACTCTTCGGAAATTTGGCATAGAACTTTTGGTGGTGAAACCCTAAGTTCTTCCTTTGTTATCGCTGCAGCTTCCATGATGAACACCATGTTACGACGCAGACTGTTTGTTGTTGCAGCAGCTCGCACTAACTCCAATTTATGCTCCAAACTGTTTTTTACACAACCCATTTCATTTTCGCAATGTTTTCTCAACTGAAGCTCATTCGCAGACCCTCTTTTCACAATTTGCCTCCACCAAACTTGAACTGTCTGTGGCCGACATCACACGGATTCTCAAAAGGCGACCCCAATTGCAGAACCTTCGAAACCTCCACAACGTAGAGAAGGTTATTCATTCGTTCAAGAAACACGGCTGCACCGAAGCCCAAATTGTCAAAATATTAAGGGGACATTACCAGCTTATCGGATCTGCAGAAACAATACTAGAACCTAAGCTCAAACTACTGGAAGATTTCGGGTTTGTGGATTAAAATCTGGTAAAACTTTTGACGAGAAATGCATACTTTTTGGGCAATAGCCTGGAAAACAACATTTTTCCCACGATGGAGTTTCTGAAGAATGTATTTCAGTCTCAAGGCGTATTCATTAAAGCCCTGTTAAGAACACCAAGACTTCTCAATCTTAGCTTGGAGAAGACCCTGAAGCCCTCGCTCGCTTTCTGGGAAGGATGGGGTTTTTCTGGGGCGAAGCTCGTAAGCTTCTTACAGGCAACTCCGAACGTTCTCTATCGCACGTCTCTAACTCCTGGACAGGTGGATCTCATCAACAAGATTGGCATTGACAAAGAGAGCAAAATATTCAAATATATTGTAGGTGTAGTGGCTAAGAGCCGCACGGAAACGTTAGAGGCCAAGATAGAGAATCTCAAACTCTGTGGGCTTTCGGTAGAAGAAATCTGGCAACTACTTGGAGCTGCCCCTCTAGTCCTTTCTTACTCCAAGGAAAGTGTTTGTGAAAAGATGAACTTTATAGTTAATAACATGGAGCTCCCTGTAAATCATGTAGTGAAGCATCCTTTGTTGTTGCAAATAAGTTTGGAAAAGACTACGAGACCCAGGTTTTTGGTTTGGCAGAAAATCAAATCCATCAATGCCCTCGAGCTTCCTCTTTTGACAGTATTGACGATGACAGAGGCAAAGTTTGTTCACAACATTATAAAAGGGCATGCTGAATCTAAATTACCGTGGACAATTTATGAAAATGCCATCTCTAACGCCTCCAACCGCACAAAGAACTCAACAAAACAAAATTTTGGATAGAGAAAGTGAGAGCCAGGTGATCTAGTCTTTGGCAAAAGGTAGTTCAGCAAACCCTGTATATTCAACAAGAGGAGCTCTGTGTTTATTTGCTCTTCAAGCAAGGTATGAGTTGTAACTATTAAATTTATTATGTGCGCTAATTGCTATCATGGGAGCCTACCCATGTAGCAAGGGGGCTGGAAGCAACCAGCCCTTGGATCTGGTAGTTTAGCAGTCCCTTGCTCTCTTCCAGCCTATGTTTTTTATTATTTCTTGCTTACATGTTAGTGCTGATAATTTCTGCTAACCTGAATATGTATATGCATGTGGACAGTGTATGTTTATTTGTGTGATCGCAGGGTATACTTAATCCTGTTAATAGTTGCATATTTAAGGTATGGGTTGTTTATACCTTGAGCTATTCTGTATTGTAAATCTTGTTTAGTAATTAAATGTTCTAGTAATGATTAGGTGATGTTATATTTTCAACTTAAAGTTAGAAATGTTCCCTTAAATTAGAATTGGTGTATGATACAACCTTATTGAAAAGAGTTATTTCTGTTAATCTTAAATGGGGACATTACAGTGGTATCAGAGCATGATCCTGCCATCCTGCAGGGTAAAAGATGAAATCTAGTCAATAAAGAGGAATCTAAGAATATGTGTATTGTGTCTGTGCTTCATGTATGCTTGGTGTCTTTATACATTCAAGTGTATACTCCGTGTTTTCAAGTGCATGCTCCGTGTTTGACTCTATATTTTAGTTAATCTAGAATATGTGACTAACCAGAGGGAATCAAAGAGGATATAAATTTATCTAGAGAACATTAAATTTGGGGTCTTAGATGTGTGTCATGCTTCTAATCCTCATTTAACTACATAAGAAGCTAATTTTGCTTGAGGACAAGCAAGAGAAGGGTGGATTGTAATGTCCCCACATTGAATAAGAATATAATAGTAAATAACCTACGTTACCCCAAGTTTCCGGGACGGGGGGACGGGGGGACGGTGGGACGAGTTTCCGGGATGGCAAATTTTTTTGCCAAATTTGGGGACGGGGGGGACGGCAAAGGGGATGGCTGTATAAAATATAGGGAAAATTTAAAATATATAGGAAAATTCTAAATGTTCATTTGAAAACATGGATAAAGCATGCATCTATACATTATATTCATATGAAAACATGGATATAGCATGTGTATGATACTATGAAAACATTTTAGAATGCAAACATCGAACATACAACATTATCAATAGACTCAATACTCAATATGCACTCATAATTCAGAATTTCAATTCATTCACATTGTCAATATGCATATCATAATAGATATTAAAGAAATAAAATACATAATGGAGCCTAATCAGACTCAGAGGTTAAATTTTCACTACTTCCATCAGCGCAGTTCCCCCCTATATTTTTTGACGGGGGTTTGGGGGCAGCGCCCCCAACTTGGGGTCAAGGGGCATCGCCCCTTGCGGGGTCAAGGGGCAGCGCCCCGCGAGGCCAAAAATACTTTTATTATTTTATATAGGCATCGGGTGTTATTTTTCTATTGGCAAAAAACCCTTCATGAGATATTTCACTCCCTCAATTACGCAAAAAACATCATTAAAAAAAATTTGAAAATACGACTTTTTTTATTTTAATATTTTTCCCTAGCCCTAGATGTGGGGGACGTCTGGCTGTCCCCGGGACGGCTGGGACGTCCCCAATCCGTCCCCAGCCGTCCCCGGGACGTACGGACGTCCCCCACAGCTAGGGAAGCCGTCCCCCCGTTTCGGGGACGTCCCCTCAAAATTTTGACAATTTGGGGACGGGGGGGGGACGTCCCCTGGCCGTCCCCAAGTCCCCGAAACGTCCCCGGGACTGGGACGGGGGTTTTCAGGTAGGGGACGCGTCCTCGGGTTTCGTAGTAAATAACAATAATAAAATAAAATTCAAAAGAACAAAAATAAAATTTAAATTAAAATGTAAAAGAATTTAATTAAAATTTAATTAAGTTAATGAATGGTCAAAAGACATGGGATGAAAAGTTGTGTCTCCCTCAAATGTGAGATATAAAAGGGAGAAGAGAACTTCATTTGGGAGGGGTATAATTTGGAAATCAGAAGTGCAGATCTGAGTTAAATAAGAAGTGCAGATCTGATAGTGAAAGGTTGTTTCCCTTTCAAAGGACATAAATAATGAAGAGTTGCACTCCTTCTAAGGGGGCTAAGGGTGAAAGGGTGTGTCTCTTGCCAAAAGGCACACATGATGAAGAGGTGTGACCTCTCCCTCACATTGAGAGATATATAGGGAAGGAATCAAAAGCATCCAGTAACATGACCAAGAATTAGATGGATCAATAATAGATATTGGACATATATACGAAAAAATAAGAGGAAAACTATACTGCGTGTAAATTGGGATTCCGACTTCAAATTAATCGAAGCTGGTGCTGCCACGCATAGAGGATTGTGGAAAGGCTGAATTACATGGAACACCATTAGGCAGAAAGGAAGGAATATTGCAAAGAGTTCAGGAAATAACCATCGGGTAGGACACGTCCAACCTGTCACACTTAACTCATAAGTAAACAACGTATACACTCCAGTCATAGTCAATTAGCGGATTTGGTACTGACTTCCGGTAGATATTAAGGGTTATATTAAAATATTATGTATACGTAGGTGTTACAGAATATGCGAACTATGCATTAGATTTAATAACTGAGGCCCCAGGGCATATTAGAATGATTTCTCACTACAGTTTGGGAAGAGCGCTGGAGTTGGTAGTCAGTGGCAGCGAGGGGCTCATGTGATCAGAGACCCACGAGTCAAGTAGCCAGCTACCTGCTCCCTGCTAGTCTTCTCAAGCCTGAGAAATCATGTAAGTGTCAGATGTTTTAAGGCTTGGGAGGGAAGCAATGGGAGCCTACCCATCTAGCAAGTGGTTGGAAGCAACCAGCCCTTGGATCTGGTAGTTTAGCAGTCCCTTGCTCTCTTCCGGCCTATGTTTTTAATTATTTCTTGCTTGCATGTTAGTGCTGATAATTTCTGCTAACCTGAATATGTATATGCATGTGGACAGTGTATGTTTATTTGTGTGATCGCAGGGTATACTTAATCTTGTTAATAGTCGCAGATTTAAGGTATGGGTTGTTTATACTATGAGCTATTCTGTATTATAAATCATGTTTAGTAATTAAATGTTCTAGCAATGATTAGGTGATGTTATACTTTCAACTTAAAGTTAGAAATGTTCCCTTAAATTAGAATTGGTGTATGATACAACGTTATTGAAAAGAGTTATCTCTGTTAATTCTAAATGGAACATTACACATTTTTGCAAACATGATCTAGTCACAGCTTGTTTGTGTCACCATCATTGAGTAGTGTAGTTACATGTAATCTATCAATACAAACATAAATATTAAACTGGTATACTTGGAAAATGGACATATTGGTACACAACAAATAGAAGCATGCAAAATTGTTTTGATGAGAGCGCCCAAAAACAAAATTTGTAGGAGCTCATATAATTGAACTTATATGCATGTTGTCGACAGTGCTTTGGAAAATGTCTTTCTGGGAAAGTGATTGATCCAAAATTCATAGTCGCTAAGGAAATTCTTACCGTAGAGCGAACCTGTAAACATGCTGACCTTCAAGATGCTATATCACATCCAACCTTCAGGATGATATATAATCTGCAAGAGTTAAATAATGGAGTATTTTGGTTTACCACAACAAAATATTGGGAAATCAGTGTCTCAGAAGAGTTTTGGAGAACTTGAGAGAAAGTGATGTAGGTCTCTGACATTGATGAAATCCACACATGTTTTCAGATGTTGGTGTTGTTACCAAAAGTTGCTTCATAACTCTCCCATGCAATGTACAATGTAGGGAATACCTGATGTGTGATCATAATGTTGTCAGGAGTATGTCTGCATGATAATGAAACAAATGAAATCATGATTTTTAATTTTAAAATCATGATAACCAAACAACACAACATTAAATCGTTGAAGTGACTATCTATTATTTTATATTTTTTTTAATTTGGGGTAATTGCTTTTGACTGGAGCTATGAATCAGTGAGGCTAAATACGGGGGCCTTGTCCCCAACATGAAGACTCAACAATGACACCCTAGTAGGGGTTTGACCCTTGATGGCAAGAATCACAATACCATGATTTAACCATAACAAAAATAACCAATCAATGAGAGTAAATTGAATTTGAAAGTGTCTTATTGACAAATAAAAAAAAATTGAATATATATATTATAAGGGAATTCCACATGTAAAATCAATAAACAACAAGAAAGGAAAACAATGCGCGAGAGTAATAATGTAAGGTTACAATGCATATACACAATGAAAGGTTCAACTTAGTTATAAAACTATCCCTCACAATAGACATCTTTGGGATCTTCTTTGAGAGAGATAGCTCATTCTACATTTTCTTGTAAATACATAATATATAATGCTAAGATATGATTGTAAATATCTTGCATAAATTGTTATGTTGATGGATGTTTTTGATTCATTTTGGTAGGGTCGATAAACTTCCCTACCTTATTATATGGCCCCAAGTGATATCTTGGGGACCTCCTTTGATTCCACATTTCCTTGATTGATATTTAATGCAAAGAAATGTCTGTAAATACCCTATATACATGGTTATGTTGATGGCAGTGACTTCGGTTTATTTTAGTAGTGTTGATATCATAGTACGTGTTCTCCTGGAATAATATGCATTTGGATGTGTTGTGATCTTTGTTGCTTGTTGACATTTTGTTGATTTCCTTGAGATGAATATGGAGTACCACTGTATATTTTTTTGAATAAAGTCAAATAACTTTTTATTATGATTTTCAAACTTCTGCGTAACAGGCTAAGAATATAAAGGTTATAAACTTTTTTTTTGAACAATAATGACATGCCTTTTAAAAAAATAGTATTAATGATGAATGTAATCCTTTCCTTGTGATGGAGGATTGATCCAAAATTGGAAGCCAAACACTTTTCAGGGCAAGAAAACAGGGCACACACTGCACAACAGTGGCCATGGTGGCAGCAGCTGTAATTCTTGCAGCTTTGCTTTTGAACTCCATGGTAAAGTTACATTCAGCAATGGTTCTCTTTAAAATACTGTATGAATTTTTGGCTAAAATGAAAAACATAAAACTATGGACAATTAAACTAATCTCTGTTACGAATTTATGTTGAAAGGCAGTATGAATATTTGGTTGTGTGGAAAAATTTACCATACACTTTTTTAAGCTAAAAGACGATATAGATCTGATTGTTTTAGAAATGGCACATATTTTATAGAAGAGGATTATATTTTAAAACGTTGTTCCATGGATTTTAATCCTAAAGATATGTCCAATTTAGTTCCTGTTTGGGTGAAGCTTCCCCATCCTACTCTGATTTGTTAGACATTTTGTCATTGATGTCAAGTGGTTGTTGACAAGCTTGTGTCTTTCAAGCTAGAGGATTACTCAAAATAATAATGGACTAAGTTTGCAGTTCTTTTTGAGCTACTGTTTATTTAGTAGATTTTCTCAATTTTGGATGAGCTGCTTGAGGTGTGTGCGCTTGCTTCAGCTGCTTGGTTGGTTGCTTGAGCTAGTTGCCTACTTGCTTGAGCTGCCTGGCTGTCTACTTCAGCTAGTTGAGTGTGTGCTTCAGCTGCCTGCCTTGCCATGTGTTAAATCTTATTGCCATGTCACCTTTGAATGGTCAAAGGAGCCTTTCATACGTATATTTTGATGGTTGCTGAATTAATTTAATTCTGAATATGAAGTGGTGATTTAAGGGTATATTTAGTCGATAGGCTTTTGTTATAAGTGGACTTGTCACAGTTTTTCTTCCCGAAAAAGTTGTCTCACTTCTGAAAAAATAATGTCTCACTTTTTCTCTCATTTCATTTATCTCACCTGCTATATTAATCACTCATGAATGGTCATTCAAACACTTTTTTGTTGAGAATTGAACTTCCAAAAGAGACTAAACCTCAAAAAATGTCCCTACACCCAAAAATTGAGCTTAGTCACAACGATCTCATGTTGTGGTTGTTGTCCCTGGTCATTGTGCATGTATGTGTTTGCATGTTGTTTTCTCTCTGTGTTCATGCAAACATTTAAAACCAATAGTTTTTCTTGCTGGTTCCTTTGCTTTGTTATTAGTTTTACCTTTGCTTTATTGTCATTTTGCTTTATTTTTTCTTTCTCTATTCTAATACTTAGGTTTAGGTTAGTTTAGAATTTAATAAATGGACCTTGTGGATCCTTTGTGCCCTAGGTCCCTAGGTTTCCAAATTCAAACTCCTCGAGAGAGTAGTTTTCCCATTGAAAGTTTAAGTCTCACACTAACCCTCTTGTCCATCATTAAAAACTAGTTGGGATCAAGACTTTGCAAAAAGTTTTTAGTGTTGAGGATTAGAAATAAAATCCATCTAGAATGTCAAGTCCTAAAGGGATCATTGGATCTGAATTTGAATTTTTCTCTCCTTGTGAGCTCTTGTGCTATGAAGGGATTTGAGCATCAAATCTTGCATTATTGCTTTGTAGGTTCCATTGGGACTTTGGGTCCTAGACGAATTCCTTCCTCAAATCCTTCAATACTTAATTCACTTGCATACCCACCACCCATCGGAAGATAAGTGTTCAACAAAGTCATTTCTTCAAGACCTCAAGTTCCTCTTGAATTAAGGAATCATATTCAAAGTTCTCAAAATCTTCCAATGACCTGAAATTTGAAGTCCACCAAAATGTTAATGTCCTTATGGGACTTTGAGACCTAAAGGATTAATTGGACCAATTACTTTAAGCCTACATTTCTCCTAGTACTTTTTATTAGAGGCCCACTATACCTAAAATAATAATATCCATGCAAGATTTAGATAATATTGATGGAATTTGCTAGATAGATCATTGAATTTCATCAAATCTTGTCTTCAAAACATAAAGCAATTGCAAATTACCCATTCAAATTGTGATTCTATGAGTTCCCTTCCATCTAGGTAGCAAAGACAATAATGAATGAGTTAGAAGCCTTGAACCTCGTGCCTTATGGGGCAAGAAGCAATTTTGATCAAACAAGGAAGTTAAGGAGTATAATGCCAACCACCTTTCCAAACCACATGCTTTAAGCCTACATTTCTCCTAGTACTTTTTATTAGAGGCCCACTATACCTAAAATAATAATATCCATGCAAGATTTAGATAATATTGATGGAATTTGCTAGATAGATCATTGAATTTCATCAGATCTTGTCTTCAAAACATAAAGCAATTGCAAATTACCCATTCAAATTGTGATTCTATGAGTTCCCTTCCATCTAGGTAGCAAAGACAATAATGAATGAGTTAGAAGCCTTGAACCTCATGCCTTATGGGGCAAGAAGCAATTTTGATCAAACAAGGAAGTTAAGGAGTATAATGCCAACCACCTTTCCAAACCACATACATGCACTTGGAGATTTTTGGTCCAAAATCCAAGATGTTTTTGAGGCTAGGAAAAGGCAATAGTGGATATTGTGTGCCTTCTAAAAGAGGAAGTATGACATACAAGAAGACATCCCCAAATAGTTCTCTAATGATGGGGAGATAATTGACCTGGTTTATGAGTAGGAAAAAGTGGCTACACGATGTGGTCGAGGAAAAAGCACTTAATCCGATAATGTGGTTGAGGAAACAAGTTGTGTCTATTGACACAATTTTTCAATAGGTCATTGATAGGACCCTGATCTAGATTGTGTTAGATTTGTGTGAGTGTTGTCATTAATGTCAAATCCAGTGATTTGGTTAGGATTGGATGTGGCATGTTGAGTAACAATGGAAAATAGCTTTTATGTATGTGATATGACGTAAGGTAAGTATGAGATATTGGAGTTATTTCTAGAAGATCCTCTTCTTCGAAATCTTGTGTTTTTTTTACCATGGTTTGTATCCAGTTCCGATATCAGTTGCGTCAGTTGAATTGCTATCTAAGTGCAAAATTATCTTGAAGTTGGAAGTTGTTGTGCTTATGGGTTCAGTGGACTCTTGTTTTGTCTCGACAATTGAGGTGTATGTTTCGGTAAATGAAGTATGTGAAGGAAACATGTAGAAGATTAGCGAAGGCCGACTTGGTTGCCCTATTTTTGGTCGAGGCATGTTTTGGATAACGTGTTGATCCGAGCAATTTATTATTGTGTAAATCATCTGTGCTTGGCCGACATATTATCTCGGTGTATGTGCTTTTTGGTATAACAGAGTAAGAAGTGTGTGTGTGTGTGTGTGTGTGTGACATTCAGTAGAGGGAGTGTATGTGTGATGTATAGCGGAGTAAGAAGTGTGCGAGTGACAGAGTGTAGACAGTGATGCAGTAATCCCTTAGCGGATCTGTTACAGGTAGTTGTGGAAAGGTTGGAGAGGTCCTTTACTAGATCTGCTATGAGTTGTTGTGAGTTGATATCTGAGCTTATCTTGGAACTGACTTCATGTATTTGGAGATGCAATTTTCTTCAGTTCACTTATTTCTATTGCAATGAGCATTCCAATAGTGAGCCACTTTGTAATCTAGCAATGAGCCATCTGACAATGAGCCCTTTTTGTAAACACTATATAACTAGTTATATTATCTTGAGAGCTAACCCTCTTCGTGGTTTTTCCCATTTGGGTTTTCCACGTATAAAATCCATTGTTCATTTTGTGGTTGTATTATTTACTTATTCTATATTTGTTGATTTATGTTGATGAGATTAATTGCTGAGGTTAATATATTTGTAAAAGTTTTAGAAGTGTGGGAATACTGATTCACCCCCCCCCTCTCAATATTTCAGTCCATTCAACCATTCAACATATTGATCTCTATTTAAAGTCTACAAAACCAACCACTAGAAGAGTTAAATAAAAGGTTGAAATTTCTTCTTCATCTCTATTTCTAAGGAATATTACAGGCAAAGAGTTAGAACCAAAGAGGATAAGAAGATTGAAGAAGAGATGATTTAATTGCCAATGGCAAGGTTGGTACAAGATGTTCAACATGCCATGAAACGTACATAATTATTGTTGAAATCTATAGAAGCAGGGGTGACTACTAGATTGGCTATAACACCTATGGCCCAAATTATACCACAAAGGATAGCTATATACCTCACTCTAGGGGAAGGAAAACAACCAATACATGATCAACCTATAGGTGAACAATTATCTCTAAAGTAGTTTGTTGGTCCTTCATCTCAACAAGAGTGGTCATCATCACTTCCCACGAAGTCAGCTAAAATGTAGAGTGATTAGTTGGATATGCAACCCAAGTCAATTGAGCATGATAAGTCAAGTGAAAAGTTCATTGAGGTACAAGATAGTGATGATGAGTCTAATGAAGAGGAGTAAGAGGTGCATGAAGATGACAAAAGGAAAGAAGAAGCACCTATATATGATATATATGAAGAGTTTCCCAAGGATAAAACTAGAGAAGAACATGATGATAATAAGGAAGATGAGCACCTAGAGAAAGAGGATATTAATGATGAAGAGAAAAATCCTTCCAACTTGGTTTTAATTGTCGAGGAGCAATGAAACCTTATCATCTCAATATAGTAGCGAGATAGGAAAGAGAAAAGTAAAAAAAAAAATTTCCAAATCGGACAACTTTATCTCAAAAGATTTCCTTCATAGCAAAAAGTAAAGAATCCTGAAAAAGAAGTCCCTATGGTGAACTCTCAGCAAGGGCAACAATAATAGGCCCTCACAAAACATAAATAGACAAAGACACACAAACAAGCCCCTCAAGGCTCTCAACCTCCTCCATTTACTTACACATGGTTGAAGTTGGAATTAGATAAAAGAAAGCAAGTAGTGTTAAAGATTGTAAGCTTACAAGATATGTCAATAGAAGTGGAAAAACCTAAGTCCAGGAAGAGAGCCAAAAATTTTGTACTCTACCAGAACCAATGAGCTTAGGGAAATTATAGCAAAAATAACAACTCCTATGGTAGCCAAGGATGATAGGGAGCTTTCATTCACTGAATATTAACTCACATAGGTCAACCTAGGCAAACAAACTAGAAGAGGAGATTACATTATAGCCTATTTGCATAATTTCCTATTTTGGGAATTTTCAACCCTTAGGGTTGGATTTGCCTTGGGCATCCAACCCAAAGGGTTTGAATCACATTTCAATGATCACAAATTTATTTTAACAAATTTTAAGAAAAAGACACATTGTTCAACATGTTGTTCATCAAGTTAAAATGACTTTCAATGTAGAGTTAAGAAAATACAACAATAACATTAAGCTCTCTGTTAGAGTTATCATGTATTAGCTAATAATTATTTATTTAATTATTAGTCTATTATCCTCTATGCTTAAGCTAAACTTAGGCATTAATAATACTGCAAGTAATTTATCTAATTATTAAATACACTTTATCCCTTTAGGGTTGCATATTCTCTTTTTATAAGGATTGTATTGTACTTTTTACATTAATTCCCTCTTTGAATGATAATTTTTTTCTTCAAAGCCATTATTGTTTTTTTGTCTCTATTCTTCTCTTGTGATAGGTATTTTGCTCGCAGGTGTTCTTGGGATCTCTGAAGTTGTATTTCTCAACTTCTTCATGGTATCAGAGCCTACATCTGCTGCTACTTGTTCTTGATTTTTCAGAAGATGTTTTGGAGGTAAGAGTTTCAAGTTTTTTCAGAATTTTTATTTGGATTTGGGTTGCTTTTTTGTTTTGGGGCATTTTGGGCTCAAATAGACTTCACCGTTGAGCTTAGAATACCTAAAAACCCCCCATTTTCATATAAAAGTTGTCCAATTTGGACAACTTAGGCTCTAGTAATTTTTTTTTTTTTTTGGCCCCTATTGGGCAGGATTTTCGAGAATAAAAATAAAAAATAAAAATATTTTAGGGCAGTTTAATAGCTTGCTCAGGCTGACGCCCTAACCGGGGTGTTAGAGTTATCATGTGTTAGCTAATAATTATTTATTTAATTATTAGTCTATTATCCTCTATGTTTAAGCTAAACTTAGACATTTAATAATACTGTAGGTATTTAATAATTTTTCTAATTATTAAATACACTTAATCCCTTTAGGGTTGCATATTCTCCTTTTATAAGGATTGTATTGTACTTTTTACATTAATTCCTTCTCTGAATGATAATCTTTTTCTTCAAAGCCATTATTGTTTTTTTGCCTCCATTCTTCTCTTGTGACAAGTTGTATTTCTCAACTTCTTCACCACAATAACATTAAGCTCTCTCTTAGATTTCCAACCATGTAATTTTTTTTCATGTTTTGAGTATATTTTAGTTTTGATCTTTAATTTATTTCATTAGAGTCTCCGTTTTTCTTCAAAAACCTATGTCCCCTAAGAAACACGACATCTTGGAACCAAAATAAGCCCTCAAATCTTGCATTTTCTCCCTTCCTGCTTGAAACACACTGCTACTCCCATTAACACTATCTTTCACCACAACATCAGAGCCTCCTATCATTTCCTGCATGACCTCCCTACATTTTGATGTACTAGCACAATCCTTAGTCTCTGACACCTTATCGTTGACATCCATGTACCCACCACTTGCAACTTGGGAAACATTGTGGGCAACCTCCACCTTTTCTACCATATAATGTTGAGGTGTCATCTCTTTCCACTAGGTATCATATCTATCCACTTTGCGCTTCTCATAGGAATCAATAATTTGCCCAATTTTAAAACATCACCTGCATCTAAATGGAATCCCTTTAAAGTCCACAGGTTGTACCCAACAACCTTTTGAGGATTTTAAAAGAGATCTTCAATTGAAGATCTTTAGACACATCCATATCCACTAGAATCCAAACAAAGGTTATGTGCAACAAATTAAGAGATCCTTCATCCGCTAGTAAGAAATTTCCTAAAGAATTTCGTACATCCTGAAAACAAGAGTCAAACCAAAATTGCATGAGAAGATTTGGAAGCCTAATACAAAGAGGAATCCGATCAAAAGATTCAGACAAAGGGTTAAAGGTTGGATGTAATGGTTTTAACATCAACGGATGACTTCCCTCCTAACACCATTGGTTGTCACAAAGAATCTTATATGTGTCAATGTCATTTTCAAAAACAACCACAAACAACTCTCGAGCATGAGGATAGATTTCCACACAACTAGTCAAAATGGGTTACCAATGAATCGAGATCCACTTATGATGGTCACCTAAACTTGGCCACACCCCTATAAACCGCCCAATAAATCCGAAGCCTGAGAAAACCCTTTCATTATCATCCACTTCTTTCTCCACCTCTTCTATCATATTAACAATGACAAGCTCTATCGTTGAAGACACATTCACTGCAAAAGAACTAAAAGCAAAACCGACCCACTAAAATTGCAAACCCTCACGTGGTAATGGTGGCTTCACCCCCCAACTTTTCTCTGCACCAATCTTACCCCCTTGCATTGAACATCATTTGCCTTCGCTCCATAAAGGGGTTGAAGCCCTTGACCCTAGCATGTGTTAGAGAAACCCTGAGCCTCGCCAATATAGACGTTGTGGTTATCAAAGTCAGCTCTTCCATGAAAAAATCGCTTGGGAGCCTTACGAGAGCCTCCCTTCCTTAACACAACAACCCAACTAGCTAGCCCATTGTGTGGGAAGCATCCAACATGATGCCTCGATCTCGTAGAAACCCTAGAAGCATGAGGAAAATGCAATGGCATTGCAAGTTCTATCTAAGTTATATGTTATAATTAAAATATATATTTGCTAAGGACATTACAGTTAGATCTATAGTTTTTGACCTAATTTAGATGAGGTATGCACTCACATATCTAAGATAGAGAAGGAAAACACATTATTTATATAAAATTTTAAAATTTTAAAATGTTTTACAATAAGTTTTAGGAATAGATAAGTTATTATGAACTTCTATATGAATTAAACCATCTTACACTATTAAATAAATTAAAAAAAACTTAATTATCATAGTTATGTTGAAAGGTGACTAGAACTCCATTTAATTTTAGTAGATTGATGGAGACAACTCAATTCATATAGCTCAATGGACCAACGAAACCTTATCAATCAACTTACTAACTCAAATGGGCTCATTTAATTATCATCTAGAGAAGCATAATTTCGTGATGGGTTGCACTGCATGTTCACTAAGGAAGACTTTGGGCTATTCTAATGAAGGTGTATAGGAATTTAACTGAAAACATAACAATGTTAAAAGTAAATCTACACAACAGTTGTTGTGAGTAACACAATAATTGTTGCGAGTTACAGTGTTTGATAGAAATACTATGCTACAACACAACTTATTCTAAACAACTAATTACTAATAGCTACACATTATAAACAACAATCTAAACTTTTGAAGAGTCACAATACCTCAGTTAGCCCTTACTCGAGTGACTATAATCTCAATTATTAGTTTTCCATATTCAATCTCAAGCTCCATTGTTGAAATCATCTTCTTAATGTAATTCAAAGAGGGAACGTAGATTGATATCATACTTGTTGATTGAACAAAGACACTACTAACAAGACTAGCACTAGTTAGTTACTCTATTCCTTCTCAACTCAAATAGGATCAGATATTTGTGCATAGAATCCTGGAGTTGCATTCATTACAAACTCTAAACAACTTGAAATAAATGTTGAAATTCTCCCACAATACCAAGGATATGCCTTATTCTTCTATAATCAAACATCAAATAGCTAACCACATAGAGTTGAGAGTATCACAATATTCTTCAAACTCTTATAACATCAAAATACAATTATGGCTAAAAATATGTAGAAACATGGGATAATCATTATTAACCATGTTTTTTTTATTGTTTGATAAGTTTATCCTTGTTCATATGTTTGCATTCAATCTTAAACCATGATCAACAAGAGGTGGAAGATTCATGATTGAACTACTCATAAATTGCTCAAATATTGCCTCCAACTTGCCACTTTCATGCACTACTCACTCACGTCAGCAAATTTCCTCAAATTCATTCTTAATTTTGTGCTCCTTCTAGATCATTTTAAAAATCTAAATTTAATCAACAAACAAGGGAGATGTCCTCATTTTACTAAAGCTTCTTTTTGACCTTTTTCTACTTTCAAGAAAAATCTACATGGTGGCAACCGTCAACTTGTTTCTTGTTCTTTCCAGTTGCATGAATGAATTAATACTTACATAGACAACATGTTAATCCTTCCAAAATGATTAACATTTAATAATCATCATCCATTATTATACATGATCATAACCTAGCATTAACTAGCTAAACAATCAAAACCTTATCACTAATCATTTGTTATAGTCAATGCTTCATGGAATCAATGTAAAGCTGAGAAATTTATTTGAATGGCATTGTAAACATGGGGTAAAGTTTCATAACTAATGATATAAACGTGACAATTTATAGGCTTATCACTCCACCAACTAAATTCTTGCATGTCCTCATGTAGGGGATAGACACTAGTTAATCATGAAGGCTACCAACCTAAAATCTTGTGACCATCATATCCTTTGTTGTTTTAGGACCATCACTGCCTTTTCTTCTCACTATATTTGTTGCCACAAAGGTTCTAAGAATATTCTTTCCATGCTTTGTTAGTTATCACCATTCCTTGATATTGGTCCATGGGCTATCCTCAATTCTATTTGGTCTTATATCTCAAGGAGTTTTTGAATATCATTGCCCTCTTCCATTGTGCATAAACTTGAAACTAACTTCCTTCAAATGTTAAGGCTACTATCATGAAGAATTCCCCATGCTTTTTCTAGTACAATGACTATCTACCTTGCTAACACCATCGTCTTAGAGTGCGATGTTTCTTTCATGAGCTACTATATTTATTATTTTTGATGCTTTGGTTTGTAGTGCTACCTTTTGATGATTGTTCTAATTGATTGTGCATAACATTGATCTTTATTTACTTACAATATTTTAATATTATCAAGTGCTTGTGTGGAGATATTAACATATGGAAATGGCTCTTGTATGACTGTTCTAAAATCTTCAAATTGCCATTTGTTGCTTCAATGCTATCAACAAGTCTTCACCTACTTATGGAAACATCTAATTTGGCCCCCTATCCTCTCAATATCTCCTCCTCATTATTATTCTATTATGAGTATCCTTGTAAGGAAATTAAGTAGTAAAACAACTTCCTACACTAACTTTGAGAGAAGGGTAATGCAAAAACTTTTACAAATCTTTACAACAATATACTTGCAGACCAAACTTCTTAAAGGAGTGTCACTAATGTAGATGCAGAGGCAACTCAACATCTATTGGACTCTTCGAATACATCACACTATATAGTCGTAATGCAATGCCCTTATAATATAGGGTTGCCTTCTAAAGCAAACAAAGCACACAAAATATCCAATGTTAGATCTATGGTCTAATGATAAACAATAAGGATTTACAATGATATGTTATGCATAAAATGTGGCTTTATCAACTATCAATCATTCTATAAGCACTTTCGTAGCACACTTAGCGCTAGTAGGAAAAATCGAGCATTCCTTATCCAACACTCTAAACGCACTTAAACACTTGCATATAAATGCACCAATACAATTGTTATTATTGCAAGGTTGAGACACCATATTCCTAACATTTCTAACACCCCTTCACAACTCATACCAATTCACCTTTATTTTCAACATTGTTGTCTTCAGTTCTCATGAATATTTTCTTTGTTAAAATTATCATATGCATTTTGAACAACAAACTGTTTTCTTAATTCATGCTACTCCCTTAAAGGTTTCTCTCTACTATCAAGAAAATTTTATAAGAACATCCATTTGGTATATCCTTTGAGACATGTACTATTATGACTTTCTCGGAACAATGATTGTCATTGTACTTTTGAAAGGTATATTTTGAATATTATCATTATCTTTCTAAGAACAATGCTCTCTCAGGCATCATTTTCTTTCTAAGAACAAATCTCTCTTAGATATTATATGACTATCTTCTAATACAATGAATCACTATCATGATGGTTTAAACCACTTACCAAGAATATTGCAACTTTAGTATTAAGAAGATCATTCAACATTTCCCACAAACCTACCCTTCACTTTGTTGCTCTTCTTCTGGTACAACTACCTCTAAATACTTTTCTCTCTTATCACTTTGAGGCAATAATGGAAAATGGAAATTAATAGAACAGCACGTCAAATGAAGAAAATGCAAACATGAATGTAGGAGGTATATATGGAAATATACAAGCAAAGTCATCCTGCTATGGTCTAGGAAAACAATACAAGGCATGCACATTTCTCCGAGTTAAAAGGTCATTTGTCCTTAATGACAATGTATGGATGAGGGTGGAAATTTAAATAAATTGTGAAGCATGTAGTCAGGACAATGAAAATTGATGAATACATTGTAATGCATAGGTAGTTAATTAACTAAAAATGGTAAATTTTACTAAATAATGGGAATCATAAATGTAATTACCTGAGGTGTTGTAGTGAAAAGATGGAAACTTGGTGAATAACTGAAAGGACATGTCCCTGGATAGTTGAAACATGAACAAGTCCCTCTGAGAGTGGTTGCGTATTTATCATCAGTAGTTGTCGTAGGTTTCAAGGCAATTTTTGTAGGTTGAATGTTCAATCACACAACAACTATTGTAGGTTGATTGTTCAATCATAGCTATAGGCTTCCTAGGTACTCACTACAGAAAATGTCTATCCATTCAATTACTTCTAATGCAGCATTAGATATAGTCCATTACCATTGAATAAATTTTGATTAGATCAATTGTACAACACCATTTGAATAAACATTCTTGATCCCATGAAGACCCAAATACCAAATGGAATTTTTTTGACAATATATGTTATGACTCTCTTTCAAAACTCAAGACATGACTCACAACCTTGAAAGATAAATGATTCAAAATATGACCAACAAATCAGCTATGAACACCTAAAAAATAGTTAGTTAAACAATAAGAACTAGGGAAACAAACTACATCTATCCTTCAACATTTGGAGAAAAAGACATCTAAAACATTGTGCAACAACACTTATTGAATAAAAAATCTATCATAACCTACACTAACCAACAAATAAAAATTTCTCAAATAAAACCATTAACTAGTTATGTGAAATAGTTTCATATTCTTAGCAACTTACAATGCTTCACATACTTATGAGCATCTAAAAAGACGTGCAACATAATTCAAAACTTAATAAACAATTGCAATGAGTTTTGAAAGACACAAACAAAGTCACTTAATAGTTCATGTTGACAATACATGCTATTGTTTTGAAGTGCATAAGTAAGATGAAACCATTCTCCTTTAGCGACAACTACATATTCAACTTCATTCAATTGTAGCTTTGTATTTAGGTGCAAAGATAACATAGATGATCCTTTATTTGCCTCCATCTAGATATATACCTGATAGGAAACCCTCTTGAAAGAATAAATTTTGAACTCTCCTTGTTAGTTTCATAATGATGGGTTACTTCTTTATTCTCCTATTGATTTGTAAAGTCCATTTTGTGTGACTGATTTGATGAAATCATAAAAAAATTTGTACTATGTTCATGTTGCTCATGATTTTTCTCTACAAAAGATATTGGTTAGGTATCTAAAGTTGATGAAAACACCTTCAAGTCATCCCAAAATTGGTCTTCTTCAATCTCTACTTTTCTTTTTTGCATGAGAGGATTGATTTTCACTGTATGGCAGCTCTGTTGAGGATTCATAGGAACATCAGGGTTCTCTTCTTGGAGAGGTAGTTTGATTTTGATATCAAGTTCATCTTGACCAACAACCTTTTGAATGTTAACTTGTCAATTTTGCAAAACATGGTTGCCCTCTTTTTTCTTTTTCATAAACCAACACCTTGTCATGTTTAGAATTATTTAATTCATGAAGAGTTATTTTGGCATCAGTTTTTGAATAAAATTCTTCTATAATGCTAGAGATCACATCTTCATTAATTTCTAGCTTACTCTCTTCAAGTATATCAACTTGCTCCTTCAATCAAGGATATACCAACACCCTATCAAATTTAATAGCTTCTTCATGTTGTCCAGAATTTATTGTTAATGATATAACTTTTGGTTGTTGTCCTTCATGGATCCAAAATCCATTTTTTTACTACTAGATCTGATCGTGGTAGCTTGCAAAATTTCTAATAATCCTAAGTGCTTTTAATGAAACCTATGATTCTAGAAAAACAAGAAAGATATTTTAAGAAACCCAGAGACTCTAATAGCTTGACACCATCCTTGACAATGGTATCACAAATGATTGGCTTAATCTAAGTGTAGTAGATTGATGCAAACAACTCAATGCATACAACTCAACGGACTAATGTATCCCTTGTCAAGCAACTTACTAACTCAAATGGGCTTGTTTGATTATCAAATAGGGAAGTGTAAATTTGCGATGGATCTGCACTTTATGTGAACTAAAAAGACTCTTGGCTATTCTATCAAACTTGTATAGGAAATTAACTGAAAGTAATAAGCTAAACTAAAAACATAACAAATTTGAAAGTAGATCTAACTACACAACAATTGATGCAGGTAACGCAGTAGTTGTTATGGGTTAGTATGTTTGCTAGAATTAACTATGATTTGAGCACACCATAGGACTAAGAGGAGGGTGAATCAATTCAGATTTTACAAAACTTTACTTTTAATTTATGAACTTCAAATCACAATTAAATTATTACTGCAATTATGAAAATATGAAAGAACAAAGCACAATAAACACATGAACACCAAATTTACATGGAAAATTTAAAATAAGGAAAAACCATGGTGAGAATGACACTCACAATATGAATAACTGATTACAATGTTTTAAGCTCATGGCCAAGGAGCTCACTGCACCTAATAGGACTTGCAAGATTAAGGTGCACAACCTTAGGACAAGATACAAAGGTCTATACAAGATACCAAAAGGAAAACACCTTTTGGCTAGTATAGGAAATAGATTAATTGAAGTGATCATTATCTCTTGATCATGAAATTGTCCTTGAACCATTGTGTCAAGTGATCAATATCATAGAAAACACATCTAACATCAACCATTGTCTTAGATTACTATCATATTGAAAATATCCTCATCGAAACTCTTCACAAACTACCTTTTGTACCAAATCTGCTTGCATATCATTCATATGTACTTCACATCAATCAATGCACATTCCATGCCTCAACTCATCCAACCGCACATCTATATATACAAGATTATTCATTAAAAACCTCATCTAGGTCTACCACACATAAAATATACAATATTACGTAAATTTGTCCACCTAGACTTTAACATCCATTGCAGTCCACTCCAAGAGATAAAGTGGACCCAAACAAATCAAAACACATCATTCAAATTCAATTCCAATGAACCACATGCTATAACATGCACCAAAGTTGGCATCAAATGAAATATGTAGGACCAAGGAAACATGTTAATCAGTCAACCCAAAAACAAATCTCCAATGCAAAAACACAATGCAAATCTACACAGGCTACGGTGAGGCACATGCCAACATACACACTTAACCTGCAATGTATGTCCAGACCCAAAGAGTATTATCCAGATAAGATACAACACCTTAATCAGTCGGAAACAAAACCAACTGAAAATACTAAACATAGAATAGCATAACTCCACTTTCCAATCAAACCAACACCAGATAACTGAACTAGAACATTGCACAAACCAAATGAACATGTCCTCCAAGCCGCAACACTTGAATTCATATACTAGAGAACCCCAAAACATTCTTCAGACTAGTTCTAATAAATACCTCACTATAAAAAAAAACAACAACCAACTCTATCATCTAAGCAACAAAGGACCTGTAAACCTGATAGTGCAACATACATAGAATATAAACGTTATATCCAAATCTACAATCCATAATCTTCACAATTTGGAGGAATGCAAAGCATTCTTCCATTGAGATATTAAATACTCTTTCCATGAAATAAATATTGTTTTCTGCATATTAAAACTTCCACTATACGAACCATCCAGAAACACTTCAACATAACCACTAGACCACATAACATCATAACACTCACTTCTAGACCATCTGCAACTCATAGTGACATCAATGACAACACTAGACAGATTGACATCAATGACCACATAGTTCAACAAATTAAGTTTCCAACATTCTCCCCCTTTGTCACTGATGACAATACCTGTACCACCAACAACAAAGAACTCTAAACACCCAACTGATGTTCTCTCCTTTGACATCAAGGAAAAAGGGTGCAAAAACTACCAAAAACACCAATCTCTCCATCTTCTGAATAAGACTCCGATAAATGCAACATTCACCCCTGCGAGTAACCAGTACATCAATCTAGGAGCAAAAGATAAACTTTAGAACTCCCCTTAAATAGATGCACTACTTGAATGCATCTAGTTTGAAGGAGGGGAAGTAACCCTAAATTTTGTAAGAGATACTCAAAAGCATCCTTTCCCAAGCCTTAGTAAAGATATCAATTTTTTTTTTCCTTAGAAGGTACATAATCCAATCTGACTCCCTTCTTTGCAACCTTCTCTCCCAAGAAATGATACAGGATTGAAATGGGTTTAGCCTTTGAGTGCATCACTAAATTCTTTGAAATGTTAATTATACCTGTATTATCACACATAATAGGAATTGCCTCATCATACTTCACATTGATATCTTTAAGAGTTTGTTTCATCCACATGACTTATGTGCAACAAGATGTTGCAATTTATTTTGCCTCTGTAGTAGATAATGACACTGAATCTTGTTTGTTACTCAACCAAGAGACCAATCTGTCTCCCAATAAAAATGCACCATCACTTGTACTTCTCATGTCATCACCACATCTAATCCAATCAACATTTATATATGCTCTCGAAGTGAAATAATTATCCTTATTATACCATAAACCATAATCTAGAGTCCCTTTCAAATATTTGAATATCTTTTTTACTTCTTGATAATGAGATTGCTTAGGATCAACTTGATATGTGACAACCAATCAAACATCCTGCATAATATACAATCTTGAAGTAGTCAAATACAACAATCCTGCAATCATAAATCTAAACTATTTTTAATCAACATATGAAGATCCATCATCCTTGCTTAACTTACAACCAGTACCCATGGCGCTTGCAAATGGTTTACAATTCTTCATCCCAAACTTCTTCAACATCTCCTTGCTATACTTGGTTTGAGAAATAAAAATGTCTTTTTTTATTGTGTAACTTGAATACCAAGGAAAAATGGCAGTTAACCTATCAGAGACATCTCAAATTTCTTCTACATCTCTTCTACAAAGTTCTTATAGACATCATCATCTCTTCAAAATATGATATCATCAACATACATAAGAACAATCAACAGTTTATCACCTTCAACTTTGAAATAAAAATTGCTATCACTAGTACCTTTTTTGAAATTCTACTACAACAAATACCTATCCAACCTTGCATACTAAGCTCTAAGAGCTTGCTTGAGTCCATAAAGCTCCTTCTTGAGTTTGCAAGCCATATCTAGATCTTCTTACAACTTGAACCCATCTGATTGTTCAATCCATACTTATTCAAGTTCTTTATTCAAGAATGTTGACTTGACATCCATATGGTATAACTTAAAGTTCTTATATGCCACAAATGCAAGAAACATCCTTATAGTCTCTATTCTTGCTACTAGAGCAAATTTCTCCTTAAAATATATGCCTTCAACTTGTGAATAACCCTTACATACCAATCTTGCCTTTTTGTTTGTGACTTTTCCATCTTCATTTAGTTTGTTCTAGAACACCCACTTAGTTTCTATTACATTCTTATTTACCAGTCTAGGTACCAATTCCCATGTTTGTTGTTTCAAAATTTGATTTAGATCCTCTTCCATTCCCTTTATCCAACTTTCATCATTACTTGCATCCGCATAGGTCTTTGGCTCCACCTAAGATAAGAAATAATAATTTGTTTGTTCATTGGTTTCAACAAATCTTACTCTTGTCTGAAGTCCTTTGTTCTTGTATCCAATGATTTATTCTTCTAAATTATTCTTCCGCACATACTTTACTAGTGTCTTATACATCTGTTCAGGTTGCTTTTCTTCTACACTTGTCTCTTCTTCATTTTTTGGATCACCCTTCTCTTTTGCATCACCAAAGGTGACTTTTATTTCAATCTCAAATTCAAGTACAATCACAATCTAACTCCATTCTTCACTAACTCTAACATTTGCATTCTTCACAATATTGTTTAGCCTCTTGTTGTAACATCGGTATGCTTTACTTGTAAATTATCCCAATAATATGCATTCATCTGACCATGCATCAAAATTTCTTAGATCTTCCTCATCTCTCCTTATGTAGCACTTGCTTCCAAAGATTCTGAAATACTTGATTATAGGAGGCCTTCCATTTTATAGCTCATAAGGTGTATTACTATGATTCACTCTTATTTGTACCTTATTAAGAAAGTAAATAGTAGCATGCACAACTTCTTTCTAATACACACTAGGTAGGTTAGCATCCTTCATCATAGTTGTAGCCATTTCAACAATAGTCCTATTCTTTCTTTCAACAACTTCATTCTATTGAGGGGTCCTGGGAGCACATTGATGTCTTATAATACCATTTTCTTCATAGAATCTATCAAATTCATTTGATTTAAACTCTCCTCCATTATCAGATCTTAAACATTTGATCCCAACATCAACTTGATTCTCAACCATAGACTTGAATACTTTAAACTTTTTTAATATTTCAGACCTTTCTCTCAGGAAAGTAACCAGTTTCATTCTAGAATAATCATCAATAAGAAACATAAAATACCTTTCACCATTTAGTCCTCTTGTCCTTGTAGGTCCACATAGGTTTGTATGAATTGGCTCCAAAGGTTTTGAATTTGAATAGCCCCTGTTCTTGACTCTCCTCTTTGTTTTCTTTCCCAGTTGACTTTCCCTGCACAAAGGATCTGCATGTTTGATAATCTCTGGCAAATATTTCACAACGTGACTAGAGATGATCTTCACCATATTATCAAAATTTATGTCACATCCTTTTGTGCCACAACCAACATTCGCTGCTCTGCACCAACATACACCTTCTTTCTCTATTATCCTTCACATAATAGATATTTCCATTAGTCATTATGCCTTCTACAACTAATATCTTGAAGCTTCCTTATTTGATTTCATATTCGGACCCATGAAATATGAGCTTGTATCCCTTACTACACATTTGACTCAACACTTAAATGTTTATGTCCCAAACCCTAAACATAATAAACATCATCAATCTTATGCTTACCATCAATAGAAATAGCCCCTTCACCACAAATAGGTGTAGCTTCTTCACTTGCAAATTTTTATAGAAACACCATCATACTTCTCAAAGTCAATGAACTTTCCTTTATCACCTATCATATGATTTGAACATCCAAAATCAATTATCCATGCTTTAAGATCTACTTTTGCATGCAGTGCAATCTTTGTACTCATTGGTTTTTCATTGTTCTCCACTCCTAAATTACTAGACCTTCCATTATTCTTTTCCTCTATAGCTAGAAACAATGATTCTTCATTTGAATCATCTTCATCTTCATCTTCATCTTCATCCTCAGATGAATAGGTCTCCATTGAATAGAAATTATTCTTAGGCCTATCTTTTCATCTATTCTCTTATTCTTATTATTCCATCAATAATTTTCCTTTCTATTATTATCATCATCAGATTCTCTACCATAATTTTCCTTATAAGTACATTTAGAAGCATAATGACTAATTCTTCTAAAATTAAAGCATTTGAAGGTTACCTTAACTTTGTATTTTTCATATCCTTTCTTCAGTTTTCTCACAAATTTTGCTTCTATCTCATCTATGTCATTTCTTATTTCAGGTTCATCTTCAATCTTCTTGATAGCTTTGAATGTTTCTTCTTTCTTCTCCTTTTGTAAATCATCTAGCTCAACAACCTTAAAGGTAGAAAGTGGGCCATACAATTGATCCAAGGTATATTTGTCCATATCATGGCTTTCTTGAGTGACATACTTTTTAGGTTTACAACATTTAGGCAGTGTTAACATTACTTTTCTCACCACTTCACTTTTTACTAATGTTCTACTGATACCCCTAATTGCACTCACAATCTCATTAATTGGTGTAGATAGCTTTCAATGTTCTCCTCATCTGACATCCTCAAGTTCTCGAATTTGTGCTTTATATTTATCATCTTGGCTTGCTTTGTATTCAAATCACCTTCATACACACTACTTAGCTTTTCCTAGATTTGTTTAGTAGACTTCAATCCCATAACTTAAGAAAATATTGGATCTTTCAAGTAGCTGATAATTGTAACTCTAGCATTTGCATTTTTCTTATGTTCTTTTACTCATCCATAGTCTGAGGACCATTTATTGGAGTAATATATCCAATCTAGACAATTTCCCATGTTCGAGTTGGAAAATATTCTAAATGATATTCCATCTTTTCCTTCTAATGGGAGTAATTTGTGCCATCAAATTTTGGTGCTTTTTAATTAACTTCCTATGTTATTCCAGATCTTCCTCAAGCAGTTAAACTTCTCTAAGAGGAACCAGGCTCTGATACTAAACATTGAACACACCACAAGGCTAAGAGGGGGGGTGAATCGGTTCGAACCTTGCAAAACTTTACTTTTGATTTTAAAACTTCAAATACAATTAACTTATTATTGCAATTATGAAAACATGAAAGCACAAAGTGCAATAAACTCATGAGCGTCAAATTTACATGGAAAATCCAAAACAAGAAAAAACCACGATGAGAATTATACTCTCAAAATGAATAATTGATTACAATGTTTTAGGCTCAAGGTCAAGGAGCTCACTACACCTAATAGGACTTGCAAGACTAAGGCACACAACCTTAGGGAAACATACAAAAGTTTGTAAATTTTCCAAAAGGAACACATCTTCTTCTGGCAGGTACATGGAATAGATGAATTCAAATGGACAATATCTCTTGATAATTAAATTGTCTTTGAACCACTTTGTCAAGCGATCAATATCATGGAAAACACATCTGACATCAACCACTGTCTTAGAATATTGTCATATTGAAAATATCATCATCAAAACTCCTCACAAATTGTCTTTCACACCAAATATGTTTGCATATCATTCATATCTAGTTCACATCAATCCACACACATTTCATGCCTCAACTCATACAACCACACATCTATATATACAAGATTATTCATGAAAAACCTCAACTACGCGAGTCACAGACAAAATATACAATATTACATAGGTTCATCCACCTAGACCTATAACATCCATTGCGGTCCACTCGAGGAGATAAAGGGGACCCAAACTTATGCAGAGGATCCACACACACTCAACCAACTAGGAAGATCTTTCTCCCAACTCACCTATTCAATTAGGTGACAACACTTCTCAAGTCTACTAGACACTCACAAAGCTACTATATACCCATAGGTTTTCAACACCACAAAGGCACATTATTTACCACCAACACTCATCCAATCATTGATCCACATTTAAATAGGGTAAACAAATATATCTAACCCTATTCCAAACACTCTAAGCACCCCTTTGTGACCACTCAATCAAGACCATTACCCTTTTTAGACTTTCAATCTCCACCAAGACTCAACTCACCGCATGTGATAGATATCCACAAACCAATATGCTCCTTGTCACTCTATAAGGACTTATCAACACATACCATCATGGTTCTCTACCCGCCCAACCACCCAAGTAGACATAACAATGCTTAATGTGTATTCATTATTTTTTTTAGGACAATCATACAAGTGTAGGGATAGACATAAATTGAATGGACCATTCTTCCTTATCGACACTTCAAATGTCAGACACAAGGATGATTAAAACTCATATTCCCTTCCCTAACTCTGAACTCGTCAACAAACCAAATTACCAACTTGCAAAAAGAAATGAATCAACACACTATCAAACTGTGACAGTCAATATACCAAGGAGGATAGTCATAAACTTTCATAATTTGGATAACTCTTTGGGTCCCAAATCACTTGGACCATGTTTTTGACTCCTTCACACCCCCTTATAAGTCTCCACCAATCTTTCTAAGCCCTCTTTGCACTTCAACACCTTCAAAACATCAACAATACACTATTGTTCATAGTCCAAGACACAAAATGAGACTGTGTCCTTCAATAACACGTGGAAAATGCTTCATGGATCCTTGCAAATCATAATAAAACTAAATTAAACATATACAAAGCATTTACACCCATTTTAGTGGTTTATTTGACGTGAAAACAAAACAATTATTTTGTAGTCTTGGGTTATCCTAGATAAGGGTTTAGACAGTTTTCACAAAAAAACTCTTATAACTTTGTCAAATCTCAATGAAATCAAATTAAAAAAAGATATAAATGAAGTATATTCATCCTTCAATCATGTCCAATGGACCTACAAAGCAAATGATCAATTTTTGCAATGAAAAATGCCAATGAATTGACTGCTACGCCTGTCAAAACTTAGAAAATGTAGAGAAAACTTGAAGTTTTTATTATTTTTCCTTTCTTACCACGTCCAAACTCTCCATGGCTCAAGGAAGGTCTTATTTAAATTCCATCCAAGCCTTTCCAACTTCCATAACTACCTTTTAATTTTTTTTTAAAGACCAACAACTAATTACCCCTACAAACACAAAAGTTGCTTGTGATAACTTGTTGACAATTTTGACAATTTTGCTCCAAATTGCACCTAAACTTGATCCACAACTCCCATGACTCAATATTGATCTAAATAGGTAAAAATAGTCTAAAAAGACCCTTACATACCATAAAACAACAATTTTGACCCATTGAGACGTATTTCCCACAAAATGACAACTTTTGACAATTTTTGAGCAATATTGACAACATGACCCTACTAGGACTTAATCTAACATTCAATGATCGTAATGACCTTATTATTACATCACATTTGGCCTTACAAGACCTTATTTATCACTTTCATTCTTTAAAACACAAAAAAATCATAATTTGCCTCATGGAGGCTTGATGGCAACTTAGGTGCTCCTGCACCACAAACACATCACAATACATCCTCCAAAGTTGATTCCAATGAAATACACACACTAGAACATCTACTAAAGTCAATATCAAATGGAACATGCAGGATAAAAAGGAAACACATTAACTAGTCGGCTCAAAAACAATCTCCAACGCAAAATACATAATGCAAATATACACATGCCATAGTGAGACCCATGTGAACATCCACACTCAACCTCTAACATATATCCAGACCAAAAGATCATGATCCATATGATACACCACCTCAATCAGTTGAAAAAATAAACCAACTAACAACACTAAACATAGAATAACATAACTCCACTTACCAATCAAACCATCACCAAAAAATTGAACCAGAACACTACACAAACCAAATGAACATGTCCTCCAAGCTACAACACTGGAATCCACACACAAGAGAACCACTACACATTGTCTAGATCAGTTTTGACAAACACTTCACTTTCAGAAACAATAACAACCAACTTTATCATCTAAGAAACAAAGGAGTTATAAACCTAATAGTGCAACATACACGGATCATAAAATTATATCCAAATTTGCAATCCATAATCTTCACAATCCAGAAGAATGCAAAGCATTCTTTCACTGGGACATTGAATAATCTTTCTTGCATATAAATATTGTTTCATGCATATTGAAACTTCCACTATACCAACCATATGGAAACACTTCAGCATAACCACTAGACCACATAACAACATCAAAACACTCACTTTTCAACCATCTACAACTCATAGTGATATCAATGTCAACACCAAACATGATGGCATGAATGATAACATAGCTCAACAACTCAAGTTTCAACATTATGTTGCAACACAAATTATTCTAAACAATTAATTACAAATAGCTACACATCTTAAACAACAATCTAAACTACTAGAGTCATAGTACTTCAAGTGACCCATGCTTGAGTGGCTACAATCTCAATTATTAGTATTATTCATTCTTCAAGCTTCATTGTCGAAATCATATTCTTATTGCAATTCAAAGAGATTACATATATTGATATCAGACTTATCAATTTGAACAAAGACACTACTAACAAGACTAGCACTAGCTAGTTACTCTCCTTCTCAGTTAAAATCATTGCAGAAAATAAAAAAGGATGGATAAGGAGTGAAGATAAAAATATAGCTTATGTATTGGAAAGGCTAAGTTAAAATCATTAATATCTATTCGGTTTTGATAAAAATTACAGGTATTATTCATGTGTCATGGATGATCACAATTTTATTTGTTTGTGAGAAATGGTGATTACAGATCCGTTTGAAGGAAGAAGGATGACACATATAAAGCAAACAACCCAAAAGTCCAGAAGATGAAATGTTCCCAGGAAGAAACTAGCCACTAAAGGTTACTTTCTAAGATGCTCTCTTATAATTATGTATGGGTTTTATGTGGTGCTAGGGTATTTAATTTAGGTTTATTATTTCTACATGGCAATCTAGGGAAATTAAACAACAACAAAAAAGAAAGAAAAATGACATGTTACAAAATTTGCCATCTATGTTGTGAAATTAAGTTCTACTTCAGAGAAAAATACTAGAAGTATTTTGCTTTATCAATTCTTAATATTTACTAGCATACCTATATTTTATAAATAAAATTTATGTAGACAATGCTAGAGATATGAAATTTAAAAATCTTTACAATATTTATTAGAATATGAAATGATTTGCATGAAAAACCATAATTTTTTAAATCAAAAGTTTATTTTAAATCTAGATTTAAACATATAAATTTAGAGTCTTATCTTAGAATATGAAATGATTTGCATGCAAAAAAATAAATAGAAATTTCTTTCATATCTAGATTTAAAAGCATAATTTTTTTAATTAGAAATTTTTGAAAATTTACTTTTAATAAATAATAATAATATGAAGTTGCTTTTTAATTTAGATTTGTTTCTTTTAAATCTAGATTTAATTTTTTTTTGTATTTAATAAATAATAATAATAGAAAGTTGCTTTTTAATTTAGATTTTAGTCTTTAACTTATTTTTAAATTATTTGTCTAGTCATTAAAATTACATAGATAAAAAAATTGAGTGTGTGACATTGTAGTGTTACACTTTTCGACGTAAATATTTAATGAGGGCATTAATTAGAAATGAGATCACTTGATAAGACACTAATTAGGGTTGTCATTTAATTTAAAAATCATTAAAATATGGTTAGTATAAGGCTCAATTCAAGGTTTGAGGTTAAGGTTCAATTTGGTTGAGTGTTAAGGTTAGGGTTAAATCCAATTTAATGTCTAATTTGGTTTATGGTTAAGGTTAGGGTTAAATCCAATTTAATGTCTAATTTGGTTTATGGTTAAGGTTAGGGTTTTATTTATTTATTTATTTTTTGACAAAAGTGGCAAAGCCACTGAATAATTTTATTAATATATATAAGTTTACAAAAGCTTGGTTTAGACGGGCATACCGGCAGGAAAGAACCAGTGAAGAAAACCTCCGGTTGTAGCCCTTGACCAAAAACTTGATTAAAGACACCAGTTAAAGATCACCCTCTACATACAACCTTATGTGATTCAACCCCGAACCCAACCCCTCCAACCAGCTACAAAATATCGTCCAAACCCAAGCCCGAATATAAAATATAAAAACCCAACCCATACAAAAATGATTTGGGGCCAAGTACAAAAGGCCTTTGCAGGCAGTATCAAAGATCCGAACAAGATAACCACCAAGGATGAAGAAACCAGTCGCTAGGTCCCTTATCTGGAGGAGACGAGACCACATCATTAGTGTAGACACTAAAAAATGTCTCATTAATTCTACACTAATTATTCGTCTATTTAATTAAGTATTTCTTTAATTATTTGATTAAATTATATATTTCTTCTGATCACCACATCCAACATTTCTAATTATCGAATTCCTATCATTCATCATTTAATCAGTTAACCCTATCTTAATTATTAATTAAATATAAATTATTTAATTAATTGCGACATTTTCCTTAGTTAAATAATCTTTATTATTTAATTAATTCAATTTCCTATGATTAAATAATTTCATTTAAATAATTTAATTAATTAATTAAATTCTTCCAAATCCCCAAATTAAAATTCCAAATAATTCCATCTAATTTCATGTCATTTTTCCCAAATTCGAATTTCACTTAATTTCAGTTAATTTCATTTCTTCCAAACTCATATTTCACCAAATATGAATTTCAATTAATTTCATGTGCATTTCAGCATTCAAAAGTCCAAATTCAAATCCAAATAGAAAATGAAAATAAATTCAATTCCAAAATCCTATAGCACATGCTAAAATCAAAACTGATTGATCAAATCAGTTATCTAATTAGCTAACTCAGTTAACTCCTCAATCTCCCATTTTCACTCAAAATCATCTTTTTATGACTAATCAATAATTTCAGTCTTCTAACCCATTTAATCAATCATCTCCTCAATCAAGTCAGTTTTCTAATCATTCAATTTAGTCAACTGACTAGTCTATTTAGTTCACTAGCCAAACGATTGAGTTCAATCTCCAATCAATTCAATTGACTCCTCAATCTAATGAGTTAACAGATCAATCAATTTTAGTTGTCTATCAATCAACACTTGAGTTCAAATTCTCACCTCCTTTGTGTTGAAAATCTATAAATTCAACCTCTTTTCATCAATTCAATCTAGCATTCAACATTCATAATCCATAATAGAGAATCACAGTCTTCAAAGTTATTGTCCATCTTATGCAAGAAATCAATGCAATATCTGAGAGCCACCTACACCAACAATAATGGAGAAGAACAATGGAAGCACAAGTGGAGAATAGGGAGTTTTAATTTAGTTTAATCTTTCTATTTCTATCATTTATTTCATTGCATTGTGTTTAAAATCAGTAAGGATTTTTTGTGGTTTGTCCTTTCAATCTAATTAGCTTAGATTTGATGATTTCAAACATGAGAACAATTGGTGAACCCGACATGAAGAAATGCTAACCTTCATTTGCTATTTTTGATTGATTTTGTAGATTCGTACGTGCATAGAAAACCATAATCCTCAATTGATCAGACAGAAATTCGCAATTGCGAATATTTATCCGCACTTGCTATCAAAATCCGTTGTAATTGATAGTAAAATCCGTTGCAATTGCTGAAATGATCCGCAATTGCTCAAAAAATGGAAAAAATAATTTTTTGTTTGTCCTTTCTTAATAAGTTGATCTTGTGCACCTAGCCCATAATTTTTTTTTCAATTCTGGAAATTTTTATTTTTTGCATAAAATGTGTCTAATCCAATGACATGAAAGGTAACCTTCAAAATCTCAGGTGCAAGGAGGGGAAGACATCATAGGAGAGAACAAAAAGCATACCAAAGACTCCTAAAAGTAGAAAGAGAGCTTCGTGAAATTAAAGAAAAAGAAGAAATCACCCAATACCATAGAAGCATCCACCGATTCATTGCCAAATACAAATTTTATGACGACATTGATGTGATGGCTTGTGTGATTTGGGATAACATCATTGCAAAATAAATCTCCATCTTCTGTCTTTTACTGTTGTTTAAAAAAAAAATTTAATTTTTTTTTTTGCATTTAACTGATGAGCAATTGACCTGATATTGCTACTCAATTGCTCATAAATCAATTCTTAATAGCTATCATAGTAATTCGCAATTGATATCATATCAGTTCGCAATTGATCAGATATCAGTTCACAATTGCTCAGTAGTTAGTTCGCAATTGCAAGTTTAGGTTTTTTACATTATGTCTTTATTTAGTTCTGGTTTTTATCAGGATTGCTCTTTGTTTTTGAAAAGACAGAGCTTTGTAATTGAGAAAATTAGGCTGGATAGCCCACCATATGTGTACTAACATTATTTTATCTGCAGGGTTATAGTAGAGAACTTCTCTTGGTGCTGTTAAAAAAAACAAAATCAAATTCTTTCTTGTTCTTTCACAAATTTTTATGAAGGTTAAAAATGAACACCATGCTTGTGTGGAGAAACATCTCCACTTAGAGTAGAAAATCATTGCAATGGAAGGATAAAAATAATTTTGTTTTTCGTGCCTTCGAAGGGATAGGTATTATGCTCTCCCCTTCAATGGGTGATCAGAAAACCAAACTCCCTTCTTTTATGCTTTTAGTAAATTTTTGTACTTACATCCTTTAGAAGGCCTACCCTCCTGAGTTGCCCTTAGGGCATCATTAAGGCCAGTGAGAGGGCAACGACCTAAGTGGCAATGACTAAAGCCAAGTAATTCAATCCACTCTAAATAAATGCGTATGTGACGAAAATCATATGCGACGAGTGTTACATGTTGTCACAACAACGTTATGCCTCCCTCAGTGCCTATATGGTACGTTAAAATCTGTAGAGTGTAACCTCTACAGATTGGGAGACCTCCCTCAACAGAGTGTAATACGTTGTTGATTGTGACCACTCGAATGAAACCCTTTCTAAACACCTTAGAAATTAGAAGCCCAACTGAGTCAGTAACCAGAGACTTGAATTATCACAGTGCAAGGGTGGGGAAGAATTTGCCCCTAAGACACTCACCATATATCTCCCAAGATAACGTGCCAATTGAGGAGCAATCTTCTTTGGTCTAATTTCCGGAAAAAGGCAAAAAAACAGGCGCACCCTAGGGTGTGACAAGGATGTTTGAGTTGACGGAGTATCAAGATGTGGGTTGTGATAATACTTGTGACCTGTTGACCATTAGGAGAGTCTGCTTGATGTGCTATCAATTGACCAATTACAATGAAAACAAAATGGGGTCTTGAAAAAGACTCCAACATTCATGAGAATTTGAAAAAGTTATTTAAACAAGTATTATTTTCATGGTATTATTCTTTTTGATGTGTCTGTTGTGTCCTTAGCTACATTTCACCAAATTCAAACATTTTAGAAAATACCAAAAACAAAGTGGAACCTCAACCAAAGTTTTGTCAAGAACATTAACAAGATCAAATCCTTCAACAAAGTCGAGTGTCAACATCAATATCAATATCAAACCAAAATTTTTGCAAAATTCAAAGATGGAAAACATGGCATTTTCAAGTGATCTTCAGTCCTAGACATCTAGTTCATGCATAAGTCCTTTAGTGTCATCATTCTACACAAAGTTTTTTGCACAAGTCCTCACATCACAAAAAGAGTAGTTTTCAACCATGTTGCATCCACTCATATATAATTCAGTATTACATTAGAGTCTAAGAAACATACCTCAATTAATGGGTCTAAAAGGAGATGGTGAATTTCCATTTGAGCAACCCAATCTTGGGCCAAACAACGACCAATTAGTAATAACTGATAGTTTGGACAACCTTGCTTGGAAACTAAAAGTTGATCGTGCTCAGTACAATATAGTTGAAATCGTCATAGATAATGAGATCCGGAAATCTGTCCGTCTTGATGAAAACTTGAGGAAAAGGATAAAAAAGGCAGCTCAAAAGGAAGCCATCAGACAATTGGTTGAAAAAACCATAGCAGAGTTTCTAAATCTTCATTAGATTCCTTAAATAAAAGTATCAATCATTCCTAGGTTTCATATAGTCTGTATTGTAATCTTTAGCATATGGGTCTAAAAAGGAAATGACAAATTCCCATTTGAGCAACCCAATCTTGGGTCAAACAACGTTCAATTAGAAATAATTGATGTGTTAAACATACTTGCTGAGGAATTGATAGTTGATCAAGACCAATTCGACATAGTCCAAGCTGTCATAGATGAGGAAGTTTGGAAGTCAGTACAAATTGACATAGACCTCGAAAACCAAATCAAAGAAGAGGCAGAATCTGAAGCATTTTGGCAATACGCTGAAGATCTTGTGTTTGAATTTTGAAATCCTTGAGAGCAAGTCTTCACTCATAGATTGCATTGTCTGCATTTTAGTCTTTAGAAAGTCTTAGAAGCATACCTAGCTACATTTAGTTGAGTCTGGCATTTTCACTTTAGAGAGTCTTAAAGAGTCAAGATCACGTTGGAATAACATTCATGCCATTAACACATGCTCAAAAGGTGAAACATCATATGGAACCTAACAATGACCCTTCGGTTAACCCAACATGGAATATGAACTTGTCCACAAATCAGCAAACATCGGGTTGGAGACCCGCAACCTTATCGACAAAAACAAGCATGATGCCTTCCATTGATGAAATACAGCATAATCTCATAAAAGAAGAATTGGAAGCAACCCAACAAGATCCTGCAACACTTATGATTCTCAACGCTCTCATCAATAATGATAGAGATATTTGTCTCACACTATTAGTCCAAAATGGGGCCAAATTACCTCCAGGGGTGGACATTTCATCTATATTGCTGCCAGGTGTGACATTGAATCAAAATGTTCCTCAAGTACCCACTGTTACACAAACTCGTGCAACACTTGCTACATCAACCCAGGGTGTATCTCAAAACACTCAAGTGACTATGACTTCAACACCATCAACAGTTGCATCAACAAGTACTAATGTTACATCTCAGACAATGCCTAGTGTAACAACGCAAGCTACAATAGCTCAAAACTCTACTTCAACAAGTATAATTCAAGCTTCAGTTTCAGGTGGATCCACCTACAATGGCCAAAATGTGAATCAAGGAATAACTAGCTCAACTCAGTTGAATGTCAATACACAATTTGCATACTTTACACCACCTAGTGGGACTTATGGTACACAACTACATGGTTAGTTTACATTTCAGCAAGCTCAAAGGTACTCCAATACTATCACTTTTGTGGGAAACACTTATCAAGTCAATACACCATTGATGCAAATAGAGATCCTGACTCAACAAATGGAGAATCTTCAGAAACAGATGACCAGTGTGCAAACAGTCAATGATAAAAAGAGCCATACAATGGAGGACCTCCGTCAATATCCTTTTGACAAAAAGTTATAGATGCCACCTTTTCCCATGAGTTTTGAAACTCCAATGTTCGACAAATATAGAGGGAAAGGTGATCCTCGAGATCATGTCAGAGAATTCTTCTTTGCATGTATTGAGGTAGCCCACGATGATACATACTTAATGAGGCTATTTTCTAAAAGTCTTGGAGGGACAACATTAGAATGGTTTTCACACCTCCCACCTAAGATTGCTTCGTGGGGTGAACTGGCTGAGTTATTCATATCAAACTTTGCATTCAATATAGATAATCCAGTTACCTTGATGGATTTATATGCAATAAAGAAAAATGAAGGAGAAACCTTCGCTACATTCTTGTAAAGATGGAGAGGTTTATACCGCAAATGTCTTAGTCACATCCCTGAAGCTGAGCAAGTAAACATTTTCAATGAAAATCTTATACCTCCAATTAAGTATCCATTACAAATGCAATGCCTAAACATTTTTAAAGACATCACAGAAAAAAGGCATCAAATGTGAAAGAGGCCTATTAGAGCAAGGGATATTGAAACACCACAAAGATAATGGGCCAAACACAAGTACAAACATAGGAATGTCACAAATGATGGAGTTGTTGATTCTTGTGTTGTAAACAGATCTCAACCAGCAGTATCTCTACAAGGACCAGTTGATCTTGCCAATAAGAGTCAAACTTAGATAAAAAAACACCAATACACTACAGTCAAGCAATCCAAGACCACCAAGGGCAGGAGCACCCAGAAGAAGCTTTACACCCCTTGGTGAACCTATTCAATCAACACTCAAAAAACTGTTATAAGTAATTCCATAGCTTTACCAGAAGTCGGGCCCTATGAGCGAGGTCCATTTAAGACCTCTTGGTGGAATGACAATGATTTCTATGAATACCACTGCAATAAAGGTCACAAGATAACAAGTTGCTACAAATTGAAAAACCTCATACAAGATCTCATTGATCAAGACGACATTACTGTAGATGCTAGTAAGACACCAAACATAGATCATACCATCTTCAAGGATCCCTTTGTCAAGCATGACAAAGGAAAGGCTTCTAGTTCCAATGCACAAAACAATACTGCCAATTATACTAATGTCGCATTTGATTATGCCATAAGCGCACTCAGTGCAGGAGATGACATAGTGGCTACAATCACAATAAATCCCTCAAGAAGAGACTATGTTGTCATCACCAGAAGATCAAAGGTTACATTGCAAGGGGTACATTTAAATTTCCCCTCAACAACTAGAAATTACAATATAGTGGATCAGTTGAAGCAAACTCCAACTCAAATTTCATTATTTGAGTTACTGCGCATCTCGCTAACTCATAAGGCAGTCCTTGACAAAGAATTACAAGATTTAGTTGTTGCCAGAGATATTGATGAGAACACATTCCAGTCCATGGTTGGAAACTTGGCAGCTTCAAAGGTCGCATTCACTGAGCAAGATGTACCTATAGACCGTCCCATGCATAATGATCCCTTACACTTGGAAGCTTTGTTGACCGAAAGAAAGTTCGAAGAGTACTTATAGATTGTGGAGTTGGCCTTAACATATGCACATTACATTTGATCAAACCTTTACGATATTCTGAACATTATATTGATTCTACCAAGAGAATCAATATCAAAGCTTATGATGCCGAGGAACACCCTTCTAAGGGTGTAGTGACTTTGCTAGTACAAATAGGACCAGTTACAACAAACATCACCTTTCAAGTCCTAGACAGAGAATTCAGGTACAATATGCTATTAGGCCACCCATGGATACATACCATGCAAGTAGTACCATCAACTTTTCACCAATGCATGAAGTTCCCATACAATGGCATTGAGATCACCGTCCATGGTGACCCAAACCCTTTTCAACACTGCAATTATTTAAGAGCAAGCACATACAATCAAGTACCAAAGAATCAAGTAGCTCCACTTCACTTACAAATGAAATCATTATCAATTACATAAACAAAGAAAAATACACCTACCACATCTTCTTTACAGATTAAGGAAGTTGGTTGTGGGCAATATTCTATTTTGAGTACCTCGAATAGAAAACAATCATCTCTTTCTCCCAGGTCTTTTGGGAAGCCTCAAAACACAGTAATGAAACAAGATAAAGGAAAAGAGATAGTGAAGTATTCGGATTCATGCTCTTTCATTAGATGGGGAGACTTACAAGAAGAATCTCTAAATGAAGATGTCAATCAGTGGATATATGGAGAAGAAGACAACATGATAATACCTTGGTTACCTCTAGACCAATATGGTAAAGATTTCAAGATGCTACAAAAACATGGGTACGATGGTACCACAGGATTGGGATTACAAAAGGAAGGTAGATTAGAACCTATTCTACCACATGAAAACCCAAAGAATCAAGGGCTAGGATATAAACATGTACCAAAGATAACCAAGGCAAGGCAACATACACTAGATATACTAAACAAGCCTAGGTTACTCTCTGAGTACATACCTCAGAATTAGTTGTCAGTGCAAGTATTTCCCTCTTTATCTCACAAAAGAAGGAGAGCACCAACATCTCCTACTATGGAATCAGATGGTGGCGATATGAGGCAACTTCTACAAGAAACTAACATAGAATCATCTAGCAATACAGTACCAGAAACATCTGAACAAGCAAATATGGTGATAGATCCAGACTTAGCACCAACAAATGAGCCTAATCCTTGGTTGTTGTCAATAATTTTGCTAAGGGAAACAACTCCAGCTCCTCCATTTGAGTTAGATGAAGAAAGACTGCAACAACTAATACCAGGCTTAAGAAGGGTATCCACAATACAACTGTCATTCATTTCCTCTTATTATTGTATTTGTCACAATATAATTGTATCATCAATAACAAAAGATGATTGTCTGAGTTATTCACCTGTCTACACTGAAAGGAGAGAAGGTGGTCACATTTCCTAGATACTTGATCATGAAGTCTTTAGGAGGCCTTTAGTCATTTAGTTTCAAACATCGCATTGTCATTGAGATTTATCTATGGTTGTGTAGAGGTTTCACTATTGAACCTTGTTACCCAAAATCTATCAGTTGCTATGCCTCACACATTAATTAATTCTTTAAGTCATTATAGATACCTAGTATGTCATGTGGCTAGTGAAAAATTAATAAATTCCACTTCAGCGTCGCTGTAATTGTCATACCCAAGTAGGTTTCATTACTTACAAGTCAAGACAAGAAAATGAAGAAAAGAAAAGAAAAATACGATGCTGATTTCCATCTCAACGCAAAATAAAAAATGATATATTATTGAAATATCACGCATACAAGTGCGACAATAAAAGGCTTGACTATGGGAACATGCAAGTAACTCCATCAGGACAATAGAAGCATGTTGGCAATGGAGCAATATTTGAGAGATTACAGTGCATAACCTCATCGGATCCCTAAAATCTTGCTGGCAGTGAGACTCTATCCAGGATACTTTTGAAGTTAGAATAACTTACGTAGCTATCCACATAGGATTCCAAGGGTCTTTGATGGTTATAAGAGTTAGAATGAATTCAAATGCACACACATTGGCAAAAGAAGATCAAAGTTTCAAGAATTGATGCAGAAGTTTTCTACACCTCTGTTCATAAATCTTGGTTACAAAGTGTGTTAGATTGGATGATCTAAAGCCTTTTGAGAATAGATTGAACTCCTATCTCTGAAACATTTCACACCTTCAATTCAATCGGTTCATTTCAAAATGAGAGGCACACACATTCATCCTTGTTTACAAACTACATCTTCATATCGCATACTGCATTAGCATAATTTTCATTTAAAAAATTCATTGTCTCCACCACATTTTGTAGATCATCATGTCATCACAAGTTTGCATACTTGGGGGCATAACTAAAAAAATCCTAAAAATCGTAATGTCTTGAAAAAATAAAAAAACATTCAGATAAAGTCTTGAAAAAATAAAAAACATTTAGATAAAGTCATGAAAAAATCAATCCAAAAACATTCAAATATCAATGAAAAACTTGCAATAAATTGTCTCGCAAGAATCAAACACCCTAGCAGATATTCAACAAACACTTCACACTAAGTTAAACAAAGGATACAACTATCTTGTCAAAACGTCTGCAATCAAGCTAATCAACTGTCTAATCTATCAAATCACTATCAAACTATCAACGTGATCACCATCTTGTCTTAAACAGAATCAATACACTCGAAACCAAATAGGTCAGCCTTAAACGAGGTCCAAAACTTCTGAAACCACACATTATCAAAATCACATCAAAAATATCAAAGCAAAGACATAGTCAGTCCAACTACTGAGTTTTGTCTATTTTGGTTGACTCTTTTATCAAATTGGCAAAGACCATTTCTTTTAGCTACTCAAGGATGTCCAAAAAGTGACTAGAGGAGTCGTGATGTTCATGATCCTTTTTCTTTCTTTGTTGTTTGTGGTTTGAAGCAATGAAGTTCTGGGGCAATTTCTCTAGTGGGTGTTTGTGATAGGAGCATTCAGCTTGTGAATGCCACACATACCTCAGCCCCTAACGTAATTCCCAGAATGAAGGGTTCAATCCTTGATTTCTACTTGTTTGTTTCTTGCAATGAGATATCTATACATCTTTGTTCCTCATACCCTGGTATCATAAGCTCCATTGTTACATAATAAGGCTCAATGATGATAATGTATTGCACTACGAATAAAGCAATGAAGACTTTTTCATCATATTTTTTTCAATCAAATTGTTTCTATCATATCTACTTCTGGAATAAATAAAGGTTGGTTCAATTGATTTATCATTTCATATCATTTCTTCTAATCTATTCTCCATCTAACAACTAACAATTCTTCCAAATTCACTATTTTCAACACCTATTTTGACACAACGAAAATTTCATTTTGCATTATGTTGCATTAGTCCATTGCATTATCACAAGCATGTCATCAATCATCACATATAGATTCATACATCGTAAAATAAAGGCACATCATATCACTTCATAATATCACATTAGCATTAGATGCATTACCAAGTAAGCATAAAATAAAAACCAAAACATTAGACATAACATATATCACCAAATAACTCATCACCAAAAGCGCATATCATATATCTCATCAAAATGTGTCAAAATACATTGTATCTATGCTACATAATCAATAGCATAACATGTCAACCAATGTTGCCTCTATCTCCAGCGGGATCCTGCCTACTAGATCCTACCCCAGGATGTCCTGAAGATGTCTGAGGTGGACCCATAACACCACCACTACTGGTCCGTCAAGAAGTAGACCTACTAGAACTTGAACGACCTCTATACTCACTAAAACTAGGAGCTCTTTATGCCTCAAGAACGACACCATCGTAGAGTTGTCTATAATACAAAGCCTCCTGCGCAACATAATAAAGTCTGTCAGACTACTTGCGTGCATCAATACTCGAAGCAAAATGTTGGTCATAAGCAGTCTAAACCAATCGCATCCACCTCACTACATCATCTCTCTCCCTCTGTAGAAGATATCCCTCAGCGGCTATCTGGTCTCTCTCACCGACTATCTAATCTCTCTCTGTGGTAAGATCCCCCATCACTTGTCGATACTGATCTCTATCCTCCATCCGCCGCTGCCGCAAAGTAGCAACCAAAGTCCTCCAAACTCCTAACCCGAGCCCTCATTCCCTCCTCCTCATCATCTCCCTCCACAAATCCTCTCTCCATAGCTTGGGGCATATCAACATCATGTCCACCATCCCCACCCTCATCTCCATCGTTGCTCAATGAGCTTGATATTGACTCATCACTCTCACTCCCACTCTCACCAGAACTGCTCATAGATGCAATACCTCCACCGATATCCACATCCTCTCCTCCACCCTCCACCTCCTTTGTAAATACTGCTATCAAAGCTATCTGACCCCTATCCCATTCTCCTTGTTCACCATCTCTCCCTCCTCTGTCTATCTGCCCTCTATTTCTCCCTCCCCTAACCTATCCCCCACCATCTCTCACTCCCTCTCCCTCTAGGACCCCTGTCGTGTCTAATCTGCTGAGCAACAATCGAAACTGTCGGATTTGCCAAAGGTATGGGCCTATGTTGTATCCACCATACACTATACTGTGTCATAGTCCATGGATCTGCGACACCAAATCGCCAACCTCACTGAATAGGAGCAAGAACATCAAACTCAGCAATGGCAACATGAGGTTGCACACATACACCCCAATCATCGATCTCGCGAGTAGTACAAGCAAAATAAGTTGTCACATCTAGAATACCCTGTATCTCCCCAAACTCTCAGAGTACACGGCTAGGAAGATGCATATCAATAACCTTGTGACCACCAACATCTCACCTAATAAGATATCTCTGTTGTTGGCAAAAAGGAAGGTGTTGGGCATCATCAGCCCAACTGGGGCAAGTAAGATAAGGTCTGCATGAAAAGTACTGTAAAATATCAATCTAATGATGCCAATACAAAATGTTACCTGATGGCCTATGTCTCACTCTAATAGTGTATCTGTAAGCATATGGCTGCTCTGGCTCTAAATCAACATGTATCACAGGACGAAATGTAGCTATGTGCTCCCAAGCCCATATCTGGAGCAAAGTAACACCACATCCAATGGATTTCTGCTGCAAATATGCAATCCCATGCATCCGATGATATAAAGTGGCAAGAAGACAAGGACCCCAAGAAAACACTCATCTATCAATAACCATATCATGAATCACTCGTCCCCATCCAACAGGGAAATCATGGGTACATCTATCAGGGATCAATAATCCAAGAACAATGCAACCAAGAACAACGGTGAGATAAACATAATCAAAATCATCCCAATGAATCTCATAATGACCTCAGATATGAAGATCATCCCCGAAACACTCAAATAGCGCACATAAATCAGATACTCCATCACTGCGATCAAAAGTAACTCGAGCACCAAATATGGGAATGTGTAGAATACACCACACATCCTCAAGTGTGATAGACACCTCACTTGTCGAAAGATGAAATGAACAAGTCTCTGAATGCCACCGCTCAATTATCAAAGCTGTAATCATGGCCCTATTGGTCGTAACCTCAGACAAGTGCACTATATGATATAATCCAACCTGTCAAAACAAACCAGTATCCTTGACATCTAACTTATGATGTCAAACAAGACCATTTGTCCTCGTCTATCTCATGATCAAGATTGGATAACGCTCCTGCATTTGAGAAAAAGCACAATGAATAAGATACGTCATTCACATCATGAGAAAACACAAAAAAAATTGTATTGTCAAATGTGAACTAATATAAGAAAATGCGAACTAATATTCTCAATTGCGGATCAATTAAGGCAATTGCAAACCAAAATTAGCAAGTGTGAATTGATACTTTCAATTGTGAATTCATAATCTCAATTGCGAATCAACAATAACAATTGTGGGAACTTTTATCAATTGCAAATTAAGTACATCAATTGCGAATTATTATTATCAAATGTGAATTAATTGATATTCAATTACGAATTAGATAAAATTGACCCATCCATAAACGACAATTTTTTTTGGAAAAAAGCACACAAAAATGGGCAAAATTCCTGAAAACTCACCATGCCGCTAGTGTCAGGAGGTCTCTGATACGATCGCACAAAATGGTCTTCATTCCACAAATTTTTGACCACTTTTTCCGAGGGGGCATATTTATACCTAAATGGTGTTGAGGCATACTGGGGCATAAAAATTTTCGTTTTCTTTGAAACAACGTCATTTCGACATTGTGTCAAGGAGGGGCAAATGTAAAAACCTAAAAATGTCTCATTAATTCTACACTAATTATTCATCTATTTAATTAAGTAATTCTTTAATTATTTGATTAAATTAAATATTTCTTCTAATCATCATATTCAACATTTCTAATCATCGAATTCCTATCATTCATCATTTAATCAGTTAACCCTATCTCAAATATTAATTAAATATAAATTGTTTAATTAGTGGTGATATTTTCCTTAGTTAAATAATCTTTATTATTTAATTAATTCAATTTCCTATGATTAAATAATTTCATTTAAATTATTTAATTAACTAATTTAATTCTTCCAAATCTCCAAATCTCCAAATTAAAATTCCAAATATTTCCATCTAATGTCATGTCATTTTCCCCAAATTTGAATTTCACTTAATTCCAATTAATTTCATTTCTTCCAAATTCATATTTCACCAAATGTTAATTTCAATTAATTTCATGTGCATTTGAGAATTTGAAAGTCCAAATTCAAATCCAAATAGAAAATGAAAATCAAATTTAATTTCAAAATCCTACAGGACATGCTAAAATCAAAACTGATTGATCAAATTAGTTATCTACTTGGTTAACTCAGTTAACTCCTCAATCTCCCATTTTCACTCAAAATCAACTTTTTATGACTAATCAATCATTTCAGTCTTCTAACCCATCTAATCAGTCATCTCCTCAATCAAGTCAGTCTTCTAATCAATCAATTTAGTCAACTGACTAGTTTATTCAGTTCACTAGCCAATCTGTTGAGTTCACTCTCCAATCTATTGAGTTCACTCTCCAATCAATTCAGTTGACTCCTTAATCTAATGAGTTAACAGATCAATCAATTTCAATTGTCTATCAATCAACACTCGAGTTCAAATTCTCACCTCCTTTGTGTTAAAAATCTGTAAATTCAACATCTTTTCATCAATTCAATCTAGCATTCAACATTCAGAATCCAGAATAGAGAATCACAGTCTTCAAAGTTATTGTCCATCTCATGCAGGAAATCAGTGCAAAACCTGAGAGCCACCTACACCAACAATAATGGAGAAGAACAATGGAAGCACAAGTGGAGAATAGGGAGTTTTAATTTAGTTTAATCTTTCTTTTTCTATCATTTATTTCATTGCATTGTGTTTAAAATCAGCTTAATTAGTTAAGGATTTTTGTGATTCATCCTTTCAGTCTAATTAGCTTAGATTTGATGATTTCAAACATGAGAACAATTAGTTTAATCATTTGCACCATGATCATCAGGAGCAATCACCTGCAAAGGCTCCACCATGCTTGGGAGGGACATAACTGCAGCCATAGACTTAAGAAGAAAGTGCAATCCTGTAAAAACATTCAAAGCAATAGACAAAGTAATCAGTGACACGTGATCTAAGAGGACTTCAAATGCAAGTACAATATCATCATATTTATCATAAATCAACCCTCTTCTTATTATAGAAAGTAATTCACCGTGCCTACCGTTAGATAGTAGTTGATGGAGAGATAAAAAACCACCATAAGGAAAGTCACCAAAGTCAAAACGATAAGAAGACAAAGCACTATCCAAATCAGAAGAAGAATAGAAAGAGGAATTCAAGAATGTCTGATAATGTACGAACCAAAGCAGCATCCATAAGCAAATCCATGCATATAGTAACAAACTGAGAAGCCACTTCAACAAGAAAAACATTTGTGTTTTCCACCAACCACCTCCTACCCACGACCTTACAAATAGCAAGAGAAACATTCAGAGGATGCAAATTAAATAACCTACTAATGTTTTCATCATCGAAGGCAAGGCTATCTTGAAAATGACAGGGTTTAGTGGGCAGGACAATTTTGTAACTTTCACCACAAGCAGCCATAAAAAAAAAAAAGACCCACAAAAAATGAATAACAGTTCATAATACATATAACCAAGGAGTGCATGAAAGAGAATTCGAAATGAAATATCATAATTTGCCAACCTCTTACCACTTGAGATCATTAAAACCACACAAGCCTGCCATCACATCAAAATCCAAGTACCAAAAAACCAGTAAAGAGATACGAACCTCAACACATGACCTGTACCAATAACTTACCTCAAGTAACCACCCCACCCGAAACCAAGTAGAAGTAATCATGAAAGCATATCGGCTTAAACAAAACCAAACAAGGAAAGCCCATCCTAAGCAGAGAACCATACAAGAAATCTATCACATAGCACCTTGAGAAGGGATAGTTATTACACACACCCAATTTGGAAATGAGACATCACCTACATCACATCACATCACAGACTATAGTCCGACCAACACCCTTCTTTAAATCTGTTGGTGTAAATAATTATTCATCTTGGATATTATTACACTATACTTAGGTTTACTTAGGAAACACATTTCATAGTAGTTTGGGTATGAGACACTTGGGTGTTTGTGCCACATTGGGATAGTGTGTGTAGGAGAATTTCCACCTTTTATGGTGTGATCTTGTTACTACTCTATCATATCCACTTATTGTGAAGTGATAATTCCACCTTCGGTGGGTGATCCACCTCATGTGGAATATTTTATTGTTTCTCCTACCTGCCATACCCATATTGTTGAAATGTGGTGACTGATCAGCAAAGTATTGTACACTTAGCACGTATCCTCGCCGGGGTCCGGGGCCGAGCTGGCCCCCGAGAAAAGTGGGGATTCGGGGGCGGCAACCCCGAGAAATTTTTTTTTGCCGTTTTTCGTTGATGAAAACTGACATTGTAATAAAACCCTAAAAAGGCCGACTTTGTTTGTTGCCCTAAAAACGCATGTTATAAGCGGCTGGGATGCTTAAGGCATTGTAAGGTTGATGTGCTGTTTTTGCTGGATAATAAGAAAGATTGGACGACTGTGTATGGTGGACGTAACCCATTCTGGGTGAACCACGTTAAATCTCTGTGTTATTTGTGCCATGTTTTATTTCTTTATCTTTTGTATTTAAATCTGCATATAATTGTTAGTTCATATTTGCTTCGGATCTGCTTGAAACCCTAACAGATCCACCTCATGTGGAATATTTTATTGTTTCTCCTACCTACCATACCTATTTCCTACCTACCCTTGTTTCTTATTGAGCCACATGTCATGTTTGTGTGCTCACATATCCATATTGCCTTGCCTATATATGCAAGCTCATATTCATTCTATGTAACAACTATTTTTTATCTATTGATGAGAATACAATTTATTCTTGTCCTATATTTTGTCTCTCTATTTTGTACATTTCATTGAGTTGTTGATCTTGGCAAAATCTCACAAAATCATCAATAAGAATGTAACTCTAATGACCTCTTTAAATCATCAATAAGAATGTTAAATTTGGTTTTCAAGGTGATTATTTCTATATCTTCAATAGGATTCTCCATGACCTAAATATTTGGGTTTAATTTGATTTAGGGTTTAGTCTCAATTTGGTATAGGTTAAGTTTGAATTTGATTTCAAATAGAATTTGGCTGAGGGTTCGATTTGGTTTAGTGCTAAGATTCAATTTGGTTTAGTGTTAGGGATAGAGTTCAATTTGGTATGGGATTAAGATTCAAAGTGGTTTTGTGTTAGGGTTCAATTTGATTTGAGTAAGATTAAGATTAGGGTTGGGGTTAAATTTGATTTATTGTTTAGTTAGATTTAGGGTTAGGGTTCAATTTGATTTAGAGTTAGAGTTAAGTATCGATTTAGTTTAGAATTTGGGCTCAATTTGGTTTAGGGTAATATTTCAAGGGACCTCTTAGTTTATTTTTCTTTCTATTTTATAGATTATAATGTGATTTAAAAAAATAACTCAAAATATTATCACCTAATTAAATTTGAAATAATTTTATAATAATTACATGATAGTTTATGAATAATATTTCTAGAATTCTCAAGATCCATTTTTTTTAATGATAGACTATATTGTGTGTATGTGAAGATCACGAAATTTTACTATCCTTTATCACATGCAAAGCCTTAGTATTGAATTATTTTTATCGTTCAAGGAAAGATATATCTATTAAACTTATAAAAGATTATATCTGATAGAAAGAAAGAAATATTTTTAAACTTTTTCGAAATAATAATTTCTTTACTATAATCATATTTATAGATATGGAAAAATAATTCTAATATATTCTTAATTTATTTTTAGTAATTAAATTATAGAAACATCATGAAATTTAGAATTGAATGTAAAGGCAACTGATAGATATATGAAAAATAACAATTTTGTTATGCTTTATGATGGTCATTGCAGGCCTAATAGTGACCTTCTAGATATATTTTTTTAATTCTGAAGAAGTCATATTTTAATCCAATTCACATGCTTTCTCAAAAATTAAATATTTATATCAATATAATATACAACTAAGTATAAAAAAATATGGCTCACAATCGGCGAAAAATTACAGTTAATCAGAGTAGGGCTTTCAATCAAGTTCAATCGAGAGATCCTACTCAAGCTAGTGATGGGATTTCTACAAACAGATTTGAAGTTCTAGGATGTCATCCTCCCTCTACCTTAGAGGTAAATTTTATGAAGAAAAATCATGGGAACCTCCATTCTGCGTTGAATAATTATGGGAGGGAACGACGACCTCAAAATCTGCACTCTGGATTTAACAATAGAGGGAAAAATTTTCAAGGATGGTAGGTAGTTAAGAGAAAAAATGCACGAAGGGCAATGAGTACTCAATCTAGGGCTGATAAAAAAGGCAGTTGCTCCCATTACTTCAAGGATACCTAGATGCATTTTTGGAGCCAATTTGATACCCCTAGGAGAAAAGCGGAGCCCAGTTGGAGTGGCTTCTTCCTCAAAGCTACCCTTGCCATATTCCCGACTTGGGAATGGAATTAAGAGTGGGTTAGGCTACCCAAATCCCGATAGAAATCATAAATCTAGGCGCCATGATAGTCAAGCAGATCAAATCTTGGGAGATACAATTCCCAAATCATATGAAAAATTTAGGAATCAGAAGCCTTGGTATATGTTTAATCACCAGGGAAGGCAATACAATAGGAAATCTATGCCTAAAGCTCACGTTTGGCAAAATAGAACAAAAGATGAAAACCCTAGGACTATGGGTGATGGAAATAACTCCAATCTGGTAGTCAAAGAAGAAAAATATGCCAAGGGTTTGAGGGACCATTGCAGGAAATTTGGTCATTTTACTAAATGGTGCGAGAAAGGACAACCTGTTGAAATAATTGCTAGCTGGTGGGAGAAAACATACGTGGGCCAGGTAAGTATTATTACTCTCCCTAATGATTTCCTTTATATTGAATGCAGAAAGGAGGCCTTAAAACATAAATTGTTAGTTGGGGATTATGTTTTTTATTAGAGCTATAATTTCATATTCATTGATTGGCAGCCGAATTTTAACCCTAGCTTACATAAATTCCAGAAGATGTCAAAATGGATAATACTAAGAAATCCACATGTTGAGCTTATGCACTCTTAATTATTATTTAAACTTGGCGATAAACTAGGAGGTTTTGTAGGCTTGGAAAAGGAATGAACATGCACTTCAGGTCTAAAAATGCTAGTTAACATGGACATTAATTTAACTCAATTAAAAACATTAGAATTTATTACAACAAATGTAAGATATCACATTGAACCTGAATTTTATATTGGTCTTGTATCTAATAACATTTCATCTAGACTAAGTAACCTCTATGTCAATAAAAGTAAGAGCCCAACCTATACGTCGCCCACAAAGGAAAGAGGAGCCAACATTAGCTTTAATATGTGATGGGGGGCTCTATTGTAAACGATCATCAATTTGAGCAGTAAGTTGCTATCAATCATCCTTGTAGACCAACTGAGATTGAAGAAGGGGAGATTGTGTATGAAAGATTGCAAAACAAACCTTCTTTACTAATGATCTCTATAGAAGGAAATGCGATAACTAATAACAATGAGATCTTGCAAGGGACTGGAGTAGGTAAATAAAATATGGAGTCACCCCTTTCTTTGGAAAACAAAACCCCAGTGCCTATAGAAGAAGTGGCAAGAATTGCAAAACAAAATGATACAGGTATGCTACAGGCTCTTAGAAAGGTTGAAAATGAAGGGATAGTGGATGCAGACACAACTGTTAATGAAATATCCATCACGTTTAATTACCAAACGCCTACAGAAGAAATGGATAAGGCTAAAAAGAGGGATTCACAAGACAGGACAATTAAAGAATCTATGTTCGAGGAACGTGAGAAGGATGAGAATGGCATTAATTTGACAATGAACCAAATATGCAATGAGGTAATCAATAATCTTATGGATAGGTTTGTGGAGGAAATTGTTGATGAGGATTAAATGGCTCTGCAAAAATGGTTGCTAATCGTAACAAAATTGGATCTGGGGGGTGATAAACAAGACAAGATAGATGAAGCAGAGATGATTATAGAGTTAAATAACAAGGAGAATGTAGGAGTTGTTGAAACCCTAGGAATTTCACAAATTGAATCAGGAAAAGAAACCCCTGATTGTGCCAAGCAACATAAGAAGAAAGGAAGAAAATCCCTGTCTAAACTAAGAATTATAGATGGGTCAATAGAGGGCTAGACTAAACTGACTTCTATGTTTTATGCTCGGAAGGGGAAGGTCCTTCCCAAGGAGCCATGAAGCTAATAACTTGAAATGTTAGGGACATGAATGCCCCTACAAGTAGTGTATCATAACAGAAGGAGAGGATTTAGTAACATAGCAGATAAATTAGATAGGTTCTCTCTCAAAGGAAGTTTGACTAACTTCCCTTATACCCTTTATGTGGAAATTCTCTCCATATTTGGATCGGATCATTATCCAGTTCAACTGACCAACATAGAAGACACTAGGCCCAAAAGATGCCATTTTAAGTTTGAACAAATGTGGCTGAAAGATGATAAAGTAATAGAGTTGATTGAGAAATGGTGGAAGGAAGTAGATATTTCAGGGTCTAAGTTATTCAGGGTAGTTAACAAATTAAAGATAGTTAAAAACAAATTGTTGTTGTGGAATAAAAATCACTTCGACAACATCTTTGAGTCAAAGATAAAATTAGAAGAGGAAATAGAAAAGGTTAATAAAGTGGTAATTGAAAAAGGAATGCATGAGACACTCTATCTTAGAGAAAAGGAGTTATTAGTTGAATATGAAAATATCTTAGCTAAGGAAGAAATTTTTGGCGTCAGAAGTCTAGGGAAACATGGCTAAATGCGGGGGATATGAACACAAAATTCTTCCATAATAGCTCCAAACAAAGGAGGACTATTAACAAGATAACAAAGATCAAAACTAGTTATGGAATTAGTACAGAGGACCCTAATCAGGTTGCATTTGAAGCTGTCAGGTATTATGAGAATATTCTAAATAACTAGGAGGGCTCTAATCTGGGTAATGAAAATAACATTCTAGCAAGTATCCCGAGGATTATATCAGAAGAACAAAACAAGAGTTTAGTGTTGGATAGATTTTCTAAGGTTGAGATCAAAGCAGCACTAATGCAAATAAACCCAAACAAGGTTCCAGGACTGGATGGGTTCCCAACCTCCTTCCAGAAATGATGGTATTTTATAGGTGATGAACTAACAGATGCCTGGGAAGGGGTGAGGAACTTAGGATGTATGCTCAAGGAAATTAACAATACCTTCTTAGCCCTTATACCCAAGAAAGAGAAAGTAGAAAGTTTTGAAGATTTTAGGCGAATAACACTATGTAATATTATTTATAAATTACTCACTCAAACCATGGAAAATAGAATACAAAAGTTGCTCCCTTTCTTAATTAGTGAAGAGAAAATGGGATTTGTCCCAAGGAGGTCTATATATGATGGGGTTATCATAGTCCAAGAAACTATTCATTCTATTCAACAAAATGACGATCCAATCATGCTAATTGAGTTAGACATTAAGAAGGCCTATGATAAGGTAGAATGACGCTTCCTCTACAAATGTTTGGAAGCCTTGGGCTTCACTAGACAATGGATCAACCTAATATTTGAATGAATTTCCACTCCAAAAATGTCAATCCTTGTAAATGGAACCCCAAAAGGTTTTTTCAGTATATCTAGAGGATTGAGAAAGGGAGATCCTATATCTCCCTTCTTATTCATCATTATGGCAGAATCTCTAGGTAGATCTATAACAAAATCTAGATAAATGAATATTGTTAAGGGTATCAAAATAACTAGTGAGCTAGCCCCTACCACACACCAATAATTTTTTGATGACACTATGTTGTATGGCCAAGGGGGGAGACAAGAAGCACAAGCATTCAAAAATATACTCTACTCCTATACTAAGGCCTTAGGACAAGAAATTAGTAAAGAAAAATCAGAAATCTTTTTCTTTAATACTGATTTGAGAACGAAAAATGCAATATGCAATATTTTGAACTTAAAAAAAGACAAACTACCTTGCAAATACCTTGGACTACCCCTAGATAAAGGTTGTAGGGCCACAAAATTATGGGTTCAGATGTTGTCTCGAATAAAGAGTAGAACATAATCTTGGAAAGGGAGATGACTCTCCTCTACTGGGAGAGCAACTATGTTAAAATCAGTACTATCTACAATGCTAATCTATCAACTATCTTGCTTAAATATCCCGACAACAAAGAAGGAGGAATTGAACAAAGACCCGAGAACCTTCTTCTAGAAAGGAACGAGGGGAAAAAGAAAATCTCATTATTAGCATGGGATAAGGTATGTAGGCCCAAGGAGGAAGGAGGTGCTGGAATAAAAGTATTAAGGAATAGAGTAAGGCTTTAGGTGCTAAACTAATATGGAGAATGTACAAAAACCCTCATTTAAAATGGGTTAAAATCCTAAGTCACAAATACCTGAATAACAATGACTCAACAAGTATTTTTAGGACCGTGTCCCCTCCTAGGGGCTTGCGTATATGAAAGTTTATGTTAGAGTGTAGAAGCACTATTACTGAGAAATTAACTTGGAACCTAGGCAATGGAGAACATGCTCTATTCTGGTCAGACTCTTGGGGTGGTTATACAACTATAGAAAAACTTTCCAACTTTGAAAACTATAAAACCCTCTTAGAAACTCGGTGGGGAAAATATGTTAAGGATTACATTGAAGTAGTTGATGGGGAAATTTCTAAAGGTTGGAGATGGAAATATTTGACTGATATTAACATCCCAAACAGGGAGAAAGAGGAGCTCACTAGGATCCTCAAAAATAGGAATATTACCTTCCAATCAGGTGTTGATAGACTGGTTTGGGATGGCTCAAAATATAGAGACTACAACACTAAGGATGGAATAACTACCTTGTTAGTAGACAACTAAAACCCAAGACAAATATCCCACTAGAATTATGCCTAGGATAAGAATTGTTCACCCAAGGCTGACATGTTTTCATGGCTGGCTTTACAAAACAGGATCCTAACAGTTGACTAGTTCAAAAAAATGGGATATGAGGGACCTAGGAGATGTCTACTATGTGAAGAGGAAGTAGAGAATACAGACCACATATTATTGACTTGTAAGTTCTCTTACCAATATTGGATGTGGGTATGCAACAAGTTGGGATAGAGCTCAACTTTGCCCAAATCCATCTTAAGTATGTTCTGAGCTTGGCCTATCATAAAGAAAGGATGCGTGTATGGTAGTCTATGGATAATGGCACCCTGTATAATTATATGGGATTTATGGAAGGAGTGGAATAGATGCTTATTCAAAGATAAGAATATGGGCTGGGAACAACTAACAGATAAAATGGAGGCTGCCATTATTGAAATTGTGAACAACAGGAATATGAATCAACAAAAAGGTGGTGGCGAAGATGACTTACTATGATGAGAAGATGAGGGGAAGATGGATTGGGTTAAAGATTCCTCCTTATGTAGGGCCTAGACCCGAGGAAAATAAACGAAAAAAGCAGAATGTGTATGGTAGCCTCCTAAGAGGGGGTGGTTCAAGCTCAACTTTGTTGGTGCATCACATGGCAATCCATGTCAAGCAGGCATAGGTTGTTGTCTTCATAATTTATATGGGACAAAGGTGGCCAGGTATGCAAAACCAATTGGTATTGAGACTAATAACATGGCTGATTTGATGACCTTTGTGGAAGGGCTTCTGATGTGTAAAGACATGAGGGTGGAAAAACTGGCCATTGAAGGAGATTTTGCAATTGTGATCAATGTGTTAAGAAAAGGATCTATGCCACACTGGAGGCTTAATGCAATGCTCACAAGAGCTCTACACTTAGCCCAATCATTCAAGAAGACAATATTTAACCACATATATAGAGAAGGCAACTCCCAAGCAGATGAACTAGCGAATAAGGGTGTAGATGCAGACACAATAATGTAATAAGGGTGTTTGGTGAGAATCTTAAATCCTTGGCAAGATCAGGAAGTGGGAGAGCATGGCAGACATAGAAAAACTAGATAATTGGTTGAAATCTTGAGAGAAAATTTTGGATAGAAGTATTTGTGTTATGTGTTGTCTTTTATTTTGTTCAAATCTTCTTGAGATAGTTTAAAGTATGAAAGATTGAGGGTAAGTCTTGCAAATAGTTGTGGACCCCGCAAAAGTAAGACCCGCTTTTGAAGCCAAGGAGGCGTTGTGAAGGGTAGTCGTAAGCTGGGAAATTGTAGTAGTGAACGAGGACCAAAATTTTGAGTAAGATCTAAAGCTTTTCTCAGTAATATTTCTCATGATGACAACATACAAAAGTATGAATGATTTTAGCTCAAGATCCATGTCAGGAAATAACATTGTTGATAATGAATTGTTTGCTAATGAGAATGGATGCTCTAATATCTCAAAGAATAGGCCATAATATTTAAGGAATGAAAAGAAAAAAAAAGATAATAGACAGACTGTGATAACTTTGCAAGTAAATAGGAAGGAAGGCAAGACTTGCATAGGTGATGCTGAAAATTGTTTAGATAGTTTTTCTAAAAAGAAAAGAAAAATAACAGCTGAAAATATGATAGATTTGTAGAAGATCATATAAGGATTTTAGAAGAAAATCTTGAAGATGTAGTATGCGAATTAGAGAGAGAAATAAACAAAAAATCTTATAGATATGAAGAGAACTCAGTAGCTAGAACAATGTAGGAACGAAAATATTTACAGAGGATAGAATAACTTAACAAAGAAAAGGTCTACATTGAAAAAAAAAATGGGAGGTGAAAACAAAGACTAATTTTTTGCGAAAAGAAGATGAATGAAATCTCCGGGATTCAAAAAATTTCTAATATTTAGAAGATTATGGATAAGTTAAGGAAAAGAAAACTCACTGAACATGAGAGTTCTAAAGATGCAAAAAGGAAAATACTAGCTGATTCTTCAAAAATAAGAAGCTTATCTGATGAAAAATGTTGCGTAGAGCAAGAAGATTCTGATCCAGCACCTGTTTGCAGTCAAAATATATCTTCTGAGCATAGTTATGCAACCTCTTCACAAACTAATGAAATCTAACAAATAAATTTTTGGCAAAGGAATGCTTTTAGATAAGGCTAAAGAAGTAGATCATTATGAAGTTCTTTCTAAAGAACTTTGTGATGATGATGAAAGGTATTCCCAAGAAAAAGATGTCTGCAAAGAGTCTTTTGTAGATATAGAAAAAGAAGTTATTGGAAAAGACAATGCAAATAATGAAAAAGTTTTCTAAAACAAAGAAAGGATAATGAACCCACATATTGATGAATTCAATAATATAGAAAAGAAAGATCTTCCTAGACTTGAATGCAAAGAAATACATATTTCTTCAAAAGTATGTACATCTTTTCAGCAGAATTGAGAAAAATGATAGAAGAAGAACAAGATCATCAAAGTACAGAGATAAGATATAATCTTTGTGAAGAATTTATTCTTCATGAAGAAAACAATAATCATCTTGATTTCTCTTAGAATTTCTTTGAAAGAATTAAAGGTCCTTCAATTTTTGTTGATAAAAATCATAATGGAGGAAAACCTATAGGTCAACAAAGATGAATTCTTCAAAGAATTTTTAGTAAAAAAGGAGAAGGGAAAGAGAATACTTTGCATTTATCATAGACCATTCAAAGAAGTTGCTTACAAGAAAATATTCTCAAAGCACAAAAATATTATGATAAATTCCAAGATCTCAACTAGAGATAGATTTTTCAATGATATCAATATTTGTGCAAGCATGAATTTATTGAATCTTGGGTTCCTTCCTCAGTCATTCAAAAGAAAGTTCAAGTTCAATTTGTCATCTTTGATGCTGCCAAAAATGGAGGATGAGAAGACTAGTGAAATGATAAAATCCAAAAAATGGTAGAAGTGGAAAATAAAAGCTCTTGATCCTAATGGAAGTTCTAGCATACCACAACATAAAAATATGTTTGAATTCTCTAATCGGTCCACTCTGAGTCTTGTATCATGTCATGTGTTATGTGATTAACCCTATACTCATTCCAATCCAAACCCTACACTATGTCATGTTAACCCAAAGAAGCCAATAATTCATGTCAAAATAGAAGGTTTGAGTCAGAAATTTTCTGCTCATATAGATACAACGTCACAAATAAGCATTGCTAAGAGTCATGTCCTACCTTCTATATATTGGAAAACTCAAAAGATCTTAATTAAGGGGCTTGGAGTCATGGAAACTATGAAAGAAAAAGCCCGTGACATTCTTGTAAACCTAGGGGATCTTAGTCATCTTTGCTCGTTTTGAAAAAACGATGATATAAAAACCGATATCCTCTTAGGTTGGGACTTTTTGAGTCAATTTTAGTCTTTTCCTTTTTTTCACAGTGGGGTAATCATGAGCAATAAGGAGATTAAATTTATCCATCCTTCTCATAGCATAAAATTTGTTCATATGATTGAAAGGTTGGATGCAGATGAGACCAAGGATCCACAAGTTTCATCCATACAAAGAATCAAAGAGCTTCCAAAAGAGTGCCAAAGAAATATTATAGAAAAATATTTTTTTCATAATCCTGCTCCTATATTTCAAAATGATGGTTGGGGAGATATCCAGACAGTCCTAGAAAGGAAGCAAATTCATGTGCTATCTCCATTCTTGACAGAAGGACAACTGGTTAGGTTAAATCATTTGGTAAGACAGTATAAAAGTGCTCACATCATTCTTTGATGTAGAGATATTACAAGGTATTTTCTATATGGTTTTCATAGTCTACCGAACATTTTCAATATTTTTAGTCCTTCTTTCAAGATACTATTATCTCAGCTAACACATTTTAAGGCTGACACTAAGAAAATACTATGTTGCATATTCTCAATCTATGTGTGCATCTCACTAGTAGTCAGCTAGAATGGCATATTGAACATTCAGATACCAGAATAATGGGAGAATGGTACTCACTTGATGGACCACCAGCTGTGAAGAAATTAAAGAATTATTATAATTGCAAATATATTATGGAATTTGATAATCGAGATAATATTAGTGGTCTCTTTCTCATACTTGATATTGGCAGATGACACATTTTGGATTGGGATACTGGTTAGTGAGAAGTCATGATATTGTAAATAATTAGTGTTGGACACAATGCACCACTGAGAGGGGGGTGAATTAGTGGCTGTCAATCTTTTCCCTTTAACTATCCTATGTGTGTATACTGGTTATCAGATCTAACTCAATGTAAACTTACTGGTTAGTAGGGAGACTAATCACAAATGCATTCACACATAAAGGGACATCACATAACACTAGCATATACGAAGAAAACCTAAGATGGGAAAAACCTCAGTGAGAAATGTTGTTGGAGAGTACTGCTCAAATCCAGCTTCACAGTGAATCTTTGATTACAATGTTTAGGGCACCAACCCCTGATTTTAGAGCACCAACCCCTGATTTTAGGGCACTAACCCAAGGAGCACCAACCCTTGATTTAGGGCACCAACCCAAGAAGCTACAACCCCTACACCGAGCTAGAACTCAGTGAATACAAAGCATAATCATTTAAAAGTTAAAAGCCTTGTTACAAATGGATTTTGCAACACTTCTATAAATCTCACTACTGGCTCTCTTGCTTGGTTCACTATCGATTCTCATCCTCACCCTCTCACTGCTGCAACCTTATCTCCTGTTGCAACCTTATCAGTTCAGCCTCTTCTCCTCTGTCGGTTCTCTCTCTGTCGATTCTCTCACTGTTGGTTGTCTCACCTCTGAACTTCTCTGCTACTCTCCACCACCGGTCTTGATAACTCAGTAAGATATTTAGCATCTGATACCCGTCGCTCCTCAGCTTCCCTTCTCTGCAATTTGCTATGCCTCTTCTCTGTCGATTTAGTCACCACCGGTATACTTCTCTCACAAACTCAGTTGCAGACTACCGGTTCCTCGTTGTTGATTGATTCTTTCAACCTGATTCTTTCTCACACTCAGTCTCTCTTCTGATACTCGTTGCTTACTTAACTGATTTTCTTTTCAAATGTAGCAACACTCTCTCATTCAGCAGCTTGCCAGTTTCTTTACCCTCACCAATTAAACCTTTGCTAAAGCCTATCATCGATTGTCTCCCTATGCTCGATCTCTATGATCCTCTACAAATATCACACTTCATCTATTTCTTCATTCAACCTTGTGCATCACTTTGCAACATCTCTTTTTGAGGCATCATCAAATCTGTCTTTTGTCCAAATATTTGTATTCAGCCATTCCCACCAAAAGCAACATTAAAAATTGGCGCCTTAGGGTTTCTATAAAGTTCTGATACCAATAGCTAACAAGATGAGAGGGGGGGGTGGTGAATCATACAAACTTAATCTTCCATAAAATCAACAGATTCTATAAGCAAAAACTGCTAAACATGCAAACTCATAAACACATAATCATCATAACACATATAACACTAGATTTAACATGGAAACCCAAATAGGGAAAAACCACTGTGGGATTTCAGACCCACTAAGAAATATACTCTTCTAGAGTATGCTCAGTTAAAAGCAAATCCTGTTAAAGATTACAAACTGTAGCGTCCTAAAATTGCGACACTTGCAATTTCGACTACATTTGGATCTTCACGATGGCGATGCAACACAGAACCTGAATGGAGACCCCGAAACTTGTTCATGACACCAAAAACTGCATTTCTCAGCACCTTGACCTGATCCTCCTTGCACCCCACTGTCCCTGGAGGTGGGACCATGGCGCCCAGCACCCTGGTCCTTCAGGACCATGGCGCCCAACGCCCTGGTCCCCCAGGACCATGGCGCCCAGCGCCCTGGTCCCTGGCCCTATTTTGGGCCCGGTCTCTTTTGGGCTTCGGGTCTTTGTGTTTGCAAATTGGAAAATAACATTTCCTGGTCGGCCTAAGGTCGGGAAAATCAGTCTATCAGCCCTAATTGACAAGTATATAAACTACATTTCCTCTCCCATTTTGGTAGATGAAAAAGAGGAGGAGAGATGTGTGCAAAGACGCGGAAATGATATTCAAAACATTCAAGCATTCAAGCATTCCTTCAAGCAATTGATCATTCTAAGTCTCCATTCAAGGCTAAGTGTTGCATTCAAGACAAGGATTCAACCATTGAAGAGGAGATCACATACAACACATTACATACAACAACATTACACCCTCGCATGTAAGAATACAAACATTCTTACAACAAGGTATCAGTACTTGTTTACATTACAAACATTTACATTTACAGCATTCTCATTTCTTGGTTAATTCCAAAACCGGGGTTTGACCTAAGGGCAAACCCCTCATCCCTAACCCCCCAATCGTCCTCTCTTTTCTGTGTGTCGGTTGCAGGTACGCGGCTGTAATTGAAGATCTGGAGTCCTTGTGCAGATACGAACAGATCCACCTTCGTTTCGCGGATTTTTCGGAGGACCGTGTGCATGCCGGGCGCCATCGTCCCGTCAACTTTTGCTCAAATTTGCAGAACGACACCGTCTCGACATTTTACTGCTAATTCCAGGTCCGCAGCTTCATATCATATCCCTATCTCTGTTTATAAGCGAATATTTCCCACTTTACATGCATTCCTAGTTCAATCTTTCTATCTACATTTCTTTACAAAAGAGGGTATCCTATGTCTTAACCCTTGAAACTCATTTAGAATCCAATCTTGCATTGCGCGGGATTGGATCTTGTGGGTTTCAACCCCTCTTTTGAATGTAAAGTCTCTCCCAAGTGAAAACCATCAACCCTAGTGACTCTCCCTTTCTCTCTCCTTGGAATTGGAGAGGGGAGAACGACTAGGGTTCGATTTTTCCGCTTTACACAAACACATTGCTAGAGGTGACCCGGTGTAGTACCCCTGCCCTAATCAATTTCTAATCTTGGTTTAATCTTGGTTAGTTTATCTTAATATAATGTTATAGTCAGATGTTTGATTTAATGCATAGCTGTTGATGTGGTTTTCATAGTAGTTGTATGAAAGTTGTTTAGTGTTCCTATTTCGTGGTATTAATATTGGGCTAACGCTTTCATTAAGTTTATATATGTATGCATGTATGACTCTTGGTTGCAGGAGATTTCAGGTACAACGCCACATGAGTGCGAGGTTCGTCTTCACCTGGAATTGCAGGTTTGAGTGTACCTCTTTAATCCTTAGAGTTGGATTAGGTGGTCGTAAGACCCTAGTTGACCATAGTCGTGCTCAAGTGAGCATCATCAGTCGTCGTCGGTATTCCCTTTTGGTTGGGTTTGTGAGTCGTCTGTCTGGTTGAATTTCTTGGTTTGCGTGCTTGGTGTGTATGGTTAAATTGATTAATTAGTCCTTAGTATTTAATTTGATTAAATATGTGTTTGTGCATTAAAGATTAATGGACTAAATTAATCGGGATTTCGTTATGCGATTATCGTTAATATTGGATTGCTCGTCTTAAATTGGGAGTAAGTTCAATTAAATGGTTAATTTTGAATATTAAATGCATTTTGTATATGTTGTTGAAAAAGAAAGATTTAAATTTAATTGCAATAGAATTAATTTAATCTTTTGGCATTTTTGAAATAGAAAGGTTAAATTTCAGTTGAGTGAGAAAATCAATTTTGAATTGAAAAACAATTTAATTTGTTGTTATAGTTGGAAAATAGTAATTTTTGGGAATTATTTTTAAATAAAAATTTTAATTCCAAAAAAATGAAATTTTGGTCAACTCTTCCTTATAACCTAGACTTTTGGAAATTTTGGGGATGGAGTTTTTTTTTTTGGAGAAAAAAATATAATTTTGGAAAAATATTTTTGGATGTAATTTGGGGGTTTTGGATGGGGAAAGATTCCTTGAGCTGCAGATTGGGGCTCTTCAGCAGATCTTGCCAGGAATGCGAGATAAGGTAGGATTCAGATCCATCTCTTTGATTTCTGGTTGTATTGTTCTTGCTTTTTCAAAACCAAATATTGGATATCAATTGGAAATGGTTGTTCATGAGGAACTCTTGTTTAAATCTCCATTGGGTGTTCTCAAATTCAAATTCTATTTTAGAAATTAGATGTTGTTGGGAAGAATGGTTGAGTTATTGAGTTTAAATGCCCATTTTGCCCAAGTATGGGTTTTTGTTGAAGAAATTATTATGGTTTGATATTTTTCAAAAAAATTTGGAGGATTTGAAGCTTTATTCTTGCTGGGAAAATTCTCATTTTAAGGTTATTTGAAGCTGTGTGTTTTAAAGAAAAAAATTGTTTGTTTTAAGTCTCTGGGAGACTGACTGTGTTTTTTAATCACAGCATATAAATTTCAAAAAAAAAAAAAAATTATTATTCTTTAGTCTCTGGGATACTATTTTTTTTAAACTGTGTGTTGCACAGTGATCAATTTTTTAAAAAATAAAATAAAATAAAATAAAATTAAAAACTGGAAACCCCAACCACGTGGAAGAGTTCCCCACCACGTGGAGGGGTGTTGCGTGTCCAATGGGCAGCAGCGCTTACCATGGGGGCTGCTTCCTCCCTTTGGGAACAACAGTGCTCCCATGGGGTGCGTGCTCCCATTGGGAGGCAGCGTGAGCTCCCAAGGGGGGGGCCCACGTGGGTACCCTCCCCCATTTCAATGCTTTTTTTTTTTTTGTTAGTTTTAAAAAAAATATTTTTTTTTGTATGTTTTTTTTTAATTAAAAAATATATATATATATATAATATTTTAGTATTATTTAATGGTAAATTTTAATTAAGTTTTTAATTATGATTAATGTAGCATAAATTTTTAATTCATGATTAATTTGATATTAATTAAATTGTATAATGGAATATATACGTTAATTAATATTCAAATTTCATTTTATGATTAACGCATTTTTCTAATTAAATTCTAGAATTGCTAATTTCGCAATTAAATATTAATTGGTTATATTTTGATTAATCTTGGATTAATAAATATATACCTTAATTAATAGTTATTTGAGTAATTTTCTTTTATGCTCAAGGAAACCATCTATTAATCTAGGAATGGATTTTCTTTATTTGGCTTCCCTAAATATGTATATTTCCTTGATATGTATAGTGTAATTTGGTTCTGGAAAAGACATGTGTAGGATTTATTTTTGAGCCAGTATGTCAATGATGTTTTAATTGGAGATTAAATATCTTATTTAATTGGTTAATGGTTGTCTGTTATTTATTAATGTGAATTTGGTTTAAGAACTCATTATGGCTTAAATATGTATGTTCGATGCAAATGAACATCAGTGAGTTAGAAAACCAAGAACAACCTGTATCTAAATGAAGTAGATTACCGCAATCTAATATAGATCATGTAGAAAACTTGATCGACTTTTAATGTTTAGATCAATTCGGAAAAGATTGTATCTGCTGAATATTACCTATGCGAGTTTAATTTATGTATTCGCTTTTGTTTAAGTAATGGCAAGTCGTGCTTGTTTGATAGGACCCTATTGTATGGATTGATTTGGGGTACCTGTTTCAGTCCTCGGTTTCGAGTTGACTGTTATTTTGTGGTAGTGTCGTATTTGGTCATATCCTTTGTGTGGGTGTCGAATGATGATTCGTGTTTGACCAGATGGTTGTTCCCTCCTTCTTGAACTCCGTTCGTCTGACCATGTCTATTCCTTGGTTTTTGAGTTCGTCTGAGTATAGTTTAGTGTCGTATGGGAAAGTGGCTTTCGATTGGGGGCCGCGCCCAAAGTGGCGGCTGGGTAACCCATCGAAAGTGAGTCTTATAAGTGATAACCTAACAGTAGATTAGAATGTAATCTCTAAGTAAGATAAATGTGCCTCACACATGGGACAAGTGCTAACATAGACTCGACATGTTGTGAGAAGGCCTGAAATGGCAAACCATCATCCTTGTCTTCACGAGAGGATGTGTGGGTCCACATGAGGCTTGGATGGGCTGGAGGTTCGGATTAGGTTGTCAGGGTAACCTAGTGTATGGGGCCGGGACCTATGAAGACTTGCCATGGTAACCGTACCAGGTTGTGTGATGACACTTGTCCCTACGTTCGCTAGTGTGTTGTCATTTTGTCCTGTTAGGAGCACATTTGTGCTTCGTCCTATTGTCTATACCTTTGTGAGTACCTGGTTTCATGTTAGACCTTGGGTGGTGATGACCCAGTTTTATGGATGCTCTCCTGGACCTTTGTATTAGCTTTGCTTATGTTCAGTTGGATCCTTTTCTTTTCAGGGATCGTTTATGTATTAATTGACCGATGTGGTCGTTTGTATATTGTTTATATTTCGCCTTGATGGCAGGATTGTAAATGGTGTAACCTCTTGTATTCCTAACTTTATTAATTATCAGAGGGGTCTTGCAGTTGAGCAGACCCGGAGATGTAGCCCTTTAGGGGTGAACTCCGAGATCATTATGGTGTTATGTGATGTTATTCTCTTATGTTTCCCTTATTCAACTTTATCATGTATGAATAGCTTATGTTAGAATGTATAAGTGGATAAGATGGAATTAACTTTAAATGCTCATATGTAGTCCTTTCTTGAATGCCATTTTGATTGAATGCATAAGTGGTTTAGATGAGAATTATCGTAGATGCATGTATGCTATCATCTTTTAAATGCAATAAATTGGAATATGAAAGAATGTAACTTAGAATAATGGAATATATTCAGTTGTTGTTAAGGAAATTAAGTATGCTTGAGAAGATCTCATAAGTTTATGATGAAATTCTCGTGTGTTAGAATATTAGATGTATGGCTTGTATTTTAATGAAGAGCTTGAATGAAGATTTTGAATAGATCTTAATGGATGAATCTTTGCTTGTGATTTATATTTCCATCTTCTGAAAGAAATTATCCTTGTTTAAGAATTATCTCGTTATAAGATAATCAACTTATTGGATTAATTGTGTGAGTTAAGTGAATTGTGAAATTTAAGTAATCTCGTTGGGAAACTCTTTAGGTGTTAGTTGATGTCTTTCGCTATGTAATCTGAATCTTTGATATCTTGTTGTATCTTAATGTGGTGTAACTTTAAAAAAAATAAAAAAATTATTGCACTCTATTCTTGTGTTTTGGCTTATCCCTTCGAGGTTTCCTGGCGGGGCATTACATTTTGTATCAGAGCCCATGTTGCAAACACTGGGATCTCTGGTGTCACGTGTGCCCTCTATTGGTGTGAGGTGTATTGACCTTATGTGTATGCTTGTCCTCCTTTTGCATGTAAGTGATTGAGCAAACCTTAACTTGTGTGTAACGTGTGTTCACACCTTGTTCTCACCTTCTTGATGTTGGTGTTTCGAGTGATTGATCATGCTTTATGTGCTTATTGATGTCTTGGTCTACGATTTCTCATATTTTGAAAGAGAGTCGTATGAACCTTCCCTTATTGAGTGTTGTACTCTTTAGACTAATCCATTTGGGTTGGTCAATGCTTGTCTGGAATCTGAAAGTGTGAATTGTGTTTGTTTAAGATTATGATCTAGCTTAGTGTTGTCCACTTGAAGGACTAGTATGGCAAATATTGAATGCTTATTTTGTAGAAAATTAAATGATCATCACCATTCCTCTCTCTCTCTCTAGAAATTAAAATGATTAGGATATGTGTGCAATTATCTTTGATTCGAGTTTTCTTGTTTGCAAGAGAGAAAAGGGTGTGACTTCTTGAACTCTTGTGTGAGCCTTATGACGCTTATGTTTTTAGATAATAAAGGGGCTATGGGTTTTAAAGTTCATATTGGTTATTGGGAGAAAACTGTATGTGTACGTTTAAAGTATTCTCCATGTGTATTTTGTAGGAGTAACATAATTAAATTTTATCTTAAGTGAGGTGTATTACTATGCGAATAGTTGAATTATGTGAAACTGCTTGGTTTGTAGAAGATGTATAAAATGGAGCATGTTATTGTAGCTTCGAGAGAGTATTAATGTGTTCCCCGAAAGATTGTTTTATGTGTTTCATTAAACCAGTTTGATTGAAGATTTATTTTAGCAAATGCTCCATTGAACTCGCTTTTGGGTATATGTAATTACCTTAATGTGTTTAGAAAGTGCAAATGAAAAGCTTGTTTGATGTGCATGCATTAAGATGTATTATTTAGTTGATAGCTCCTCGCTTACTTTTGATCGTAATGTGATTTCTATAATAGGTTGCAAATTATGACATGTGTCTGTATTGTATTAAGTATAAGAGAGTGTTCTCAAGAGGTCTGGTATTATCGAAAAGATTGCCTGTCTTGATCTCTGTTTTGTTTGGAAAACTAGAACCTCCTGTTGCAACCATAATTATTGGAAATGTTTTGTTAGGCTGATTGTCATCCTTCTAAACAGTAGCGAAATGAAAACCGTGTAATTAAAATGATAGGCTTATAGTGAGAAATTTTATGATGTAGTGTGACCTTGATTGATCTTGTGTCTTTGTAAGAAACAATTTGATTATCAAACTCTCTTTCCCCTTCTCTTTGCCTAATCATAATATTTTTTAGAAATGGTATTAAAGAATGCATTGATTTAAATAGAATGTTTATAAAACATGTGAAATTGTATGTTTGCATTTGGCTTCATATTGATAGATGAAAGCCCTCTTTGGGAAAAGAATTTGCATAGTTAGTAATTTAGTTACGAATGCTTAGTGAAATTTGAGAAAGATATAAGAATGATGTTATTTTCTTATGTAATTGTGAATTGTTAATAATTTCAGTACTTGTATCTAGAGTAAACTTGATTCAGTTATTCATGCAGAAAGCATAATTAAAATCTTCTTTGTATAGATGTTAGCGTACTGAAGAGTACTCCTCGTAAATGTGACTAAACCAATACTGGTGTATTTGTGTGTATTGTAAGAAACCAGTACTTATTATATGTGCCCATGGATTGGTGAAGTAATCAACCATGGAGGATATGTTGCTTATGAGTATGGGAAACCATACTGTTTATGTGATGTTGCTTATTTGTTTCCCTACTGAGTACCAAACCTCGGGTTGTGGGTAACTCAGTATGTTAAGGGGTAGTATTCGAAGTAACCGTTCCTTGAATAGTATGGATTGGCGTACGAGTAATGTCGACGCGAAGCGACTTTAGCTTCTCTACTTCAAGGAATGATATAGTTGTACTATGAAACTGTATCAAAGATGTACTCAATACTTTCCCTTTTGATGAATCTATTTTATAGGTTTATATGTGACAGCCTATTCCTCTCCTTTATTTGAGCATATGGATGGTGATTCTTGTGTATAGTGATGGTGTAATTTGGAGGATCCTTTGCCTTGTCTTCATGAAAGGTAGGTTTATTCACATGTGCTGCCAGTTGGTATGTGTTGGTGGGCATGTGGGTGGACCCTAGTCATGTATACCTCTAACTTACGGCGAGTATCCTTCTAGATACGTCGCTATGCGGGATGTGACCTGCATGTGCTTTTTCCGCGAGGTACACTACCATGCGAGATATGTCCATTGTGTGTGTTCTTCGCTTGGGGTATTGCCATGCCGCGTGACGACGTGATGCGGGGTGATGTCGAGGTGCACACCGCCATGCCATGTGGGTAGTGTGACTATGTCGCACCACATGATGAGCTACTGCAATAGCTAGTCAATTGTTCCTTCCTTCCTCGTTGGTGGCTAGATGTTAGTCACATAGTGATGTTATGTGCAATTGTGATATTCTTTGTATTTCTTTGGGGACCAGCAATTTATTTTACTTTGACTTTGAAGGTTTAGCCACGATCTTGTGATCTTTTGCACTTTTGATTTGGTGTTGCAATTCCGGATTATTTTCTTGCCTTACTGTTGGAATTGATGATTTATTATCTTTATTCATCTGTACTTTGGTGGCTAAACTGGTTTATCCTTATTGTTTTCGAATGCTGGTCTTGTGTTGAAATGTGGAATTCCTCTCCAAAGACGTATGATACGGTCTTGGTAGAGTGTGTGCGAGGAAGTAGATGTAGGGAACCTTGAGGATGGGGGTATGTGAGGCTGTGATGCAGCTAGGATCCACTACCTACCTATGTGTGGTGACTATCTCTTGGAGGCTAACCACCTTGCTCAACAAGGGATATTCATAAAGGTCTTGTATGGAAGGTAGCACCGCTATGGTGTGCCTAGCACCATCGAGCCTTGAGTGAGATATTGGATATTTATGATCATATTGTTGTTCTGAGATTAGGCATAGAGATGCTGATCATGCATGTTATCTTTGACCGAGCATTAGACATGCTCACATGTGGCCTTTTGAGTTATGTATTCCAGTTATGTGGATGGCTATTAATTGTATCATGGAGTAAATTGTGTTAACTTGTCACTATGTTATGGGACATAATCTTTGGAAAGGTTTTCTTATGCCTGGCAAGTGTAAACAATTGAGTTATTTTGTTGCTTTTATTTATTGGAAGTTAATTTGGTTGTAGAAATTGATATTTTAAGCTAGTTCTATGTTATAAAGTTTATGAAAAAGATGTATTGGTAAAAGAATTGATCATGATGGCATGTTTTCTTGTCATTTTTGGTAGATGATTATGGTAATTGTTGTTTACCTCCTTGTAATGCTTTAATTTGGTGTAATGAAAGGAAGGAAATTCTTGTTTCTTTGCTATGATTGTGGACAATTTCTAGAATGTTATAAGAAATGTATGGATTTAGATGTATCTTGCCAATGGGTAATGGCATTTGTAGAGGATTTAGCAGTAATATTTTATTTGATTATGGAAAGATTTCTATGTGCAATTTGATATTTGTTGAATGAGTTTCAGGGCTAATGCATACGACATGTTCTCCATCTAGCCTTACGACTTCCAGGAGTAAGTCGGAACCTTGGGGGGGAGAATGTAGTACCCCTGCCTTAATCAATTTCTAATCTTGGTTTAATCTTGGTTAGTTTATCTTAATATAATGTTATAGTCAGATGTTTGATTTAATGCATAGCTGTTGATGTGGTTTTCACAGTAGTTGTATGCAAGTTGTCTAGTGTTCCTATTTCGTGGTATTAATATTGGGCTAACGCTTTCATTAAGTTTATATATGTATGCATGTATGACTCTTGGTTGCAGGAGATTTCAGGTACAACGCCGCATGAGTGCGAGGTTCGTCTTCACCTGGAATTGCAGGTTTGAGTGTACCTCTTTAATCCTTAGAGTTGGATTAGGTGGTCGTAAGACCCTAGTTGACCATAGTCGTGCTCAAGTGAGCATCATCAGTCATCGTCGGTATTCCCTTTTGGTTGGGTTTGCGAGTCGTTTGTCTGGTTGAATTTCTTGGTTTGCGTGCTTGGTGTGTATGGTTAAATTGATTAATTAGTCCTTAGTATTTAATTTGATTAAATATGTGTTTGTGCATTAAAGATTAATGGACTAAATTAATCGAGATTTCGTTATGCGACTATCGTTAATATTGGATTGCTCGTCTTAAATTGGGAGTAAGTTCAATTAAATGGTTAATTTTGAATATTAAATGCATTTTGTATATGTTGTTGAAAAAGAAAGATTTAAATTTAATTGCAATAGAATTAATTTAATCTTTTGGCATTTTTGAAATAGAAAGGTTAAATTTCAGTTGAGTGAGAAAATCAATTTTGAATTGAAAAACAATTTAATTTGTTGTTATAGTTGGAAAATAGTAATTTTTGGGAATTATTTTTAAATAAAAATTTTAATTCCAAAAAAATGAAATTTTGGTCAACTCTTCCTTATAACCTAGACTTTTGGAAATTTTGGGGATGGAGTTTTTTTTTTTGGAGAAAAAAATATTATTTTGGAAAAATATTTTTGGATGTAATTTGGGGGTTTTGGATAGGGAAGGATTCCTTGAGCTACAGATTGGGGCTCTTCAGCAGATCTTGCCAGGAATGCGAGATAAGGTAGGATTCAGATCCATCTCTTTGATTTCTGGTTGTATTGTTCTTGCTTTTTCAAAACCAAATATTGGATATCAATTGGAAATGGTTGTTCATGAGGAACTCTTGTTTAAATTTCCATTGGGTGTTCTCAAATTCACATTCTATTTTAGAAATTAGATGTTGTTGGGAAGAATGGTTGAGTTATTGAGTTTAAATGCCCATTTTGCCCAAGTATGGGTTTTTGTTGAAGAAATTATTATGGTTTGATATTCTTCAAATTTTTTTTGAGGATTTGAAGCTTTATTCTTGTTGGGAAAATTCTCATTTTAAGGTTATTTGAAGCTGTGTGTTTTAAAGAAAAAAATTGTTTGTTTTAAGTCTCTAGGAGACTGACTGTGTTTTTTATTCACAGCATATAAATTTCAAAAAAAATAAAATTTATTATTCTTTAGTCTCTGGGATATTGTTTTTTTAAAACTGTGTGTTGCACAGTGATCAATTTTTTAAAAAAATAAATTAAATTAAATTAAATTAAAAACTGGAAACCCCAACCACGTGGTAGAGTTCCCCACCACATGGAGGGGTGTTGCGTGTCCAATGGGCAGCAACGCTTCCCATGGGGGCTGCTTCCTCCCTTTGGGAACAACAGCGCTCCCATGGGGGCTGCGTGCTCCCATTGGGAGGCAGCGTGAGCTCCCAAGGGGGGGGCCCACGTGGGTACCCTCCCCCATTTCAATGCTTTTTTTTTGTTGTTAGTTTTTAAAAAAAATGTTTTTTTTTGTATGTTTTTTTTTAATTAAAATATATATATATATATATAATATTTTAGTATTATTTAATGGTAAATTTTAATTAAGTTTTTAATTATGATTAATGTAGCATAAATTTTTAATTCATGATTAATTTGATATTAATTAAATTGTATAATGGAATATATAAGTTAATTAATATTCAAATTTCATTTTATGATTACGCATTTTTCTAATTAAATTCTAGAATTGCTAATTTCGCAATTAAATATTAATTGGTTATATTTTGATTAATCTTGGATTAATAAATATATACCTTAATTAATAGTTATTTGAGTAATTTTCTTTTATGCTCAAGGAAACCATCTATTAATCTAGGAATGGATTTTCTTTATTTGGCTTCCCTAAATATGTATATTTCCTTGATATGTATAGTGTAATTTGGTTCTGGAAAAGACGTGTAGGATTTATTTTTGAGCCAGTATGTCAATAATGTTTTAATTGGAGATTGAATATCTTATTTAATTGGTTAATGGTTGTCTGTTTTTTATTAGTGTGAATTTGGTTTAAGAACTCATTATGGCTTAAATATGTATGTTCGATGCAAATGAACATCAGTGAGTTAGAAAACCAAGAACAACCTGTATCTAAATGAAGTAGATTATCACAATCTAATATAGATCATGTAGAAAACTTGATCGACTTTTAATGTTTAGATCAATTCGGAAAAGATTGTATCTGCTGAATATTACCTATGCGAATTTAATTTCTGTATTCGCTTTTGTTTAAGTAATGGCAAGTCGTGCTTGTTTGATAGGACCCTATTGTATGGATTGATTTGGGGTACCTGTTTCAGTCCTCGGTTTCGAGTTGACTGTTGTTTTGTGGTAGTGTCGTATTTGGTCATATCCTTTGTGTGGGTGTTGAATGATGATTCGTGTTTGACCATATGGTTGTTCCCTCCTTCTTGAACTCCATTCGTCTGACCATGTCTATTCCTTGGTTTTTGAGTTCGTCTGAGTATAGTTTAGTGTCGTATGGGAAAGTGGCTTTCGATTGGAGGTCGCGCCCAAAGTGGCTACTGGGTAACCCATCGAAAGTGAGTCTAATAAGTGATAACCTAACAGTAGATTAGAATGTAATCTCTAAGTAAGATAAATGTGCCTCACACATGGGACAAGTGCTAACATAGACTCAACATGTTGTGAGAAGGCCTGAAATGGCAAACCATCATCCTTGTCTTCACGAGAGGATGTGTGGGTCCACATGAGGCTTGGATGGGCTGGAGGTTCGGATTAGGTTGTCAGGGTAACCTAGTGTATGGGGTCGGGACCTATGAAGACTTGCCATGGTAACCGTACCAGGTTGTGTGATGACACTTGTCCCTACGTTCGCTAGTGTGTTGTCGTTTTTTCCTGTTAGGAGCACGTTTGTGGGTCGTCCTATTGTCTATACCTTTGTGAGTACCTGGTTTCATGTTAGACCTTGGGTGGTGATGACCCAGTTTTATGGATGCTCTCCTGGACCTTTGTATTAGCTTTGCTTATGTTCAGCTGGATCCTTTTCTTTTCAGGGATCGTTTATGTATTAATTGACCGATGTGGTCGTTTGTATATTGTTTATATTTCGCCTTGATTGCAGGATTGTAAATGGTGTAACCTCTTGTATTCCTAACTTTATTAATTATCAGAGGGGCCTTGCAGTTGAGCAAACCCGGAGATGTAGCCCTTTAGGGGTGAACTCCAAGATCATTATGGTGTTATGTGATGTTATTCTCTTATGTTTCCCTTATTCAACTTTATCATGTATGAATAGCTTATGTTAGAATGTATAAGTGGATAAGATGGAATTAACTTTAAATGCTCATATGTAGTCCTTTCTTGAATGCCATTTTGATCGAATGCATAAGTGGTTTAGATGAGAATTATCATAGATGCATGTATGCTATCGTCTTTTAAATGCAATAAATTGGAATATGAAAGAATGTAACTTAGAGTAATGGAATATATTCAGTTGTTGTTAAGGAAATTAAGTATGCTTGAGAAGATCTCATAAGTTTATGATGAAATTCTCGTGTGTTAGAATATTAGATGTATGGCTTGTATTTTAATGAAGAGCTTGAATGAAGATTTTGAATAGATCTTAATAGATGAATCTTTGCTTGTGATTTATATTTCCATCTTCTGAAAGAAATTATCCTCGTTTAAGAATTATCTCGTTATAAGATAATCAACTTATTGAATTAATTGTGTGAGTTAAGTGAATTGTGAAATTTAAGTAATCTCGTTGGGAAACTCTTTAGGTGTTAGTTGATGTCTTCCGCTATGTAATCTGAATCTTTGATATCTTGTTGTATCTTAATGTGGTGTAACTTTAAAAAAAATAAAAAAATTATTGCACTCTATTCTTGTGTTTTGGCTTATCCCTTCGGGGTTTCCTGGCGGGGCATTACACCTGGTTAAGGGATTTCCCTCAGATCTGTTAGGATCTTTAGTTTGTTAGAAGTGACCTTGTCAAAGTATTTCAAACACTCATTTAGAATGTTACCTTGCTAGAGGGTTTACAAATAAGACTATTAAGTCCACTCGGTTAAGAGATTTTTTGTCACTTACAAAATAACAGTAATAAAAATATATCTGCAACTTTACATCTAAAATGCTAAAGCAGATTCTATTTGCTCAAAACAATTTTGTCATAGGAATTATCTTGTCCCTCTGCTGGGCTCCTTATTCTGTTATTCAAATAGGTCTTCAAGCTTCTATGCTCGGTAATCACTATATAGCATCCCTGTGCTTACACTTGCCCGCATACATTGTTTATCAACAATTCCTTATTTATAAACAATTTGCTAACCACTTAATCTCCTTGATCACATTTCCCATGATCAATCACAGCCATCAGATCTTGAATCTTGACTAGGTTCAATGTATCCTACGATCTAAAAATGTTTTACCTCATCTTGGAACTTGCAGTCCTTCCTAGGAACTTGTGCTAGGTTATTGCGGTTCAATGTGCGTTGTAGATCTTCCTCCTGATTTTCCATTGTCGTAGATCTTTAACAAACTTCATGCACGACATACCAATCATTTATACATCTCCAGCTCATCAGTATCCTTCATTAAATAATCTTTTTATCCATCCAATGCGATCTGTCATAACTTGGTTGCAACTCGGTAAATACTAAACTTTACTCGATAGACATTCCGCCTTATTTAACCAATATCGTTAATATTAGGGTTTACTCACTAGGTTCCTTAGGGTTTACCGACTAGGTTCCTTGCTCAGTGACAAAGTATAATATTAACCTTACAATCAACAACATATGTAGGATATCAAAACAATCTAAACACCATGATCTCATCATTGTCTAACTCGGTAATCATTGCCCATTGAATATCTTATTTCTCCTCTTTCTTATCACATTTTTTCTGTGTCATTTAGCGACATCTAAATTCTCTTCAAATCAATCTTCTCAAGATATGGCAACATCATACTGAATCAGAAAATCAATTTCTTGACATCAATGACAAAATAATGTTATAAAGATAGTTATCATCATTTTTCAGTTATATCAATAATCTCCAACAACCTTCCCAATATCCTTAATGAATATCAACAATCTCCTTCTATTGAAATGTCAACAATCTCCCCCTTTGGTATTGATGGAAAAACCAAATTTTAAATGGTAATACCAACAAGATATTCAAATTGATTCGGATTCAGATTGTTGTTAGACTTCTCCTGTTATCCTTGAGTTGTTAAAATCTTCTGAAGTCTTCTCTTTTTCAGTAATCTTCTCCCCCTATCATTAGTCTTTTGTTATTTTCTCCATTTAGGGATTTACCTATTTAGTCTACCATTTAGTCTTCTCCCCCTTTGACAACAATGCCAAAAAGTAAAAGAACTAAATCATAATTTTTTCCCCTGTGAAGTGATTTGCGTTGCTATGTATCATCTTAGTCTCGGTCAGGGCAACTTGTCTCTATTCACTATTTCCTACACACCCTTAGAAAACCTTCTAAAGTGTGTAAATCAACATCAATCCACACATAATATTTTGTAGATTTATTGAATTGATGCTTTCACCGAACTCTGTCAGTGAGTGGAAGATAGGGGTAGCACCCCTAACTTGCTTCTGAGATACTCAAAAGTGTCCCTTGGCAGTGGCTTTGTGAATATGTCTGCAATTTGCTCCTTTGAACTGATATATTCCAGCACAACTTTCTTCTCTTGAACTTCTTCTCTGAGATAATGATATTTTATAGAGATATGTTTTGTCTTAGAGTGCATTACCAGATTCTTTGAAATGTTAATGGCACTCATATTATCATAGAATATAGTTACTGGCTCAGTAACTTTCTCATTTATACCTTCCAACAGTTGCTTTAACCATGCTATATTAGTACAATTCAATGTTGTAGCAACATATTTAGCTTCTGTTGTTGGCTGCGAAATACTTCCTTGTTTCTTACTAAGCCAACTTACTAGTTTATCACCCAGAAAGAAAGCTCCACCACTTGTGCTTTTTTTATCATCAATGTTGCCTACCCAATCAACATCAGTATAAACTTTTAAATCAAAATCATTCCTCTTTTCATATACTAAGCCATAATCTTCAGTGCCTCTCAGGTATCTGAAAAATTCTCTTGATTGCTGACATATGGGTTTCCTTGGGATTTGCAGAGAATCTTGCAACAATACCTACTGCATGTGTTGTATCCGATCTACTATGCACAATATATTGCAACTTTCCAATCATAGATCAGTAAAGTGTCTCATCAACAGATGTAGATTCATCATTCTTTGATAGTTTACAGTTGGTAGTCATAGGAGTACTTACAGGTTTAGAATCCTCCATTCTAAATTTCTTCAAGATTTCCTTTATGTACTTGGATTGAATAATGAAAATCTCATCTTTCATTTGTAGTATATGTAAACCTATAAAATACTTTATCTCACCGATGAATGACATCTCAAATTCTTTGCACTTTTCATTTCCAAAGTTCTTGCATAAGGAGTCATTACCACAAAAAATAATATCATCAACAAATATGGCTGAGATCAGTATTCCATTGTCCTCATCATTCTTCATGTACATATTGTTGTTTTCACTTGTCCTTATAAATCCAATCTTGATCAAATAAGAGTGCAGTCTTTCATACCATGCTCTAGGTGCTTGTTTCAGACCATATAAAGCTTTGTTTAGTTTACATACCTGATCTTTACTCGTCTTCAACAAATACTTCAGGTTGTTCAATATAAACTTCTTCTTCTAGTATACCATTCAAAAATGCAGATTTAACATCCATTTGATATACTTTGAAATTTTTGAAAGCAGCATATGCCAACAATGTTCTTAATCCCTCAAGTCTAGCCACAGGTGCAAAAGTCTCACTATAATCTATTCCTTTTTCTTGGGCATAACCTTTGCAAACTAGTCTTGCTTTGTTGCGAATGACCTCACCTTTTTCATTTAGCTTGTTTCGGAAAATCCACTTTGTACCGATTACATTTTTGTCCTTCGGTCTTGGGATCAGTGTCCATGTGTCATTCTTCTTGATTTGATCAATCTCTTCTGTCATAGCATTTACCCAATCTTCACTGTTAAATGCCTCTTTTATATTCTTGGTTCAAATTCAGATATCAGATATGTGTTCTGTCTTGGTTTGTTCCTTGTCATTACTAAATCATCCTTATCTCCTATAATCTGACTTGATGCATGATGTCTTCTGACATATTTGGCTAATATAGGCTCGGTAGGCTCTGCATGATCTTCTTCATCACTCAGTACTTGGACATTATCTTCATTTTCTTCAGCAGCTTTCTCGGTAGGACTTCTTGGTTGAACATAAACAAATTCTTCATAATCTTCTGGTTCTTTGGAATTTCCTTCATCATTTCTTTTTGCAAATTCATCAATTTTCACTTTTGCTCTTTCTACTATTTTGTTAGATGATTTGATCAGACATTTAAATGCTTTACTTCTAGAAGAATAACCAAGAAATGTTCCTTCCTCGCTTTTCTAATCAAAATTTCCGTTCCTGTCATCTTTGTGAACATAGCATCTACTTCCAAAGATTTTAAAATAACTTACATTAGGTTTCTTGTCATACCAGATTTCATATAGTGTCTTCATAGTTCCTTTCTTCAGTTGTACTCAGTTTAGAGTGTAAACTGTAGTGTTGATTACTTCTCTCCAGAATGTTTGAGGTACCCTTTTTTCTATCATCAGAGTTCTAACATAGTCTACAATTGATCTGTTTCTTCTCTCGGCTATCCTATTTTGTTGAGGTGTTCTCGATGCAGATACTTGCCTTTTTATACCATGATCATTGCAGAATAAGTTAAATTCATCAGAAGTGAACTATCCTCCTCTATCAGATCTAAGACATTTCAGCTGTCTTCCTGTTTCATTTTCAACTCTTTCCTTGTACCATTTAAACATTTGAAAAGCTTCTAATTTTTCTTTTAAAAACATAACAGACATCATCCTTAAGTAATCATCCACAAATAATATGAAATATTTATCACCATAATAACTTTGAACTTTCATGGGACCACAAAGATTTGTGTGTACAAGATCTAAAATTCCTATAGAAGAGTAGGACTTACTTGTAAAGCTTGATCTTGTCATCTTACCCATCTGGCATCCTCAGCACATAGCATTCTCAGGTTTTTCTAAGCTCAGTAGACCTCTTACTCGGTACTTCTTACTTATTTTGATCAAATTATCAAAATTTACATGACAAAACCTTTTATGCCATAACCAGGTATCATCTATCTTTGCATAAAGACACTTGTTTCGAGTTGAGTCAAGATGAAATGTATTACCTTTTGTTTGTGTCCCGGTAGCAGCCAGCTTTCCATGGTTGTCATGAACTTTGACAATTCCTTTTTGAAATTGTATTCGGTAACCTATGTTGTTTAGTTGTGCTACACTCAACAAATTGTATTTCAAACCTTCAACCCAGTATACATCATCACATTTAGCATTGTCAAGAAGTATGATAGAGCCTTTACCTTTTACTGGACATGGTGCATCATTACCAAATCTTACATAACCTCCATCATAGTCTTCTAATTTAACAAACATGTGTTTATCACCTGTCATGTGATGTGAGCATCTACTATCTATGATCCAAGAATCATTATTATTTATGTGAGATATTAGGGTTTTTTCTTCGTACCTTTCTTCATCTAATCCATCTTTAATAGCCACATAAACAACTTCCTCTATATCAGTTTCATCAGATTTGTCATCATTGGATTCCTCATCAGCTACTAGGCATGTCTTTCTATCTTTCCTTCTGAAGTCTCGGTGTCCTCTATATTGGTTCTCTTTATGCTTGTTATCTCGGTATTCTCTCTTTTCACTAGATTCTTTGTCAGGACAGTTAGAAGCCATATGTCCTATTTTATCACAATTGAAACATTTTAAAGGTAGCTTTCCTTTGTACTTACTTTTTCCTCTCGGTAACCTTCTGGCTTATAATGCTTCAAACTCTTCTTGCTTCTTGATTTCCTTATACAGTTTGTGCACTTCTTCCATGTTCTTGCGAAATCTTTCATTTGCTCCACTGTGATTCCCTTCAGAGTACTTACTCATTCTATCATTGTAATCATTAGATTCACCAATATGAAAAGAACTGAATGCAGGTTCTACTTTATTTACCGAAGACCCACTGTTATCAAAATTGCTTAACTCAAATGCATGTAGCTTACCAATAGTAGCATCCAAAGAAACTGGCATGTTAGGTACAAACCTTAGTTCATTGATTGCAGAGACTCGAATGGTATAAGAAGGTAGAAGGGTTCTCAACAACTTACTTGTTACATCATTTTCTTCAATAGTTCCTCCTACTCCTTTAATTTGATTGATAGTCTCCTTTAACCTTGTACTGGATTGGGTTATGTTCTCACCTTCATTCATTCTCATGGATTCAAGTTGTCCTCTTAGACTATCTACTTTTTCTCTTTGAACATGTTCATCACCACCATATACAGATATGAGCTTGGTCCACATTGCTTTTGCATCATTACAACCTTCTAGATCATTAAACTCTGAGTCGGTCAATGCTGATGTTATTTCAATCATAGCTTGAATATGTTCTTACTTTGCCTTTATCTCTTCCAAGATCATCGGGTTGGTGCTTGGTGGTATGTAATCATTCTCGAAATATTATGTTGCATATTCTCCAATTCCTGATAAATGCAGCTTCATCCTTTTTTGCCATGTGGAGAAACTTGACTTGTTCAGCTTTGGTGCATCCCTTTTATATATCTTCGAATCTTTGCCTCAAGTACCTTTAAACTTTCCTTCTGGAGTCCAAAGCTTTGATACCAATTGTAAAGTTATGATGCCAATATCTAACAAGATGAGAGGGGGGGGTGAATCATACAAACTTAATCTTCCATAAAATCAACAGATTCAACCTCGGTAACTTATACTTCAACAATATAACCAAAAACTGCTAAACATGCAAACTCATAAACACATAATCATCATAACACATATAACACCAGATTTAATGTGGAACCCAAATAGGGAAAAACCACTGTGGAATTTCGGACCTACTAAGAAATATACTCTTCTAAAGTATGCTCAATTAAAAGAAAATCCTGTTAAAGATTACAAACACATTGCTAGATGTGACCCGGTTAAGGGATTTCCCTCAGATTTGTTAGGATCTTCACTTTGTTAGAAGTGACCTTGTCAAAGGATTTCAAACACTCATTTAGAATGTTACTTTGCTAGAGGGTTTACAAATAAGACTGTTAAGTCCACTCGGTTAAGAGATTTTCTGTCACTTACAAAATAACAATAATAAAAATATATCTGCAACTTCACATCTAAAATGCTAAAGAAGATTCTATTTGCTCAAAACAATCTTGTCATAGGACTTATCTTGTCCCTCTGCTGGGCCCCCTACTCTATTATTCAAATAGGTCTTCAAGCTTCTGTGCTCGGTAATCACTATGTAGCATCCATGTGCTTACACTTGCCCGCATATAAACAATTTGCTAACCGCTTAATCTCTTTGATCACATTTCCCATGATCAATCATAGCCATCAGATCTTCAATCTTGACTAGGTTCAATGTATCCTTCGATCTAAAAATGTTTTACCTCGTCTTGGAACTTGCAGTCCTTCCTAGGAACTTGTGGTAGGTTATTGCGGTTCAATTTGCGCTGTAGATCTTCCTTCTGATTTTCCATTGCCATAGATCCTTAACAAACTTCATGCACGACATACCAATCATTTATACATCTCTAGCTCATCAGCATCCTTCATTAATTAATGCTTTTATCCATCCAATGCGATCTGTCATAATTCGGTTGCAACTTGGTAAATACTAAACTTTACTCGGTAGACATTCCGCCTTCATTAACCGATATCGTTAACCTTAGGGTTTACCGACTAGGTTCCTTGCTCGGTGACAAAGTATAGTATTAACCTTACAATCAACAACATATGTAGGATATCAAAACAATCTAAACATCATGATCTCACCATTGTCTAACTCGGTAATCGTTGCCCATTGAATATCTTATTTCTCCCCTTTCTTATCACATTCTTTCTGTGTCATTTAGCGACATCTTAATTCTCTTCAAATCAATCTTCTCAAGATATGGCAACATCATACTGAATCAGAAAATCAATTTCTTGACATCAATGACAAAATAATGTTATAAAGATAGTTATCATCATTTTTCAGTTATATCAATAATCTCCAACAACCTTCTCAATATCCTTAATGAATATCAACAATCTCCTTCTATTGAAATGCCAACAGTTTCTTCCACTAAACACGAGGTACATCGAATCCAATCAGATCTCATTCGATTTGAGCTCCAAGACAACTATCTCCACATCACTGCCATTAACGTGCCTTCCAATACACGTTTGCTAAACTTAGCAAACACGACCCTGTATATCAACCTGCATCTATCAAACGCCATAAATATCTCAATTGTTTCCTTTGACAAGCGAGCACAAAGATTGGATCGTCCTTCCTTGATCCACTCACCAAACTACTCCTTCAATTTGCTTCTATCTGCAAGATCAATCCTTTCTGGATTTATGCTATTTTCTTCATCTCGATTTGCAATCCTCTGCTTTTATTCCTCAAGCCTCGCAATCAACATTTAATGTCGACCAACCACCAGCTACCTCACTGACCTCTGCAAGCTTGCCACTTCAACTCCACGTGGCATCCTTTGTCGATATCCACTTCAACAAAGATTTATGTGTCGACTAGATTCGATCAGCGACGATCCACACACAACCGGTCCTTCTTTTATGTCGGTTCACTAATCCTATCGGTATCTCACACTTTAACGATTACCATTCATGTCTACACTTTGTTGATCTATCAATGGAACACCTTAACTGGTCGCTAGACATGTTATCCATAGCATGCTCATTCTCATCAAGTAGGAGCACATCACTTAGCCTCTTTGCTTCCTTACCAGTTCTCATGCTCACCGATAATCATCCCGATGACACCATGTCATCAACCTTCAACTGATTCCATCTAAGACATCTGCATACCGTTTGCACTCTCTCTCTCTGTGGTTTCTCCACTTTGCCCTCTTCATCATCAGATCAAACATTGTTGATGAACCTAAATAATGGCTCTATTTTGATAGATTATTGGTATAATACTCTTGCCTAGGTCTTGTGGTTAGATGATATTTGGATCAGGATACCCTCTTAGTTGATACCTTTTAAGTGTTTCAGAAACTGATTTGACTTATACATAAGGTTGTCATATAATGGTTTTTAAATGATCTATCTATGCAAATATCTAAAAATCAATCTAAGTATGATTTAAATTATATCATGTTAGCCTTAGTATATACACATGTTTATTGTGCCTGTTAATACCATGATGCAGGGTTGGGAAGGAAAAGGAAGGACTAAGTAGCGGCTGAAAGAAGTACCAAATATATAGCCGCAATGCAGACCCAGTCAAAAGAAAATAGTAATAAGGGAGATCAAAGCCACTTGACCAGTTCTTTAGCAGAATGATTTATGAAACATTGATAACTGTTCTTAGTGGAGCTTAGATCTAGGAAGCTAGTCATGCTATATTTTCTCAACTGCAGGACAGATGTTGTTTTGTTTTCTTGCGCTGACTTCTTCTTCTTCTATTTAAATAAATCTTGTTCACCTATTCCGTAGGAATGTGATTGATCAGTTAGGAATCTGTTATAAGTTTCCATTTAAATAAAGAGGTCTCTCTCTCCTCTAGATATAGAGAAGAACGGCCACAATATTTGTAATACTCAGTCTTTTGATATTTTATATAGTTTTACAGTCAAAATGGAATAAAGAGAACAATGTGATTTTGAAAGCTCAACAATTGTAATCTGAAAGTTCTGGATATGCTCACTCAAGGGGGCCCACTTGGTGAGTAATCCTTTGTGTTTTCTAGTTAGTTTCCATTTATAGTAGTAGTTGTTTCGACAATTGTCTGTTCCTGCAACCACTAGAAACAGTTCTTGTGTCTGTTCCTACAGCCAAATTGGCAAAGTAGTTCCTATTCGCTTGCCAGAAAATTATCATTTAACAGTAGTTGTTTGAGTGATTTCCAATTGTCAATTCAGATTAATTGTTAGTTCATTAAGATTTTTAATGTTTCCTTGAAAGAACTTTCTTTTCTACCGTAGCATAGAATGGTTGCAATATGAACTTGGTGCACATACAGTGCTGGCCTATTTCAACTTTATGTCCCTGGTTAATAAGTAAATGAGCCTTTTCTACAGGAAAGATAACTATTCAAGGATATCCAATCTCTGAATTGTGTTTTATTACCTATTTGCCATTCTAGTTGTGAGGACCAACATTTTTGGCACCGTTGTCGCGGATGGTGCCAAATTGAGAACCTGTTGTAACTATTAGTTTTAAGTCTTTAGTTAGATCTTTGAATTAATCTGCATGCATAGGAGGAGAAGAGATGCTTTAGGAAGATTTCTTTCTTTCCTCACATCCCACTCAAGATATAAGATCAAATCAAGCACCTGAAGTAAACCCTTTTGCAGAAGCCTTTGTACGAAATAGAGGTGTTTTTAATTTGATAGAAGGAGACCTAGACTTCCTAAATGAACCCCCTAAGAAAAACATTTTACCTTTAGTCCTTTATCAGGGACCAATGGCAGCAAATCCTCCACCTACGCCTGTAAACCCAAATTTTGAGTTTCCCATTCCTAACCTGCATGATAATGAAAATTTGAAGAATATACCAGCTTCTTCTCTTCCAAAATTTCATGGCTCGGTAACAGAAGATCCGAATACCTTTTTGTTTGAATTTGATATCCTTTGTAGGAGTTATGATTACACCATTGATGCCCATAAACTCAAGTTATTCCCTGCTACTCTAAAAGAAGCGGCCTTGAGATGGTTTATGAGTCTAGGAAGAGATGTAATCACTACCTGAGAGGAGATGCAGATAAACTTCTTGGATAAGTATAAAGACTATTCCAGGGGAATGGACCGACATGGTGATGATATCTTTAGGATGACATGAAAAGAAGATGAAAGTCTGGAAGATTATTTGGAGAAGTTTTTGTTCAGTGTCAGGAAATCCAAGCATAGCACTTTGAGTGAAGAATCCATGAAGTTGATCTTTATAAAGGGAATCAATGAAGATTTGTGTTGATTCATTAGACATAATGGGAGGAGGAGATATTATTCAAGTTCAATGAGATGAAATTAGAGAGATCTGTCAGAAGTAGTCTAGAGCTGCAGCCAAAAGGGGAAGACACTATAGGCCTGGTTCTTCAATTGCGAAAGCATACTCAACAGTTTCAAGAATGGAGATAACTCATTTGTTAAAGGATTTTAAGGAGGATATTTTTAATAATATGGCTACTCAGTTGGATACACTCCAAGCAAGAAAGAAGCATGAGGAGGCAGAGGCTATGCTCGCAGAATTTTGTCCTCACTTTTGACAAAAGAAGAAGGATTGTAAATGTAAACCGCTAGCTAAAATTGATAGCCAGCAGATTTCCCCAGAATTCAAGCATGTCTATGGTGATGATGAACAACTCTTTTATGTTGCACAACGAAGGCCTTGGCCTCCAAGACAAGGTATACCAAAAGATCCATTGTCATTTCCTAATCCTTATATGAATTTCAGTGCACAAAATAAAAAATAATCAATGGCAACCACCATACTCCCAAAATTTTAGAAATTATGCTCCTCAATCTTGGAATAACTCTCAAAATCCTTGGCCTAATTATCAGAGCCCTTCCTCTCAATGGCAACAACCACAAGGGAATTGGCCACCTCCTCCAGGTAACTAGCAACAATCACCACAATGGAGGGGAGGACATCAATGGGCAAACCAATCATCAAGTTTCCTGCAACCACAACAAAAATCCCAACAACCAGCTTTAATGCCCCCAGCTCCTAATGCTACTTCACCCAAGCCAACCCAACTACCAACACAGCTTGTGCCAAATCCAAATAACAAACCACAACAACAACAACAAGTTTTTTCAACTGATCCTAATAACTATCATGCGTACGCTCTCAATATAAGGGATATTCACTTACGGTCAGGAACAACATTGCCTACTCCATCTCCTCCAGTCATAAAAAATTACCATCTGAGGAGATGGCGAAGGACACACCTGAAATAACTCTCCCATTTCCTCAAAGATTACAGTTAGAAGTGTCTAGGCAGCAAGATGATATAGATTTTGATCTTATTGACCAGTTAAAACATATATGTGTAAAGATTCCACTATTTCAAGCTATTAAATATATTCCCACATATGGAAAAGTTATTAAGGAAGTATGTTTGAAGAAACTTGGGAGAAAGAAAAAGGACCCCAAAATAGTGCATGTAGTGGGACAATTGGATGATATAATGTTTGGAAAAATTGTTGTCCCTGTATATTATAACCCAGGTAGCCTTATTGTGAAGATAGTTATTAATGGAACTCAAATTAAAAATGCTTTGATAGACTTAGGAGCAGCCATAAATGTGGTGACTAAGGATTTCATGTAGCAGCTCAACATTGCTAGTCTTAGATCAACTCCAACGGTCCTGCAGCTTGTTGATAGCTCTATTGTCCGACCTGACGGGATGGTTGAAGATATTGTTGTCACATTAGATTCTTGGGAATACCCAACTGATTTTATAATACTCTCTCCTAAGGCAACATTGGAGGGATATCCAATCATTTTGGGAAGACCTTGGCTTGCTACAATTGATGCATACATAGGTTGCAGATCAGGAGACATGACCATTTCAGATGGTATTACTACTAAAACTTTGGCACTTTATTCTCCAACACAACCACAACTTAATTAAGAGCAAGTAATATGGCCAGATATAGGAGAAGAAGTAGAGGAAGTTGATTTTGTTCAGCAATTAATGATGTTAACCAGGGAACCATTCATAGCACTTCAATACAATGATACATTCCTCTCTAACATCATAAGAAATCATTATGGAGTAGCCCAGTAGTCATCAGGTATGCCAGCAAGTCTGTTGCATTTTCTTCTTCCGTCTAAAAGTTATTTAGATTCTCCTGCAGCCACAAACATATTTCATACATTATTACCACAAGAGGTTCAAACGTCTTGTCTATCTAAAATATCAAATATTGAGTTAGTCACTCAAGTAGAGGTTGCCTCAGGAAGAAACCTGAATGTCAATAGTCAATTAGTAGCAGATCAAAGATTGACATTAATAAAACTACTCAAAGCCCAACAACAAGCCTTCACATGGGACTATCATGACATGAAGAGATTAAACCCTACATTGTGTACCCATAGGATTTATATCAGAGAAGATTGTAAACCAGTAAGACAACCTTAAAGAAAGATCAATCCTGCCCTAAGAGAAATAGTTAAAGAGGAACTACAAAAGTTGCTTAATGCAGGATACATTTACCCAATTTCAGACAATCAATGGGTGTCTCCCTTGGTTATAGTTCCAAAGAAAGGAGGGAAATAGAGAGTTTGTGTGGACTATAGGGAGCTTAACACTGCTACCAAAAAGGATCACTTCCCACTTCCATTCATAGATCAAGTGTTAGATTCTCTAGTAGGAAAGAAATATTTTTCATTTTTGGATGGGTTCAGTGGTTATAATCAAATCAGAATAGCTCCAGAAGATCAAGAGAAGACTACCTTTACATGCCCCTGGGGTACTTATGCCTATTTAGTTCTTCCTTTTGGTTTATGTAATGCTCTTGTAACCTTTCAAAGGGTTGTCCTCAACATATTCTCAGATATATCCCATGATTGTATGGAAATTTACATGGATGATTTTACTATTTATGGGGTCACCTTTAAGGAAGCATTACAAAATCTGGCCAAAGTATTGCAGTGGTGTAATGATCACAATTTATCCCTGAACAGTGAAAAATGCTTTATGATGATGCAAGAAGGAATAGTGTTGGGACATCATATTTCTCAATTAGGCATTCAAATAGATCCAGCCAAAATTGAGGTAATACTTGCTCTTCCTACCCCTACAAAACAAAAGGATATAAGAATCTTTTTAGGCCATGCAGGGTAGTATAGGAGATTTATCAAGGACTTTAGTAAAATAGCAGGACCTCTACATTCTCTATTAACAAAAGATGTTGAGTTTGAATGGATAGCTACATGTGAAGAGGCATTTTCTAAACTAAAGAGAGCCTTAACTTAGGCTCCTGTGCTTAAAGGACCGGATTGGTCTCTTCCTTTTCACATTCACACATATGCATCCGTTTTTGCAATAGGAGCAGTTTTGCGGCAGAAGCAAGGAGTTTTGGAAAATGCAATTTATTATATCAGTAAAAATTTGCAAGGACCAGAGCTAAATTATACTGTCACTGAAAAGGAAATATTAGCTGTCATCTATGCCCTCAATAAGTTCAAGCACTATATAACTGGTTATCAAATCTTTGTACATACTGATCATGCAGCCATACAGTACCTCATGAACAAAAGCAACATTATGGGTAGGTTGGCAAGATGGTTGTTGTTAATGCAATAATTTGACATTACTATCATAGATAAACCAGGTAAAGAAAATGTGGTGGTAGATTTTTTGTCTAGAATTCAAACACCAGACAATACTGAAGCCATTAATGACTATTTTCCAGATGAGCATGTGTTTTCAATTAATTTGAGCAGTCCATGGTATGCTGACATAACTAACTACTTAGTAGCTACCAAGATACCTCCTCATTTCTCACCAAAAGAAAAAAGATTGCTGGTAGAAAAGAGTTTCAACTTCTCATGGATAGCAGATTGCTTATTTTATACAATACCAGATCAAGTTTTGAGGCATTGTGTTAGAGAAGATGAGACATATGATATACTTCACGCCTATCATGATGAGCCTTGTGGAGGTCACTTTGTTGCAAAAAGAACATCTCTCAAAATATTGACTACAGGGTATTATTGGCCAACCTTGCATAAAGATGCTGTCAAATATACCAGGAAATGTGACGGATGTTAGATAATGGGCAGACCAACTCGGTCAGATGAAATGCCTTTACACCCATGGGTAGTTGTTGCACCATTTGAAAAATGGGGCTCAGACTTTGTTAGGCCAATTGATCCTCCATCAAATGGTCGGTCATACATTCTAGTTTGTACAGACTATGTCACAAAATGGGTAAAGGTCAAAGCATTCAAGCATGCTAGGGATAATAAGGTAGCATAATTTTTGTATGAAGAGATCTTCACTTTGTATGGGGTTCCTAGAGAAATTGTAACAGATCAAGGGGCACAATTCGCTTCCACTTTAATCATCACCCTAGTTAATGAATACAATGTCAAGCATAGAAAATCCACTCCCTATCATCCTCAGGCTAATGGACAAGCATAAATCACTAACAGGGACCTTAAATCAATTTTGACCAAAACAATAGCTCTTAACCGCAAAGATTAGTCTAGCAGGTTATTTGAAGCAGTACGGGCTTATAGAACCACTTGGAAAACCACAACGGGGTTTACACCTTTTGAGATGGTATATGGGAAAAAAGTAAAGATGCCTGTGGAATTTGAGCATAAGACCTTGAGAACGGCCATTGCCTTGGATATGACTCTTTCTGCAACACAAGAGGAAAGGCTCCTACAACTTAATGCCTTAGATGAGATAAGAAAATCAGCCCTACAGCACACAGAATCAGTTCAAAATTAGTGCATGAAGTGGCATGATCACTATATCAAAGATTTTTCATTCAAGACAGGTGACTAGAACCTTCTCTATGATTCAAGGTATAAAGATAACTTGGTAAAATTACAGACATGATGGTTAGGACCTTATGAGATAGTTGAAACATTCTCCAACGGTGTCATCTAATTATCCATAATTGATCCTCTCAAATTTAAACTATTAGTCAATGGTCATCGTTTGCGCCTATATCACAAGCCTCTTAGCAAGGAAGAATTTTTGCAGCAGTTTTCCATGTCCAATGATGTCAAGATTCCTACAGCAACTGGTGACGACTTTGCCGTTACCTCTCCATCCTAGATATTTTCTGCATGCTCATAACAAATACTTCCATGGGACCGTTACCTCTCCATCCTAGATATTTTCTGCATGCTCATAACAAATACTTCCATTTCCCATGGAAGTACATTTCTCTGCAATAAATATCCATTCTGTATTCGCTCATATCTTTCCACTCTCTTCACCCATTTCCACCTCATTTTCCATGCATGGAGGCTCAATGTCCTCGACTGTAGATATTATCGCGTGATGTTAGGTACGCTCGTGTGTATTTATTTTTATTACATGTATATAATTAAACCATATCGACTATCATTATGATATTTTGCATAGTATCCTTTTGCATCCTCCTCCGCATGTGTGGACACCTGTTAAACCTTAGGTTGGGGGGGAAAGTACGTTGGAAAGTACATTAATAATTACTCTAGTAGGAAATTTGTATGTCATCCTCGATTGCGTTTTAATTTTTCAAATTTGTTTTAGTTTGAGATGATACTTTGTACTTTGTCCTTATGTCTACCTAGAGTTATTTTAGTATTACAGCTAGGTTCCGACCAAGTAAGAGCATATTTCAGTTGCAGTAATTGGACAAATTTACGCCATTATAGTTTAGAAAGTGTCATAGCTGCAATGGGTGGTCCGCGTGTTCATCATGAGCTGATAGTTCATGAAGTCCTTTTGCAGGACCAAGATTATGAACCAATATTCCGCAACAGTGGGTGGCTGGATTATTTTCTGAAGCTGATTGATATTAATGAAGAAATTGCAAGGGAATTTACCTGCACACTTTCAAATGGAGAAGCCCAAGTAAAAGGTTTGAGAGTTGTGGTAACAGAGGAATGGATTGCAGAGGTAACTGGGTTGCCAGTAGACGGAGAAAAGTACCCAAAATCTAAGGATGCACACAATGCAAGAGCAGAGTTTACACGGCAAGGAAACCCACCTTTCATAATAGATAGATAGAGAACTAGGCAACAATCTCTTCCGCTTGAATGGATAGCTACAATATTATATGTTTTGAAGTATTTAACATGTGAAGGAAGGTTCTTGTGTCGACATTCCCATCATTTCAAGCTTCTAAGTCATCAATGCCACGGGAGAAGGATGAATGTTCCAAACATATTATACAACCTTCTTTCGATAAGCGCAGATGGAACCCATAAAGGTAGGCCTCACTTTGTTTCTCATCATTACCTGATTAAGCTATTGGTTGAAAGGTCTTTAAGAGATGTCTCTCCAATTTATTGGTATGAATTTGTTGAAGTTAGAAGGTTTAGGGTAAAAAATGTGGGTTCAGAGGAACCACTTACATCTCAAGAACCAAAAAATTTAGAGAATTTTGAAAAACCTGGTTCCCCTGTTGAACCCCCATCCTCTAGAATGTCATTAGAACAAAATATTCCTACAGTAGAGGAACCCTTACAAGAAAAAGATACAGCAGGGGTTCCTTCTCAAATCCCAATAAAAACTATTGTTGCCATTTGAAAAGAAAAAGGAAAAGAAAAACAAGTTGACATAGGAAAGAAGGGAAAATGAAAGTGAAAATATACCCTCTCCTGTGGCCAAGAAAAGGGAAGTTATAAAAATAGCTTCTCCTATAACCACTGAGGTGGTTGAGGAGTTAGCTATAGGAAGTAGTCCTGCAGCTGCTAAAGGGAAATCTTGGAGAAGCAGTGGTAGGCTCTGGAAAAAGTTTAAAAATCAAGATCAATCAGCAGAGCCAAATGTTACCATTTTGGTTGATTCTCTAGAACAAGAGCCACACAATCCACCTCACAATGATGCTCCTCCTTCTCCACCAAGGGAACTCCAAAAAGAATAAGAACCACAACTACATGAAGAAGAAGAACTATAGAACATTGACAAGCCGCAAGGAGAAGTAGGTTTTGAAAGGCTGGATAGCTTAACATCCGCTACAGAATAGGTTATTGAAGCAGGGAGAAGAGTTGAAAAGATGAAACCTAGGGCACCTATTCATAAACCACCTACTTCCCTTACCATTCATGCAATGGCACTTGCCCTTTATCAGGAGTGGGAATCGGAAAAGGTAAAAATTCAGATGATAATCAACCAATAGAAGAAAATTATTGAATAAAAGGATGAGGAAATTGCTCAACTTAAAAATAGGGTGGAAACGGTAGCCACTATGGTACCAAAGCTAATGCAATGTCGAGCACCTCCTCGTGTTTACTCTTTGTATTTAAAAGAGAAACATATCAGTTTCCAAATGATGAGAATTGTCAAGGATCTAAGTCCCTTATTGCAGGCACCTGAGGAATTCTACAATGTTTATCAGACATCTCCTACGACCATTAACAACCTACTCTATGAATTTTATTTACATAACTATGATATTCCAGATGATGTTGATTGGAACCCTCTCCTCTACATTGGGGATATCTAATTGAGAGCTCTCATGTTATGGATGCAGAACGCAATAGCAAGAGGAGAACAGTTTTAGGTTCATAGAAAGGAAGATCTTGACCTTTCACTACCATTAAGGGTTGAATCAAGAGAGCCTAGAAGACTCTATTTTGATTGGCAAAAGATTGTATATCAACCAGATTTTGCAAAAGATATTCTACCCTTAAGAGAGGAGGTGAATAAATAATATGAACAAATGGCTCGAAGGGAAGGAAAAGTAGCAACAAGACATTTGATCCAACGATGGAATAGCCTACCAGATGACCTAAGGAAATCTAAGCCACACTCCATTCAAACCTACCATGCCGCACTACAGAGAGCACCCAAATATATGCACTTGGGAATAACAAAGGGAAGACATTGGTCGCCTCTCAATTTTCAGCCTCCAATCCTCCTATGGCCACTGATGGGATGCAGGGATAACAATCCACCATACAGCGAAGAAGCAGAACATACCAAGTGGATGAGATTGGAGAAAATGAAAGGATTCTACTAGAGTTTGTCTGCAGGTGGTTCTGGGCAGGTTACTCCTGGCAATTTCAAAATTAATGCCCCAATTTAAAATTTTCCCATTGCTAGAGGATCAACAAGAAGCTAGGTTGGTGGGAGATGATGAGCCTAAATAATGGCTCTATTTTGATAGATTTTTGGTATAATACTCCTACCTAGGTCTTGTGGTTAGATGATATTTGGATCAGGATACCCTCTTAGTTGATACCTTTTAAGTGTTTCTGACACTGGTTTGACTTATACTTATGGTTGTCATATAATGGTTTTTAAATGATCTATCTATGCAAATATCTAAAAATCAATCTTAATTATGGTTTAAATTATATCATGTTAGCATTAGTATATACACATATTTTTTGTGCACGTTAATATCATGATGCAGGGTTGGGAAGGAAAAGGAAAGACTAAGTGGTGGTTTAAAGAAGTACCAAGTATATAGCCGCAGTGCAGACCCAGTCAAAGGAAAACAATAATAAGGGAGATCAAAGCCACTTGATCGGTTCTTTAGCAGAATGATTTATGAAACATTGATAACTGTTCTTAGTGGAGCTTAGATCTAGGAAGCTAGTCATGCTATATTTTCTTAACTGCAGGACAAATGTTGTTTTGTTTTCATGTGCTAACTTCTTCTTCTTCTATTTAAATAAATCATGTTCGCCTATTCCGTAGGAATGTGATTGATCAGTTAGGAATCTGTTATAAGTTTCCATTTAAATAAAGAGATCTCTCTCTCCTCTTGATATAGAGAAGAACGACCATAATATTTGTAATACTCAGTCTTTTGATATTTTATGTATTTTCACAGTCAAAATGGAATAAAGAGATCAATGTGATTTTGAAAGCTCAAAAATTGTAATCTAAAAGTTCTAGATATGCTCACTCAAAAGGGCCCACTTGGTGAGTAATTATTTATGTTTTCTAGTTAGTTTCCATTTATAGTAGTAGTTGTTTTGGCAATTGTCTGTTCCTGCAGCCACTGTAAATAGTTCATGTGTCTGTTCCTGCAGCCACAGCGACAAAGTAGTTCATGTTTGCTTGCCAAAACATTATCATTTAGTAGTAGTTGTTTGAGTGATTTCCAGTTGTGAATTCAGATTAATTATTAGTTCATTAAGATTTTGTATGTTTCCTCTAAAGAATTTCCTTTTCTGTCATAGCATAGAATGGTTGCAATATGAACTTGGTGCACATATAGTGCTAGCCTATTTCAAGTTTATGTCCTTGGTTGATAAGTAAATGAGACTTTGCTACAGGAAAACTATCTATTCAAGGATATAAAATCTATGAATTGTGTTTTGTTACCTAGTTGCCTTTCTAGTTGTGAGGACCAACAATTATCTCGGTCGGTTAGTCAAGGTGACAAACCCATCACTTCTTTACTCTTCTTTAATTGTCCTGGTGGCTCAATATGCCAACCCTTTCTTCACTACTGGACTGAATCTGCTATTAACATGTTTGTGAGAGTGAAAAACATATCCTTCCTTCTCTGTATCGACAACCCATTATGTCTACTCGGCCAATCCGATGCAAATCCCTGATCTCATGCACCTGAGGCATCCTTTTGTTTCACCGGTAGATCTGGTGTGAGCCTTCAATCACCTACCTTTACCTCTTCTTCCTTATCTCACAGAACTATGATACACACTGTGCATAATAGGAGATAAGCACAACTTACCAGTTTACATACTCTTCTTACTGGTGACAGACTATAGCGGTAACCTGCCCATCTCTTCCACACAAGTCAAACATTGACTTGTATATCGGTGACTCCAAAGATCATTCTACTGAATGACATTCTCTCCCTTACCTTACCTTATCGGTGCACTGTAACATAAGGTGATGCCAAAGATATCTCATTCTGTATGCATCCATGACAGTGCATCACATATATCTCTTATACCGGTAGCCATTCTATATCGGTTGACATCAATAACAACTCAATGCCAACAATCTCCCCCTTTGGAATTGATGTCAACACATGTGGTATCCAAAATACTACATAATATCTCTCCCCCTTTATGTGATTCACAATGGATTCTCACACATGTAGTATGTAGTATACTAAATAATCTTTCTCCCCCTTTGACAACAATGGCAAAGGGCACTGTTAGGGTCTCTCACCTCCTTTTATTTACTGGTCACTGTCAGATATTTTTCTCCCCTTTTTGCATCTCCTCTTTTGATATCAATTGGTACAATTTCTCAAATTATAGCTCTTGAGATGGAGGACTCAACCATCAACTGACACCAATTGATCATCAACAAAGTGTATATACTGTTAGTCCCAACCGGTGCTGAGAGGGGAGGGGTGAATCAACACTTTACCAGATTTAACCAATTAAAACTCTTACTTTAAGTTTGAACTAATTTACCATTCATCAATATAAACATTTACTACAGAATATTATGCGTACATGAAAAGATACACAATGACACACAAATTTATCTCATGGAAACCCAATAGGGAGAAAACCACGGTGTGAGTAGGAACTCACAAAATTTGTATTCTTCTGGAGTATGCCCGGTTAAGAGTCATCCCTATTAGGAGATACAAAGACACTATTAGGTGCCACCCTGTTAAGGGATTTTGTTCAAGGTCGGTTAGTGCCTTTACCCTTTTAAGAGTATCCTGGTTAGAGGACAAGAACATCAATTAAGATGTCACCCGGTTAAGGGATTTTTACAATGAGACCTGTTAACGTCCACCTGGTTAAGGGATTTATGTTACAGTTGTTAGAAAGCAACAAATGGATGACCTGCTAAAATTTCTACTCATTAACCTGGTCAGATCATACTAAAGAATCATACTAGCTCTGCATCGGTTGTGTCTGATCTACACAACTCTGAATTCCTGAATGCACTTTCAACTGTGGCTTCTATCGATTTGTTGATCCTTGGATATCACACTGTTGGTTCTCTGTCACTTGAGTCACCACTCTGTGAAAACTCCACTCTACCAGTCCTTTGTCACTCAGCTTTGCAGTCTCTTAAACTCCCCCTATAATGAGATATGTGTATTTATTGACCCTTAATTCTATCACCAGCTTTCCCTCCACAACATTCCTTTCAAAATTCCATTATCATGCCTTAAATCTTTGTCAATACAGTTGAAAACATTGCAGGAATCTTTGTCAATACAGTTCAACATGTCGATAAGTCCGTCGGTTTACTAGAGAAGACTCCCTATTTAGCTGAATGTAACTGAATGTTACCAGTCTGTTGGTTACAAAGTCTTCCGGTGAACCGATCAAAATCTGTCTAGCTGGTTTCCTCTTGAATACCGGTATGTTCTTCATTTAGCTGATGGACCTCTCTTATGTCGATCTACTCATTGTTACCCGGTCTACTTACTGCTTGTCGGTCTACTCACTGCTTGCCGGTGTACTCATTTCTTTCCGATCTACTCACTGCTTGTCGGTTAACTCATTGCTTGTCGGTCTACTCACTGCTTGTCGGTTTACTTATTGCTTAGCCGATCTACTCACTGCTACCCGAACTACTTACTACCGATGGACTTTGAAGACTAAGGAGATGATGTTGCCAACAATGACAACCATATCACTTACTAGTCATACAAAATAGTATCAGAATGCCAACAAAATCCCCCTTTGGCATTGGTGGTAAATACTACAAATCGCTACAAAACTGTACCAATTCTGGCCCCTATTTCAGACAAGATTCCAAAATTTCCAAAAATTCCCCCTTTTGCCATCAATGGCAAAGACTATCCAAAAATATTTATCAAAATAAATCAAAAATCTCTTTGAAGTTTTCTTGAGCCACTTTCAAGGAAGATTCCCATGAAGATTGAACCTGTTTCATGGTGGTGAAGTGGCCATATAAGACTGCAATGAAGACCTCCATATCATCCAGTGTCTTACAGTCAGGTTCATTTATTAGGTGGTTTTCTTCTTTAATGTTTAGTTGCATGAAATCAACAATTGGTGGTAAATAGCACTGGAGCTCTAACAAACTAAGACTTTTTTTGTCTTATTCATCTTTCAACCTTCTGATTTCATGATTTAGCATTTTGACTTTTCTAGTAAAGGTTGATGCTGAACTGATAAGAGGATCGAAAGAGCTTACAAAATCTTGAATTTCCTTTTGAATCTAATTTCTTTGTCTTCTAAGTCTTTAATTAAAGCAGAAAAACTTGAAGATTTCACTAGTAGTTGACTAACTTGCTGTAGTATATTTTTAACTTCTTCAGTTTTGGTGGAAAGAGCAACTTTTCCAATTGTTATTTGCTCCATTAAGTTATCTCCTCATTTTGTTTCATATTGCCTTATTGCAACCTTCTTTAGATCGGTTGCCTCTGAACTGATTTCTTTAACAAGAGTATCCAACTAGTCAATAATGGGTGTAGTATCATCAAATGCAATGTCTGAGATGAGGTTAGAGATAATTGTCTTGGAAGAAGTGAGGATTCTTTCCTTATTTTTATTTTCTCTCAGTTTAACCTTTTCAGCTTGGATTCTCAGTTTTTTTGAGACTTTCATCAATTGCTTGGGGGTCATTTTCTTTATATTAATGACCGAGTCACCTTCTTCTTCCTCTTCTGTTACTTCTTCCTTTTCTACAGTCTCAACTTCTAAGCTAGTTGTTGTGATGATTCTTACCTTTTTCTTTTCCCTTTCATTGTCTAAGTCTAACTTCCTCTTTGTCGGAGGGGTATTCATCACTGCTATGTTATCCTTTACTTTCTTCTCTTCCTCTTTTCATTCCTCTGCTTTCTTCTCTTCCTCTTTACCTTCCTCTGATTTCTTATCTTCCTCTTATCCTTCCTCTGTTTCCTTCTCTTCCTCTTTTGCTTCTGTAGAGAGAATAGGATTTGGTGACAATAAGGTTCCATGAGGTGTATCCTCATAAGGAATGTCTTCAACTAACACTTCATCTTGACTAGGAGGCTTAGTTTGATCAGCTTCCTTCACCGGTGAAGTGTGTATTGGTTATTCGATACCCTTTGTCATATTGGGGATGTCTGACACAACATTTCCTATGATGTCCTCAACTATTAAAGTATCAAAGTCTTCAATGGAGTCTTTTTCCTTAGCTTTTCCTTTGTCAAGGATAGTTGAACCTTTGTCATGTTTTGTTTCCTTTTCAATTTCTTCTTCAACTTCCTTTTGCTGGACCATAATTTCCTTCCACAAGGAAACACCTTCAACGTGCACTGCTTCAACTTCACCTACTAATACTCTCCTAGTTCTATTTCTTATTTTGAAATGTTGAATGCATGCTTTAGCCACTAGTGAAGCTTGATCAAGGTCTAAGTCATGCTTCACTTCCATGAGTGGTTTTATTCTTGAGCTCCTTTTCAGTAGCTAGAGTTGTCTTCCATATCCCTTCAAATTGATCTTGCAAATCTGATGGGATTATGTCATATAATTCACTAGGAGTCCTACAAAAATTGTGGAAGTTCCAAATAAGTGCTTCCTCAATTTTCCTTTTTTCTTCTTCATTACAGAGGGAATATCTGCTTCCAAAACCGGCCATACCTCCATATTTTTTTATCCCATGTACCAACTCAATTGTTGGGGCTTAGTTCCTTTCACTTCATCTAACCTCCTTTATTTCCATATTTGATGGGGTGTCAGTGACATCACCTTCTTTCTCATCCTTTTTAAGCTTATAATCACTCTTTTTCTTTCTGGTGTAAGTCACTCCTACTGGTCTATCTTTACTTGGTGAAGACACATGAGTATTTAGATCCTTTTCCTTTGAGTATGTTGCAGGCCTAGTTGTTGTAGTCCCCTTAGGTTTTGTCTTTGACACTTTCTTCTTTCCACCTATTGATTCTTCATCTTTACTAGGTGTGACCCTTGTTTTCTCACTAACATTGGTAGAGGTAGTGGCACCAGATGCTACACTTCCATATATCTTATCAAGGGTATCAATCATTTTTCTTAATTTTCTTTTTATGATTGGCACCTAAGGTTCCTATTTTATTTTGGAGCTTGCCTCCTCACATGTTCCAAATCTATTTGCCTTTGAGTCTACCAGTTTAGACAAGAGCATATTAACATGAATTTTAACAAGATCTGTTGCAACCTCATATCCCATAGGTGGAACCCAAAAAGTTCTGGGGTGAACTGCTTGAATGATACAACAATATGTGTCTACAAGGAAACAAATGTTGTCTTTGTATTTATGTACTATTCTGGTTGGAATTCTTTCCCTCTTGTGCATCCTAATTTGGAATTCCTTAAAGTATCCCCACATTGTTTCACCAAAATTATTTCCCAGATCCCTAATCATTTCACCTATCTAAACCATGATAGGTTTCTCCTATGACCATACTACATTACCCTTACCGGGGAAAAAGTTTTGCACATAGAAAAATATACATACTAGTAGCGAGCCATATTTGAAAGATTGCTTCTTGTCCTTCTTTATTCTTTCCATGTTCACCATGAACTAACTTTGAATCATCTCACATATATTATAGGTTGCATCTTCTTTTATAATTCGATATCTAGCATGGATGGCACCGCTCGACACACTATTCATCCGGCTTGATTGATAAACCCTGTAACCCAACACTGTAGAGGCAAATCTTACTTCAACATTCTCAATATGGGTGATTGTCATTTCTCTACTGTCACACCGGGATTTGGTTAACCGGATGACTTCATTTGATGAAATCGTTCTTAGGGTTAATACTTCACCAGTTGCACTGAACCCTATCACTCTTCGAATCACCTCCTTTGTAATCTTGATCGGTGCATTAGCTTCCAACCACAAAAATTGATCATGAACCCTACTCAGTACATATCTAACCTAGTCATCATGAAATTGATCAAGAAAATCAATCACATTAGCCAAACCCTTTGTCTTCAGAGGTAAAAATTCTAGCTTCAATTGACCATTGTCACAGAACCCTTTGAACTCATTTCAAATGAACTTGTCTCCAAGTTCTTCGAGCTTGCAATGAATGTAGGAACGAATATCTTCTACCAACAATACACCAGAGGGCATAGATGATAAAGCACTGGTCTTGTCGATTTCATCAGCTTTCATCGAGTGTAGCTTGAACTTGGGTTGGGGTTCTTTGATAGATTCAACCAACACAGGAGTCGATATCGGTGTTGCCATAATGAACTTCAAACAAACTTTTCTCGAACAAGGATGAAAACCTTTTCCTAGAGAATATCAAACACCACTATCGCTCGGCTTGAATTTTTTGCACAAACAAAACTTAGCAAGTTTCAAATCGCCTTTGATCCCACAGGAGCTCAAGTAAGTTCACAAGAAGTCAGTGTAAATGAAAATGTGCTAACATTTCCTTATTTATCCATTGAAATTTATTGATGCTAAGATCCAATGGTCAGTTTTGAAACTTATAACTTAAAGTACAACGATTTGACTTTACTGGTTATTTGTTGCCAATACCGACACACAAATAAATAACACACGGGACATACTTCAATTAATAACTTTTAGACCAAATTTTATGCATAACAACTATGCAGATAAACATGTCCTTATATTTTTTAAGGGGATTCAAAAGTAATCTTACCATATGTGCTCCCCCCGGGCATCGGTATGCCTAGTTAGAAGACGAACCGTCATCACCAATGGATGATGACTTGGTTTCAGAATGTCCTTCTCCTTCTTTTCCTTCATCCTTCTTGATCCATGTTTTTTCCATTTCATTTCTTACTTCTTCAGTTGTCTTCTTTCCTTTCAGGTCATTTTGCTCTTTCTTCTTGCTAAACCGGTTCTTGTCTATAGACCGGTTGTGGGATCAACTCCTACATTCTTTAGCTAAGTGGTCGATCTTATGGCAGTTAAAGCATGCCATACCAATTGTCCTCCATGGTCCTAAATTATTTCTCTAACCCATTCTCATTCTACAATTTTCTGCAACATGACCAAAATTACCACACATGGAATAGGTGGCATTCAATTGATTACTCATTTTGTTAGGACTGACCAATTTGAACGATGATCTTGATACATTTGTCTTGAACTTGTATTCTTTGGATCTGTGTCCAAACTTATTGCATGTGAACCAATGTCCATTAAATCTTCTTCCATTTGACATACTGCTAGATTGAGATCTACACTCATAAGCAGTGTGGCCATACTTATGACAATTATGGCAATAACCATCAAAGATGAAGGTCTTCTTTTGACTAACTAGTTTATTTCTATAGTCATTGGTCTTATGACCCAATTTACCACAATTATTACAAGAGAATTTGGAAGACTTCATACCTTTTTCTTCTAAATGGTTTCTTTTATCATCCTTCATCTTTTTGGATTTAGATGATTCTCCAGTTTCTATAGGACCTAAACCGGGGTAACCAAGGTCGGTTGTATCCTTTGTTCTTCTCTGAGCTTTCAACTATTTATCTACCTTCTCAGAGCTTTCATTGAATTTTCTCAGCTTCTCATTTCTCTCATTCTCGGTTTTCAAGTCACTCTTGAGTTTTTCAATCTCTTTCATCATCTTCTCTTTTTCTTCTACACTGTCATTCAAACGTTTATGTATGTATTAATTCTCTTGAGTGAGAACTCAGATTTCTTCATCTTTCTCAGTCATGATTGCATCATTTTCTCTCAGGGCATCTTTAGCAAGCCTCCTGGCTCTTTCAGCTTTTGGCAGTTCTTCTTCTGCCTCCCTTTTTCTTTCATTGGCACTTCTGCTGGCTTCCAGTATCTCAGTCATTCTCAGGGCCTGAACTTCATGTTCTCTTTTGAGATGTGTTTCTTTGGTCAGCTTCTTATTCTTTTCCATGAGTTCTGAGACTGCTTCTTCAGCTTCTTCAGATCCTCTCTATTCAGAGAGTTGATCTATGATATCCTAACTCTCATTTAGTTGTTGAGCTAATTCCTTCCTTTTTGCAAGAGATTTTCTCAGTCTCTCTTTCAGCTAAGCAATGATTTCATTGGCTTCATCAATCTACTTCTAATACCAGTACTCTTCCATGATATTTATCCTCAAGTTGTCAAGCTTCACTTTAGAGGAACTGAGCTCTTATACTAATTGTTAGTCCCAACCGGTGTTGAGAGGGGAGGGGTAAATCAGCACTTTACCAGATTTAACCAATTAAAACTTTTACTTTAAGTTTGAACTAATTTACCATTAATCAATGTAAATATTTACTGTTGAAGCTTATGCATACATGAAAAAATAAACTCCCCCTGTGTCCACTTTTACATTATCTTCATTCACCTTGACAACAACCATCTCAAGAATGAAATATGTGTATTTATTGACCCTTAAGTCTATCGCTAGCTTTCCCTCCAAAACATCCCTTTCAAAATTACATTATCATGCCTTAAATCACGTCTCTGAAAAACATTGCAAGAATCTCTGTCAATACAATCGAACATGCTGATAAGTCCAACAGTTGACTGGAGAAGACTCCTGATTTAGCTAAATATAACTAAACATTACCAGTTTGTTAGTTACAGACTCTTTCGATGAACCGATCAAAATCTGTCTATCCAATTTCCTCCTAAATACCGGTATGTTCTTTGTCTAGCCAATCAACCTCTCTTGTGTCGATCTACTCATTGCTACCCGGTCTACTTACTTCTTGTTGGTCTACTCACTTCTTGCCAGTCTACTCATTGATTACCGGTTAACTCACTACTTGTCGGTCCACTGACTGCTTGTCGATTTACTTATTGCTTAGCTGATCTACTCACTGTTACCCGGTCTACTTACTATTGATGGGTTGTGAAGACTAAGGAGATGATGTTGCCAAAAATGACAACCATATCACTTACCGGTCATACAAAATAGTATCAAAATGCCAACATATACAAACCAGAAGCCTTTGCATATACAAGTCTGAGACCAATTGAAGGCACATGTGTGAGTGAACAAAAGTTACCTGTCAGTCAGACGGCATCATCTCCCCTTTGATATGCAGAAGTTATTATGAGGATAATTACATGATATCAAGTGTTGAAGCTGACACTGATACCAATTGTATCTTCTCTGATACCAACTGTATGTTCTTTTGTGCAGGTAACTCTCCCTTTTTGCAGACAATTCTTTCGGTGATCCAGTTGTGATTTCAATTTAATAAACATTGAAATATTTCACAACCCCGGACATTTCCAAAGACACAAACCAATTGTTAAACACAAACATACCAGTATAGCCATAGACACTTGCATACCCTTTGTGTCCAGCAAGTCTGATACTCATCAGAAAATATGGTTGTCAACTCCCTTGAGTCATACATCTCAGGTCCACACTATCGGTCAAGTCCAAAACCAAAGCCAAACTACCCCTTATATCGGTTGAGTTGTGCATATGTGATTAATCTAATGATCAATCAGCTCTATTATATCTACTATAGCAAATGACATGATCCTGGATCTTCACAATGCCATACAATGTCATCATCATGTCATGAATCAAACCGGTTAGCCCAAAAACATGTATGCATGTATGATCAACAATCAGGCCAACATATGTCATTCAGGTCTTCATCAACACCACCTAAGACATAACTTCCCATTCCATGTTATTGGGGCTAATGTAATGATCTCCAACCTCATTGTCTTATGTATCGTGCAAGTACATGTTAGTATTCATGGTGGTAATTACATCCTGCACATACTGGTTTCCTGTATCGATCCATCATCACTACCGGAGCACCTTCTTGTGACTCCTGACATTTTGTGTCACAATGTATCTAATTTCAATTGTTAGTCTCCATACATTGACACATGCAGTAGTGATCCAACTCTGATCTGTAGGTGTGTAGCCAAGGCAGTCACTACACACACTTATCTTCTCATTTCCATCCTTCATATCGACAACATCTTGTTCTTCCATGTGTCCTCCTTCACTGAGTGGGTGAATGATGAGTTCAGTATACTACTCCCCCTAAGGTCTTGCATCTCCTTCAAGTCTTAGGATATATCACTTGTGTATTGAATGCACAGTGCCGGTCCATGGTTGCATCCTCTTCCTTCTTCCTCCATAACTATTTGGTCTCATTCTTCTTCCCATTTTTCAGTCATGGGAGCAAGTCTTACCTTCTTTTTTTGATGGTCCTTTCATTTCCGAAATCTGATGCACAACTAGAAGTAGTGCTATAGTAGCACACAACATCCATCCCAACTTCATGATTGGGGAATCTCTTAATATACTGGTTTGACCATCTTCTTCTGGTCATGTTGTTGTGACTAGCAACCGAAACCGATGGACCTCTTGATCCTGTAGGGACATTTCTCCTTTGGTTCCATGCAAGCCTCTGACTTCCATATGCTCTATATACATTTCTATGTTGAGCATAGATGCTATACCGACTTCCATGTGATTGTAGGTCCTTCTTCCTGCATTCATAACTTCTATGGCCTAATCTAATGCAGTTATAACAAACACTATTTACATAATCGGGAGAGGGGATATGCATGTATCTACTCTTGGATACATTTTTCTCATATGCATGATACCTAGGATATCCTAGATTATTCCTTCTAGATCTCTTTCTACATTCTTCTGCCCTATGGCCATGACCATTACATGCAAATCAATAACCAGTAAAGGATGGCATATGACTTAATAATTTATTCTGCCATGCATGGGGAGATCTTACCGGTCTGGCATCCCATTTCTCCTTCTTTAAGGATGGATCCTGGGTTGTCCATTCCTTTCATTTCTTTCATCTGATCTCTTCTTCTCCCACACTTGTTTTGTCTTGTGGGCAGTAGCACTTCCTTGTCTTCTATTGGTAGGATGTCTTCTTTGTTGTCTTCTCATGTTCTTTCTTCCAATGAAGTTGTCTTCTCCCATTTTTCCTTTTCCTTTGGGATCTTCATTGTTCCTCCTTCTTGCAGCACCGGTCTTCATTCTTGTCTACAAGTCTTCACTGGTTGTAGTTAGATCAACCTTCTTCCAGGGAGCATTTCTAATTGTGAAGGTCTGTCCATTGTTTTCTCCATTTGAGGAGACAAACAAAATGTCATTGTGGGGGGTATTCTTTCAAGTGGAGCATTCACTGACACCACTTCCTAAACCTATGGTATCCTTGGAATGATTTTGCTTCTTCAATATCTTGTACAATTTATCACTGCTACCATCAAACCAGTTTCTTACCTTGACCTCATCCTGACACTTCTCAATGTCAATTCGGAGAACCTCCATTTAACCAAATAGTTGTTGATATTATTTATCTTTTACTTCTAGCTCAGAGGCTAGATCACTGCATTGGCACTCCTTGGTGTCTCCTTGTTGAGGCTTCAACTCTGAGATATATTTCTCAGATTCTTCAAGGCATTTCATCAACCGATTCTGCTCTATTATAGCAACATTATTGAATAGCTTGTATTCCTTTCTTACTCTATTGAGTTCTTCAAGTGCACTTACAAGATCTCCTTCAAGATCAACTTTTGCTTCCTCTTCTTCTTCACCTTCACTATCATTGCAAAACACATCTTATCGTTAGGAGTGATCTGCATTATCATTCTCATATGTGTCCCTCTCATCTTTTGATTCTTGAGCCATGAAGAGGTGGGTTCCTTCTTCATAAATACCGTGACGGCTAGTAGATCTTCCTTCATCATCTGCAGATACATGAGGTGCATTTCTCACCCTATCATCACAAGCCAGTTCTGCACTAGTGGGCCCATTTCCATAGAGCTTCTTCAATCTCTCCCATAATATTTTTGCCGATCTGCGTTTATCCACCTTTGAGGAGACATCACTGGATATCCCACTGAGTATAGCCTTCATAGCTTCTTCATTGCACTGTTTTCTTCTTTCTGCATCTGAATAGGTGGGAGGACAGACTTTACTAGGACAGCCATTTACAACAAACATCCAGACATCATACCCTAGAGAGGATAAGTGAACTTCCATTCTACAACTCCAAATGGAATAGTTAGACCCATTAAACACCAGAGCCGGTATTGACACTAAACAAACCATTGTGTCCTTAAGCCACAATCTACCCAAGCTGGATAAAGCTCGTCTGACTGGGAACCTAGACTCTGATACCAATTGTTGGACACAATGCACCACTAAGAGGGGGGTGAATCAATGGTTGTCAATCTTTTCCCTTTAACTATCTTATATGTGTATACATGTTATCAGATCTAACTCAATGCAGACTTACCAGTTAGTGGGGAGACTAATCACAAATGCATTCATACATAAAGGGACATCACATAACACTAGCATATATGAGGAAAACCCAAGATGGAAAAAACCTCGATGAGAAATGTTGCTGGAGACTACTGCTCCAATCCATCCTCATAATGAATCTCTAATTATAATGTTTAGGGAACTAACCCAAGGAGCACCAACCCTTGATTTTAGGGCACCAACCCAAGGAGCACCAACCCCTAATTTTAGGGCACCAACCCAAGGAGCACCAACCCAAGGAGCTACAACCCCTGCATCGAGATACAACTCAGTGAATACAAAGCTTAATCATTTACAAGTTAATAGCCTTATTACAAATGGATTTTGTAACACTTATGCAAATCTCACTACTGGCTCTCTTGTTCAGTTCACTGTTGGTTCTCTTCCTCACCCTCTCATTGTTGCAACCTTATCTCCTGTTGCAACCTTATCAGTTCAACCTCTTCTCCTTCTCTATTGGTTCTCTCTTTGTCGGTTCTCTCACTGCTAGTTGTCTCACCTCTCAACTTCTCTACTGCTTTCCACCACCAGTCTTGATAACTCAATTAGATATCTACCATCTGATACTCGTCGGTCCTCAGCTTCCCTTCTCTGCAATTTGCTATGCCTCTTCTCTTTCGATTTAGTCACCACTGGTATACTTCTCTCATAGACTCACTTGCAGACTATTGGTTCCTCACCATTGCCGGTTGATTCTTTCAACCTGATTCTCTCTCAAACTTAGTCTCTCTTTGATACTCATTGAGTACTTGACTGATTTTCTTTTCAAATGCAGTAACACTCTCTCATTTAGCAGCGTGACGGTTGATTTAACCTCACCGGTTAAAACTTTGCTAAAGCCTATCACCGGTTGTCTCCCTGCTACTTGATCTCTATGATCCTCTGCAGATATCACACTTCATCTATTTCTCCATTCGGCTTTATGCATCACTTTGCAACATCTCTTTCTGTGGCATCATCAAATCGGTCTTTTGTCCAAATATTTGTATTTAGCCATTCCCGCCAAAAGCAACATTCAAACTTGGCACCTTAGGGTTTCTTCCACTGATCATGAGGCACATCGAATCCAATTAGATCTCATTCGATCTGAGCTCCAAGACAAGCATTTGCACATCACTGGCATTAACATGCCTTCCAATACATGTTTGCTAAACTTAGCAAACACGGCCCTATATATTGACCTGCATCTGTCAAACGCCATAAATATCTCAATTGTTTCCTTTGACAAGTGAGCACAAAGATCGGATTGTCCTTCCTTGATCCACTCACCAACAAGACACTTCACCGACCTCTACAAGCTTGCCACTTCAACTCCATGTGGCATCCTTTGTCGGTATCCACTTCAACAAAGATCTTTGTGTCAGCTAGACTTGGTCACCGCCAATCCACAAACAACCGATCCTTCTTTTCGGTTCACTAACCCTGCTGGTATCTCATACTTTACCAGTTACCCTTCATGTTAGCACTTTGCTAATCTACTGGTGGAACACCTTAACTAGTCACTAGACATGTCTATCCATAGCATGCTCATTCTCATCAGGTAGGACCACATCACTTAAGCTCTTTGCTTCCTTACCAGTTCTCATGCTCACCGATAATCATCTCGATGACACCATGTCATCAAACTTCAGCTGATTTCATCTAAGGCATGTGCATACCAGTTGCACTCTCTCTCTGCAGCTGCTCCACTTTGCCCTCTTCATCATCAGACAAGACATTATCTCAACCGATTTGTCAAGGTGATGAACCAATCACTTCTTTACTCTTATTTTACTATCCCAGTGGATCAATATGTCAACCGTTTCTTCACTATTGGATCAGTTCTGCTATTAACGTGTTTTCCAGAGTGACAAACATATCCTTCCTTCTCTGTACCGGCAACCCATTATGTCTACTCGGCCAATCCGGTGCAAATCCCTAATCTCATGCACCTGAGGCATCCTTTTATTTCACCGGTAGATCCGATGTGAGCCTTCAATCACCTACCTTTACCTCTTCTTCCTTATCTCATAGAACTATGATGCATACTGTGCATAATAGGAGATAAGAACCACTTAGCAGATTACATACTCTCCTTACCAGTAACCTGACTATCTCTTCCACACAAGTCAAACACTAACTTGTATACCTGTGACTCCAAAGGTCATTCTATTGAATGACATTCTCTCCCTTACCTTACCTTACCTTACCGATGCACTGCAACACAAGGTGATATCAAAGATATCTCATTCTGTATGCATCCATGATAGTGCATCACATACATCTCTTATACCGGTAGCCATTCTATACTGGTTGACATTAATGATAACTCAATGCCAACAATTAGTTTGTATATAATTAGGCTTGTAATAAAGAAAGGACTGACATTTTCAACCTTCTAGTTTGATATTCCTCCTTGCAATCTACATTAATATGTTTTAGGCTTTAGAATGTAATGTCATGCATCTCAACTAGCACAAGGGTTTGTATGTGTCATGAAGTCAGCCACATTAAGATCTGACAGTAGGATGCAACCCTATCTAAAAATCCATGATGTCAGCCATGTGAAGTCTGACAACAAGATGCAAAACCTGTGTAAAAAGCAAGATCCCTATAGCCACTTATGGGTGTTAAGTGGACTGTTCTCACTTTTTCGGGAATACAAAAAGTGATAGTAAATAAATTAGTATATAGTGGGTCAGTAGGAAAGTTATATAAATTATTAAATAGATTGTAAAAGGGGTCTACATGAGCTTGGACATATCGCAGTATGTACTCCACTATGATAAGATTTCATTGCACCTACCACTCCTCTTCCACTATCCTCTGAAAGTTCCTCCTACTTTTTCATCTACTTTTCTTATCTACCACTCACATCTACCAGTTTCTCTATCTACCACCTACATCTACTGGTCAAATCCATCTACCACTCATACCTATCGGTCGAAACCCACCTACCCCTTGGCCTCCAACTACTATAAATAGAGGCCTTGTGAGCTCATTTGAGGCATTGAGTGTAGGAGTAATCTTGAGTTGCATAGAGTTTGATAGAGTCTTAGAGCTAGACCTCAAGTGATAGTGTCAAGAGTGTGGTGTCGTGAGTCTAATAGGAGCAAGTTAGAAGTATCCTCTACCCTTTTACTTTTTCTTATTCTTGGGTATATATATATATTTCTTTCTTTCATTGACTTTGATCCTCCCTCTCTCTGTATACCATTCTAATACCAGCTTTGTTTATATTAAAGCAACCTTATACTACTTCAATTATAAAAATATGAATAATAAAAGATGAATTTATCATTTGGAATTGTGTCTCCAGCCATGTTCCCCTCTCAAAATGTGAGTTGAGGAGTGTGAGGTAAGCTATAGAATTGAAGGTTATCTAATAATGATAGCTCCATTAAGAGTTGGTGTTTGCATGCATTACACCATGTGAAACAATGCGGCTATGTCGACTCTAATTATTAATAATTGTGGAGAAGGAATTTTCCAAAACTTCAAGTTTTAAAACTAAGGGCTAGAGTGGTATGAACAGAAAATCGTGAGGACATGGAGTCAAATTTGAGACTAATCTCAGTAAGTGAAAATAGATTGATGGCTTTTACGAGAGATATTAAGGATGAATGATGGGGAATCATCTTGAAAGATCTGGATGATTTCTCTCACAAAGTCGTTCAAGAAATTATGGGGGATGAACAACTGAATAATGAATTTAGGTATAGGGTTAACTGTGACATTCTGATCTCATTTGTTTCTATTCTCCTCACAATTGGGGTGGGAAAAGAGGATGTAATTCAATTATGTAAGAGCATCTTTAGAGAGGAATTTCTCGATAATTTAGAGATAGCAGTTGGCAGTGTGGATGATAAGTTGGGGATTCCTTTCTCAAAAGATTATGGTATTAATGTTGGAATGGGGGGGCTTCAGTTTGAGGGTAGGATCATCATCAAATGGCTGTTTCTAGTCATTAGGGAATGTGGATTTCCTTTTTAAATGGCTACATCTAAAGGAGGTTCCCAATGGTAATTGGTGGGTTGAGTACCTAAAAATGGAAGGCTTTAAGGCCCCGAAGGACATGCCAAAAATCCTGATGGAAAGGATTCAAAACCTTCCTCCTATTATCCTCAAGGCTACAAGAGTTAAAAGAAAATTTAAGGAGGAAGGTAGGGCACCTGTAAACACCTGGTCTCTGAGGGCAGGGGATGCATGGTCATCCAGTGTCGGGCTACAAGACATGAATTGTGACTTCGTCAACTACAGTCTATTGGAGGAATAAGCCAGTTAGTCTGCTTACTATAGACGACTTTCTATTATAGTAGTAGTATAAAATGATCTTAGTTTAGTTTTATATTTATATATGATGTCTCATTTCACACACAAATTATGTTCCTTAAAGACATTATAGGGTTTTATAGTAGATGGCTATTTTGAACTGATAAACAATATACAATTATTGGTTATAAAATAGGATACTAATTCTTTGGGATAGGAAACATTTAATTTCTAATCTTGATACAACTCTTGTTTGAAATGGTATTAAATAGAATATAATATATGGGAACTTATATATACAAATACTTTTATATACTAATGCATATTTTTAGGGCATAAGTTCTTTGGTTCTAGAAATGATTTTTGTTACATGCATTGTATGATAAAAGAGATAGTGGTAATGCGTATATTTTGTTGTATGCATAAATGCGGGTATTTGAGTAGAATTGTAGATAGTTGGCTTTAAATCACAGAGCATTCTTGGTCTTCCAGATCTATGATCAAAATTTTCTTTCGTTATTCCTTCATACATCTAGTCAGGTACTTTTCATTATGATTTATATTTTATTAGGAATATGTTATCAAATAGATTCTTCTTGGGTTAAAACATTGATGGTGAAGGATCTCCATATACTGGCAGAACTCTCCAACATTTGCTATCTCTCCAAATGTCTCCTAACTTACCTGAATATTATTTTTTATTATAGCTAACAAATGTTTATAGATGGTGGAGCATTTTAGTGCATGTATCAGTCGAAGATGCTTCTCTAGCAGAGTTTCAAGTTTAGAGATGCATCATAATGGAAGGGTGGTGAGGGATCCTTGTTGATGATTGTATTGTATTGTAAGCAATTGGTAGCAAGCCAAGAAATGTAATTTCTTCATAGGATATATGCTTTGTTTTGTAATCAGGAATGGATATTCCTTGGAAAAGACCGAAGTTTTTCTTTACTTGGTTCTTTCCTACCGGTTCCCACACTGAACCAAGAATGTAAAATTTTTTCCAAAATTAAAAAAAATTATCGTCCATGGCCTATTACCCATCAAAAAAAAAAAATAGTGACCTTCCAAATACATCCAACAAGGTAGAGATCTTGAAGTTCATGGTATAGAGCAATTGACCAATCAAAAAAGTTTGTAATCTCAATTTGTAGATTATTGAATTTTATGTCTAAGTTCATTTTCACCTTGGATCCATAGAGAAATTTAAAGTATAGATCATAATTACCAAAATTTCATTTACTGGTTCTTGCTCCTTTTAAATTTTGTTGACCATCTTTTCTCTCAACCAATAGCGAACACTTAAGGCTTCTATATGATAGATAAAATTGATTGGAAGTTTCCATTGGTACTTTGACAACCAATTGGACTCTCATATATATGCATTGTGTGACATCCTAGTGATCTGAATGAAAATTATTATTAGCATTTACATTAATAATAATTAAGAAAAGATAATTTTTAATAAACTCATTAGGATATCATATATGATTCTAAAATTTAAGCAATTATATGTCATCAAAGTAAATAAAAACATAATAAATCTAAGTCATATATGTAAGAATAATTTTCTTTAAAGTTCATTTGATTAGATAAATTTATAGAAATTTGCTTGATATAAATTGAATGTATAAACTCAAATAGAAAATAGAACAAAATAACATATATGTAGAGTTTCACTTTATTATAACAAAAAAAAAGTGATGCAAGGATGTTAGTAATTATTATAATGGTGGAAATCACATATTTATTAATGATAATTCATGTCATATTATTTATAATATTTATTTATTTATTTACAATATAATTATTACATCTATTTGGTGGAGTTCGCCTCAAAGGAAATAAAACATTTGCTATGTAATACTCAATATTTTTGTCTTTTTTTAATTATTGATTTATGAATTTTTCTTTAATAATATCAAAATGCTACAATGGTTTGTACTTTGTTTTATTCTATTACTTTACAATGCAATAGATGATTTTCTATGTAAGATAGTATGAGAAGAAGCTATGAGGTATAGTATGTTATATTAAAACACTGAAAAGTCATGGAAATGAATTTGAACAAAGATATATTACATCAATTATCTTCTCAAAATTTTAATCTATTTTCTTCGGCTTTTTACTTTGCAAACTGTCTACCCATTTTATTTTTTTCATAACAATCATATGTGAATGTTGGTATTATTCTAACACCTTCTAGAGATTTTACTCGAGACACTGCCACAAATGTCAATCTTGTTTTTTCACTTGGTCATATATCAATTGTGGTTTTTGATAGAGTCAACAACTACGATTTATGTATTGTCAATGTCCATGCCAATCTTAATGGTAATTGTACTGTCTTGCCCCTTTGTATTGGTGTTATTGGAATTATATTTGGATGGTGATCTTCAAATGATATTCCTGAATAATTGTCAAATTAAACCATGACATATGTTGGTGGTTCTAGTGGAGAACTTCCTTGTTTATAGATAATCTTTCGAACATATACTAGAGCTCCATTTACAAGCCCTACTTGTATCCAAAGATTTGAAGTCAACATCACCCTTGGATTCTTGTTGATCAATATCTCCAGGTCAAGTCCATCATTTGAATAATCTTCTAATTGATGCACACTTCCCACTTTTTTTGCGAAACTATGAGCAATAGGATGTTTTCATGGATATAACTTGTTTTTTTTATGATTATGAATATTTTCATTTGTGGAGAACAAATAGACAATATTGTCAAACTCAAGATTACTTGTAGCATCTATGCTAATAGGCGTTCTCATCATAAGCAACGTCCAGTCATCAATTTGTGGGTTTGCATCTCTTAGATTTGTCAAAAGTTGATGAAACCTTTATTATTGGTTGTTTTCTCCATCTTGTCTAAATATTGCATCTAATATAACCACATTTTTAAATTCTTGCAAAATAAACTTTGCTCATTTGTTGTTATCATATGTCAGTCTATTATTGACTAGAGGAACTTGGCCCATATCTCCAATCAATCAAGCAGTGGACCCATCTCATTATATAGTTATTGCCAACCTCAAAAAAGTACTACAACAATCCTTCCATACAAGGTAGTAGGGTGCAAGCCACCATCACTATCAACTGGAGAGTGTACCCACAATAGACTTTTAGGTCTTTCTTTTGATCATTTTGTAGATACAAATAGTTAGCGGATGAGAGGTATAACTGTTATTGCAACCACTTAGTAGGAATGATTTTTTGCGCAATGACCATTCTGCTGGTAATACAATAATTCATTTATATTTTCTTGCCTCCTATGAAAAACAAAATTAAATCACAAACACTTCCTAATTTTATTCATCTATTTATTTTAAATTAAATTTTTTATTTTTAAATTGTAAGTATTTTATCAATATTAAAAAAAAATTACATTTTGGAATGAAATGGGATAAGAAATCCTTTCTTAAAAATACAATATTTTTTAAATATTAAATCATAAATTGTCATATTTTTGTGTACATCCATTTGATTTTAAAATGGAATCCAAATAGAAAACAAATAATTTTTTGTCCAATGGATAAGGATATCTTTTGAATTTTATGCACATCTATTTGATTTTTATGCAAATCCACTTGATTTCAAAATGGAATATTTTTAAGTTTAAAGGAATGATGATTTTTATTCAAATACACAACTAAATTTAAAGGAATAAAGTTTCCTTACATATCTTTTTTTTTATCAATCACAGTCGAAGCAATATTTGCATTTTTAAGGGGCCTCACCCTCATGTTTGTTTGGCAATAACACCCTTATATCTTCTTGTGGCATCTGGTCTTCCACACACTGGAGCTATGAACCAGTGAGACCACTTTTTAGGGGCCTCATCCTCATGTTTGTTCGGCAATAACACCCTTATATCTCCTTGTGTCGTCCTATCTTCCACACTCAGGCATCACCTTATCTCTCCATAACGTGTGTGTGGGACACATGGGCGTCTAGTAGACTCAAACCCAAGACATCTCATGTAGGAGGCTTGCAGCTAACCGCTACATTGTGGGGTCATCCCATCCATATCTATTGTTATAATAGATTGTTTTGTCATGCAAAATTAAGTTCTACTTTAGAGAAAAATACTAGAAGTATTTTGCTTTATCAATTCTTAATATTTATTAGGGGCTCTGTTGTTAGCCTTTTCTTTTTGTTTAATATGTTTTAAAATATTTATGGTTTTTTTTTTAAATGAGAATTTTGAATGAAGAAGAGAGGAATGTTGTTTGCTTGACTTCTTTTAAGGTTGGGGTTATGAGCTACTTGACCATGGATGATGGGGGGAATATATTACACTGCAAAGGAAGGTGTTATAATGGCGTTCATGCCCCTTTTTTGAGGTCTCCGCAATTTTCATATGTTCAAGACCATTTTTAGGGTCACAACCTTGTGATAAGAGATGAGCTTTTGTCATGGAAGTGGTCGCAACATAAAACCTGCTTATTTTGAATTTTATATATATATATATATATATATATATATATATATATACACACATTTCTATAACCATTTATAATAATTCATTTTGGTGTGTTGGTTAGATGCATTTAAATCCTTTGAGACAATTTTGTTGGTAGGTGTAGAAGAAAAGTTTCTCAAATGCTCTAGCTAGCATTTTATTCGGTTGCACCAAAGTTAGGCGCTAAAGAGCATAGAGGATTGACTTGAACACGAGAAATGTGGAAGTATAGACAAGGCATGTGGACTACTTGACAAAATGCCTCTATTTGTTGTTTCATAGACTTCCATGATTGTAGGATATGTACCGAAAGGATTTTGAATATGCTTTTATTTTTTATATATTTTAACTAGATGCATACATAGGATTATATATGATTAGTATTTAAATTTTAAATATTTTCTTGTATTATATTTCTAATTTTAATACACTTTTTGACATATTAAAATTCATAAACATTTATATTTGATTATGTATTTTAAATCAACTTAAATTTGGTTAAAGATGTGATTCAAAATCTCACAATATTAACTCGTGATTTACTATCCTTTTGTTATTATTTCTATTGTGTTCATGCTTAAAAAACCAAAATTCTCTCATCTTTAAAAAAGTAAAAGAATTAAAAATCTTAAGGTCTTTTCCATCATACAAAGGAACGAGTGTAATGAAATTACTTTTACAATTTACCATTTGTAAATAGGAACCGAAATTTTATGAACAAGTATCTCAATCTTTTCATTGACAACTTCTACTATGAAAAAATAACAAGCATTGAAGATTATACAAGGATTTGCATGTCTATATAATTATGAAACATAAAAGAGATGTATTGGTCCCAACAAAATCTCATACAAACATAGATTTCCTAACTCAACGTCTATTTATCTCAAACTACACTTAAAAAAATAATAGAACTCAATCACTCTTCTACACTTAACACAATTATTGAATTATTTTCTATGCTACATCTTTCTAGAGTTCAATTAGAGTTCAATTAGGTTAGAAAAGGATTAGGGTTCAATTGGAGTTAGGGTTAGTGTTCACTTAGGATTAAGGTTAGGGTTCAATTATGATCATCATTAGAGTTAGAGTTTAATTAGGGATAGGGTCAAGGTTAAGGTTGAATTATGGCTAGGGTTGAACTACTACCTTAGGGTTCAATTAGGGTAAGGGTTAGTGTTAGTGTTAGGCTTCAATTAGATTTACACTTTAATTAGGGTTCAATGTTAGGATTATGATACAACTAGGGTCCATGTTAGGGTTAGGGTTCAATTAGGGTTAAGGTTCAATTAGGGTTAGAAATAGGGCTAGGTTTTATTTAGGGTTACAATTAAATTAGGTCTAGAGTTTAATTAGAGATAGGGTTAGAGTTAAATTGTGGCCAAAATTCACTTAATCTTAGTGTTAGGGTTCAATTAGTGTTCTATTTGGATTATGCTTAAGGTTCAATTAGAATTATGATTCAATTAGGATTCAAGATTAGGGTTATGGTTCAATTAGTATTAAGTTTTAATTAGAGATACAATTAATTAGGGTTCTAGCATTTAATTAGAGTTAGAGTTAGGATTAGAGTTTGGCTAGGGTTACAGTTAGGGTTAAGGCTAGGGGTAGAGTTTAATTGGGGTTAAAGTAAGAGCTATAGTTTAATTAGAGTAAGGGTTTAGTTAGGGTCAAGGTTAATGTTCAATTAAGGAAAGTATTGGTGTTATTGTTACGGACAGGGTTCAAATAGAGTTATATTCAAGATTAGGGTCATGATACAATTTTGGTTAGGATTCAATCAAGTTTTAATTAGGGTTAGAGTTATTTATATAACATTATTATTATTTATCCATGTATTACTTATGAACATTTCTTTTGATTAAATAAATCACATTTTAATTATCTTAAATTAATAAAAATTTACTTATCTTATACTAATTATGGAAAATTTAAAAAATAATTACATGTAGCAAATGTCGATGCTTCTAGCATAACTATCTTTAATAAATCCATTTCTTTTGATCAAATAAATCATATTTTAATTATCTTAAATTAATAAAAATTTACTTATCTTATACTAATTATGGAAAATTAAAAAAATAATTACATGCAGCAAATGTGGAAGCTACTAACATAACTATATTTAATAAATCCATATAAAATACACTAAGAAATCCTTCTTGAGGCACCTAATTTTGAAATCAATTTGTTATACAAAAATGAAATGAAAGAAAAGTTAGATAAATGCCTCAAAAATGATATCGCCCAAGTATTTTATATATATTTAATAAATATTTATATGTTAATTATTAAATATTAAAAACATGAATATATAGCTTTTACTATTATAATTACTTTAAAGGTGTTACTTCTTTGAGATTAAGCAACCGACTTGGTAAGATCAATGACTTAAAGTAGTCCAGAGAGGATGCAAGATGATTGAAAGAAACTCAGCTATAAAAAAAAATTCTTAAAAATAATTATTCCAACCTAATGGATGAGGTGTAGAAGTTGTCTTTTTTTCAAATATGTTAATTCTAATGAAGAGGTATGTAGTAATGAAGAGGTCTGTAGCATAGGAGATGATATATATGATATATATTGCTTCTTATATGCTAGAGGATAGAGATTCCATTAGACCATTCAAATCTGTCATTATAAATAAACTTTTATGAGTGAAAAAGAAATAATATATATGGCATACTATAGTAGTCTAATTTAAAGTTTTTTCAGTCATTGTTTTCTCCTTCCTACATGATAATTGTCATTTTTGAGGTGCTTTAAATAATTGGTTTTAAAGTGCTTTCAATTGTTGGTTTTTTCCCTCCTAAATGACAATTTTTGAGGTGCTTTGAATTGGTGGTTTTTTAAGTTAGCTTTAAATTGTTATTTTTTGGGTGCTTCAAATAGAATTTGAGGAATATAAATAGGAGACAATATTCTCCACATTGAAACAATTAAGAACATTGTTTATGTGCATACACAATCACGTTGAACAATTTGAGATGTATTCAAAATAGTTTTGTGTTGTCCACACTTGCATGTAAGAAAAAATTGTTAATACTTTTAATAGGACACCAATTCATACTCCCTATATTTACACATTATTGCCAAGAATAGAATGTATAAAGGTTTAACTTATCTTGTTGTTTTTGGAAGCAACTTGTATGATTCACTTTCAACAAGCATTAGAAGAGGTTCTCTAATATCCATTCGTAGGAGAGAGAGTTGATAGCATCTTGATCACCTTCTTTTCAAACATTGGAGGCACTGTGAAATAGGTTTTTCCCTTATTTTATTTTTTGCTTCAATGTTCTGGTGAAGTTATGGACTTCTATTTAGTAATCATGTGGATTTTGATGCATGAGAATTTGTAATTAGCAAATTAATTTAATTGGTTTTATTTTGAGTTATCGTTGTATGTTCATGGTTTATTGAATTCTTTCTTTTTTTTGCTTCCATTGAAGTTGACCCCTTTAATCTTTTTTCAGGTTCTTAGAGTGGTTGATAATATTTAGTTTTTTTTATAGAATATTAGATGTTTGATTTTTTTTTGTAGATGTTTGTTTGCCATTTCTAGAATGGTTGATGCTTGTAAGGTGTTTGATGAGCATGTGAATCGGTTATTGCATGTATAATTTCCTTCTCAATGTTGGATCATGAGTACTATTCATCCTACAAACACTGTTAAGGATGGATTCCTCAAACTCATTCCACTAGCATTTTCCCTAAGATGTTCCAATAGTGTTATCCCAAGAAAAATTCTCAACGGTCATGCACCTTTTGTAAAATATCATAAGATTGTCTTTTACCTATCAATCCATCAATGACTCTCTTGAAATTCTTCACTTGTCCTATGTATTAAAAATTCTCCTTGGACTATTGTTTGTTGATGTTGTCTAGATTGTCATATAACAACAGAGTTATCCCAACATCAAGTAGAATTTCTACAGCCACCAAAAGCTAACTAGATGCCTTTTTGGTTCAAATTCTAGTTTATGCAATGTTCATGGTTGGTGGCTATGACTAGAAACATGGTACAATCTAAGACAATTCCCTAATCATGGTATAGTTTGTGTTTTCCTACTTTATAATCTTATTCAACACATATCCCCACATTTAGTTTTCAGGATCCCTTCTAGTTTTTATGCAAATTGATATTATTAATTCATAAATGAACAATTTATAACATATTTGAAATTGAACCGCTACTTTAGTTTGCTTCAAGGAGTTAGGTTGTAATTCCCTATTTCATTTTTTGCAAAAAAAAAATTTAAGATGTAGTGAATCGTTTTAACCTCTAAAAAAATAGAGTCACCTTGTTCTATTTATACAAAGGGCGGATTAAATTATGTAAGCTTAAAAAACTATTGTAATAGCTTTCTTTGGTATATACAAAAAATTTCTTGTTCAAATATATGTTGTTATTTGCAAGGAAAAGTGAATTCAAAATGGAATGCAAATAACATGAAAAGCACTCAAAATCACTAATCAACGCAACATCATGATAGGACAAAAGAAAACTAAATAAAAATAATATGCAAACCAAATGGAGCACAAAGCAGTCACCTTGATGTAATGATTTGTCCTTTGATATTGGATTGGATGTGTGCTCACTCAAGATTTTGATAGCATAACGGTGCTCAAATGAAAAATGGGTGAGATAGGTAAAAATGGTTAAGGGTTCAATTTATAATATTTTGGATGATATTGGATGAATAGTTGAGATTAAAGATCAAGATCAATAGTGGAGAATGAACAAGAGGAATAAAGGAGTTAAAATTCATTTAAGGGCACATGAGGGGACAAGTCCATGTGCTTGATGTGATGGGAGGAGTTGACTTCACTTAATCAAATATTAAGGGTGTTTGCATGTGATCAGTGGATATGATGATTAGGATTAGGATGCAAGTGGGAAAGTTAGGAGAATGCAAGTTGATGAGGGTATATAGGATTTTTAAATTAATTTTAATTCAAGATTGGAGGAAAGGTGGGATGGTAATTTCATTAAATAAACAAAGGTATTTATTTAATTAATGGATGAGGGTCTAAGGGGTAGTGTTGAATAGGTAAATTAATTACCTTAGGAAAAAGATTAGATAATGGAGGAATACATATATTTAGTTAAATAATAATGAATTATTTATTTAATAGAAATAGCTAGGATAGATGAATAATGGGAATAAATTGATCAAACACATGTGATCAATTTTAGGTGTCTACATTTTGCCTCTCTTTGAGATAATGTTACAAAGTAGCATCATTTCAAAAAAATATGACATAGAGCTTGGAAGAAAATGATTAGATTAAGGAAGATGCCTCAGTCATTCAAAAGAGTGGCTAGGAGGAAAGATGATGGGAGATGAGGATGATGATGCCCCCTCGAGAGGACATGCGGGTTTAAGAGAACATGGTGTTTTCTCAAAATAGATGAAAGGATGTTGCATGATGGGATGTCTGATGATGATGGATGGTAAAATGTATTATGGATGGCATGGATTAGGATGATGATATAAAATGCATTATGGATGCAATTGATTAAGATTATGATGTTGATGATGATATCTAATTGGTGATGAAAGGATGGAAATGATTAATGGATATACTAGCAAGTCTATATTATGTAAGAGAAGATTAAATGATAATGAAGTGGATGGGAATGACAATAGAAAGACTAACAAGTCTATATTATGCAAAGATGTAATGAGATGATAACTCCACAATATGGAGATGAGATGCAATGATAATGCAAAGATGGGTTGAATTTAACGGAAGGTGAATGAAAGAGAAGTGGATTCAAATATCATGCAAAATATGGAGGGATAGAAGAAGAAAGATGGGGTATGAAAAGATATGATGGATAGATTAGAAAGATGTAGGATAAATAGATGGGGGAGATTGAGCATCGTATGGTAATTTCCATAAAGTGAGAACTTATTTTGATTTAGCATTGTTTATGAGGCACTAGGGTATGAGGAACCAAGGTGATTTTATAACCAATTCATAGGAATAAATCAACAAACAAAAAATACTAGTCTAGCATATCACAAAGTTGCAAATAACCTCGAGGGAAATGGTGCTAGAAAAACCACAAGCAAAAGATATGCCCTAATGTAACATGAGACAAATGAGATCTCACAAGGGAACAACATGGGACACATCAAGAAAACACACACAAGCAAAAATACAAGACCATGCCCCTAGTTTTACCATTCACAACACACCATGATATGAAGGATCATGGTGACTGTAAGAAGGTAAAAATAGGAAGCTCAAGATAAAGATAAACAAATATTGAAAAGCACTAAAGAAATAGAAAGTATCTCAAGTACCTTTTTCCATAGGGAGGATGATGGATGATGATTCGTTGGTTTGATTTGAGGAAGGATACATCCTACGAAGATCGATGAGGGGTACTACACTAGGATTTCTATGACAAGAGACAAGTGAGACACATGAAACCTCAAGGATACCAAAAGATGATTGTTGAAGCACCTGTAGATATGGACACAGTCTTGACGACACACTACTAACTAAAAAAAAAAGATGGGACCTAAGGACACATAAATACATATAAGCCTAGGTGAAGACACAAGACTAGGGCTATATACAAGATACTATTTATGAGATATACAAGGGATTGGGATTGTGGATGAGAATACAAAGACAAGCATGATATTTCCCTAGTGAAGAGGAAAAGCCATGATGGATTGACGATTGATGGGGTGTTCTTGATGTCGGAAGGATATATCCTAAAATAACATAAGGATTGGGAATGATGTATCCTGGTGATGAGGATTGGATTATGATCAAGGCTTACAGCAAGGCTGCGAACATGACCATGGATATAATTGGATGGGTTGATTTATGCTTGGTATTGGATAACTAGAGAGGATGGATAGGATTTGTATTCAATTATGGATTGTGAGGAGCATTTAGATTGTTTGAATAGATGATGATGGATTGCATGGGTAGCCTAGAGCTATATAGAAATGTCATAAGATGTAAGAGGTGATGGAATTATATTATAGGAGGAATGAAAGGATGGAGATTAGATGATAAGGATTGAGAGTGGGAAGGATGATGAGATAAGGATGGGGAGATGAAAGGATTTTGGTTGAGGGTTGGAAATAGATGAGGATTACGAGAGGAAGTGATTATGGATGGAGGGATGGAGGAATTGGGAGATACGTATTATTGGATAAATGGATTAGTGGATGGATGATGGGTGTGAAAGGGTTTCCAAGGACTACATCAAAAAGGAAAATAAGATGCCCCCACTTAATATATGTCATTCGCAATGAGGCATTATGAGGGATATGATAGGGTGATAAGAGGATGAGGGATGTGTATGGAAGATGAGATGATGGGTGGATAAAGACTATGAAGGTATGTGGAAGGATTATATGGATGGGAGGAAGGATGGATAGCTAAGGGGCTAGATGAAAAGTGTGATGGGAAATGGATGCCAAGAGGTGTTTAAAGCATGTATACATGGTGGCCTTTTCATTTTATCAAGATCCAAAGGAGGATGGAGTAAGTAAAATGGATAAGATATGATGGGTATGGTAGATAGGATGGATGGAGGAAGAGATGGATGGATAGCTAGAAGAACTGTCCCCCAAGTGTAGAAGGAAAAAAGATGAAGGGATTACACATCATGCTTGTTTGTCAAGTTTTTATCATGGTACTTGTGCAAGGCACCTATTTGCCAAGTTTTTACCATTGGACAATTTTTATTTTTTTCACTTTTTGTTTTTTAAAATTATCCAAATTTTTGGGAGAAATTTATGAATGAAGATGGTTGTGAATAAATGGATTTGGAAGATGAGATGGATGGAAGACATGCATCAAGTTCCATATCAAGGTATTAGGAGCCCATGCGTAGTGATCATTGGATGTTGGTACAACCTTATTGGGATGAGTGGATTATGCAAAGGCATGGATTAGATGGGGAATGTATGTGGTGTAAGGGATATGGTGTTGGAAAGTGTTTAGATGGAATGATGGAAAGTTAATGTGATGGGAGGATGTTGTTAGGACCAACATTGGCATACATTGTGGGGGGTGTTGGAGGAGTGGAGGAGAAATGGATGCAGTATGTGGATACGATGGAGGAGTTATGATAGGTAGTTTTTAGACATAGGGACCCAAAATGGATTTAGGAGATGGAGGGGACGAATGCTTAGCTTGTGGATTAGCAAATTTGGATGCCTTCAGGGTTTTTTCTTTTGGATGCATTGCTCCATATTTCTTTGGGATCCACATTGTTTTTGCTTTTTCTTTAGTGGGCCTTTGTAGATTGTATAATTTATTGTATTTTTTTATTAGATTTTTCTATGTGGGAGCATGTCTCTTTGGGAGGAAATTATGATCTTTAAATTTTTGTGGATGTTTATCTTTATGCATTTTTTATTTGGCATTGAAATTGTTTCTAGTGGCATTGGAAGGAGTGTGAGAAGATGGAGGATGTAGAGGGAATATGGATGGAGTGATGGATGTAATGTAGTGATATGTTCCTTTGTTGATCCTAATTAGGAATTAAAGGAGTGGGATGTGTATGATGGGTGATAGGGATAGGCGATGGGTGCATAAGAGGATGAGTGAGATAAGATGGAGGATGACATTTTGGGATATAAGGACCCAAAATGGATTTACCATGTGGGGGATATGTGATGGTTGATTTTGAGGTATAGGGACCCAAAATAGATGTTGAAGGATGAAGGAGGAATATGGATAGTTGTTTTGGGTTGCTATGATGGAGGAGAGGGGATGGAGATAAATGGTTTGGAGGAGTGATGGGAAGATGTGATGGTGGGTTTGGAAGCACGCTTGGATTTTGTATGGGTTGTACCAACATTTTTTATTGAAGTGCCTTGGGATATGTAACCAAAGACCATGAGATCCAGGATGTGCTTTGACATGGATGGGCTCCAAAGTACCTTGCTAATGTAAGCCTAAGCCATTACCTTCATAGTTCATTTTTTTGAGCATTCAATCCAAAATTGGATTTTTTTGCTTTGGGAAAGATGATGCAAGTCCACTATTAGATGGAGGAGGATGTGTGAAAAATATGAGGTTTTCTTTTGCTACAAGTGAATTGACATGGATCAATAAGTGAACCTAGGGAATAGAGTGATGGTGGTGAGATGATTTTGATGGGAGGTAATAAAGGATTATGCAATGGGTTTGATGGGATGGGAGGATCTTGAATTAGATGAGGGGATGATAAGGTACCATGAGATGGAGGATGTGGGATGGTAGGATCATGATTTGGATAGATAGATATTGCAACATGCTCTGGAACAAGATCTTGGCATGATGGGATTTATATGGATGGTGGTATAAAAGATGAGTGGATGGAATCTTCATATGGAATGGATGGAAGGATGGGAGGTTCATTGGATTGAGTTTGAATGATCGTAGGAGTAGGATATAGTGATTGTGGTTGTATGGTGCCAATGGATGGAATGGTTTTTATGGTGTTAGGAGGTGGAAGAGGAATGATAGGTGGGTGAAGGCTCCTTTGTGATTAGTCCTTAGAAGATGTTTGGAGTGATAAACTTGTGTATGTGATGGAATATATGTATTTGAGGTTAAGGTGGATGGTTAGCATTAATAAATGGTGGGAAGATGAGAGAGTTGGTATATGATGGTGTGAGAGCCACTTATGAACCAAGTTGATTGGATTATGGTGGAGAAGTAGTGGATTGGGACATACCATGTGAATGGATTGAGAAATGTAGGTGGATTGTCAAAGGGAAGTTGTAGAAATGGAGGAGGGAATGGAGGGTAGTGGATTGGGATAAGATGGAGTGGATGATGATAGATTAATATAGGATGGGGTGGACGAAGGTGGGCTGATGTATGATGGAGTGGAAGATGGTGGAGTGATGTATGATCGAGTGAAATTTGATGGTGGATTGAGATAGGATGGAGAGGGATTTGATGGAGGATCAGGATTATGGATTGCATATTGGATTGGTGGAAAATGAGATAGTAGATTTGGATTAGGGATATAGGTGGTAGTATTGTTATAAAAATATCAAGGTTGGGATATGGCCATGGGGGAAGGTGGAGGCATGGATGTTGCGTGATATAAGAGGGAGATGTGGATGGTTGACATAATGGATTTCCCTTGTCAAAGGTATAACATGGATTGTGAGTGGATATGTATGGAGGAATGTTGGGGTAGCTCTAGGATGAACGATTCAATTTTGGAAGAAGTTTGGAGCAAGTTGGATAAGCTTGTTAAGGATGATGGCATCAAGGTTTTCAATTTCATGCACATCTTGATCAACAAGATTCTCATCATCATCGAAATGGGATGAAGTAGAAGAGAATGAAGGACGCCCAAACTCATAATAATAAAATTGTGACATGATGATTAGTTGATGAGTTAGATGGGGATGGAGGATGAAAATGGATGATAGATTAAAGCTCAAATTAGGATGAATGACAAACTTAGAATAGGATGAAGATTGACTTTGAAGAAGATGGAAAGATAATGAGAGGATGAAAATGATTTATCTAGCTAAGGATATGGATAAAATAAAGGATCTAATGGGGGTTTTAGAGTACGAATAATGAGGACTAAGGACTACCTAGAGGATGAAGGATTGAATCTCTAGATTTTGGATGGGGTGGGTCCTTCAAAAGACTAGACAAAATAATGTGACTATAGGGAAAACCCGCTAGAACGGTTGAATAGTGACTTCATTAAGTATATTCAAGCCTACTAAATGACAAAGCAATTACTCCAAACAATAGGGTGATTTTGTTGGAAGATGGAGATGATGGGAAAAGGTGAATCTACCAGACTAGGAAGCAAATTCATTAGAGGATGGACTGACTAGGAAGGCCAATCCATCAAACTAGAGAGAAGATCCATTGGACTAAAGAGCAAATTCATTAGAGGATAGATTGATCAAGAAAGGTGAATCCATCAGACTTTGGAGAGAATCTTTTGAAGGATGGACTGACTAAGAAAGGTTAATCCACTGAACTAGAGAGAAAATCTACTAAAGGATGGGCTAACTTAGGAAACGTGAACCTTTTGGAATAGCAAGTAGATCTTCTAAAGGATGGACTAACTTAGGAAAGATGAATCTACCAGACTAGAGAGCAGAATCGCTAGACTGAGGAGTGAATCCATTCAAGGATGGATTGACCAAGAAAGGCAAACCCGCTAGACTATAGAGAGAATCCGCTAAAGGATGGACTGGCTAGGAAGGCAAATCTACCAAAATAGAGAGTGGATCCATTAAAGAATAGGCTAACTAAGATGGGTGAATCTGTTGGAGTAGCAGGAAAATCCACTCAAGGATGGACTAACTAGGAAAGGTGAATCTACCAAATAAGGGAGCGAATACATTGAAGGATGGAATGACTTAGGAAAGGTGAATCTACTAGACTAGCAAGTGGATTCGTTGAAGGATGGATTGACTTAGGAAAGGTGACTCTGTCTGCCTAGAGAGCGAACTTGCTGGACTAAGGAGCAAATCCATCGAAGGATGGGCTGAATAGGAAAGGTGAATCTACCGAAAGATAGGGAAAAATCCATTAAAGGATGAATGGACTAGGAAAGGAAAATCCATCAAAAAATAGGGCAAATTTGTCAAAGAATGGATTGACTAAAATAACTAAGATGGCAAAGGGACTGATGACAACAAACAAAAAACATGACTCGGATTGGACTAATGGAAGGTAAATAGTATAATTGCACAAGAAGACACACCGGAAGCACTTACATGCCTATGATAGACAAGTCAGAATACCTACTACAGTAGGCTCACATCACAAGCACTAATACCATAGAGGGTAGATAGCTAGAGCTCTGGACCTATAAAGAGATTTCCCTTTTCTTTCTATCAAGGAATCTAGATAATCCCAACCAAGAGATTCCTATCTCAACCCAAATAATTACATCATGAGTAACATCGAGGTACAATTTGCATCCCTTGCACCAATGCAGCAGTGGGTGAACTCTTCTATCTAGGCTTATACAAGAGACTAAGGGTGTGTTGAATATATGCAAGGTATGTGAGGTACATTTGTGAAGACCATTCCATCACAAGCATGGGCTCAAAAGTTCAGTTAAGCCTTCAAACTATCCCTACACCCCTATCTTGGCATCACCCAATCTTTGAGATTTCGCTAGACACAACATGAGATAGATTGGAGTACAACTTTTTTTGTTACCTCTTTATCTACCCCATCGGTCCACATGGTTGAGGTCATCCTTTGGGGTGATCAAATCCCCAAATAGGCCTCCTAATAAAAAACAGAGCTAACATTTGTTTTTCTTACACCCAAAGTCCACGAAGGTGAGGGGAGAGGATACAGGCACTTTAACTTGGGATGACAAAAGATGTGAAAGCACACCAAAGACAAAAGACAGTCATAAATTACTTTATGAAATTGAAGTGTTCCTATGCAAATGATAAAATTATCTTCTTTGACTGCGATGTTGCAGAAGATGTGTTAGTAGTTTTATGATTTTTGTCTTTGGCAATCGAGAGGCAAGTTGCACAAAAAATGGATTAGATGCTAAAAAAGAATCTTAATGACAATGATATGTTAGCCCAAGGGGGATTGGAGCACTCAACCCCCAAAAATGATGAATGAAAATCATGAAAATTTTGATTTAAAACAATTTGTATACTTGATTGTAATTCCATTGAATGATAGTGCAAATCCGCTTAATGATATTGCAAATCTACTAATCTTGAGCAAATCCACTAATTTACAGAGTGGATCTACTATTATAGAAGCAAGCCCATTGGTCCTTGAGTGAATCCATTGGTTCTTAAGTGATTTTTCTAGTTCTTTAGTGAATCCTCTAGTTCTTGAGTGAATCTACTAGCTCTTAAGTGAATCCGTTGGTTCTTGTTTTTTTAGCAATTTTAACAAATTCACTGATTTTTTACGATTGGTTGGTTGGTAGTTTATTGGAGCAAATTTGTCGATCTGTAGGGTGAGTATCCGTCGATGAACAAAGCATTTCCTTTGGTCAAAGATGTCAAATTTTCCAATGGGCAAAGCATTTATGCCTGCTCACAAAGAAAATCCGTTGAACTATGAATCTATCATTTGGGGAGTTTCAACTGACGAATCCACCGATTTGGCAGTGACTTTGTCAAGGTGTGGGAATTTTCACTTGACCTGTAAGCTAGAAAACACTAAAAAACAAAAAGATTAAAAAAGACCTATGAAGTGGGTCTCATCGAGCGTGCCAAAATGTGTGCAAGGAAAAATGAATTTAAAATGGAATGCAAATAACATGAAAAGTACTCAAAAACACTAATCAAAGCAACATCATGATAGGACAATAGAAGACTAAATAAAAACAATATGAAAACTGAATATAGCACAGAGTAGTCCCCTTGATGCAATGATTTGTCCTTCTATATTGGATTGGATGCGTGCTCATTCAACATTTCGGCAACATAATTATGCTCAAATGAAAAATGGGTGAGATATGTATGTTACTATTTACTAAGTTGTCATTAGTTTTATGTTCAAAGTCATCCTATATAACCTACTCAGTTAATACTACAGAAATATTCAGTCGGTAAGCTCTAAGGGTGTCGGTTACAGAAGAAAAGCTAATCACCAAGATGATATATACTGAGCTATCTACCGAGTAAATTTCCTATGTCCACCGAGTAGCAAAGAAGGTACACCGAGTTAATCTGAACCGAGTGGAAACGTGTTACCAGATTCAATGAACCTGGACACATATGTGGAAACGTGTTACAAGATTCAAGAACAGGGAGCTGTTATTTCATAGGGAATTGCACTTAAAGATTTTGTATGATTTTGAGGAAGTTTATCCAATGAAATAATTTTTATGTTTATTCATTCAATAAAAACATGTTTGTATAATTGATTTATGAACAAGATCACTGCCTTAGAGATCTATATACAGAGTGATTTGAGTATCTAAGTAATAAGAGGAAAAGATGGTGAGATGAAGATAAAAATATTGTGAAAAGATAAGATGTGATGATTGAATAGAGGTATTCAGAGGTCACCGAGAAGATTTTTCAGAAAATAGTTTAAGGGATAGAGAATACAGAAGAAGTCACCGAGTTGATCTATCAATTACCGAGGTATGCTATGAGCATGGTAATTTCATATTGAGCACATAGAGTCTTCTATAACATTTCAGATGTAAAGTTGCAGATATTTTGTAAAAGATTTTGAATGAATTATTTTGAGTTGTGTTAGAAACCTTTATTAGGGTAAAAGACTCTAACAAGGTCTATAAATTGTAAAGCCTTTAACCAGGTACAACATTTTGTAAAAGTGTTTGTAAAATCCTTTAGCAAGGTAGATCTAAAGATCTTGATACTCCTAACAGGGTAAGCTATCAAAAATAGCTAAACATGTAGCTCTAACCGAGCAACCTTTATTATTGCAGTAGTGAAGTTGTGGGTGCCATCCCCACCATAGTTTTTCTCTCTAACCAAGAGTTTCTGCGTAACCAAAATCTTTGTGTTATGGAGTGAAATGTGTATGGATGTAATTTCTATGATTGTGTTTTGGCTTTATATTTTATGAGATCAACTATATACAGTTTATGTTTATCAATAAGATTGTTTTTTAAAGAAAAGTTTTGAAGTACTGATTCATCCCTCCCCTCTCAGTACATTAGCTTTCATTGTTGGACCTAACAATTGGTATCAGAGCTATACTCTTGGAAAAGGGTTTTACAGCCTAAAGAGAAAGATCCCGTCAATGGAAGGCTATAAACAATCACGCAGAATTGTGAATCTCCAAGAAGAATTGGATCATGCTAATCAAGTGATTGCGGACATGTAGAGACAAATGCAAAAATCACTGAAAGTAAGAAGAAGATTGTCTGATGATTTGCAGGACTCACAAGAGTTGGTGGAACAAATTGAGACATCATTTAAGAATAGCATATCAGAAGAGTCTGAAGAAATGATTATAGAATTGAAAGAAAAGAACAAAGCACTGAATGATCAGCTTAAAGCAATGAGAAGGGAACATGAGTATTTTAGCACAGATGACTGAAAATCTTGATGCATTGAGAACAGCTGAAGATAACATAAAAGATATAGAAAGAGAAAAATAACAGCTGGAAGCATTAGTATCTGAAAAGAATGATGAAATCACAAGGATGACTAGAATTCAACATAATCTGTCTGATCAATTGGGAAGTCGGTAAATACAATAAACATGTCTAGTCGATAAAAGCATATAAGGAAGTTAGTCAGCAAAGTGTAATCAAGTGCATTTAATGCTTATCTTACCTAATTGCACGAAGCCCGATAAGGTAAAGGGTGTATTTAAAGTTCTTTGTGCGGTCATTTTACACTTACCAGTTTTCAAAGAGCAGAGCTAAGTGAATCAAAGGCGATCAAACATTTCAGAGCGAATTCAAGGTATTTTCACAAAATCTTAAACGCATTTTCAAGCAAGTTAACTGATCAGTATCAGTTGTGAATATTTGCATTATATTTATTAAGTCGAAAGCATTTTCTGGTTAGTTGAAACCCTAAGCTATTTTATTAGTAGAAATTCAAAGTTTGAAATGGCTCCCAAGATGAAGAAACCAGTTGTAGTTGAGACTATTGAGAAGCCCTCACTTAAGTATTCCTTACCTCCCAAAGTGGCATCTAAACCCGATGAGAAAACTGCATTTTCTCTTATTCCAAATAGGGTTCTATTGGTTGAAGATGTCAGATTTTATAATAAGTGTCGTGTAGAAGAGCTAGGTCATACCGAAATTAAGGACATGTATGATGAACTTTGCATCGATGGAATCCTGGATAGTAAGTATGAGCATATCAAGGTTAAGGGATTGACTGATGCCCTAACCTATCCTCGAGTTTTCAAACCCCAATGGGTCAAATTTGTTTTGAGTAGAGTGCATGATGACTTTATGTAGTTAGAAGACCAACCATTCAAGATCATCAAGGAGATTATTCACATAATCACTGGATACCCTATATACGACCATGCCCGAGCACAGAAGATGATTTCACAGAAGGAACTGATAACCTTAACCGGAGTTGAGTCTTATTGTAGAGGTCTTAAGTTGAATAATGTAACAGATGCAGAACTAAAGTTTGCAATTAGAGTCATCGGTTATTGTTTCTTTCAGTCGGCGAGAGAGAATAGTGTACCATGTGCAGTTGTGGATTTGGCCTATAAAATTGTGAAAAAGGGTATGAAAATTGATCTATGTGAAGTATTGTTGAATAATCTTTTTGAGAATCTCAACACAATAAGGAAACCTAAGAAGAATAACACTACTAACACACTAAAGTTTGGGTCGCTCTTAGTGTGCATGTTCTTTTATTTTCAGAAGTTCTTTTCTTCAGTCAGTAACATTGTTTGGGAATTACATCGACCGATCACCCATCAGATAAATGATTTTATCAATCAGCTAGGTGATAATTTCAATGAGATAATGGATGACTACTTTAATAAATTTTAGGAAAAGATGCATAACAAGTACAGGATCCCACCTCAGCTAGTGGAGAAATATAAGGATACTATATGTTTTGAAGTGGACACCGACTACTGTTATGTCAATGTTGTAGAACCCAGAACTCAATCTTTACCGCCTATGGGTTATGAGATTGATTTTGAGATTACTCAACAACAGATAGATGTCTTTCTGACACTTCCAAGGCACTCGACCGAGATCAAATATGGTACCTATGAAGAGGTAAAAGAGAAGGTTAAAATGAGCATAGTTGTACCAAAGGCTACCAGAAAAGCCACTAAAATGATAAAAGACTTAACTGAGAAATTTGGAGAAGGTTCTACCTCCACACCTACTAAGCCAACAAGTAGGAAAGATGATCAACTTTCAATTGAGGAAGAATCTGAAGCTCAGGAAGCAGCCATCACTCTGAGCACCGAGTTGCCAAAGGGCAAAATATTGAAAAGGAAGAAACAAGATACACCTAAGGTATCACCGACTCCACCAGTGAAATGACCTAACACTAGATCATCTACAGTGTCACCTGGTAAGAGGCAGAAAAATGTAGAATTGCCTAAAGTTACAAAGACTTATAGAAAGTCGACCAGGAGACTCATTTTGAATAAGGAGTCAAGTGACACAGAATCTGAAGACAAAAATAAATTTCAAATTGTTAAAAGAACAAAGGAAGATGTACACAATGTTGACAACTTTTGTGCCAAATTGAAACAATATGGAGGATTCGGGTCATTCAGGTATGTTAAATATGACTCCCACACAGAAGAAGAAAAGAGACAAATAGAAGAGTCAATAGTATGTACACTTCTCAAATTCTGAGTAGTTCCATTGGAAGTAACTGACTTTCTTCCAAAAGCATTATACTCTCATATTGACAACAGATGGAAATATGCTATGGACTCGGAAAAGTAGATAAGAGAAAGAGTTTTAGTACATCTCTTTCCAAACATGTCGGTAGATGATATTAGAAATCATTTGAAAAACTACTAGACAAATTTTCAAGTGAAGCATAGAGCCTTGAAAATGATGAATGGACTTTATCTTGAAGTTGAAAAGGAAACCAAAGAAAAATGGCAAGAAATATTCAGAATTCAGACTGAAGAACCTCAAGGTGAAGAAGAAATAGTTGACATTACCGAGCAAGATCAACTATTCAACTAGATGAGGATGTCATGGACACTGAGGCACAGGAAGAAGAAATGATAGAAGGAAATGCCTATGCCAAACTGGTATCCAGTGAATCAGTCTTGGAACAGGTTAAGTCCTATCCTCCGGTAACTCAACAAGTGACAATCGAGATACCTCAGGACACAGAACAAGGCAAAGAGGATCATAAGGCTACACAAGGTGAATCTACCTCTCAGGCCACAGGCAAGCAAACTTCTCAAGCTCCTGCAAGCACTGAAACTGCTACCAATGAGACCCCAAGCAAGGAATCACCGAAGGCTACAACGGAGGCTATAGAAACCAACAAAAGTGTTTCTCCCACCGAGCAACATACCGAGGAAGATCAAGCCTCCAAAGCCATTGTACTCATTCAACCGGTGAAGGCATCATCATCAAAGGAGAAGAAAGCAAAGAAGCACAGTTTCAAGATAGATCTGTCAAAGCCTATTGTGCTGTCGAATGTTGACATTTCCAAACTAAAAGGGCAAGCACTTATTGAATTTGGTGAGCTGTGCAAAGCCAAAGCAAAACAAGAAAAATAGATAGCCATTCAAAAGAAGAACTGAGTACTTCAGAAGGTTAAAGCATTATTGACAAACATGCTACCTAAAGCTACCGTAAGTAAAGATGTTGCCATCCATATGCAATTGGATGAACTACTCACTCAATTGGAAACATCGGGAGTAGAGGCATCAGAATACCTTAGCAAATTAAAAGAAAAAGAGCTAACTGCCAAGATGATTGAAGAAGTGCAGAAATCCATTGCTATAGGTAAAATCAAGCTTGTTGGATTCATTGTTGAGTTGTCCCCTCAACTCAAGCACATTATTTATTTATTCCGGAAATTACATACATTTTCATTCTTTATTAAAAATATCAAGCAAAAAACCGAAGTCATTGAAAAAGAGATTACCGATCTCTCAAATAAATTGACTACCGAGCCAAATTCTATTCAGAATTTTTATACCAAGCTACAAACTCTTATGGCTCAGTAGTTAGAACTTCAGAATGAAGAGCACAAAATAAGGATGGATATTATGACTCTTCAGACATTATTTATTCCCCATCTGTCATCAGTACAAGAGCAGATCAACCGAGCTACCTAACTATCCACACAAGCAGAGGGAAGCACATTAGATGGTTCGATTTCATTGTTAGCTGATATTAATGCTCAAAATTATTTAATGGAAAGTGTCAAGGGTGCACTTACCAATGCTCTCAATGATGCTCGTACTAAGTATAAATCTATTTTTGATCAATTGCCCCCACCGAATGGTAACTAGTTTTGATGTTTGTCAAAAAGGGGGACTGTACCGAGTATATACAGAGTATCCGAGTGTACAGATGAAATTGTCAGGGGGAGCATGGAACATCAGGGGCATGCAAATCAAGTTTTGTACAGCATATTGATAAGGGGAGTATGTATTTGAAGTATGTATTTGAACGAATGTATATACTGTCATTTCAGTCACATTTTGTAAGTATATAGATTTTGTGTTATGACTTTGAAAGGAGTTTTGTCAAACATACCAAACTAATGTCAAAAGGGGAGATTGTTACTATTTACTAAGTTGTCATTAGTTTTATGTTCAAAGTCATCCTATATACCCTAGTCGGTTAATACTACAGAAATATTCAGTCGGTAAGCTCTAAGGGTGTTGGTTATAGAAGAAAGGCTAGTCACCGAGATGATATATATCGAGCTGTCTACCGAGTAAATTTCCTATGTCCACTGAGTAGCAAAGAAGGTACACCGAGTTAATTTGAACCGAGTGGAAACATGTTACCAGATTCAATGAACCTGGACACATATGTGGAAACGTGTTACAAGATTCGAGAATGGGGAATCGTTATTTCATAGGGAATTGCACTTAAAGATTTTGTATGATTTTGAGGAAGTTTATCCAATGAAATAATTTATATGTTTATTCATTCGATAAAAACATGTTTGTATAATCGATGTATGAACAAGATCACCGCCTTAGAGATCTATATACATAGTGATTTGAGTATCTAAGTAATAAGAGGAAAAGTTGGTGAGTTGAAGATAAAAATCTTGTGAAAAGATAAGATGTGATGTCTGAACAAAGGTATTTAGAGGTCACCGAGAAGATTTTCATAAAACAGTTTAAGGGACAAAGAATACAGAAGAAGTCACCGAGTTGATCTATCAATTACTGAGGTATGCTATGAGCATGGTAATTTCATATTGAGCACATAGACTCTGCTATAACATTTCAGATGTAAAGTTGTAGATATTTTGTAAAAGATTTTGATTGAATTATTTTGAGCTGTGTTAGAAACCTTTAATAGGGTAAAAGACTCTAACAAGGTCTATAAATTGTAAAGCCTTTAACCAGGTACAACATTTTGTAAAAGTGTTTGTAAAATCCTTTAGCAAGGTAGATCTAAAGATCTTGATACTCCTAACAGGGTAAGCTATTAGAAATAGCTAAACATGTAGCTCTAACCGAGCAACCTTTATTATTGCAGTAGTGAAGTTGTGGGTGCCATCCCCACCGCAGTTTTTCTCTCTAACCAAGAGTTTCTGCGTAACCAAAATCTTTGTGTTATGGAGTGAAATGTGTATGGATGTAATTTCTATGATTGTGTTTTGGCTTTATATTTTATGAGATCAACTATATACAGTTTATGTTTATCAGTAAGATTGTTTTTAAAAGTTTTGAAGTACTGATTCACCCCTCCCCTTTCAGTACATTAGCTTTCATTGTTGGACCTAACAATGTAAAAATGGTTAAGGGCTGAATTTATAAGATTTTGGATGGGATTGGATGAATGGTTGAGATTAAAAATCAATATCAATGGTGGAGGATAAAGGAGAGGAATAAAGGAGTTAAAAATTATTTTTAGGGCACATAAGGGGACAAGCCCATGTACTTGATGCGATGGGGGGAGTTGACTTCACTTAATCAAAGATTAAGTGTGTGCACATGATTAGTGGAGTGGATTAAGTGGAGATTAGGATTATGATTAAGATGTAAGTGGGAAAGTTAGGAGAATGCAAGTGGATAAGGATAAATAGGATTTTTGAATTAATTTTAATTCAAAACTAGAGGAAAGGTGAAATGGAAATTTTATTAAATAAACAAGTGTATTTATTTAATTATTGGATGAGGGTCTTAGGGGTAGTGTTGAATAGGTAAATTAATTAAATTAATTATTGTAGGAAAAAGAGTAGAAAATGGAGTAACAAATACATTTAATTAAATAATAATGAATTATTTAATTAATAAAACAACTAGAATGGATGAGTAATGGAAATAAATTGATCAAACACAAGTGGTCAATTTTAGGTGTCTACGACTATAAATTTGTGGTTATCCAATGTTATAAGTAGTACTTTATTTGATATCATATTATTTACTCTTGGTTTTCAGGAACAGTTTTGTTTTTCAAAATGTTCATTTCTAATAAATAATTATCTAGTTTTACTTATCTTTCTTTGTGTTGGTTTCCATTCCTAACTCCTTTCCAAATTTGCAAACTTAGGTTCACAACTATTTGCAGTGATGATGTTTCGTATATTATATTTCCATCCCTATCATTAGAAGAAACCATGTTGTAGAATTCACAATCCTACTAGTAATATAATTAAAAAAGAAAAAAGAAAAAACATTTTATTTTATTTCTTAAATAATTGGATATACAAAATTTCAATTGAATAAATAGATTCTTAATAGAATGCATTATATTCATATGTCAATCTACCTATTTAATGCCAAATTCTTGTTTGCAGTTCACTAAATTTATAACCAGCTCTAAATCAAATTAAACCCAAATGCACTTGAGAACCAAGGCAAAAAGATTTTATATAACAATAATTGTAAGATACCAAAATCAAAACACCTTGTGTGGAAGGGTCCTTCACTTTAGTCTTGTATCTAGCATGCATTGTTGCTAGGGTTGTCTCCATGTTCAATACTTATTCTACTAAACAAACCAAAGACATGTTGCTTGCCTTTTACCTTTTTTATTTTGTTGGCATAGAAAACAACATCACATGGTAGTTACCATTGCCAAAATAAACTCTATAGCAAAAGAGGAACAAATAAATCAAGTTGGCTACAAAAAATATTTTACTTCTTTTATTTTTCTCTCCATTCCCACCCCTTATAATGTTCAGATCAAGCCCATAGGACAAGGAACACTTCATGTGGAATGCTCCAATTTACTAGTTAAATGTCTTTGTATTCTATTGTGCCTTAGATTTTGATGAAAATCAAGATTTGTATTTTCTATTTTTAACATTTAGGCGATTATTGCTAATTAAAATAAATGATTGAATCTAAAATGAAAGAATGAATCAACCAAAGGAGAAAAAGATTGGAAAATTGTGTACCTTCTATGGTTTCAAAATTCACATCAATCTTGAGGATAGAGGATGACCTTAGATTATTTGGTATAAATGTGAACTTAGTATATGTCTATGAGTTGAAAAGCAAATACACTATCGAAGGTATAAGCAACACTGATAGACTAGAACATGTAGAAATTTTCTAAGTTCTCTTGAATCTTTATCAAATATCATTATTACAAATTTTTCATATTAAATAAAATCTTAGCATATCTATAGCATTAAGTATCTTTCTTTAACATTGTGCTATCATTTATTATTTGGATGTTATCTATTGATTAGTGTATACACCTAAAAATGGCTCGAGATAAATTAAATATTTTTTTTATTTAATTCCTATTCTTCTATCAATAAATAAGTATACTAATTTATTTATATGGTTCATATGTATCCTATTCTTCCAATAATTAAATAAATTTTAATTGATTTAATTAAATTCTAAAGAATCCTCTAATTAAATAATCTTAATTGTTTAATTATTCTTCTAAGACAAGTACACATTCCAAAAATCTACATCACCCTAGACATCATCTTCCACCTCACCACCACGTTGGTACCAAAATTAATATTATTAATATTTAATTACCTATTTATCCTCAACACACTTCCTAGTCAAATGGGAGTGGACCTTCCCTACATTGTAGAGGTTGGTTTCTCCACATCATCCTGGTCAAAGGTGACTTATGAGACACTTGTCTCATTAAGCCTATATTCCCTCCAACCTTCCAACAACTTAGACTTCATCCTCCACCTTCCTCTCATGGTCTTTGTGAGCATGTTGCCATGTGGCTTCTTTTCCCACATATCCCTCCATCTTGTCAATGTAGGAGGAACATCTTCCTTCTATCTTTCCTCTCATTCAACCAATTCAATATTGACCCTCCATTTTGTGATACCAATTCATCAATTGTTGATTTCTGCCACTTCGGATCCAAGCCATGACTTGTCTATAAAAGGAAGTCTCTCATCCTCATTTTGGGCTAATTAGATACTACATATATTCATGCAATTTTAAGCTTAAGAGATTATAGGAATATCAAAGTGTGCCTTTGGCTTGAGTTTTCATAGTGATCATAAGCATTTGCAATCTCATTTAGCATAGCATTTCAACTTCATTGTTGCATTGTAGTCTTATTATCTTATTAAGCATAGTCCTCATAACATTAGTTGTATTTTATCATTATCATTAGCTTCACCACATCTTTATCATTACATCATTTCATCATCTTAGTGTTGCATTGTAGAGTCATTAACTTTGCATAAAATCCAGCACAAGTCCATTCATCTTAGAATCATCTTGTAACAAAGAAGTGCATTCTAGAATCATAATCATAGTAATACAAATCAAGATCTCCAGCGATAGGACATGATGAGACACGAAAGAGAATTTGTAGCTTGAAGGTATAGTTTGTGTTTGCTTTTGAAATTGTGTTTTCTATTAGTTTCATTGGTGATTTTGGTTTTATTAGAATTCTAGATTTTTGTGGTAGCTTATTAGGTTCTATTGTGGTAGCTTATTAGTTTATTTTGGTATTTTTGACGAATGGGAAGATGGGAAGAGTAACATATTTTAAGCATGTAATTGACAGATTGTAAGCCTCTACTTCAATTTCAATGGTTTTTGCATGCATATACATTGCTTACTTTTAACATTAAACTGTTTAGTTCCCAATCCTTTAAATAGTTTTAATTTAAAATTTTGCATCTTATCACCAATGTAGAATTATTGTTACACATTGATGGGTATAGTTTTACCTGAAATTTTGTTTTTAATTATCTAGATCGTGTGTGCCCATGGAACATAGCATTGATATTTGATCCAAAATATTAGTAAAGATCACCAATTCTTGAAAAGTGAAACAAAATACCTTGCATGAATATGCCCAAACTTGTTCACTGCAATATGCTTATAAGTATTTATGTTGAGCATTTGACAAGTTTTGGGATCCTGTAACATACACCCTTATACCTCCTTTTTTTTTGGTTTGTTTGTAATGTTTGAATTGTGTTTTTTACAAATGATTTTGATGATGAATTTAATTTTTTTTTCATACCAATAGATTGCAAAAAAATATAATATATTGCATTAATTTTAAACTTGACAAAATTTGAACATTACATAGGAAATACACTGCTGAAAATTTCAGATTCTTTTTCAAGCTTAAATATTCAATTTTTCAATAAAATACTGACAACCCAATTTGTAAAATAACCCCTATTCCCTAAATCCAACATACCCCAAAAATGTAACAATACTTTGGTTTGAGCTGCTCACAACATCCATCCAAACATCACTCTAAATGACTGAAAATCTGCAAATCAATGTAGCAACATTATTGTAGCAAAAACATTGTAGCAGCGACACTGTAGCAATGACACTGTAGCAGAACACTATAGCAAAATTACTGTAGTGGTAGTACTATAGAAAAATATTAATTTTTTCAATTTTTGGCTGCCACCAATGCCCTCAAATCTACTCTAACAATCTTCTCCAAAAGATGCCCTAAGTGCTCAGAAATCAAATTGTAGATATCAACCCAATAATCAAGCCCAACTGTGTTTCCCAAATGAAAATACTAAATAATCCTCCTAACTGTATCTTGCAACAACAAAAATAATGTCATTCATGAGGGATTTCATCCTCTCAAACCCTTGAGAAATTACCCCAGCAATATACTTGTTGGAACACAATGGACCACTGAGAGGGGGGGTGAATCAGTGGTAATTAAAAAACTTGAACTTTCTAAATGATCTAAGCTATAATTACAAAATTCAAGATATTATGAGCAAAGAAATTAAACACATTTACACACACACACACATAGCAAACTCATAACACAAGAATGTTTGAGGAAAACCCATGGTGGGGAAAAACCTCAGTAAGAAATGTTGTTGAAGTCTACTGCTCCAATCCAACCTCACAATTAAGTTTGATTACAATGTTTAGGGCACCAACCCAAAGGAGCACCTACCCCTGATCTGAGAACCCACTCAGAGATTTGCAATGAACAAATATTAAAAAACAAATTAAGCACCTTGTTACAAATGATGTTTTGTAACTCACAGATGCTTTCCTCTTGAGATTGACCTGATTCTCTTTTGCTCACAAGATCTAATCTCTGTTATTTGATCTTTTTTGTCAATCTTTGTTCTCTTCTCTTTGCCTTCTTCGTGTGTCTGCAAATGACTCTTTGTTTTCTACTTACCTTTTGTCTCTGTTCCAATCACTATTTCTTCTTTGCCTCTCTACCTTGGCTCTGTACACTTAGATCTATGGTATCTGTTGCCTATTATCTCACTCTCTTTGTTCTGCAATTTACTTTACTGTTATTATGTTGCACACTTCTCATCTCAGCTGCTACACTCTCTTCACCTCTCTCTTTTCTCTACAACTTTCTTTTGCCTTCTCTCTTTTTTGTAGCTACTTCTCTTTCTATCTCTGCTCTTCAACAATTATGTTGCACTTTTCTCTTTATCTATCTATTCTCTCTATCCTCTACACTCTTCTCTTTAATCGTCGAGATTAACTTAAAATCTATATTCTCCTCTTTTTATGCTCTCTGCTTCTACTTCCTGCTATCTCTGATCTCCTCTTCAATTTCAGATTTTTCTGCACACAAATTTTTGGCGATGTTATTGACCGCACCGACTTCGTGTTATGTGCACCTATAGAAACTACTTCTCTTCAGCCTTTGTTTTTGCAAAGCTTCTTTTTCTACATGCCTCCCATAGTGTCTCTTCTTTTCATCTACTACCCAAATCCACTTATCCTCCTTGGTGGTCAACTACATACACCAAAGATTTTCCCTCCAATAATGGGAATTTTAAAAATAAACAGTTCTAGCTATTAAGATAATCTTCTTGAGTTTCCAAGAAATTTGCCACACAATCTATTTTCCTGCCAACTTAGCAACCTTAACTACCACTGTCAAATATCCTCAATCATTTCTTCATTCAATCACTGTATGAATAATATTTTCCCCCCAAAATAGAATTTTAAAATAATTTCTTTTTGACATCTGAGGAATAACGACAACAGAAGATTTGATTTTCCGTTTTAGATTTACCGCACTTAGTAAATGCATTCTTCCTATCTATTGAACATTCTCTGTACTCATATTACTAAAATTGGTAATCTCTATCTACGTGTAAGATCTTATATTTTCTTTGTAGATGACCTCGAGCCACTCACCAGTCTGCAACCATATCGCCATTAATGCGTTCTCCATCCTCCTACTCTGATTGGATCGACAACAACCTTCTTTAAATGCACTACCTCTATAGTCACCGACTCAACTTATATGACTTGTCCTTCAACCACCTGGAAGCCACTTGTCTTCATTTTTGGCGTCCAAATCACTTGGTCAAACTTGGTCAATCAGCCATGTGGATTATTTTGTTTAACGGGCTGCATACTAGCGTGTTTCACAGATCACATAACATGCATCTTATACGCATCACGAAAGAGCCAAACCTTCCTTCCTACAGACTGGCGGGATAATATGTCATCTACCATTTTCATTATCCCGCAGTGTTTCCTCTCAGGCCATCTTACCTGTGCGGGCTGGTAGGATCTATTACTTTTCTTTATTTTCCTACCACACAGGACCATTTTCTTCTAAGCCTACACAATGCGGGATAGCGGGGCCTTCCATCCTCCTTTCATTTTCTTATATCGCATAACCGATTTGCTTTGGTCATCCAGCAATGCGGGATGGTGGGGAGCCACAACTTCACCTCATCTTTTGTCTCCTCGTGCAACCTAACTTTGCGAGGGATAGCGGGAGACCCAATTTGCTATGTCTTTTTTGTTTCCCTGTGAAGTTTCTTGGCTTCAACTTAACTCACTACGAGGCAGTGGGGGATGCCATTTGTCTCTCATTTAAGTTGCCCCACAAGGTCATTTTACACCAGTATAATCTATCGTGGGATGGTGGGATAACCTCACACTTCTACCTTCTTGTTATCCTGCAAGGTAGTCTTCTACTAAGCTCCTTAGCCACGGGATAGTGGGGCACATAACATGTCGTGTTATTGACATTTCCTGTCATAGTTCGAAGACTAGCCCATAGAGTGTGTTTCCTTAGGTATTCCTTGTTGCGGGATGGCGATGCAACTAACCCATCGTGTTATTGACATCATTTGCCACACTTCAGGGTTACCTCGCAGTGTTGTTTTACTTCCATCCTTCGTTGTTGCGGGATGGTGGGTTAGTATAACCATTGTGTTATTGACATACGTTGTCGTATAACCATTGTGTTATGCACTTCACCTCTGCAATTTCATAGCAACCCTTTGGTCAATGCAGACAGTTGACCGTGAGATAGCACTAGCATTAACTTGTGTGTTTTACGCTCTGCCTGTAATATTTGTGTGACTAACACGACGTATTATATACAACTGTGATTGATACTCCCTGTAACTGCATGCGACTAACATGGCGTGTTATACACAATTGTAGCTATACTTTTTCTGAGTCAAACTAGATTACACAATCCCTTACCAACTCAATGGTTGATGACTTATTCATCCAATTTCTAATCACAATAGCATAACCCATGATTGCCTTCTATATCTCCATGTGGGAGTAACATGATGTGTTATATGATGTTGCAACAACACTTATTGTCTTAGTCAATCTTGTTTTCCCCATGCCATCACAACTCTATGGACTTGGTCCTCTAACCATCTGCAAGTCCAATAGCTTACTCCATTTTCCTCTCTATCGTATTTGAGGCCATTTACTCCATGCAACTTCCATGCATACATATTTAACCTACATAGCTCTACTAACCTAAGAGACACCATATCAGTCAATCTGATCCTCTGGGGCATTCATCATCCTACATCTTTATCCAATCAAATTTATGCATGTCTTTGCATCATAGTCTAGTGGGTATCAAGCTATTACTTGCACATTCTCTATCAAGCTACACTAGCTCTTTGTGGTACTTATCATCGCTGCATCTTTGTCTAGTCTAATCTTTATTCTAGGACACCCATCATTTGCTGCATCAACTCAACAATTGACACGAATGACAATCTAATGCCAACAATTCTCACAAATTCTCCAACCAAGTATGCTGAAAGAGCTCTCAACACTTCTATTTATTCACTCTCCAAGGAAGTCGGCTCAACTCACAAGTAATGTGGGATAATAGAAATCACTTTTTATTTTAATATTATAATCTCCTCATTTAGGGAACTCATGTACCTTTTTAAAGAAAGGGGACATTTAATTCTTTTGATACTTAACTTTATGGTCCCACTAAAGTTATTAAATAATGATAAAGTTAAATATTTTAATGTAACTTTATAACTTAAACTTTATCATTAAATAATAAATATTTCTAATTAGAATTAAATTACCCATTCGATATTCAACTATGATCACTGACAATGTTGACATTCAAGAATGCACTAAAAATGCTGAGTCATTGCCCTAGCCAACTGACTTACTAAAAATAGTAAGTCCCTTAAAACTCCATCAAATCAACTCGTATTAGCCTGAAACTGGAAATGCCTAGGCCAAATATAATTTGGATCCCTTCAACGTCCAAGTTAGCCCACAAGACCATGGAGAAATAGGCTAATGATGAATCACAAATTAACCAGCTAGAAAGGGGACATTACAGTCTGCCCTTCCCAAAATTGCTTGTCCTCGAGCAATTTCAACTTAGGATGTTGCAAAACTTGTTCATTCTCCCAAGTAGCATCCTCCACTCGTAGATTCCTCCACTTAGACAGGTATTCCTTGATGACTCTTCTCCTAAGTTTTCTCTCCTTGGTGTCAATGATATCTTTAGGAACCGATATCAATTTCTCCTCCTCATCCAAGGGTGGCAACTCTGTTGATGGAACTACATTATGCATCTTACTATTGGCTAGCAATTCTAACTCGTAGGCCACCTCCGCAATGTGTTGACTGACTCTTAAGGGACCATAGAATCGTGGCTTAAGTTTCTCAGCACCACTCCTCTTCAGAGAGGACTTTCTATAAGGCTAAAGCCTCAAGTAAACTATATCACCAACCTCAAAGCTACACTCAACCCTGTGTTGATCAACATATAACTTCTATTGGTTTTGTGCTTGTAAGATGTTCTCCTTCAATGCTCTCAAGATGTCCTAACTTTCCTGAAATAAATCCTTTGCCTTGGGTACCCTGCTATCACCAAATATTAAATCCATGAAGTTGGGAACCTCGTATCCATACAAATCCATGAATAGAGTCATCTTAATGGACATATGATAGGTGGTATTGTAGAGATACTCACCCAAGTGCAACCATCTCAGACATGCCTTTTTTTGCCTTGATACATAATTTATGAGAGAACCCTCAACCTACTTGTTCACTATTTCTGTATGGTCATCAATTTGTGGTTGATAACTAGTACTAGGGGTGAGCTCAGTACCACTCAGTCTGAAAAGTTCCTACCAAAACAAACTTAAGAAATTGTAATCCCTATCACTAACAATGCTTCTAGGCATCCCATGAAGTCTGAACACCTCCCTAAAGAACAAATCAGCTACCTGAGTTGTAGTATAAGTGGCTGCAATAGAAAAGAAGTGTGTGAATTTCGTTAACCTGTCAACCACCAGGTAAATGCAGTCCTTATTCTAAACCTTGGCCAATCCTGTAATGAAATCCATCAATATGCTCTCCCATTTTTTATTTGGAATCAATAAGGGCTAAAATAAACTAGCTGGAAAGGTATGCTCATTCTTGTTCTGTTGGCAAACTGGACAATCCCTAACATATTTCAGGACTTCATTCTTAAGCCCCTTCTATGTGAACCTTTCCCAAATCTTCCTGTAAGTCTTGAAGAACCCTAGATGATCATCCAATGGTGTATCATAGAATGTCCTCAGGATCAACTCCTAAAAGTGTGAGGAAGCCACTAAATAAATTACATCCTTATAGAAAATCAAATCATCAATCACTGAATACCTATCATCATGGGAAGTGCCCTCAATCAATCCTATTTCCCACATACCCTTTGCATACTCTACTACAATTTTCTCCTTCCAATCAGTCGATATCTCAACCAAAGAGCATAAGTGGGGTCTCCATGAGAGTGCATCAACCACCACATTTTTCTTACCTTTGACATATTCAATGTCAAATGCATAGGCTTGTAACTTGGTGACCCATTTATATTGCGTACCATTAAGATCCCTCTAAATCATAAAATATTTGATGTTGTCATGGTTCTTCTTGATCACAAATCTTCCCCCTACCAGATAGGATCTAAATTTGGCCAATGCATGCATTATTCCCAAGATCTCTTGTCATAAATAGAGTAGCACTTCTCTACCCCTCTCAATTTCCTTCTCTCAAATGCAATAGGGTGCTTTTCTTGCATTAAAACTGCACCAATCCCCTCCCCTCATGCATCACACTGTAACTCAAATGGTTTGGTGAAGTAAGGTAGTGCTAAAACTAGATAGGAAGACATCACGTATTTGAAGTATCCAAAACACTTATGGGTTGCTTCAGACCATTCAAAGGCCCCTTTCTTCATTAGATCTATGAGGGAGCTATTGCCTATGAAAACCCCTTCACAAACCTCCTATAGAAACTGCACAAACCAAAGAATCCCTTGAGCCAAGTAAGATTAGTAGGATTTGGCCAATGATAGCTCTAATCTTTTCCGGATCCACTCTTACTCTATTTGAACTAATTATGTGACCAAGATATAGAATCTTTGTCATGTCGAATTCACATTTTGATTCCTTGACATATAGAGACTCACTCTCCAAAATAATTAATACCTCATTTAAATGTTGCAAGTTCTCCTCCCATGTCTTACTGCATATGTGAATATCATCAAAGAAAATCAACACAAATTTTCTTAGTTGCTTCCTGAAGACCTGGTTCATGCAACTCTGAAAAGTAGCAGGAGCGTTAGTTAGCCCAAATGGCATAACCAAAAACTTGAAGTGGTTGTAGTGACGCCTAAAAGTTGTTTTCTCTATATATTTTTCTCTCATCCTAACTTGGTGATAGCTATTTTTGAGAAAGAAAAAAAGCTCTATGCAACTCATCAATCAACTCATCTATTCGTGGGATGGGATACCTATTTTTGATAGTTTTCTTATTGAGTTTCCTGTAGTCAATGCACATTGATGGGGTCATTGTAATCCTCATAATTTAATTTATCAATCCAGGGTGGTGTCCATGGATGTATGCAATAAAGAATTGAGAAAACTTATTTGACAGTCTATTCTAAATTGCAGGAAAGGAAAGCTAATCTAAGGCACACTTGCAGGAATTGAAAAGACTAAACTTGCATGAAAGTAAATAGCTAATCTATCTCACACTTTTGGGAAAGGAAATATGCTAATATAATTCACACTTTCTGGAAATGAAATGCTTTCTTGAATTCAAAATTAATCTAGAAATCTGAAAATACATTGCTGGAAATGAAACAACAAACTATCCTATTTCCTCAGGCTGAAACAAGCCTTTCTAATCCCTCCTTCGCTTGATTGATTACAATATATTTATATAATTTTAATTCCATATATACCCAATCAATCTACTAAGAATGTGGATCTAAGATCCTATTTTTAAGGGGGTCGTTTATAAATCTTTGAGAAAACTGACATTGTTGTCCTCCATCTCGCCAATTTGTCTCAGTTATTTTTTGATGTGAACTTCTCCTTCACTATTGTTAATCTTGCCAAACCCTCATAAGGGGTTTTATCCCTTCAATTCTACTTTCTATATCCTTTTGAATTTATTAATTTTGTTGAGAAACAAGGGAGATATGGCCATTTTACTGAGACTGCATTTTTCACAATTTGTGGGTGCCTGATTTCTAGGAAGTCTCAAGTTCTCAACGTGAATGAAAGAATTATTCTTCAATTTAGCTGACCAAATAATTGTATATCATCAAAAATAATATTATATAATCATACAATTACATTGGAGTTCTTTCGTAATTTGAGTTATCTTTGTTGAAGAAAGATAACACAGTGTAGTGTGCAACTGCAAATTGTAGGAAACAAGTACTTTGCCCATTGATTTAGTAATGATTCATGCTCCATGATTTTGAAAGATTGTTGGAGTGTGTTTGGAGTCTTCAATAGTATTACCTATCTTCTCTTAATTTCTTAAAAGCCTTTTTCAATGTCTGGAGTTGTCTGGAGTTAATGTCTGGAGTTGTCTGGAGTTAATGTCTGGAGCTCTCTGCTGTAAATATTTTTGAAGCTTCTTCTTGTCATAAGTTATTTAATAACTCATTCATCTGCATTGCAATATCTTGCACACTCATGGAGACATATTATAATCATTTTGGATCACATTTATTTAACTAAAATAAATCAAATATCTACTTTATATTCTACCTTAAACAAGCTAAAGAACTTCCAATTACTACTCAAATCCATTTTTGCAATAATACACTAAGAATAAATAGATGGTTTTAATGGGATAAATATGAGACAAGTTATGGTCTCATCACACATCCACATAGTCCCATACTTTTTCTTAACTAGAACCACTGATGAAGCAAAAGGGCTTTTGCTCGACTTGATGTGTCCCGTCTTCGGCAATTCCTTAATGGCTTTTTTAATCTCATCCTCATGCTTCTCTGGATGCCTATAGGGAGTAGTAATAATAGGTTTGGCTCCCTCCTCCAATTCTATCACATTCTCTATCCCTCTCTTAGGAGGAACTCCAGGAGGTATACAATCAAATAACTAAGTGATCCTAGAAATAATCTTCTATATATCTGGATGGTAGTCCTTCACCTGCCTCTGTATAACTGTAGGTATGACAAGGCATTATGATGCCCACTCTACTTGATCATGTCTAAACAAGTGATCTGTCCTCTTAAGTGAGAGTACCTTGAGTCCTCCATCTGATAACCCTCTGAGAACCACTTTTTGTCCCTAATGCTCAACCTCATTTCCAGTTTCTCTAAGTTGAAGGTGAACTCAACTAGAGATCTCATCCATGTCATACCCAAAATGACATCATAATCACCCATATCAACCACATAAAACTTACCTACCATGTCATAATCTCCTATCCGCATATGAAGATCAAGAATCATGCAAGTACTAAGAATCGTATGTCCACTATCCACCATCACTTTGAATCCCTCATGCTCTTTTGTCAGAAACCCTCGCTTCTTCATGAAGCTTTCATCAATGAAATTATGGGTGGATTTTATGTCTATCAATGAAACCACTCATTGCCCCTATATCACATCCCTTACATTGAAGGTTATTGATGGTACAATATTGGTAAGTCATGCAATGGTCTTATCTTCTCTAGCCTCCTCTATCATAGTATCTTCTTCCTAACTACTTTCTGAATTGGACTGTTGTTCTGACTCTTCTGAAGCTGATTCTTTAGTAGAAAAATACTCTAACTATTTTGCCTTCACTTTAACAGTAAACTTATGCAAAGGGTCCCATGGCTCTTTGCAATGAAAACAAATTTTCTTTCTTTTGAGCTCATTCAACTAATCACTGTCAAGTCTCCCTGAATTTGTCTGTGGTGCGTGTGAATCGCTATGTTTCTTGTCCCTTTCTTTTTTCTATGTGAAACTCTTAGACTAAAATTGTCTTTTTGAGCTAGGAGCCTCCATGTCCTTGGCCTTCTTAATGGCCTTGTGTAGTGAAGGGGGATTGAGGGCCTTATTCCGCCCTCTAAATGGATCAACCAACCCATCCATGAAATGCACCATGAGCCTCCTCTATGATATATCTATAACTAATACTAAGAGTCCCTGGAACTCTAAGATATAGTTTTCTAGTGGTCCCCATTATTTCAAGTGTGCCAACTCCTTGAAATGTAGTTCTGGGTCCTTCCTATAAAATCTCTTTATCAAAAATTTTGTAAACTCAACATAGGAAGTGATTTGACCATGTCTCATAGTCACCATGTCATGGTACCACCACTCATGTGCAACTCCATCAAGGTGTATAGCGGCATATTTAATGGTTTCTTCTTCAGGCATAGGATTAAGCTAAAGATAAGTATCCATATTTTGAACCCAAACTCATGTTGTAGTCTTCTCAGAATCATCAAAATATGGTAGAGACAACTTCCCCGCTTTCTTTTGTAACGTGAAGTTTTGGTTCTCGTCTCCTGCACGAGGCATGTGTCTCATCCTCACGTCAATGTAATCTCATGGAGATATAGCTACCTAAAAATTGGGTCCTCCACCCTCCCAATCTCTTCTAAATTGATCATATAAGTCAATGATCTGAGACTCATTCATAGGTTGTGCTAGTGCCCTTGGTGGGAAGGTGGGTAGAAGAGGTCTAGAGCTCACCGTTCTTATGGGTTGAGCTACATGTCCAAAATTATTGTCCATATTTCCTCCTCCATTACCCCATTTCCACTTTGTCCACCATTATTGCCTCCATTGTTTCCACCATGTTATCCATTATTACCTCCATTCTGACTATTGCCACCATTATTTACACCATTGTTTCTGCCACCCAAGTTATTCACATTAATACCCATCTGGTGAGCTATCATCTATGTCACTAAGTCCAAACCTTGATTCTGTTATAGAACTCTTTGCTCTGCTAGTTGTTGTCCCTGAACTAACTTGTGTCCAATAACTGTATAAATCTCTCCTCACTTGGATCCCTTCTCTCACCCATATTGTCAATGTTTTGTTCTCTTGTAACTCGTTGTTCTTCTAGACCTGTATTAAGTGTTGCTCTATTTCTTCATGTGTTGTAATGGTGGGTGAAGGGTTGTTGGTCATAACCAAACATGTCACTATTTGGTCATATTATACCCTCCAGGATGGTAGGATACACTGCTCTGATACCACTGTAACATACACCCTTATACCTCCTTTTTATTTTGTTTTTTTGTAATGTTTGAATCATGTTTTCTGAAACTGGTTTTGATGATGAATTTCAATGTTTTTTCATACCAATAGATTGCAGTAAAATAGAATATATTGCATTAATTTTAAACTCAGCAAAATTTGAGCATTGCATAGGAAATACACTGCTGAAAATTCTATATTTTTCCTGCAAGCTTAAATATTCAATTTTTCAATAAAATAATAACAACCCAATTCATTAAATAACCCCTGTTATCTAAATCCAACATACCCAAAAAATGCAACAATACTTTGGTTTGAGCTTCTCACAACATCCACCCAAACAACACTTTAAATGATTGAAAATCTGCAAATCACTATAGCAATGTTACAATAGCAAAACCAGTATAGCAATGACAGTGTAGCAAAAAATTATAGCAAAGTTAATGTAGTGGCAGTATTGTTGCAGCGATACTGTAGCAAAAAAAAAAAAAAAAAACCAATTTTTGGCTGCCACCAATGTCCTCAAATCTGCTTTAACAATCTTCTCCAAAATCTACCCTAAGTGCTTAGAAACCAAACTGTAGATATCAACCCAACAATGAAGCCCAACTTTGTTTCCTAAATGAAAACACTCAATAATCCTCTTAACTGTATCTTACAACATTGAAGAGAATGTCATTCATGAGGGATTTCATCCTCACAAACCATTGAGAAATTACCCTAGCAATATACTCACAAATTCTCCAACCAAGCATGTTGAAAGATCTCTCAATACTTCTATTTATTCACTCTCCAAGGAATTCAACCCTACTCGCAAGCAATATGGGATAATAGAAATCACTTTTTATTTTATATATTATAATCTCCTCATTAGGGTGCCCATGTAGTGTTTCAAAGAAAGGGGACATTTAATTCTTTTAACACTTAACTTGTTGGTCCCACTAAAGTTATTAAATAATGATAAAGTTAAATATTTTAATTTAACTTTATAACTTAAACTTTATCGTTAAATAATAAATATTTATGATTAGAAGTAAATTACTCAATCGATATTCAACTATCATCACCAACATTGTTCACATTCAAGAATGCACTAAAAGTGCTGAGTCACTACCCTAGCCAATTAACTTACTAAAAATAGTAATTCCCCCTAAACTGCATCAAATCAACTCGAATTGGCCTAAAATTGGAAATGCCTAGGCCAAATATCCTCTAAATCCCTTCAACGTCCAAGTTAGCCCATGGAACCATGGAGAAATAGGCTAACAATGAATCACAAATTAATTGGCTAGAAAGGGGACATTACAGATCCTTACTATAGGTTATAATGGTAGGTTTCTTAGTACATGCCCCATCTTCAATATTCTACAACACTACACACCCTTATTTCAATACTTTGCACACTTTTGTCATCTTTACTCCAAAATTTCCCCTACTATATTTCAACAAAACACATTCTCTCTTCAATACTTAACAAATTCATTGACCCATTTTTTTAATATATAATCCTCTTCATTTTCAATTCTTAACAACTTTACTAAAAAAAGTCAATACTTTATTCACTACATCTTTAATGTTGTAGAGGTTCCAAACAAGTTTATGAAATCTTTATCCAAGCTCACGTTTGCTTGTAAAACAAAGCATTTAGCAAAGACCTTGTGATGTTGTGTCATTTGCCAAATAAGTTGCACATTATCTGATGTTTTAAAGTCACCTAATGGAAGGAGGAGTAAGATAAGATTCTCATAGTCCATATGAAGAAATGTGCAATATGTCATTAGCAAGGCATGTCCATTATGAACTCCCTTGGCACAAATTCATTCTTTTATGTCTCTATTTTCAGAAAAAGTAGTTCTAACAATAATAATTAGATGCAAGAATTACAAAAGATACATTAACAATAAGATTGCAAGAAAGTGTGTAAATATCTTAATTTATAAGAAGATAGAAAATTAGACATCAAAATTCTTAAAATTTTTGGAATACAAAATACTAATTGTAGTTACAAAAATTTTAATGACATACTTGCCTTTGCATTGTGATTCATTGTCAAACATATTGTGCTTTATTATTTTTGTTACTAACATTAAGGCCCTACCCAAAGGTTATGTTCTTGATCTATGAAATTAAATTCATGTGTAAGTACTATACATCATGCACACAAGCAATGCATAAACTAAATATTAGAAGGGCATAAATTAGATATTGGAAAGATAAAAGATTAGATAATGTTATACTTCTTTATACCCTTAATTATATACTTTCTTATATTTAAAATATTTATATTAAAATATTATACAATAATTATGATTATATGATATATGATTCTTAATGGAGGCATGTTGAATAAATTTATTTTAAAAATATTATGTAAACATTTCAAATCTATTATAATATTAGAAGCTTATCAATGTAGATGTCATATATTATATATTTGATAAAAAACTATAAACCACTCATGATGGATTTTCAACAATTTATCATTTATCATTTATACATTCTATATATTCCACACACATGAGATGGCCAAACACATAGATAATCATGACATCATCAAAATCTCTAGTACAAATACCAATAAAAACATGCAAAGTTCCTCTATAAAATAAACAAAAATGCATTGGAATTGACATGCAATGTCTTGCATTAGTTGTGTTAAAAATTTGCAATGAGATTGGTTCTAAATTCAAAAATGAATGGTAGACAACACTTCTTGTGGAATAATTGGCTATTGAAAAAGTTAAGGAAACATTGTCAATAGTCCATGATAGTTATGCTACATTAGACCCGAGACTTTACACCTCTTACAGAGCTATCCTATGATCACCATTACAGAAATGGTGCAATCCCATCAATTATCAAGGCATATGATATGTACTTGAAATACATGATATCTTCTACTTTAACTTTTTATTATGTAAACTACTTATATTCTTTTATGTATAAAATCCGAATAAACAAGAGTTGTGATAGAGTTGAAGTCCCTACCAATTGCTAAATATTTATTGTTGCTAAAATGTGTTGTTTTATTATTTTTCATCATTATCATGTCATACTATGGTGAAAAGTCATAGGAAAATGCTGAAATTATGATGAAAGGTCATAAGAAAATGTTGAAACAAGGAGAGAGTATATAGCATAGTTGTGTCAAATAACCCAATAAAAAAACTCAAAAAAGAACACTAAATAATTTTAGAACACTTCAAGGCATGCAATCAACAGAAAGTTTGTTTCATATTATAGAGAATACGCAAGACTGTAAACAGAAGGCACAAATACAAAATCCATGATATGTTTTATTTCTCATGATATAAACAAATATTGTTTGATTTTTCATATCATGTCTCAATGAGAGAACACTTTTTCCTCTCTTGCATTTGTATGCAAAAGTGCATTTAGCACAACAGTTTCTTGCAACATCCATGATTGTACTAGGATCAATTTGCATCTTAATTAAGAGAAGAGTTAGTTTAAGAACAATATGCTTCATAAATATCCAAATAGGGTTTTAAGCTCTTTAATAGTTGTACTATGGAGCTCTTGATAGTTTTGAGACCTGCAAAATTAGCAAAATATTGAGACATTAACTATAAGCTTCTCAAAATATTTCTCAAGTATTCCTTGCTTGAACTACAATATAGGTCTCCTCCAATATACAATCATACTACAAAGAAGAGTCACTAACATTAACTATAATTCAATAGATATGTAGTGTCCCTCCTTGATTCATCCTTGTTGGATTTTGCCAAGATCAAGAAGTCATTGAAATGTACAAGATAGGGACATAATATGGGACAAGAATAAACTGTATTCTCATCAATAGAAAATGATCAACAATCAACTGGATTATCTAGTTACATACAATGTAGATGAGCCTGCTTATATAGGCAAGGCTAGGGATATGTGAGCACACAAACATGACATGTGGCTCAATAAGAAACAAGGGTAGGTAGGAAATAGGTGTGGGTAGGTAGGAGAAATAATATAATAGTCCACATGAGGTGGATCACCCACTGAATGTGGTTTGTAACAACAAAATCAACACCATAAAAGGTGGAATTTCTCCTACACACACTATCCCAATGTGGCACAAACACCCAAGTGTCTCATATCCAAACTACTATGAAATGCATTATCCTAAGTAAACTTAAGTAAGTGTAATAATATCCATGATGAATAATTATTTACACCAACACCCCCCCTTAAGTGCAACTTAGGGGAATGCACTTAAGTCTACAATGCAACTAAGCAATGCAAGATGGGTCCCGGCTACGAGGCCATGTTAGGTACCCATGAACAAATGCAAATGCATGCAAACCAATGCAATGAAATCTCTCACAAAGTGGGGAAAGAGAGAAAAACCCAATGGGAAAAAACCCTCCCCCAAAAGAGAGATGAAAGCTATACAAGAGAACTCTCAAAGAAGTATGTGAGGAACAAAACCCCATGTGAGGAAAAGGTCCCCCCCATACGAGAGAAGAAGAGAAGTCAAACTGTGATCATCCCTCAATGAAGAATCTGCACCAATGATAGAAGCTCGATGTATGAAGAAACTGCTCCACGAACGTCGAACAACATTCCTCCCCTTAGGAAGAAACAAAACCAAAGGTGTATCCATGAAGTCTCCCCAATCATGAAGGGAAGATGTATGAAGAAAACTCATGATGAAAGGAATCTCTGAAAACTGCTCAAGTGTCTCCATGTCGATGCTGAAAGATACCCCTTCCAAAGATGGTAAACTGTGCCATACTGCTGAAAAAGGAACTCCAACATCTAGTGGAGATGGATGTAGAACAATGTCCAAAGACTCATGTGTCTCCTCAAAGAATAAAGAGACCTCCTCCAACTGCTGTACATAAGTATCCACAATCATGTCAACCTCGAAAGAATGATCATGTAGAGAATGAACAAGAGGGTCAGAGTGTGCCCTCGCAACAATCGAAGAAGGATCATCTTCATCAAAGAGAAGATGTATGTCATCAATGATGTCTCCCAAATCTGCAATGTAGGATTCCACAAACAAACCTGCAATATCTGTCATGTAAACATCCCATGAATCTGAAGCTGGAAGACAATGTATATCCTGCTGCACTGAATCACATGAAGGCAAAACTGTCGCACTATCTGTATCATCAGGTACAATAGGTGATGTGATATCAATATGAGGAGATGAAGTACAAGACTCAAGAACTGGGTTACATGTGAGAATCCCCAAATTCAAGTGTCCAAAGTTCTCCTCAAAGTCTAAATCATCATAATAAGTGTGATCATCATGTGTAGAATCATCAAATGTGAAATCATCATCATCAACAAAATCTGAAAAGGAGTATAACCGAGATGCATGATCAACCACCCCAGTTGCAATGATAGCTCTAGTCTCCATGTCTCTAATGAAAACTGAGTCAGGTGTGAACTCCACAACTCTCTTAGTTGCGCCATGTGTGATTTGATAGATAGAAAGGAGATTGTTTGTCAAGTGGGGTACACACAACACATCATTGAAGGAGTTATCCCCAATGTCAATAGATCCTTTCCCAATCACATCCATGTATGTATGATTGCCCATCAAAATCTGTGGCATGGTGCAAGGCTCAAATGTAGAGAACATAGACTGTGAAGATGCCATATGATGAGAAGCCCCTGAATCTAGAAGCCATCTCTCTGAAGTATGATTTGTTGTAGCACATAGAGCTTGTCCTTTTCTTGTTCCAAAAGAGTGAGTTTTTCCACTTGTAGAAGCCATGAATGCTTGCCCTTTTCCTTTTGAATTTGATGAAGTGGAAGTTGATGAATCATCCTTCTTGTAGACTTTAGGCAAATCAATGTTATGCTTTTTGATGATATGTGTGAGCTCATCAATCTTCTTAGTATGGCAATGATGCTCATCATGACCAATCTTTTTGCAATAAGCACAAGTAGGTCTCTCTCTCTTTGGTGAATTATCTTTCTTGGAAGAAGATGAATCTCCTTGTTGTGGAGAAGATGGTGCTTTGTCCTTAGGCTTTGATTGCCATTTCTTCTTGTTTGAGTTGTCCTTTCCTTGATTTCCTTTGTTTCCTTGATTTGCCACCAATGCTTGAGACTTAGAAGAAGCCTTAAGAATGCCCATGCTTATCAACTTAGTTTGTTCCATCATCAATATTTCATTGAAAGCATCAAATGTAGGCATTTTGTAGCTTGAACCCATTGTCATCCTATGAGTTTGGAAACTAGAAACAAATGCTGCATATTCTTGTGGAAGCTTCCCTATCAAGTTGAATATCAATTGAGTATCCTTCTTATCAATGCCACAATCTTTGAGTTGTGCCCTCAACTCATTTGCCTTAGTGACATAATCTTGTATAGTATCAAACTTCTTGGGATCTAACATGGTGAGATCACTATCAATTTGATATCCCCTAATCTCATCAACTTGACCATACAAGTCTTGAAACTTTTGCCAAGCATCCTTGATTAGAGTATATTTCTCAATATGAAAAATGAGATCCTTTGATACATACTTTCTTAAGGTACCAATTGCCATGATATTTTTAGTGAGCCAATCTAAGTGACCAACTGGATCAGCCTTAGGATCAGCTGGAGCAACAATAGTTCCATCAATGTAATGAGCGAGTCCTTTTTCCATAAGTTTACTCCATGCATCAATTTTCCAAGTAGCATAGTTATGTGGAGTTAAGAGAGGAAACTTAGAAGAACCCATAGCAGCAAAAAGGAAAGAACACAAGAGCACAAGAGCACAAGAGACACCCCCCAAATTCAATCAATTAAAGTACCCCCCCAAAAGTGATGATTTTGGCACTTTATACTTAGTGCAATTACAATGAGCCACTTGCAAAACAAGGCAAAGTGGGCTTATGATGCAAATTTTACAACTTCTCAAATGAGATACAAGAGACTTCAATCAATAGTGCAATGAATCTAACTGAGATTCAAGCAAATATACAAGTACCAAAAGAGCCAAAAATGGCCAAGATCTGAAAGTACAATTTATACTTACAATGACATCAATCTGATAGCATCATGTGAAATTAGACGAAAAAATACGCACTTTCAAAAAAAACAGCACCTGAAAAGGAGGTCGTATGACCCCAAACGAAGCCTCTGAAGTTGCAAAAACTGGGATTACTCAGGGACAGTCACCAAAAACTGCATTTTCTGAAAAATCCGTGCATCAAAATCAAAAAATTCTTTCACCACTGCGGAGAGCACGAAATTCTAGCCCATTTCAAAAAAAATTGCACCCAAAAAGGAGCAAAAATGAGCAAGTTATGGCCATTTGAAGTTGAACTGCAAAATCAAAAATGCAAATGAGAGGGGGTCAAAAAAAATTTCAAACCCTGCTGATGTGGTGCTGACGTCAGCAATTCATTGGGTTAAATTTGACGACCGTATGACCGTCGCCAAAACTTCGCTGCCTGGCTGACTGGGCGTCCGTACTGTACGGACGGATGACATGGCAAGCTGATTGTACAGTCTGTACTGTACGGAATGATGATGTGGGCAAGGTGACTGAGCTGTCCGTACTGCTGACTGTTCGTACGGAAAATTGCCGATGTGTCTGTGTTTATGTCCACGGGCCACGGGCCTCCTGCCACGTGGCGGGCGTGGATTCGCCTGTCTGTGTCGGCATGGCGGGAGGTGGCGGGAGGCGCGGGATCCGCTGCGGTGGCAGAGGGAGCCGGAGCTGAAGTTCGCCGAGGGACGCCGCTGGCTGAGCGGCGGAGACGGTGACGTGAAGGGCCGCTCGCGGGAGGAGATGCCGGGAGCTGTCTGCAGGAACCGGCGGATGGAACCAAACCTGCGGTGGAGGAGACGCGGGAGCTGCCGGAAACTGCCAGATGGAGGCGGCACAGACAGTCGGGCGCCGGCGGGACGAGCGCGGAGGACAATGCTGCAGACGACGGGAGGCGCCGTCAGGTACGGACGCAGCTGCGGGGACTTGCAAAAAACTGCAGACAGGTACGGCGCTGGCGGTACACGGTCTGCAACAACCTGCAAAATGGTACCGCGGGTACAGCACGGGGGGGGTCTGCGGACCCCCCAAAATTTGATTTTTCCCTTTTTTTTTTAATTTCTTTTTCGAATTTTTTCAATTTTTTTTTTTATTTTTTGAATTTTTCAAAAATTAATATTTTCAGAAGAAAAAAAAAAAAATTTCGAAAGTAATATAAAAAATTTAAAAATCCGTACGATATAGGCAGAAATGGAGAAAAAAAAATTTCTCACCAAAATAGGCCAACTTTATAACCAAAATTCATGGAAACGGCCTTCCGGACGCAATGGCGAGGTCGGATCTGGTCTAGGATGCCTCCAAATGACGATGCTCCTCAAATCTGCCTCTTGACGTCACAATAATGCCTCTTCAAGACGAATCAATGAAGCTCCAATAGCTCTGATACCATGTTGGATTTTGCCAAGATCAAGAAGTCATTGAAATGTACAAGATAGGGACATAATATGGGACAAGAATAAACTGTATTCTCATCAATAGAAAATGATCAACAATCAACTGGATTATCTAGTTACATACAATGTAGATGAGCCTGCTTATATAGGCAAGGCTAGGGATATGTGAGCACACAAACATGACATGTGGCTCAATAAGAAACAAGGGTAGGTAGGAAATAGGTGTGGGTAGGTAGGAGAAATAATATAATAGTCCACATGAGGTGGATCACCCACTGAATGTGGTTTGTAACAACAAAATCAACACCATAAAAGGTGGAATTTCTCCTACACACACTATCCCAATGTGGCACAAACACCCAAGTGTCTCATATCCAAACTACTATGAAATGCATTATCCTAAGTAAATTTAAGTAAGTGTAATAATATCCATGATGAATAATTATTTACACCAACAATCCTTTATGATAGGATGTGTGAGATACTTATAGGTTTGTTTGTATTCTTGATACTCCTTGTTTTTTGTTTCGCTCGATATATTGATATTCTCTTTAATATTAGTGAATTCACTATGATTACTATGATGACGTTGATTTTATACTTCATATTAATGGTTGAAGTTAAGTATAGGATCAGCTTCATGATTATTCACTATTTAGAAAATAAGGTTCTTGATTATTGATTATGATTATTTATCTTGTGCTAACTCTAATTTGGTGATTGTATTAGACGTGAATGATGTTGGTGTAATTTACTTGATATCTTACTGTTGTGAAGTGAAAGGGATGATGTCACATCAGTCATCATTGAGCAGGGTGTGAAATTGTGATTCTCTTTCACCTGCTTGTATATCTTATGGTTATATATGTGTATATGTATATCAAGGCATCAACTTCACCTAGTCCCATAGGTCTGAGCATGCCTTTAATCCCAATGGTAGTTGATCAGAGATGACATAACATCTTATCACACTCTAGGCTCAGTTGGTGTCTTGTCAGTTTTAGTGTTTAAGCCTTAGTCGTCTTGTTGGGTCCTTTGTGGTCTTAGATTGATTGTTGATTTATGATTGAGGTGATAGTATATATTGTTATGCATAGCCTTGTGTGTTAGTAATTAGTTATTCATGTGGGATTATTGCAAGTCCTATATTATTATGGTATCAATTTTATTTTGTGGATTATAATATTTGGCATTTATAATTATGCATAGATGATTATTTATTTATTATATTTTATATGTATGTGGGAGATATTAATGGTATTGAATTTAAATTATATTATTTGAGCATTTATGATTACATATGAAATTGATTATTTATTTTATTGGTTATTTGGAATTGTTAAAATTAATTAATTAGTTAATTAATTATTATATATAATTCATTGGTGTAAATTATTAAATAATGGTATGTATGAATAAATATAAATGTATATTTATTTATTGGGGGCTTATAATAAATTAATGATTATTTGGTGGAATTATATTGGTTGAGTAATTATGCTTATTTGTGCATTTATTTATTTATTGTTTACTTTATTTATTTATTTATTGTTTACTTATTTATTTAATTATTTATTGTTTTATTTATTTAATTATTTGTTTATTGTTTATTGTTTATTTATTTATTCATTGATCGATTTATTTGTTAATTTATTTATTGTTTATTTGTTATAATTTATTTATTGTTTATTTGTTATTATTTATTTATTTACCCTTTCTTACTATTGGTCTTTAGGAGTTGCATTTGGTTAATAATATTATTTAATTTATTTTTATCTCGAGATTCATGAAGAGTTGGTAATTTTATTATTTTTTATTTTTGGGTCTGATGAAGTATGATTTTGGGGGTAGTTATAAATATGGGAGAATGATTTTGTCGTGGGGTTCCTTCCGTCTAGAAAATTTTGGGATTTCTAGATGTTGAATGGATTTTTCTGTGAATGCTTGAGGTTGGGAGTTTTGGCTTTTGGATTGGCATTGTCATTGTTTTTGCGTGGGAAGATTTTGTTAATTTGTGAATTTGTTTTCTGACTTCAGACTTGTTGTGTTGCATCTTCTTCAAATTTTCATTATCCATTTCTTCATTTACCAGGTTAGTGGTTTCAAATCTTTTTTATGCATTTTGATTTTAAGGGAAAGATTGCATGCTCCATGGTTGTGGGAAAAGGAAAAGAATGTAGCTATGTGTTGGAAGGATGTTTCTGTGTATAATGCCAATATTGTGGATTGTATTTCATTTATTGGTTACTAGTAATTTTGAGTTTTTGGGTTTTACTCTACTATGTTGCATTGAGGATCTATGTTTACCTCTTCTATATTTTTGTTGTTGTAAGAAAGGATTGGGTTTCACTATCTATTGAAGGTTGTGTAAGTATTGAGTTTTGTGCTTGATTTTTCTTAGTCTGTTGTCAAAAATGTGATTTTTGAATCTCTTTTGTTGAGCATGTGTAGAGATTTGGTGATTATGGGATTTTGGCTTCCTGCCCTATCTTCGTTCAGTCATACATTATTGTTTAACACCTTTTTGATTATGTTGGGTATTAGAATTTATATTCACGTCTTTTCGGACTTAGTTGTTTAATTTAATTTGTGTATGTGTCATTTTCCGTCCTTTGTTTCATATGCGTCATTATGGTGAATGTATGCGCTAATTATTTGGTTGTATGCTCTACACTATTAGACATATGCACTAATCTAATCAACAAAAGCACCAGACTATTTGTCGAATGCATCGTTCTAGTTGCATGTGTTGGCACTATTGTCAATGATGTCGACAAGTGTTCCAGAGTGGATGTCAAAGAGGTTGCAGATAGGTGAGTGCAAAGAAACCAGTGTTGCAAGTTGCAGATGGTTTCAATTCCTTACAATCAACATAACACGCAAGTTATACTGCAGCATTATCATATTGAAATAACTATACCGATGTTGGAGTTTCTTTTGTGTTTTGTCATATCAAAATAGCTATGCCAACAAGGAGACTGAGGAGATGTATCAGAATGGCTACCAAGGGCGAAATGGAAAATTTTCCCTATGTCGATAGAGGAAAATGAAGAGTTGACCTTTTCGTTATGATTTTGAAATAACCTATTCCGATGGTGTTCGTCACCATGGAGTTTGATCATCGGGATAACATATGCCAATAATGAGAGATCGACAGTATGTCATCAGTATAACTTGTTATGTTGTTTTGGCATGTTTTCTCTATTCTGATAGTTATGACTATTTTGATGAATGGTTGTTTGGCTTGAAGTCTTCAGTTCAGGATAGCTTATGCCAATGAGATGTGTCAACATGGAGAATGTGGTTCGCTATAGCTTATGGAGATAAAGGAAATCAAAGGGGAAGTTATCATCGGGGTAACCTATACTGACAAAGAGAGGTTGACAATATAATTCGGAATAGATTACACTATTGATTTAGCATGATTTTCCTATGTCGATAGTTAAGGGTTATTCCGATATGAGGTCATCTGACCTGGAGGTTGTTTTTTGAGATAGCTATGGTGATGAATATGAGGAATGATAATTCTAGTTGACATAGTAGATCGGGATAACGGTTTACCGTTAACACGATAAGTGCAGCATAACACGAAAGTCAGTGCCAACATGAAGATTGACCAATTTAAGCAACCTGATTGTCCACATGGTTTCTGACCGACCTTGACCATCTAATCTAGATGAAGAGTGTGAAGACATGTGGCTCCTTGGTGGATATAACAAATTAGATATGTTGTAGTCGGTGACGGTGGATCTCATATAGTTGTCAAACCTGTCTGGGTAGATCAATAAGATGACAGTAATCTCATTAATGGTGATTGAGTTCCAGATACTTGATGGGCTCGAGATGATTGACAGAGGTAGGATCATATTTGGAGTACAGATCAAGCTTGCTAAAAATAGCAACCAGTGACAGAAAGTGAATCAAACATAAACCCAAAGGGCAGAAAATAGAGTAGGGTCTGTTGATTCAAAAGATCAAATCCAATCTACTGCAGACCATATCAAGAAGGGCAGAATCAGATTACTAAGTTTGGTAATCTATGTACTGATCAACCTAAAGTTAGATGAAACACATTTAATGTATGCAGCTAGTTTGAAATCATTATATAGATAGAGAATAAGATCTTGTTGAAAAAGAGAGCTGACAGTAGGCAGAGCAATCTAATATGATTCGATGGGAGTAAATGAGAAAGAGATTTTTTGTGAAACTAAAGACATCTCTTGAAGTTGATTGTGTGAGAAATGTTATGTGCTAAAGTGAAGCTCACTACTGAATAGTATAGATAGAAAGAGTTAGAGTGTGAGAAGTGGTAGAAATAGATTAATGAGGGCTATTGTAGAAGCAGAAGATTGAGGATAGAGAGTAGTCTGAGATAGGTGAAGCTGAGGCAGAGTAAAGAAGACAAAAGAGTATAGAACAAAGAAGAAGAATAGAGAATTGTTTGTAGAGAACTGATGGGGTGTAATCCTCAGAATCAGAGAGAGTCATTCTCTTGATACGAGAATTTTGTAGTGTTGCAAAATTCATTTGTAACCTAGCTTTATCATTGTAAGCCTAAATATTTTTGTATTTTCTTCTGAGTGGGTGCTCAGAGTAGGGGTAGGTGCTCATTTGAGTAGGTGCTCATAAAACTAGGGGTTGGTGCTTCTTGAGTTGTGCTCATATTATCAGGGGTTGGTGCTCCTTGGTTTGGTGCCCTAAAACATCTTGTAAATTGTTATTTACCTATGAGGCTAGATTGGAGCAGTAGACTCCAGCAGCTATTCTCACCGAGGTTTTTCCCGCATTGGGTTTTCCTCGTATATTTGGTGTTATTTGATGTGCTCTTGTGTGTGTATGTTTATGTTTGCATTACATCCTTAAAGTTTTTCACATTGAAGTTAAAGTTTTAAAACACATTGATTCACCTCCCCCCCTCTCGGTGTCCATTTGTGTTCTTCAATTGGTATCAGAGCCCTAGGTTTCCCTGTAGTAATAGATTTCTCTAGCTTGGGTAGATTTTGGTTAACACAATGGCTAGGAATGAATCCTCCTCTAAAGCACCTATCTTTGATGGTACCAACTATGCCTTCTGGAGTAGAAGAATGAAAACCTACATGTGTTCCCTAGGATTTGATGCTTGGATGTCAATGAAAAATGGTTATATTGTCCCTCAAGTTCCTCCTACCAACCCTAATGCTAAAAGGGAATATGAGAACAATGCCAAAGCTAAGAATGCAATCTTAAGTGGTCTGTCAGATACAGAGTTTTTCAAAGTCATCCATTGCACATCAGCAAAAGAAACTTGGGACAGGTTGCAGAGTGTATATGAAGGAGATACTAAAGTGAAAGAAGCCAAACTGCAAAATCTAAGAGCTCGGTTTGAAAATCTAAAAAATGAAAGAAGAGAAGATAGTTGATTATCTACAAAGAGTGGATGAGATTGTGAGTTCTATAAGAGGATTCGGAGAAGAATTCAAAGATGAAGTTTCTATCAAGAAGGTTTTGAGATCATTAACCTCAAAGTATGATACAAAGGTCTCAGCTGTTGAGGAAGCTAAAGAATTAAAATCTTTCTCTATGGATGAATTATCTGGATCCTTATCAGCTTATTAAATAAGAACAATAATTGTTGAACCTTGAAAGAGAGAAGTTGCCTTCAATACCACACAAAAAGGAAAAGAACAAGCTACAAATGAAGATGAAAAAGACTCTGATGTTGTTGTAGCAAAATTTGTTAGGAAACTCAAAAGAGGCTCATGAAAGTACAAAGGTAAGCTACCTTTCAAATGTTTTAACTTTGGCAAGATTGGAGATTTTTCATCTAAATATCCTTATGGAGAAAAGAATGAAGATGGAAAAAAAAACATGAAGTCTTTTGGCAAAGAAAAGATGAAGAATTCTTATAAGCCAAGGAGAAGAAATTTTAAGAATAAGAGCAGTCTTTACACTTTTGAAGATGATGCCTCTGATGAAGAAAGTGTCTCTGAAGATTGTTGCAGTGAAGGTGAAGGAGAAGTTAATATCTGTATGACATAAGGAGAGTTATATGATCAACATATTATTGATGATGAAGAAGAGGAAATAGAAGTTGAAGTAGACCTTGAAGGTGAACTTGTGAGTGCACTAGAGGAACCTAGGAAAGTAAGAAAATAATATAAAAAGTACAAGAATGGTGCTGCTAAAGAACAAGATCTATTACACAACTCTCTTGAGGAATCAAAGAAAATAATTTTTGATTTGAAGATTGAGTTGGAAGAAGCAAAGAGGATGTATGAAGTAACGAAGTCAGATTTAGAAAAAAGGATAAAGAGTATCAAAAGTTGGAGGAAGAGATTGTGAGTCTCAGAAAATAATATGAAAAGAAGAAAGATGAACTAAAGATGAGGATTAAGTATGAGGGCAGCACTGATGCTTTGGATAAAATGCTAAGGAAGCAAAAGCACTCCAAAGACACAAAAGGTGTTGGATTTGAGGCTGGTCAATGTTCTAACAATAAAGATTCATCAGACAAGGAAATACTCTTCACTTCTTCAAGTGAAAGTCAAACAAACCTTTACAGTCAGCAAGCCCAATGAGAAAAAAACATATGTTGTTGCTACAAAGAATCAGTCAAGAAACCAGTATGTTGATCCAAAAGGAAAATCCAAGATGGATGATGGAGGTTTCACAAGAGTCAAGGATATGAGGAAGATCTCAAGAAGACCGAGTTATGCTTCTCCAAGGAGATTAATGAGAAATAACTTCAACAATGATTGGTATGTACCTTAGTCCCATGACTACTATTATAAATTCAATACTTATGGTCATAGAATTGCAGAATTTAGACTTATGCACAGGTCCCCTCCTAGTTATGAAAGTAGAAATCCTTTTGTTGCTCTTAGAGATGCCAATATTATTTGTTATCATTGTAATGGGTATGGTCATAGGACTTATGAATGTAGGAGTAACATATCTCAGCCCTGCAATAGTTTTTCAAATTTATCATTCAATGTGAATGTAAAATGCTATCTGTGTCAAAACTTGGGCCACGTTTCAAAACAATGTAAGCTTGGGACTACTAAGCAAAAGAAGATAGTGTCAACATTTGAACCTAATGCAAAATTAGAATAGAATGGGATAGTAGAAAAGAAAAAAGAAACCAAACAAGTTTGGGTAAAAAAGGATAAAGATAAGGTTGAGTCAAGTTTGATTGTTCAAACTACCCTAGATGCTGAAAGGAGAAACTTGTGGGTAGTAGATAGTGGATTATCCAACCACATGACTGGTGATAAGAAGAAATTCATTAAGTTTGAAGATTGGAATGGTGGCTCAGTGAGGTTTGGAGACAACTCTTCAATCAAGATAAAAGGCAAGGGCACACTAAACATTAATGGAAAATTAAAATCTCAAGATGTATACTATGTGGAAGGCCTAAAACATAGTTTGTTGAGTGTGAGTCAAATATGTGACAAAGGATACATGTTCACTTTTGACTCGAGAGGATGTGAAATTAGCAAGGAAAACACTAGCAAACTTGTTGTTGAAGGAAAAAGGACATATGGAAATGTGTATAACTTGAAAGAATGATTTGAGTCCCAATGCATGATGGAACAACTTGATGAGAGCTGGTTTTGGCATAGAAGATTGGGTCACATAAATTTTGACAATCTTGTTAAGGTCGGAAAGAAAGGGTACGTGAGGCATATACCACAGATCATCAAGCCAACAAGCACATTTTGTGATGAGTGTCAAAGTGGAAAACAAACCAAGGTTAGCTTAAAAACAAAATAATATTCTACCACAAGGCCTGTAGAACTTGTGCATACAGATTTGTGTGGGCCTAAAATAACAAGAGCCCTAAATGGAGAAAGATACTTCATGCTTCTCATAAATGATTTCTCAAGGATGATATGGGTCACCTTCCTACAAGACAAATCACAAGCTTTTGAAAGATTCAAAATCTTTAGGAAGATGGTTGAGAAAGAAAGTGGATACAAATTGAACTATTTAAGATCATGCTGGGGAGGTGAATTCACATCAAATAAATTTGAAGACTATTGTGAAATGCATGGAATTAGAAGACAATATTCAACTCCCAGGACACCACAACAAAATGGTGTTGTGGAAAGGAAAAACAGGACAGTCAAGGAAATGGCAAGGACAATGTTAAATGAAGCTAATCTACCTGATATATACTGGAAGGAGGCAGTCCATAATGTTGTATATACATTAAATAGAGTTCAGCTGAGAATGAATAGTAGAATGACACCTTATGAGTTATGGTATGATAGGAAACAATCAGTCAAGTATTTCAAGGTGTTCGGTAGCAAGTGCTTCGTCAAGAGAGATAAAGATGGATTAGGAATTTTTGATTCAAGAAGTGATGAAGGTATCTTCTTGGGATACTCAACTCACAGCAAGGCCTATAAATGTTTAAACAAGAGGCTAAAGAAGGTGAGTGTACATCTAAAAGTGGATGAAGATCTACATAAAGGAAAATAGAGCATAATAAATCAGATTGAAGAGCCACATGTTGAAGATGAAGAGCAATCTGAAAGTGAACAAGAAAAAGTACCCAACAAGACTCCAAATAGATATGTGCAAAAGAATCACCCTGAAGAGCATATCATAGGCAACAAAAATGAGGGTGTACAAACTAGAAGAAGACTTTCAAGAAATAATGAATAAGTAAACTTTTTCCTTATGACTGAGATGGAACCCAAAACATATGATGAGGCCAATAAAAGTGAGAAGTGGATGAAGGCTATGGAAGAAGAGTTGTTTAAATTGAAAAGAACAAAACATGGAAATCGGTTCCTAGACCTGTTGATAAAAATGTCATTGGGACTAAATGGGTCTATAGGAATAAGATGAATGAAGAAGGAAAGGTAATAAGGAACAAAGAAAGGCTTGTATGTAAGGGGTATTCCAAAGTAGAGGGCATAGATTTTGAAGAAACATTTGCACTAGTTGCAATCTTGAAGAAGAAGTCTATATTGAGCAACCTGAAGGCTTTTAGCTACATGAAAATGAGAACTTTGTATGCAGATTGAGAAAAGCTTTGTATGGTATAAAGTAGGCACCTAGAGCATGGTATTCTAGGTTGGATAAGTACCTCTATCAACAAGGTTTCAGAAAAGGAAATGTTGACAACAACCTATAAATTAAGGTGGATGGAGATCACATGGTTATATTTGTGGTATATGTAGATGACATCATATTTGGAGGCAACAAGGACACCTTATGCGAAGAGTTTGTTGATGAAATGCAGTCCGAGTTTGAGATGTCAATGCTTGGAGAGATGTCATATTTCCTTGGTTTGCAAATCTCTCAGTTAGATAAAGGAATATTTATAACCCAAACCAAGTATGCAAAGGACATGTTGAAAAAGTTTCAAATGGAGGACAACAAACCAGTTAGTACTCCCATGGTGATAGGATGAAAATTAAGCAAGGATGATAAGTCACCTAGTGTAGATTAGACCTTGTATAGATCCATGATTGGCAGTCTATTGTATCTCACAGCTTCAAGGCCTGATATTGTGCAAGTAGTATGTATGGTAGCTAGATTCCAAGCTACACCAAAGCAATCACATGTAAATGTTGTTAGAAGAATCTTCAAGTATCTACAAGAAACACTTAGTTATGGCTTATGGTATGGCTTATGGTATTCAAAGAAAGGAGATTTCACTTTACAAGCCTTTACTAATGTTGATTGGGAAAGTTGCATAGATGATAGGACGAGCACCAGTGGTGGAGCTTTCTTCCTTGGAGACAGATTGGTTTCATGGCACAACAAGAAGCATGATTCTATTTCTTTATCTACAACTGAAGCAGAGTATATAGTTGTTGCCACATGTTGCTCACAATGTTTAATTGATGAAACAAACCTTAAAAGACATTCAGATATCATTTTTCAGACCCTATAGCTATTATGTTGATAACTCAAGTGTCATTAACATTTCCAAGAACCCTCTCATGCACTCAAGGACAAAACATATTGCAATCAAATATCATTTTCTTAGGGAGAAGGTTGCAGAGAAGGAGGTAAAGGTTGAATATGTTCCCACAAGTGAACAGGTTGCTAACATTTTCACAAAGCCTCTTCCAAAGGACACATTCAAGTACCTAAGATACAAGTTGGGTATTGTTCCACCATCCTTTAGTACTTAAACGTACTGTTGAGGTCTGTGGTTTAGGGGGAGCATGTTGTTTTACTACTTTTTCTTCCTTGACCCTCATGTTTGTCTCAAGGGGAGTTTTGAAATTTTTATGAGTAGTATTAACATCTAATTGACTTTACAGCAAACAACAATTCCCAAGAATTTTTCAGGCTAAACATATTAGGGGGAGAAAGAGAAAATATTATGTTTGCAAGTCGTGTGGAGGTCCCTTTGCCATTGTTGTCAAAGGGGGAGAAAGTTATATGCCTATTATATGCCTATTTTGACATGAAAGGGGGATAAGGAGTTGCTTGTGTGCATTGTTGTTGTCTATTGACATCAATTCCAAAGGGGGAGATTTTTGGCATTATTGTCAATTATGTCAACAAGTATTGCAGAGTGGATGCCAAAGAGGTTGTAGATTGGAGAGTATAGAGAAACAAGTGTTGCAGGTTGTTCATGGTTTCAATTCCTTATAGTCAGCATAACATGCAAGTTATACTGCAACATTATCAGATCGGAATAACTATACCGATGTTGGAGTTTCCTTTGTGTTTTGTCATATCAAAATAGCTATGTCAACAAGGAGACCGAGGAGGCGTATCGAAATAGCTACCAAGGGCGGAATGGAAAATTTCCCCTATGCTAATAGACCAAGCTATGTCGATAGAGGAAAATGAAGAGTTGACCTTTTGGTTGTGATTTCAGAATAACCTATTCTGATGGCATTTATCACCGTGGACTTTGATCATCAGGATAACATATGCCAATAATGAGAGATCAACAGTATGTCGTTGGTATAACTTGTTCTATCATTTTGGCATGTTTTCTCTATGTCAATAGTTATGACTATTTCGATGAATGGTTGTTTGGCTTGAAGTCTTCAGTTCAAGATAGCTTATGCCGATGAGGTGTGTCAACATGGAGAATGTGGTTCGGTATAGCTTATGGCGGTAAAGGAAATCAAAGGGGAAGTTCTCATTGGAGTAACCTATATCGACAAAGAGAGGTTGACAGTATAATTCAGAATAGTTTACATTGTCGATTTAGCATGATTTTCCTATGTTGATAGTTAAGGGTTATTTCGATATGAGGTCATCTGACCTGGAGGTTCTTTTTCGGATAGCTATGGCAGTGAACATGAGGAATGAGAATTTCAGTTGACAGAGTAGATCGAGATAATGGTTTACTATTAACCTGACACGTGCAGCATAACACAAAAGTTGGTGACAACATGAAGATTGACCAATTTAAGCAGCCCGATTGTCCACATGGTTTTTGGCCGACCTTGACCATCTGATCTAGACGAAGAGTGTGAAGACATGTGGCTCCTTGGTGGATAGAACAAATCAGATATGTTGTAGTCGGCGACAGTGGATCTCATATAGTCATCAAACATGTCTGGGTAGATCGATAAGAGGACAGTAATCTCATTAATGGCGACTGAGTTGCAAATGCTTGATGGGCTCAAGATGATTGACAAAGGTAGGATCATATTTGGAGTACAGATCAAGCTTGCTAAAAATAGCAACCAGTGACAGAAAGTGAATCAAACATAAACCCAAAGGGCAAAAAATAGAGTAGGGTCAATTGATTCAAAAGATCAAATCCAATCTACTGCAGACCTTATTCAAGAAGGGCAGAATCAGATTACTAAGTTTAGTAATCTATGTATTGATCGACCTAAAGTTAGATGAAACACATTTAATGTATGCATCCAGTTTGAAATCATTTTGTAGACAAAGAATAAGATATTGTTGAGAAAGAGAGTTGATAGTAGGCAGAGTAATCTAATATGATTCGATGGGAGTAGATGAGAAAGAGAATTTTTGTGAAACTAAAGACATCTCTTGAAGTTGATTGTGTGAGAGATGTTATTTGCTTAACTGAAGCGCAATGTTGAACAATATAGATAGAGAGAGTTAGAGTGTGAGCAATGGCACAAGCAAAGTAGTGGGGGCTATTGTAGCAGCAGAAGATTGAGGACAGAGAGTGGTCTGAGATAAGTGAAGCTGAGGCATAGTAAAGAAGATAAAAGAGTATAGAACAGAGAAGAAGAACAAATAACTATTTATAGAGAACTGATAGGGTGTAATCCTCATAATCAGAGAGAGTCATTCTGAAGATATGAGAATTATACAGTGCTACAAATTCATTTGTAACCTGGCTTTATCATATTAAACCTGAATCTTTTTGTATGTTTCTCTAAGTGGGTGCTCAAAGCAAGGGTAGGTTCTCCTTTGAGTAGGTTCTCATAAAACTAGGGGTTGGTGCTCCTTGACTTAGTGCTCAAAATATCAGGGGTTGGTGCTCCTTGGGTTGGTGCCCTAAAATATCTTGTAAATTGCTATATACCTATGAGGTTGGATTGAAGCAGTAGACTCCAACAGCTATTCTCATTGAGGTTTTTCCCACATTAGGTTTTCCTCGTATATATGGTGTTATGTGATGTTCTCTTATGTGTGTATGTTTATGTTTGCATTACATCCTTAAAGTTTGCACATTGAACTTAAAGTTTTAAAATACACTGATTCCCCCCCCCCCAGTGTCCATTTGTGTTCTTTAGCATGTATGTGTTTCTTTGAAGGTCATATGTGTTATTATGAGGTTCTTATGCATCGTTTCATGTTGTAAATGTGTTGTTCTAAGTTATGTATGCGCTATAATAATCTATGAAAGCGCTAAAGTATTTTTTGAAGGTTCCAAAGAAAAGAATGAAACCGCTAGTGTTTGTGTATAAGCATTGTTTTATTGATTTGACTTTACCAATTGATTTTCTAAGTCTATGTCGAACCAGAGGCTTGAATTTGGGATTTTTGTGATTCCCTATGATTTTTTCCAGTTTCAATTTGTTGGCTTTGAGAGAGATTTGGTTACATCATGTATGATGGATTTGGAGGATTTTTTATATCTGTTGTATTATTGGTTTTTGAGAGAGATTGATGTTCCTTACTTTTGAGTTAATGGACTCATATTTATTATTGCATGAGATTATTGGAATATTGGCATTATGGATTCAGGAGTGTGTTGGAATCACCGTTGTCGTTACACCAAAATATCAACCTATCAATGAACGAGAGAGCGATCAGAGACAAGGATCCATGGGAGGCAGGAGGAAGAATATGTTGCAAATCCCAAAGGAGGTGCTGACCAAGTCAACAATCTCCCCCTCAGCACCAACTGAGGGTTCCACACCCACAGAATGAAGGAGGCCTCCTAGGATTTGAATCTGTAACCCAGTGCTCTGATACCAATTTTTGGAATCACCGTTGTCGTTACACCAAAGTCTCAAGCTATCAACGAATGAGAGAGCAACTAGAGACAAGGATCCACGGGAGGCGAGAGGAAGCACATGTCGCGAATCCCGAAGGAGGTGCTGACCAAGTCAACAATTGGCATCGACATTATCTCCCTTATCGGTGACCTGCTAAGCTAGGTGACATCAAAGACATCATATCCGATATGCATCAATGACAATACTGCTCATCAATCTCCCATACTAGTTGCCATTTTATACCGGTTGACATCAATGACAACACACTGGCCATTGGAGTCCCCAGTACACAAGTTAGTGCTTTACTTGTGTTGAAGATATGGACAGGAGACCGGTATGATAATAATTAGTAAATGATGACATCTATAAGAGAGCAAGATGTTGGTCAGTTGATTGTGATGAAGAGGGGGAATGTTATCTAAATCACATCAACACTAGAGATGAAGTATGTGCAGGCCACCGGTATGCTGTGTGGATGTCAAACGACAGGACTCCCACCAGATAAAGATGCAGTCACCATTTGAAGAGATGACTGACAGTGAATGTGCCCCAACCAAATCACATGTGCCTGTTTGAAGATATGTTTCTCAAACGGGGAAGTCACATTGGTGTATTGGAGGTTGCAGATGACAAGGATGCACTCCCACCAGTAAGTGGATCTTATCTCCTATTACGCATAAAATGCATCATATCCCTCTGAGAGAAGGTAGTTAAAGGAAGCAAAGGCAGGTGATTGGATGCATAGACTGGATTACAAATGTGAATGATGAGGAAGCCTCTTGACCTTAAGATCAGAGATGTGTACCAGATATGCAAAGGTAGACATGTTGAGTTGTCGGTACAGAGAGGGAAGGATATGTTTGCCATCTTGGCAAACCGACTAAGAGGAGAACAGGTCAAATGATGAAGAAGGCCAAGTTGGAACAACTATAGACAGAGAACATTGCAGGATTGAAGATGGAGTTTGTTGAAGGTTGATTGCATGGTGTCATCAAGGTGGTTACCGATAAGTATGTCCACTAGTAAAGATGACAAGGTGCAAAGGTGTTAAGCTCTCATCTGATGAAGATGTGCATGAGGTGTTTTGGCAAGAGTGATGACCGATGAAGGTGTTCCACTAGAAGAGAAGAAAGGTGCAAGGTTGATAGCAGACCGGTTAGGGTATAACTGACAGGGTCTATGAACCAGTAGATAAACCCAGTTGTGTGGTTGGTCGGTGATCCTATCCAAACTGACATAACCAACCTAGCAAAAGTGAATACTGACAAAGGGGCCACGTGGAGATGAAGTGGCATGCATGCACAGGTCGGTGAAAGTGTTTGTCGGCAAGGTAGATGGTGGCAAGTCGACATTTATGTCGACTGCGTGATTCATGGGATGTGTAGTAGAGGTTTGTGGCTCGAGGTCAAACTGACAATAGAGATCTAGGACAGACTGATTGAGCAGATCAAAGTAGGTGAAGGAAACCGCCAAACCATTATTGGTAATCGACCCAGAGACCAACCGACAGATTAAAAGCAAATTGCTAAATAGGAAAGGCATGTTCTGGAAGGCACGACAATGGCGGTGTTGATTGATGTGTTGCATATCATCAATCAAGGTGATTAGATCTAATGAGATCTGATTGGATTTAGTTTGCCTCGAGGTTGATGAAGAAACCCTAACCACTTGAAGTTTGAATTGTTTTTTAGCGGGAAGACTTGTTTTATAAATATGCAAGTTTAAATCAATAAAAGGTGTTGATTTTGCTGCATGAGAGAGTGAAGAAGTGAAGAGAATCATTTTTCAGACAAGTGCTCAACTTTCTCTTTAGAGAAGAGATGGAGTGTGTGAGAGAATCGGGTTGAAGAATTCAACCGGTGAGAGTGAGGCAACCCATGTAAGGGTTTAGCAGAGGTTTAATCGGTAAGGCTAGAGCAACTGGTAAACTGCAAAGGTGGATCAGTGAAGACAACCAGTAGTGTTAGAACCAGCATGAAGATAGCTCATAGTGAAGCAGTTGTGTATGAGTGTGGCAGAGAATATTCAGCAGGTATTGAATAGAGCAAGGGTAAACTGGTAAGCTAAGTAATCGGTAGTCAAGTGTAGAGTTTACCTAATGAACAACCAATAGAGACTGAGCTGGCAAGAGAGTAGTAGAGACAGAAGGTGGCATCAATGAATGAGACTAAGTGAGAACTGGCAGAAAGCAGAGTAGAGGGTAACCGGTGGAGAAGAGCAAACCGGTAGAGAGATTACTCATAAGTGGTTATATAACTCCTTTATAACTAGGCTACTACTTTTGTTATGAGATCATGTGTTGTGGTCGTTGAGTTGGTGCTCGGTGTAGGGGTTGGTGCCCATAAACTATAGGGGTTGGTGCTCCTTGGGTTGGTGCCCTAAATTAGGGATTGGTGTTCCTTGGGTTGGTGCCCTAAACATTGTAATCAGATATTCTTTGTGAGGCTGGATTGGAGTAGTAGACTCTAACAGCATTTCTCACTGAGGTTTTTCCCATCTTGGGTTTTCCTCGTATATACCGGTGTTATGTGATGTGCCCTTGTGTATGCTTGCATTGCATTGTCTTGATTTATCTTACCAATAGGCCTACTAGATATTAGGATGTTAACTGGTACACATACTTAGAAGATTAAGGGTGAATAAATTGGAAACCACTGATTCACCCCCCTCTCAGTGGCATCTTGTGTCCAACAAAGTGATTATGATCAAATTTGATAATGTGGATCATATTTTGTTATGGACCCAATGTATAAAATTTCATATGAAATTATGAGGTTCTTGTCTATGACACATGATTGTGATGATTCATTATGCATTCCATGGTTATTATGTTATTATTGTAATTATTTTGTTGTACCCTAGGTCTTAGGAGCATATTAGGGGGAGTGGCTTCCAAGTGGGTGTTGGGATCCAGAGAGAGACTACCAAGGAATCTCATTGGAAGTTTCCTCTCAAGTGAGTGTCGAGGTCTAGAGAGGGGCTACCAAGAAATCTCATTAAGAATTGGTTAATCAAGTGATAACATTAATATAAATCTTTAGGTTGGTTTTTCACATGTAAATAAGATAAGAAAATGTTTGAAGCCTCACTCATGGCCTAGAGTGCTAGTTCAGGCTCAAGATGAGTTGAGAAGGCCTTGATGGCATGACTAAATACCTTGTTCTCTTAAAGGTTAAGTTGGTTCTGCATGGGTATCACTTGGGCATTAGGATCAAGAGAGATACCTTCAGTAGATCCCTTGTTGATGGGTGTCGGGGTGTAGGACTACCAAGAAAACCCTTGTTGATGTCATTTGATGACACTCTTCCCTATATGTGTCCTACTACCTTAGCTTATGTTTGATGGTAGCCTCTAGTAGTATTGTGATTTATGGTTAAGCCTTGCTTTGTGTTTTTCATTCATGTTGCTTGTGACTAGGCTTCAATTGTGGTTGTTTATAGTTCCTTGGATGTTAGGTGTCAACCTAGGTTTAGAGTGTGCAAGACCTTATGTCATTCTTGTGGTTGTTTATAGTTCCTTGGATGTTAGGTGTTAGCCTAGGTTTAAAGTGTGTGGGACCTTATGTCATTCTTCGAAGCACGAGGGGTGGACCTTTTGGTTCCACATGGTCAGGTGGTTTGATGCTTTCTTCCATTAGGATTTTCCTTGCTAGATGTTCACGTGCGTGATGGATGTTACTTCTTCTCTTAAGTTCCAGTGTTATGGATTTATGATGTGAATGTAATCTGTTTTATATGAGAAGGATCATTTATGCCTTTGTATTTGTATATCATTCATGTGATCTTTGTAGAATTATATAAAATAGCAAGCCAACACAATTTCCAAATAAAATTAATAATTACATGTTTGCAGGTGTGAGAAAGCACATCAAAGGAGGGAGAAGCATCAAGGAGAGTTGCTTTCTAGGACCACACATGAGGGAAAAGAGCAAGAATAGAGGTGAAAAGTGAAAACCATAGCTTTCGTGCATGAGGGCATGTCCAAAAAGCATGTTTCATGGATTCTATTTTAGCACATAAAGGACAAGTTGGCCAAGGGTTTATGAACTTAAGGTGATTACCAATGGGAAGTTTAACATGAAGAACTTTCCAAGCCAAGAGTTGAGACTGAGTTCCAAATTTCAAGGCTGAGTTTATTCCATTTGGACCGGAGAAAGGTACAGATCCATTTCATATTTAGGCGAGGTGATAAAGAAATAGGGGGAAGGAGTTGTTTATAAATGGTTTTAATGGGAAAGAAACGAAAGCTATGAGCATTAGGCCATCTCCAATCATTCAAGAAGTCAGCATGGAAATCCAAAGACAACAACTGATAAAGGTCGAGAGTAACTAGCTGTTGAATTTCAATAATTAGTTGTTTATCTAAGGATGACAATTTGAACTAGTTTTTAAGGAGAGGACAAGATTTCCATTGAAAGGAGGAAGCATCCCACAGGTCCCAAAAAATTTGAATGCCTTTTTTTTAGTCTCCTTCCTTTGAGTCTAGTAATATTTCCTAAAGGATTGCCATTAAGTTGCACTAGCCTGTTCCACCAAATAGAGGAGTAAGGAAAACTGAAGCCATGAATAAGGAATTGATCAAACCAGATAATCTTTTTGGGGGTAATCTTCCAAGATTTCCATATAGAATTAAAGGGGGCAAATCCATGAGTTTTGAAGAACTAAGGTAGAAGAAGCTTGTCTTTCCAACTAACAGAGTTCCAAGCATGACCAGTAGAGGCTAATTGTATATGAAATGTAACTAACTTCTTTCAAGGAGTATCTCCCTCGAGAGCCCTAATTATCCATTTAGTAGTCAAGCAGATTCCTTGAGTGTAAGGATCAATTAGTCCCAAACCTCCTTTGTTCTTTAGTTGTATGCAATGATGCCAAGAGGTATTAGACAAGCCTTTTCTGTTCCCCCATTTGGCCTAGAGAAAATTTATGATGAGCTGAGTTAATTGGTTGTAGCAATGCTTGGAGGGAAGCCAACATGAGGAAATGTAGACATGACTAGCTAGCAAAATTTTATTTGCCACTTAGATGCAACCAGCCATAGATAGAAACCTATTTGTCCAACTCGAGAGTTCACCTTTGATTTTAGTTAAGAACCGATTCTACATGTCTTTGAGGGAAACTCCAATACCAAATTGAATGCCCAAATATCATGTGATTGAGCCATGCTTTATTTCTTTCCATTCAACATGAATCCAAGGCGGACAGGGGTTAGGGTCAATCATAATAAATTCAATCTTGTGCATTGCTAGTTTATATCTATAAATAATGTAAAACACTTCCAAAGTATCAATAGTATTGGTCACCTCCTCTTCTAAGTTCTCAATAAACAACATACTATCATCTGCAAAGTCTGGGTTGAGGGTTGAGGCATTATTAGGCAAAGAAATCCCATGGATTAACTTAGTGGTCTTCGCATGATGGAATAAATGTCCAAGAGCATTAGCAACAAGGACATAAAGGAAAGGAGCAAGGGGGCAGCCTTGGCAAATAGATATTTGAAGTGGGAATTGAGGGGAAAGAGAGCCATTAACAGCAAGTCTTGCATTTGCATCTACGAACAACATTTTGATATGCTCTCAAATTTTAGGGCCAAACCCCAACCACTGCATTACATTAAGAATAAAAGGCCAATGAATATGATCATAGGCTTTGTCAAAGTCTAATTTGACAATAAGATCATCTTGGGCAGATTGTTGATCCCATTCAGCTGTATCCCAAGCCAAATCCAAATTATCAAGGATAAATCTACCCCCTAAGAATCTCATTTGCTCTGGTCGCACTATCATTTGGGTAATGGGTTTAATTCTATGAGCCAAATATTTTTCTATGATTTTGTAAGAAGTATTGAGCAAGGTAATAGGCCACCACCCAGCCACAATATCTTTGTCTTTTCCTTTAGGAATGAGTTTGATAAGGCCTTGATTGATGATTGGTCCCAAGGAGCCAGTTTCAATGCCTTCAAGATACACATAATAGAAATCTTCTTGAATGTGTGGCCAAAAGGCTTGGTAGAATTCAACTGGAAGACCATCCATTCTTGGACTTTTTTCCATAGCCATATGATAAAGAGCCTCATCAATTTCTTCCATGGAAAGAGGTCTATCAAGAAATTTACTATACTCCTCATCTATCTTGCAGGGAATGCAATCAGCCACACTTTCCTCAACAATATAAATTAAAGGATTGCTTGTTATTTCATCTATGAAGAGTTGTTTATAATAGTCCAAAAATACTTCCATAATGTCTAAGTGGTTGGTCTTCAAGGTGCCATCAATAGATTTAATGCCTGAAATTTATTGTTTTTTGTGTTTATGTTTCAAATAGCAAAAGAAAAATTTGGAGGCTCTATCCCCATCCTTGATCCATTGAAGACGAGCATGCAATTGTACACCTTTACCTTTGTAAATCTCCAATTTTCTAAGAAGATGTTCAGTATGGGCAGCAGATTGTTGAAGAACAAGGTCATGGGGATTCTTAGCAAGGAGAGAACGGCTATGCTCAAGTTGTCCTTTCAAAGATTTTTCAAGTCTTCGTTGTTTAGCAGCAACTCTTCGACCATAATCACAAAGGAAATAAGTATAGTGTGCTATGGTTCTTTCCCACCAACTAATCCATCTGTCTTGTTGAGGCTTTGGCTCAGCATTCCAAGTAGCTAAAAGACTATCAATGTAGTCTTGTTGTTGAAGGTGAGACACATAAAGTTTGAAGGGGAAATCATTGGGAAGAGTAGGGGAGGTGGAAAATGAAAGAGTGGTGAAGATGGGGAAGTGATATGAGAGGGTGGTTGTTACGTCAAGATGGACTAGAAGGCCAGATGAGGAGGGGAAAATACAGCAATTTGGGGAACTGTAAAACCTATCTAGATGACTCATCTTCCTCAAAAAACCTTCACGACAATTAGACCAAGTGAACCAATGAGGCATGCGAAGGTCTTTCTTCCCCAAAAGTGGATCATACACATGCAAAGCATTGTGGGTAAGAGTCCAAACATCAAATTCTGAATGAGATAGACAAGAATGACTATCCCAACTATGATCAGTAGGGTGTTCAACCATGTTGAAGTCACCCCCCAACACCCAATCAGCATTGGGGAGGTGATGTCGCATCCATTCCCAAAGTAAGGTTCTTTCATAGGGTGTGTTAGGAGCATAGACCGAGAAAAATCCATACAAGGTGTCATGAATAAGGATGGTAACCCAAGTGTAATAATTATAGGGGTCACTCCCAGAAGCCACCACATGTTTAACAAGCCATAGTGCAATACCGAGCATATCTCCCCCACTACCATCATGATGGTTGGTGTGAAAGAAGACTGCATCTTGCCAAATGGAAGCAAGAGTAACATTTAGACGAACACCACTAATTAACTTTAACATCTTGAAGTATGACTATATCAGATCTATTAGTTTGGATGGATTATCTGACATGATGTTTCTGAGAAGGGATTGTTAACCCTCTCACATTCCAAGACTAGATGGTACAATTCATTGAGAAGAATCAAGGAGATTTTCCTCATCCACTAAAAGAATATTAAATTGGTTATCTAATTCATAGGCAAGAGAGTGGTCTGAAGGATAAATTTCATGAGAAGGGGATTGAGAATGAGATTAGGCACCTAAGGAGGCTGAAGCACGAGGGGGGCACCCAACATAGAATTGTTGGGGGGATGGATGGGAGGGTTTCCTACTTTCACTTTATAGCCCTAAGGCTGTCACTAACGAGAACATCTTTTAAGGAAGGGGAACTAAGGGGTAATGAAGAATGAGGAAGAGAGGAGGGAGTGGAAGAAGGTTGTGGTAGAATAGATAGCATGTGAGAGGGACTGTTAGGTTCTAGAGATTCTTTGGTGGAAGCAAGGGGTTTTGGGGGAGAAACAACAAGAGAATAATTAACAACAAAAGGACCAACAGGGTGAGAATCAGTGGAAGATGAGGGTGAAGAGCGAGGTTTACAAATGGGGCAATCTCAGATAAGGTGACCTTCTTGATAACAATAGAAGCAAGCATTTGGCTTATTCAAATAAGAGATTCGTTGATCAAACTCGAAACTTGGACCTACAAGTTTGACGGTTTCAGGAAGGGGTTGAGTGAGGTCCATTTCAATGCAAGCACGAGGTTGGACACGTAGACTGGACCATTTACCATATTTTTGTTTGCACCATAATACCCTTCCTAACTAGGAGGCTATGTTGTTGATGAAAGGGCGGAATGCAAGATTCAAGAATGGAATTTAACCCACATTGGATATTTGGATTTTGATATGCCTTAAGAGTGGAAATCAAGGTCCCAAGACTGAACATAACAATTTTGTCCACAAATGATCCATGTTCCATACTACAGGATTGCATGGGCATGTTCTGGGTCCACAAAATTATAGGGCACATCTCCATGTTTGGTTGTGTATCCAATATGTCCCTATCCTCCAGCACTAGGAGCTTGTCAGGGTTTCTCGATTTCTCCTTCTCCACTGTTTTGTGTTCCCTTGCTTTTTTTTTCATTGTTGATGCTTTACGATTTAGCGAACGAAGGGGATCGACATCTGAAGTTTGATTGGTCCATGGGGCCTTGGAAGGGGCCATTTTGGCACAAGGCAGGAAGACCCTATCTTCCACTTCAACTGCAGTTTGATCTTCCTCTCTTCATAGTGTTGCACTTCTTTGTAAATCCACTTTTCCCTTCTCGCGACAATGTCTGCAAAAACTCTAGGTTCAGGTCATAGCTCACAGCTAAAAGAGTTATCCATGTAATCTTCCATCGAGAATGATAAACTTATAAGGCACTAAGAGGGGGGGTGAATCAGTGCAAGCAAAAACAATATAAATTTGATCACCACTTTAATCAACTTTAAAATCAATAGGCATGCAAGAAAGATAACCACATAAGCCAACACCAAATAAGACATGCACACCATAACACAATGATTTTCACGTGGAAACCCAAATGGGAAAAACCACAGTGGGAATTAGAACCCACAAGATTCATTATCTGCAGAATAGAAATCTTTGACCGGTTAAGGTCTTACAAACTTGCCCGGTTAAGAGAGGACCCTATTAGGAGTCACCTGGTGAGGGGATTTATAGCTTAGCTCTATTAGAATATTTACTCTGTTAGGAGTAACCCCACTGGAAGATTTAAACTCAATTTGTTGAGCTACCCGGTTAAGGGATTTATACAATCAAGCTTGTTAGGACCTACCCAATTAAGGCTAGATGATCTGCATATAGCACCTATGTGTCTGATAAGATCTGCTTCAGTTCTGCAATATACTTCAACAATATATCAATACAATGCTTCACAATTCACCGCACAATCAAATTCTCAATCTATGCTTATGATCTCATAACTCAACACAATTTTTATAAACATCTCAACTTAGTTGGCTAATGACCTTGGAACAAGTTCCTAGGTTCAATGAATCTAGTCAATCTTTCTAAGCACGCTTTACTTATGTCAACCACTGACATAACAACCCAAAAATAAAACATAAACACAACCGGTTAACCGATTTATGTCATTCTGCTCTACCGGTTAACAGTTTTTCAAGATTGACTGCCCTGTATACCATAACTCACTCATACTTTTGAATTTGCCAATGCGGTGTGGGATATATCTGCAAGTACCTATCTTCAAAATTCTAGTAGAACCGCATCACCTAACCCTTCATCGATCACCCGTACTTGTTGCCTGAATGTAATACTGATCCTTGTTTACCGGTTGAAATCCTATTTGTTTTTTCACTATTAAATTGTCTCCTGTACCGGTTATGCTTTACCGGTTGACCTAAAAGACTTAGATGACTATCAAAACATAATTGCCATTCATAGTATTTCATCTAGAAATATTTGTCACTGCTTGGTTATGAATGGAAAAAGGCATAAAATTGATATCACTATAAGAAAGTTTCAAATAGAAGAATGCTACTACTAATGTGGTGTGTAACTCAAGAATGTGTTCCTTGGAAGAATGAATACAGATATTGATGTTCTAATGGAAAAAGGCATAAAATTGATATCACTATAAGAAAGTTTCGAATAGAAGAATGCAACTACTAATGTGGTGTGTAACTCAAGAATGTGTTCCTTAGAAGAATGAATACAGATATTGATGTTCTGAAACTATTTTGGGTAACAAATATCAAGAGCTAAGCCCAATGTTCTATGATCAAGAAAATTATTTAGCTAAATGCAAATGATATAGTTGAAACAAAACCAAAAAAATGGTTGTATTTGTTTGCATGCATTCAAATATTTCTTAAAGTTGCATTGAAGTATGCACGATCTTACAAAATTGCAAGAATGAATTCATCGAGTGAGGGAAATTTGAAGGTTCTTGTAGTAGGGTGCTAATGATGGGCTTCTTAGTTCTTAAAAAAGTCTACATTGGCTATTAGCAGCTAATACAGTGTATCTTCTATTAATTATTTATGGTTCTGGTTTGTGAGTCATCCATTATTGAAAGCAAAAGTGAAATTGTTTAGACATTTCCTAATAAATTTTAGTGTAGAGATCCACCTATACAACTTACTATTGGTATTTATTTATCACCTTACTGGTTCGATAAGTTGCACAAGCACATACCAAAAATATGATTTACAATGACACTGTTATTTCATGATTTACATGGAAATCTGTAAGACAAACGTTTTAGTTCTAACTCCGAGTCTTCAAATGAGAATGTTATTTTCCCTACAGTGAATATTATTTGGTACTTTTTCTATGTCGACAAGCTAATTGCCCTTCTCATTACAAAATGGGTCTTTTTCCCTGTGTTATATCATATATAGAACTGTGTTATTTTCCTCTACAGTGGGCGATGAGATATGGTAGTAGAGTCTTTATAGGATCCACTTATTCATGAGCAAATGAATGGAGATGAAGGCATTTCACATGATAAAAGTGTATCATTGATATGTTCAAGCGATTTAGGAAAGAGGATTGCAAATGAAATAAAGAAAATATAGGCCATTGCAGGGCCTCCCATGTTCAAATGCACGGCTCTATATGGGACAAATGTTGTGAGTTAGGTTTTTGCAGGACATCTGGGAGAATTAGAATTTGCTATCATTTCCATGGCCACTACTGTCATTGTGGGTTTCAACTATGGTCTCTTGGTAAGTATCCAAATGGCATACCTTGTGTATTATGCTAGTATGCATAATATCAAACTGATCATTATGAGTTAATCTCTGCTTACAGGGTTTGAGGACTTAGATTTGGGCAATTCATGTTAGTTGGGTTTGTTGCTCGGATGGTTGAGCATACAACCATCTTTCCAGTGGACACATTAAGAACTCGCATGGTTGGTTTAGGCAGTTGTGATTATTCAGGTGTGGGTAGATCTTTTCGATATATAGTTAAATCCAAGGTAGCCCTTGGCTTCTATAGAGGTATTGGAGCAATGAGTTTAGGAGTTGGATCTACTCGTCTTGTGCATTTTTCTATATGTGAGGTTTGCAAGGAGAAACTCAATTGTAATCTTGTGTTATGAGTTTTGCATTTTGGATATTCTGTATTATTTGGTAACTCAAATATTTATGTTGTTGTATGTTGCTTAGGTTTGATTCCTAGCAAGTCTAAAACCATTTAGTAATGTCTGATTTTTATCTAAAACCGTTTAGTCATGTCTAATTCTTATCTAACCTGATTTATGGAAAATTGAACAGTCAACTGAAAAGAAGTTTGGGAGAAGATGCCAAGTTTGATTCTTATGAAGACTAAAACCATTTAGTCATTGCTACAGGGATGAATCTATAAAATCAAGAGTCAAAATCAAAAAATATATTATTATCATTTATTAAATAAAAAATAGCCACAAAGAAACTCTCAACACAAGGCTAAATTTCAAATTTACCATCTATAATAGAATGACAACAATAATCAATCTAGTGGTTTAGATCATGAATTTGAGGCCACAAACTATCAAAGCTATAGATAAAACCCTTTTGGGAGAAATGTTCATTGTTTAAAACTTCCTCCCACTAAATCATAATAGAGAGATGCAGAGAAAAAGGTAAAATAGATATTCTAGATCTAAGATTAGCATGACTTATAGAAGTAATAATATTGTCAGATCTCTTTACAATGGTGATGCATATATATGAATATATATACAATCTAACAAATATACATATATATATATGTGTGTGTGTGTGTGTGTATATGTGTGGGTGTAAGCAGATATTCATAAAATTACATACACACAGATATACTTATAAGAACAGAGACTATATATATATGAGTATGTGTATATATGTTCAAATATCCTTTTTCAAACCTTCATATATGTTTGTATCATCCTCTCATCTCCTGACCCTGTTTGTGGGTAAAGGGGTGTCTCTGGAGTGTAGCAAGGTGATGGGTTGATGTCGGGTATTCATGTTTAGGCACATGTAGGTTCACACTCCATCGCATGATATCTGTGTTTAGTATGCACTGGGCTGCACGGGTGTAGTCTTCAATATGACAGATATGATGTCTTTTTATGACAATTGTGTCTACCAGGCTATGTGTATTCATGCTTAGGTCTGTGGCTCGGTTTTCTGATAATCTTGATTCATTGCTCCGGATGTGATTGTCTTTAGCCCTGTTTTATAGAGGGGACAGATTGCTCTAGTGTCTGTTGCAGTTATAGTGGTATAAGCTGTGAATTGGACTTTTCTCTATCAAGTGGGGTTCATTCGGATTATTATTATCTTATGCAAAATAATGGAATGTTTTTTAGTGGTTTTGAGGAGGGAAATTGAGATCAGCACAGTCTTAATCATTGCTTCAGATCTGTAGTAGGTCCTATTGAATTAGCCTCTGTTCAGGCCCTTTGATCTTTTGTTGTTTAGACTCTATGATAATCTCGCATATTGACATTTTAATGTGCATACATAGACATATGAATTCATTTATGATATGGAGTATCAGATGCTTGCTGAGTTAAATGTGATTAAGGAACTGTTAGAAATTGATCCTTCCCATTAGTGTAGGCAGAATTGTAGCCTGGATAATCTCTTAAATTGAAGCCTAAAAGGTTAAAATTGGTTTCAAGCTAAGGGATATCCAGGCTACAATCCTCTTACATAAAACAGGAAAGATGATTACTATTCATTGAATGATTTTTTACAAATTATCATGTTTACTATGCTACTAACAGTTTGGCAAAGTAAGTTGCATTAAGGTTTTTGCAGATGCGGGATACAGGTCTTAAAGTTAAAGCTCGGAATATTAATGGATTGTCCATTTTTGTGAAGATGGGTCCATCCAGAAATTGGTGCAAGCTTTTATGTACAAAAAGAAACTAAATGTCTTATTAAGACAGTCATCTCACTCAGATGAGGAATTGTAAAAAAAAAATTCAGTTGTTTGTTATCTGATCCCTTAAGGGATCTGGGCTAGACCGGAGGTTTTCTTATCTCCATTCTTTCCTACCGGTGCCCACACTGAATGGAGATGTAAAAATTTACAAAAGAAATAAAATATGGCTTCGGCCTTTTATTGATCAAAAAAAAAATATATTGTCAGATCTCTAAGAAGATGGATAATTTCATATCAAACTTAGTTGGTCTTATGTGAATATTGGTACCGAGTTCTATTAAAGAAAAGTCAAAATAAGTTTGAAGATATAAAATATGTGAAACCCTACCTAAGAAGCATAATAATTAGGCTTCCTTTGCACTAGCCATATATTTAAAATTTTGAAACTATTTATGCTAAATATTTCCAAACAAGAAACATATTAAATTGCAGTAAACCTATTAAAAAGCCACAAAATAGATTGTTGTATGCTCAAAAGAATGCATTAAAATAGATTATTGGCGACTTTAGGAAAATTGTAACAAAAAAATACACAAATTTAATTGGAACTTTACCCCTTTGAAGTCAACATGTTCATTCACAAATCTTCACTTGAAAGTTTTCAAGGTTAATTTTAACCGAATGTAAATGGTGTGGACGATGGAATTTATTGAGGTATAGATTTTAACCATTGTTGATTTCTTTAATAGAATTCTATTTGAAAGGGGGGATATATGTGATATGCCTGGTATATTTGTGTCCTAGCTGATTTTTCTTTAAAGGCAAATTTATTAATCAGCCACAAAATATAAAAAAAAATTGGTCTAATATTAACATCTGCCAGATATTTGTCGATGGATAATTACACACTCTAAGACCCTTGATTAAAGTTCTGCAATAACTGGCCTTTGTCATAAACCAAGCCAACTTGGGTAGGGGCATGGCTGATTGTAGTCAATTTCAAATTTTCATGTGCATAACTACTAAAATTATTAAGCATGGTTTCATTTATTTCGAATAACTAAGAAGTGGATGTCAATATTTTCATCAGAAGACTTAGGAACCATAAATGTATTATCTAAGCATTCTAACTGAGCACGGGTTTTCCTAGTTTTTATTGGGTACACGCATTGTTAGCCTTGGGACAATTTCTAGTACTCCAAATAGAGAAGTAATGCTAATACAACTTAGTGGTCAGGAAAGATGGCTTCCAATACATGGAAAGATGTGAACATGGTACACTAAAGGATATCTTAGTGTTTTTAACAAAATATAAATGCCAAGTGAGTGGCTCTGAAAAATCTGTTTAGATAATCTATTTTGTGAATAGAATTCTAATATATCCCAGATCATAGGTTAAATTGTTTGATGGGATTTCCAAGAAAGAATTTAATTCCAAACAGTAGGTCCATTTAGGGCTTTAATTGATTTTTGTTAGGGTTTATTTTGTTGCATCTATGTTAGTAGGCATGCATGCCAAACATAATGATTGTATTAGAACAAGAGTTTTGAAACAATTTTGACGATACATGCATGCTTACTACCATAATTGCAAAAACACAACTTTTGTGAAACCCTTACTAGAGAGAGGGTATAATAGTCATGATTATACAAAAGCCTTTGTTGGCCTGACCACCCATATAGTGCTCAGGTTAAAGAGTCTTCTAGGTGGGCCAAAACATTGAGTAAAAATAGATATACCCACCATTAATACAAGAGGGCCAAATGAAGGTGCCAAAATGGAACATTGACTAGAGGTAAGAAGCATCAATAAATCAAGCCAAGATGGATAGAAGTCAATCCTTGAAGGAAAAAACACCAAACAAAGGGGCTGAAATGTATAATATCAAGTGAGCAAATGGTGAAACCATGGCAAGAGACTCACCTCAGGATTTTGCGCAAATTGTGTCATGTACTCAATAATGCTAATATTTAGCTCTGCTTCAATCTACTCACAATAACAAAGTAGGGGCTTCTCAATTGTTGAGTGCTAAAAGAGTTTCTACAATACCCAAAGAAAAATGTGGAACCATAGTCCAAAATCACTACCTAGGTGCTATGTTGTGAATAACATGAAAGAAAAATGTAGAAGCGCATACAAGGCACATACACTATTTCTTGAATGCACCTGTACTTTAAAAAGAAACATTATGAAACATATTTTGATTTTTCCTATTTCCTTTTAATTCGTTGGAGATTTGCTTTTTCAAAAAAATCCATAAAAATTCCTTAAAACCCTAGGAAATAATTGCTAGCCAATGAGGAAAATTGAAAAATTAGCATGAAATTTGTTTTAATGCAAACATAACATCAAACCGTAGGTTAAGTTGATCAGCAGAATTTCCAAGACAAAATTAATTGTAAAAGAGTGTCATGAAAATATTAGTCTCTGCCTTATATATAAGGCAAGGACTAATAACAAACCTTTTATTTTGCTATTATTAAATCTGGATTTTTCTATTCATATATATTCTCATTACAATAAATAAAGATGCTTCATTTCTCAAGTTGTTGACATAATGAATTTAAATGGTTCAATTTCCTATCTTTTAACTTTAATGTTGTGTTACTTAAAAAGAATACATGATAGTTTACAATATTTTTACATGTTGTCATAGTAGATATGTTTGTTATAATTTTTTTATTTAAATTATAGCATATATAAATACAAAGGAGTTTTCATGCCCCCAAGGTCTAATTTTAACTTTGCATTTAGTTATTTATTTTCATTTTCAACTTAGATTTAAGTTTGATTTTTTTTTAATTATTTATGTCTATTTATCTAACTACAAATAATAATTAAAATTTATCAAATTACTCGCAGAAAAATATTTGCCACTCAATTTAAAATGAACGTTATGACAACATTAACAAAAAATGTTATAGCCAATATTCTTGTGGGCATGCCTAGTTCTGACTCTTCTTTACAAGTTACATTTGTAGACTGCATAAAACAACATTGATTTTCAAATGTGAAATATCGGGTACACCTCTCTAAAGGCATACACACACACCCTTCTCTACTTCCTAACCAATTTAACAAGTTGTTTTGGAGTATGCATTAATCAAAGGTTCCATCTTTTTCTTGAGTGAATATACTTGCAAAAAGTTTTACAAATTGAAAGGAAATAAAAGAGCAAGGAAAGGAAAATTAATCCAAGAAAGTTTATGATGAAGTAATTGTTACCAAGAGAAAAGCAAAAACTTGGAGCATCACCCAAATGTGAAGAAGGAGGCACAAGAACTTTTGAAAGGGGAAAAGCAAAGAAAAACCCCTTGTGATATTATGAATGAGGCAATGCCTAAAAATGAGAGAGAGAGAGAGAGAGAGAGAGAGAGAGAGAGAGAGAGAGAGAGCAAGAAGCTCTTTGCAATATTGTCATTAAGAAGAAATGAGAGAGGAGACATCTCTTAAGTAGAGATGAGGAGAGGAGTTACAAAGTAACTCCCAAATCTATGAATGCCACCATTCATAAAATGTGTGTGCCATGTGTCCACATCCTCTTATGGAGGAAATCTAATATTCCTTAATAAAGGAAAATAAAAGAAATGACTTGTCCTCACACATGTACTAGAGGACAAATTACATGTAGGAATTCCAAAGGAATATCCTAAACTAAATAAAAATAAACCTAAGCTAAGTAAATATTAAATATTCTAACACCCCCCCTTAAGCTTTACTTGGGGAGCTTACATCAAACCCTTCAATGGGTTGTAATCCAAGATTTTTACAATGAAATTGGAATTTTTCTTTACAAAGTGGCTTGGTCAAAATATCTGCAACTTGGTCTTCCCCCTTGCAATAGAGGAGTGAAACTTGCTTGTCTTCAATTTGTTCTCTAATAAAGTGGTGTTGGAGAGCAATGTGTTTTGTCCTTGCATGGAAAACTGGATTTTTAGCCAAGGCAATGGCACTTTGGTTGTCACAATACAATGGAGTTGGTTCATGTTGAGGTAGACCCAAATCTTCAAGTAGTCTTCTAAGCCACAAGACTTCTTTGGAAGCATTAGTGCATCCTTTGTACTCAGCTTCAGTGGATCCAAGAGAGGTAGATTGTTGCTTTTTACTATTCCAAGAAATTGCTCCTGAACCAACAAAAAAGCAATAACCACAAGTAGATTTCCCATCATTGGGATCTCCACCTAGATCGGAATCAGTAAAACCTTTTAAAGTAAAATCAGAATTTGCATCATAAAACAAACCTACATTAATTGTTCCTTTAATATATCTTAAAATTCTTTTAGCAACTTTAAAGTGTGTTTGTTGAGGTTTAGACATGAATCTAGAAACCAAACCAACACTATAAGCAATATCTGCCCTAGTAAGAGTTAAATAGTTCAAACTTCCAACTAATTGTCTATACAAGGTAGGATCAACAAGAGGAGTTTGCATATCAAGCATTAACTTAGTGCCTAATTCAATAGGAATTGAAACATGATGAGCATCATTCATTTTAAATTTATCTCTGAGATCTTGAGCATATTTACTTTGAGATAAGAAAATTCCTTTAGAGGTTTGCCAAATTTGCATTCCTAAGAAATAATGTAAAAGACCTAAATCAGTCATTTGAAATTTTTGATTAAGTTGAAACTTAATATCAAAAATCAAAGTATTGGAACTTGAAGTAAGAATCAAATCATCTACATACAAGATAATAATTATAATATCATCTTCACTATGTTTAATATACAAGTTAGGATCATTTTTACTTCTAATAAAGCCTTGAGAAAGAAAGAATTCATTAATCTTTGAACACCACTCCCGAGGAGATTGCTTTAATCCATAAATTGATTTCTTTAATTTACAAACTAAGTGTGCATTATCTTCTTTAATAAAACCAGGAGGTTGAGACATATAAATTTCCTCATGTAAATCACCATTAAGAAAAGCACTTTTAACATCCATTTGGTGAATAGGCCAATTCATTCTAGAAGCTAAAGCAAGCACAAGTTTAATTGTAGGCATTTTAGCAACAGGAGCAAAAGTTTCTGTATAATCTAAGCCTTCAATTTGAGAAAAACCTCTAGCAACTAATCTAGCTTTAAATTTACTAACTTGATTATTAGCATTCAATTTAGTTTTATAAAGCCACTTGCAAGAAACAAGATTTTTACCATGAGGCAATGGAACGAAATCCCAAGTTTGGTTAGAAGTTAAAGTATCATATTCTTCCTTCATTGCTTTTTGCCAATGTGGTTGATTTTTAGCTTGATCAAATGTTTTAGGATCATTAGAATTCATAATAGTAGTCATTAAAGCATAATTACAATAATTAACTCTCCTAGCTTGAAGTTTATCCATTCTAGCTAAGTATTCATCACTATCTTGAATTAAAGATTTAAACCATTTAGGTCTTCTTTTAGAAGTAATGGATTCATCACTAGAAGAAGAGTCATGAGGAGTAGAGTTATTATTATCATCATCACTATCACTAGAAGGAATAGAAAGAGATGCATTAGGAGTAGGGTTAAGAGAAGGAGGTTGGTCCTCCACAAGCACAACTTTGGTTTGACCAAGTTCATCATCCTCCACTTTAGAACAATCATGAATGCCTTTTTCTGCAATACAAACATCTCTTGCAACTTTTATCTTGTTAGTAATAGGATTGTAAACTCTATAACCTTTAGTATTTTCATCATAACCAACAAAAATAAAAGGAGAAGATTTAGCATCTAATTTTTTCCTTTTCTCCTTAGGTTTGTGAACATAAGCTATGGAACCAAAAATTCTTAAATTCTGCAAATTAGGCTTTCTACCAGACCAAGCTTCTTCAGGAGTTTTATCCTTTAAGGCTTTGGTAGATGTTCTATTAATTAAATATGTTGCACAAGCCATAGCTTCAGCCCAAAACTTGTAATCCATATTTTTAGCATGCAATAAACATCTAGCCATTTCAACAATTGTCCTATGCTTCCGTTCTGCCACACCATTTTGTTGTGGTGTATAAGGAACGGTAAGCTCATGTTTAATTCCAAAAGATTTTAAATAACCATTAAATGCATTATTGACATATTCTCTTCCATTGTCAGTACGAAGAATCTTAATTTTAGAACCAAATTGCCTTTCTACAAACATATGAAATTTAGTAAAAACATCAAGCACTTGATCCTTACTATGAAGGAAATATATCCATGTTCTCCTGGAAAAATCATCAACAAAGGTAAGTGCATACCTTGAACCTTGGATGGAGGGATTCTCCATGGGACCCAAGAGATCACTATGAACGAGGTGCAATTTAGTGTATGCCCTCCAAGATTGACCATGAGGAAAGGGTTCCCTATGCATCTTACCACTCATGCAACCATTGCAAACAATTTGAGAAGGAACAATAGTAGGCAATCCATCAACCATATTTGCTTTTTGCATTAGTGAAATATAATCAGAATTGAGATGGCCAAGTCTTTCATGCCATATAGTAAAATCAATAGTAGTAAGCAAAGAATACTTTGGAGGAGCAAATTCATAGAACTTGAATAAGTTATCACTATCCATTTTAGCAGTAGCAATAACATGATTAGTGTTTGGATCAATGATATAACATATGCCCCTATAAAAGTTGATCTTATAATCTTGACAAAGTTTAGGAACTGAAATCAAATTTGATTTTAATTCAGGAACATAAAGAACATCATGTAATTTCCCATTAGGAACATTCACATCACCAATAGCTTCAACTTTACAACTATGATTATTAGCTAATTGAACAGGAATATTAGAAGTATCGGGATGCAAAGATTCAAAACATTCTTTATGAGAAGTAACATGTTGAGATGCACCAGAATCAATAATCCACTCAAGTGGTTGAGAAACATTATAAGTACATGTAAATGCATGACGAGATGAATTTCCATTATTATTACCTTTCTTATAATGAGGTTTATGTTGATTATTTTGATTATTTTGATTCATGGGCTTTTTACCATTTTGTTTCTTAAAACAATTATTAGTAATATGTCCATCTTTCCCACAATATGTGCAATGGGGTCTTGTTTGAGAATTATTCCTTTGATTATTGTACGTATTATTATGATTATTATTATGAGAATTGTTATGATAGGATTTAGAATGAGATTGATAATTAGAAGATTTGTGATTATTATTATGATTATTATTATGATTATGATTATGTTTATTATTATTGGATCTAAAATTATTATTATGATTTTGATTTTTAGACATAAAAGCATGTTCACTACTTTTAAGAGTACCAAATTGAATTAATTTAGCTTCCTCTTGACGCAATAAATTACGAAAAATATCATATGTTAATTGAGTAGCTAAGCTAGGAATAGCAAGTTGAGCATGAATATTCGTAATAAATTGTTGAAATTGACGAGGAAGACATTTTTTAAGAATAAGATGTATTAAACGTAAATTAGCTAGAGTAACTCCTAAACCAGTTAATTGACTATTAACAGAATCAAACTTTAATAAGAATTCATCCATAGTTTTAAAATCTGTATACCTTAGATCTTCAAGTTGATCTTGAAGTTGAATTTTTCGGGATTCATTTGAGCTATCATAAGTTGTTTTTAAAATTTCCCAAGCTTCATGCGCTTTTGTACAATTTCCAATTAAAACATACAAATCAGGAACCATTGAAATACCAATTAAACCAAGTGCTTCCTCATTTTGAGCCTTCCATCTATCTAGGTCGGCTTGAGGAGCAGATGTAGCGGGTTCAAAAGTTTTATCAGTCGCAACATCCAAAAGGTGTTTGAAACGAAAAATAAACGAGATATGTGTTTTCCAAGAATGATAATTGGAACTACTTAATTTAATTTCTGGAATTAATGTAGACATGATAGTAAAATAATGATTAAAAATAAAAATTACCCCCTTTTAAAAAAGCTTGATTAAAAAATGAAAATTAACCTCTTTTATTAAAAATAACCGAATCTCAATAGTAACAACAACAAAAATAACAAATTTTTAAACAAAAAAAAATATGTATCAAAGAAAAATTATATTCTAACTTTAATAACAAATTGAAATTGATTTTTTTTTTAAATTTTATTTAAACAGATTGTAAATCTTAATAACTATTTTATATTAAAAACTTTATTAGAAAAACTTTATTCAAAGACTTTAATTTATTTGAAATTTAAAAACTTTATAACTAAAATTTTTTTTTAACGTTATTAACTATTTAAACTTTTTTTTAAAAGTTAATAAACTATCTAAAATTTTTGTATATATTAAATGGCGTTACTATGCAGAGGTGCAGAGACGTTAAAACAGAAAAAAACAAAGTTGCAGGGAATACACAGACGTTCTGGAAGGATTTACAGATAAGCAACGTTACAAACATGCACGGGCAGGCTTGACAGAGGCTAGAGGCGCTCTTAACTGGCTTTAGGGTTTGGCAGCCTGGGTTCGAGTCCCACCAGCTCTTTCCCACTCGGCCGAGGGTATGGAACTCTTTGGTGAAATGCCTCAACCAGATGTTGTCTCATGGGAGAAATATCAAGTCTTTGTTGCTGGGAAAGACAAAGAAAGTTTTTAAAAGGTGGAGAAGACTGCAGCAACGCTGATGGAGTTGGATATCATGCAAACTGCCCTCTGAACCTTGGCAAGATCGCCTCCAGGAACCACAGTTGGGGGCTGATAATTGAGTTGTGTATGGGCAATGGTTCGAAAGCCTGAAAAAAAATTGGTAGAGCGGAGGACTGAAGTGGGAAACAAAATCCCTAAGAAATCCTTAGGTTGGAAACAAAGTCCGTAGCTTTTTCTGAGGTTAACTTACATGTTTTGTGGATAGCCTCAAGAAATGGGAAATATTGAGACTACTAGCTATTAATAATGTTGAACGATTTCCAGGAATAGATCAAAGTATCTGAGCCTCTTTTAAATAAGCAATGTGGTGTTTAATTTAACTGTTATCTGCAGTGATAAAATCAAATTTCTTATGATATGCAAGGTTTCGATTTATATGTGTGAATGTGTTATATTGCTCAGGTTCATGAGCACAGAAAACATTTTGTTCATAGTGAGGGTTTTTTTATATTAATTGACTGTTCATGAACCTATATGCCCTTAAAAAAAATTGTATCGTATTAAGGTAACTAACTTAAAAAAATTTCTTTCAAAATACAAAACTTTGACAAATAGAACAAGGACTGTTTTTTTTTTTTTTTATAATAACTTTGCAGACAAGCATTCGAGTTGTCACAATAAATACATGCAAAAAACAGAACTTGTGCAGGGGTAAACAATTTTTGGTGTTGATTATCAATACGCTGCAAATTCCAGCAGTGAATGCAAACTTAACCCACACAAGAATGTAAGCCAAGCTTACCCAGAATTGTAAACAGGACTTATAGATGCACTCAAGAGCTACTGAAAACGAAATGGTTTCTAGATACACAAAAAATGTAAGATTTATTATGTAAAGTAAACCAAGCTGAAATAAGCACAAACAAAGATTGAAATAGATCAATAGATATTAAAAAAAGAGTTAGTATTCTGAGAATGAGGTTAGAAACTGAGAAAATTTGATAAGAAAACCCTGCAAGGAAGCTTAAATTTCTTTTTTTTTTAATCAAAAAAAAGCTTGCAAGTAAACAAAATGTGAGAACCTACAATATGAATCAGAGAAACAACTTTATGATGAAACTGTTTTGGCGGCAAGCCTTCCAAAACAAATGAATATGAAATCTAAAGTATGCAGGAAAAGAAGTTAGCACCGGAGTTTTGGCGGCAAGCCTTCCAAAACTTTTAAAATAATTAAATTTAAACTAGAAAGAAGGAACTTTGGCGGCAAGCCTTCCAAAGCCCTTTTTTTAATTAAAAAAACTAACTAGAATAGGAGATTAAACCTGCAGGCAAACTTGTTAACAAGTTTGAAAAAAAAGTTAAAAATCTGAAACCAAAACCTGCACAATAGAAAATATTAGAAAAGAACTTCTTCTCCTCTCAAGAATGCCTCCAACAAGGTGAACTCCACAGAATGGTAACCTTCATCAATGTTAACTTAAAACAAGGATTAGAAACCTGCTGTGATAACATGAAAGGAAATAAAAGAGCAAGGAAAGGAAAATTAATCCAAGAAAGTTTATGATGAAGTAATTGTTACCAAGAGAAAAGCAAAAAACTTGGAGCATCACCCAAATGTGAAGAAGGAGGCACAAGAACTTTTGAAAGGGGAAAAGCAAAGAAAAACCCCTTGTGATATTATGAATGAGGCAATGCCTAAAAATGAGAGAGAGAGAGAGAGAGAGAGAGAGAGCAAGAAGCTCTTTACAATAATATTGTCATTAAGAAGAAATGAGAGAGGAGACATCTCTTAAGTAGAGATGAGGAGAGGAGTTACAAAGTAACTCCCAAATCTATGAATGCCACCATTCATAAAATGTGTGTGCCATGTGTCCACATCCTCTTATGGAGGAAATCTAATATTCCTTAATAAAGGAAAATAAAAGAAAAGACTTGTCCTCACACATGTACTAGAGGACAAATTACATGTAGGAATTCCAAAGGAATATCCTAAACTAAATAAAAATAAACCTAAGCTAAGTAAAGATTAAATATTCTAACACAAATTCACATACATCCACACTTGTGTACTATTATTTTTAAGTTCTCATAGTTCATCTATACTCATTAAATTTTACATCTCCTTTCATTACAGGGCTATTGTAATTAATAGCTTGAAAATACTTTCAAATAATATAGTAATAGTTGCAACACCAATTCCTCTTCTCCAAGAAAAATATTCCCTCCAACAAGATAGATGTCCTACACATGAACAAACCTTGTCCCCTTTTACAATAATTCCCATTAAAACATTGAGCCCATATCATAAGTGATGATCAATTGAGGATCAAACGTTGAAAAAAACTCTCATCCATGAATTTAAAAAAGTTGAGTGTGATGGGAAAGTTTTTGACTTTGATTTTATAGACAGGGCAAAAATTGAAATATATGTGACCTACCCAATGAACTTGCTAACAATTTCTACCATGTGTTTCAATCTAATAGTCTTTATGTGATCTCCAATGGTCATGTTAAATTTTTCAACACCAAATATAGTAGCTCCACAAACCCTTTCTAAATATTCCTCCACAACTCATCTACAATGACTTTGTCTGCATCTATAGACTCTACCATACCCATGCTTTCAAATAAAGAGCATAGATTATGTAAAGCGGAAAATCGCGGTCGAACCCTAGTTGGTCTCCCTTCTTCTAACTCCAAGGAGAGAGAAGGGAGGTTCGCTAGGATTCGATGGGTTTTCACTTAGGGGGAAGACTTTACATTCAAAAGAGGGGTTGAAACTCATAAGATTCAATCCCACACGATGTAAGATTGGATGCTAAATGAATTTCAAGGGTTAGGAAAGCAAAGCTACCCTCTTTTGTAAAGAATGTTGATTAAGGAAATTAAGCTAAGGATGCATAGAAAGTCATAAAGATTCACTTATAAACTAAGTTCGGGTTATAGGATGAAGCTGCGGACCTGGAATTAGCAGTAAAATGTCGATACGGCGCTGTCCTGCAAATTTGAGCAAAAGTTGTCGGGACGATGGCGCCCGACGCCACGGTCCTCCGAAAAATCCGCGAAACGAAGGGAGATCTGTTCGTCTCTGCACAAGGATTCCAGATCTTCAATTTCAGCCACGTACCTGCAACCTACACACAGAAAAGCGAAGACGATTGGGGGGTTAGGGATTAGGGGTTTGCCTTTAGGTCAAACCCCGGTTTTGGAATTAACCAAGAAATGAGCAAGAGCTGTAAATGTAAATGACTGTAAAACAAGTACTAATACCTTGTTCTAAGGATGTTTGTATCCTTATGTGCGAAGGTTTAGATGTTGTATGTTGTATGTTGTAGTAATATGTTGTATGTGATCTCCTCTTTAATGGTTGAATCCTTGTCTTGAATGCAACACTTAGCCTTGAATGGAGACTTGGAATGATCAATTGCTTGAATGCTTGAATGCTTGAGTATAGTTTCCATGCTTTTTACACATATCCTCTTTATCTATCTCTCAAATGAGAGAGAAGAATGTAGTTTATATACTTGTCAATTAGGGCTGATAGACTAATTTTCCCGACCTTAGGCCGACCAGGGAATGTAATTTTCCAAATTGCAAACGAAAAGACCCGATACCACTTAGGAAACCGGGCCCAAAATAAGACCCAGGGACCAGGGCGCTGGGCGCCATGGTCCTGGAGGACCAAGGCGTTGGGCGCTCTGGTCCCACCTCCTGGGGCAGCAGGGTGCAAGGAGGTTCAGGCCAGGGTGCATGAAAAATGCAATTTTCAGTGTCGTGAGCAAGTTTTGGGGTCTCCATTCAGGTTGCGTGTTGCGTCGCCATCGTGAAGACCGAAATGCAGTCAAAATTGCAAGTGTCGCAATTTTAGGACGCTACATTTAGCCCCCACTTTAGCGGGAGTATGTATGCTCATACTTCCGGTAAAGTACAAGGAAACAACGTTGAAAGACTTTCACCACGTCAAGGAGGCAAGATACACCAAGCCCCCAGTGGACTAAGGATCTTACAACTTCGATTGACAAAGTAAAAGGGAAGATCACGAGGAAGAACCATGACTGTCAGTAGTAAGGTTCCCTCACTATGAGTCATGCAAAAGAAATACCAAAAATCTTCAAGACAAAGCTAAGTTTGCCAAGAAGTTTTCAAGTATCTTTGAAAGGATAGACAGGGTGTATGCCCCCCTACGTTAAAGTGATCGCACATGCCTCAACGGGGGTGATTGTTTTAACGTAGTGATACACATAAGAAATGAGAAAGGAAAAGGAGCACGTTATCGCAAAGATTTAGCCCCCAAGTGTGAGATAAACCCAAGGATAATAGACACAAAACACAAAGCACGAGGTGACTTCGCTTTCCTCGGGGTCAGTATGCTGTATGATAAGTCATGTATATATATCATATGTATGTATGCATAATTGTTCTTCATTCCCCAATCAAGGAAGGTCGCCTAGAAGAAGGGAACACATGTGTCTTTTGAGTCAACATGAGAGAGATCGAGAGATCTCAATGCTTTGCATCGTCCTCAAGTAGACAACACTAAGGATGACAAATAGAAGAATGAGAATAACATATAGAAGAAGTAACAAAAGAGAGAAGGAGAGAATCTGCTATGCTAATGTATCTAGTCTAGCACGTCATCTACCCCCCGATCTTGCTGATCAATGTTTCGGGAAGGCAGGGAACACGCTAGAGGAGGAACATTCAACACAGCAGATGGAGCTATCACAAGATCCAAACAAGGGCTATGTTCATGTTCCAAGCCACGTTGTTCTTGTCTAGGAGCTAGGATAAGTGCTTTAGAAAATTCATTAGATAAATGGTTATCAACATCAACAAGTTCATATTCACTATCAGAAGCAAAGGGACTAACATTTTCATCTATATCATCATCAAGATTTATAAAAATAGGATCTTTAACTCGCACAGGATCAAGACCATCATGCATCTTATGTTTAGGAGATTTAGGCTCAATATCCGGCTGAGGAGAAAATGGAATAATGCTTGTTGAAGGTGTTTTTGGAGATTGCAAAGTTTGAGAAGCAGCTGCTTGAGCCCTAAGATGACGCTTTCGTCGACGTTCCCATGCAGAACGATTACGTCTAGTCTTAGTAGGAAGTGTAGAAGATAGAGGAGGAGGAATGTTCTCATCCCTATCACTTGGGTGTTTAGGTTGTGGTCTCTTAGGCTGGATAATAGGAGAAGAAGAAGGTCTCTTCTCTCTATAGAAGGCAGGAGGAGGAACTGCTCCATATAAAGGAGGAGTTTTTGGTTTAGGAAGAAGACCAAGTCCATCATGACGAGGAGGTATAGGTCTATTTTTAGAAGATTTATTAGGCATAGACATAGTTGCATCCATAGGGACGGGTTGGGAATCTTCTTGGGGAAAGACATTAGTTTTGTCTTTCAAAGGAAGAATTTCCTTCTCAAGAATGATAGGAATGTCAAGTTTAGGTGCTCTAGGTTCACTTAGAGATAGGATCATATCTGTTTTCCACTTTTGATAAGATTTGAAAAGATGATCACTTCGCGGAGGAAGAGATTGGAATTGTTTGGGCCAAAAGTAATCAATAGGAACACTAGAGGTTCTTTCGGCTGGTTTAAAGAGACTATGATTGACAGTAACAACTTCACCATTATGGGGAAATTTTAAACACTTATGAATAGGAGAAGCAATAGCTTTCATGGAAGATAGCCAAGGATAGCCAAGCTTCACACGAAATTGTTCGGAAGAAGGAATAATAGCAAAGTTCACATCAAGGGATTTGTTATGGACCTCAATAGGCAATGTAATAGAACCAATTGCAGTAGAAGAAAATGCATCAAATAGTTTCACAATCACATCTGTTTTGTCATAGATCACTTGATTCAATTGCAAAGTAAAAAGAAATTCTTCAGTAATAACATTAACCATGCACGAAGGATCAATAAGCACTCCACGGCAAGGCATATTTTTGACCTTTGCAACTATGTATAAAGGACCATCAGGTGCTCTAATGGTTTCACTAGAATCAAATGTGATGGAAGGTTCTTTAGGGTTTTCTTGCTGCTCTACAAAGTTAATCACATTCGGAGTCATAGACACAAGACCATCAGATGAGAAAGAGGAATCATTAGCCTCAATCACATTAGAAGTATGAGAAGTATGAGAAGGTAATGGATCAGTAAAAATCTGAAGATTTTGGTTAGGAGGAGCTACAGATGTGTTGCCTTTATAATTCACTCCAGAAACAGAAATAGTATTATTATCAATCAAATCTTGAATTTTACCCTTTAGAGAAAAATATTTTTCAGTATCATGCCCAGGCTGACGATGAAAGTGACAAAAAGCTTTGTGATCAAAATAAGGTGAAGTAATCTTTGCAGGATCAATTTGTCTTATAGGAGGAAGGGTAAGCACATTTTGTCCCAATAACTTATTCATAATATCATGCAATGATTCATTCAAAGGAGTATATTTTCTTTCTTTCTTGAAAAATTTAGAAATAGGAGGCACACCTAATGCTGCATTCACATTGTTGTTGATGATGTTTTCATTGAATTTGATGGAATCTCTGTTCGGTTTAAACTTCCCAAATGGTTGTTGACTGCTATCACCCTTATCACTCGGAGCCATAGGATGTGATTGTTCCATTTGACTCACAGTCAGTTGATAATTGTGAAGAGTGGCGCACAACTGTTGGAAAGAAGTAAACTCAGAAAACAGAAGTTTGTCTCGAATATCTTTTTGCAAATTAGAAATAAAGATTCTTTGAATATCATTATCAGGCACTGGAAAAGAAATTTGAGCATACAAATGCTTATATCTACCAATGAAATCAGTCACTTTTTCTTTAACACCTTGTTTACAATGCATTAAATCAATCAAAGTAACTTTAGGACTTATATTGTTTTGAAATTGTTGAATGAAAGCATTTGCAAGTTGTTCGAAAGAAGTAATAGAATAAGAAGGCAACGAGCAATACCATTGTAGGGCTTTGTCTCTTAATGTTCTAGTGAATAGTTTTGCAAGCAACCTTTGGTCATAAGCAAAATCAGTACATATTGTTTGAAAAGTCTTAACATGTGTTAGAGGATCTCCTTTACCATTATAAAGTTCCAAATGCGGGATTTCAACATGCTTAGGAGTAATAGCTCGAACAATGTCAAGAGAAAGTGGGCTCGCAACATCAAATGTGGGCACACTAAACTTAGATTGATTCATAGAGGCAATTTGTTGCTGTAAAGAAGAGACAGTTTGTGCAAGATTATTAATGGTAGCTTCAGTCGAAGAGTTCATATTAGGTGTGTTAGATTGAGATGGAGGTGTGATGTTATTAAAAGATGGTAAAGAGTAAGGTGGTGGGACCCTATGATAGTCAACCATAGGGGATGATTGGATAGGAGGAACACTACAAGGAGGAATGGAATGGTTAAATGAATTGCCCCCTTGTGTCATGTTCATTTGTGAAGATGTAATAGGAACACTTATTGAAGGAACGAATGAAGAAGTCGGATTAAATGAAGGAATAGGGTTAATTGAAGAAGGAGGATTGCCCCCATGACTGGTAATCACAGGAGGAATGTCTTGTATAGAGGTAGCCATGATGTTCGATGTAAAGGTAGGTATACTAGCAATAGAAGTGGTCAAAGGAATAGAATGATTGACTTGTGTAGGAGGTTGTGTATAACCTAAAGATTCAGCACAACTCTTCATAGGCATCACATTCGAATCCACAATGTGTGCGATACCACGTAAAACATCAATTCCATTCTTATCACTTTGAAGCATACGTTTTAGACCCTCAATTAAAGGAAGAGCTTGACTATCGGGATACTCATGAGACATCCATTGGTGAAAATCGTCAAATTGGTTATCCAATTTGGAAAGTTGTTCAACAGAAACTTCATGGGGAGCTTCTTCATCATTAGGAGGATTAGAGGAATTACCCATGTCCTCGTTAAAAAGGCTACTCACATTAGGTTCCATCTCCTCGGTAGTTAAACCTCGGAAAGACTTAATTCTACGGCTTCGTCTAACGGGAATAGTGTAAGTAGGGCTTATTGTTGTAAAACTCATGCACTAGAGAGAGAGAGAAGATTTTGATTTTAGAGGTAGCAATTTTCAGTAAAACCAGCCAATCTTCCAGATTTAAGCTATTAAATGCAATCACAACAGTCTCCCGAAATTTCAGAAAAAATGTTCGGGACCGTGGCGCTCGGAGTGCAACATGGTCCTTGCAACTTTTTTCGAAATTTGCAGGGATGAAAGGTATGATGATTTTAGAGCTAATCTGAAAAAATTGAGGGATTTTACGATCTGTAGATAGGCCAAATTAAAGTTGCAAATTCAAAATTCAACCCTATCAAGATTGTCGAAAAATGCAAAATTTGAATTTTGAAAAAGAGAGGGAAACTGAAATTTTGAATTTTATGATTTTAGAGGGAATGTCAAGAGCAATGCAAATTTTGAAATTTGAAAATTGACTCAATTTCACGCAAAATTCAATTTTGAAAGCGGAAATCAAAGTTGTTGTAATTAGGCACTTAATTTCAAAAGTCACAAAATGCAAATATTTGAATAAAGCACTGAAATTTCGAATGAATGCAAATACAATTTTCAGATCTAAGACAGTAAGAACACAATTTTGACACAAAATTTCAGTTTCGATAATTTTGACACAAAATTTCAGTTTCGATAATTTTTGAATGATTAGGAGCCTTAGACCAAGCAATCACAAGACCAACTTTGACTGTAATTTTGAAAGTGTTATAATTGACAAAATCAGCCAAAATTCTGGATTTTAGCAGGAAAATACAGCAAGATCTTGCTCCCGAAATTTTGGAAAAAATGTCGGGGACGATGGCGCTCGGAGTGCAACACGGTCCTCGCAACTTTTTTCCAAATTTTCAGGGATGAAAGATATTGTGATTTTATTGCGGAATCCAAAGTTACAGCTGATTTGGAGATGTTTTGATCGGTCAAATTGTCAGACAAAGGTTGAATCAAGAGGGTTTCAAAAATTAGGGTTTTGACATTTAACCACTTAATTTTCAGAATTAAAGCACAAATATGAATTGATAATTTGTAATAGAAGGATAGATCTGAAACAAGCATTAACATTTAGACATTTCGCAAGTTTAATTACTAAAAAGAAATTTTAGGGTTTTAATGCAATCACCTCTAAAACTTTGCAAAAGATCAAACATGGAAATGTAATCAATTTTTCAGATCTAAGCATGAAAAATCAGAAAGGATGTTCACGTCGGGTTCACCAAAATGTAAAGCGGAAAATCGCGGTCGAACCCTAGTTGGTCTCCCTTCTTCTAACTCCAAGGAGAGAGAAGGGAGGTTCGCTAGGATTCGATGGGTTTTCACTTAGGGGGAAGACTTTACATTCAAAAGAGGGGTTGAAACTCATAAGATTCAATCCCACACGATGTAAGATTGGATGCTAAATGAATTTCAAGGGTTAGGAAAGCAAAGCTACCCTCTTTTGTAAAGAATGTTGATTAAGGAAATTAAGCTAAGGATGCATAGAAAGTCATAAAGATTCACTTATAAACTGAGTTCGGGTTATAGGATGAAGCTGCGGACCTGGAATTAGCAGTAAAATGTCGATACGGCGTTGTCCTGCAAATTTGAGCAAAAGTTGTCGGGACGATGGCGCCCGGCGCCACGGTCCTTCGAAAAATCCGCGAAACGAAGGGAGATCTGTTCGTCTCTGCACAAGGATTCCAGATCTTCAATTTCAGCCGCGTACCTGCAACCTACACACAGAAAAGTGAAGACGATTGGGGGGTTAGGGATTAGGGGTTTGCCTTTAGGTCAAACCCCGGTTTTGGAATTAACCAAGAAATGAGCAAGAGCTGTAAATGTAAATGACTGTAAAACAAGTACTAATACCTTGTTCTAAGGATGTTTGTATCCTTATGTGCGAAGGTTTAGATGTTGTATGTTGTATGTTGTAGTAATATGTTGTATGTGATCTCCTCTTCAATGGTTGAATCCTTGTCTTGAATGAAACACTTAGCCTTGAATGGAGACTTGGAATGATCAATTGCTTGAATGCTTGAATGCTTGAGTATAGTTTCCACGCTTTTTACACATATCCTCTTTATCTATCTCTCAAATGAGAGAGAAGAATGTAGTTTATATACTTGTCAATTAGGGCTGATAGACTGATTTTCCCGACCTTAGGCCGACCAGGGAATGTAATTTTCCAAATTGCAAACGAAAAGACCCGATACCACTTAGGAAACCGGGCCCAAAATAAGACCCAGGGACCAGGGCGCTGGGCGCCCTGGTCCTGGAGGACTAGGGCGCCGGGCGCCCTGGTCCTGGAGGACCAGGGCACTGGACGCCCTGGTCCCACCTCCCGGGGCAGCAGGGTGCAAGGAGGTTCAAGCCAGGGTGCATGAAAAATGCAGTTTTCAGTGTCGTGAGCAAGTTTTGGGGTCTCCATTCAGGTTGCGTGTTGCGTCGCCATCGTGAAGACCGAAATGCAGTCGAAATTGCAAGTGTCGCAATTTTAGGACGCTACAGATTAATTGGAATAATTACCTATTAATTCCCTTGTAGATTTCATTGGCATTGTTGTATCTATGTCCACAACATTAACTATATGCAAAAGGGATGGCACCGAAACAATAAAATGTATCGTTACAATCATAGGCATGTCAAATTGCATTGTTGATGTTACAATTTGGGATCATCATTGTTAAATTGAAGGTAACCAAATATCTGAAATGTTCTTACAACCAAATCCCCCTATTCTTTTAATCAAATATACTCATATAATCTTGTGGTGTGGAAAAGCACTTGGCATTATCTTTTCAACTACAATTCTAATCAATCCAAATTTGTTTGAAGCCCCAACCTTACAAACATGGTATGCCACTATAGGATTGACCATCCTTCCCTTTCCTTGTCAAAGAGACACCTTTTCTCCCACAACTTTGCAAATCTAGTAGATATTTAATATTTCACGAATATAACCATTTATGAGTCCAAGAGAATGTATGTGTAAAGGCCTCTCAAAACTCCATTTGGACAACTTTTACTACCTTTCTTGTCCTTAGATAGCGGACAATAAAAATTGTAAGAAAAAAGTCATACAAACTTCACCAAATATATTTCAATGTCCAAATTGTTGTAATGATCTCTCTAAATTTGATTTTAGTTACATGTTAAAATTTGATCTGTGGGATGAAATGAATGAACTCCTTAAAGTTACTAAATTTGAAGGACCAACAAATACTTTGTCGAGTGTTGCAGCAAAAGATTTTCAACTTCTAATAGAGCTTGATGTTGTTAAACAAATATTAGATAGTATGATCAATTGTCAATTTCTACTTGATCTCAAAATCAAAATGATCCCATTTGGTGGGAAGGAAACACAAAGCATTGTTATTACAATCATTATATCGATTTAGCAATTGCATTTAAATCTCGCTAAATATGGAAATATATTCATATATTAATTTGTACCTTAAAACATGTCTTACTTTTCTTATGTACAAAGTTATATTTTCACACCTTGTTATCTCCCAAGATTATCTATAATAGGTGACCATGTTATTTCAAATCAAGTTTGCATATTTATGTAAATTGATAGCATAAATAAATTATTTAATATTAAGTTTGTATATACAATTATGATTAAACTTAAATAAGCATATATATCAAGATGTTTTGTGTTATTTTAATTATATTCCCCTATATAGTTTCACACCATATTATCTTATAAGTTTCTTTATAATTGTTGCCCATGTTATTTCAAATTACGCTTGCACATTTTTTTTCAGATTAACACAATTAAAAATTCTTACAATAGTTAAATGCATTCAATTCACATTTTTATACATACTATATATATAGTCATCATTCATAGATAAATCACATTCCTTTAATTCTCAAAGGAACTTCTAATGGAAGTACAAAATGAAAAGATGCAAGAAAAATGCACTCGTCGAATTGAGATGAAATTGTTGAACACAATGTACCACTGAGAGGGGGGTGAATCAATGGTTTCCAAAAACTCTTTCACCTTTTGATCCTAAGAGAGAGTACCAATTAGCAAAGAAAACACAAATAACCTATTGGTGAGATAATGCAAGACTCCACAATGCAATCACACAAATGCACATCACATGACACCAATATATACAAGGAAAGCCCAAGATGGGAAAAACCTCGGTGAGAAAAGTTGTTGGAGTCTACTACTCCAATCTAGCCTCACAATGAAAGCACTAGTTACAACGTTTAGGGCACCAACCCAAGGAACACCATTCCTAATTTAGGGCACCAACCCAAGGAGCACCAACCCTTGCACCGAGCTCCAACTCAGTGAGATACAATAGATAAAATTTATACAATGATTATAATCTGGTTACAAATGAGTTTTGTAACCTCACAGATATGTTTCTTCACTGGTCCACCTCTGCTCTACTCTCTATCGGTTCTCTTCTCACTTTCCCTTACTCTTCCTCTACTTGGCCTATTCCTTGTTTGCTCTCCGCTCACTCTCTTCCTCTGCTCACCTCTGCTCACTACATCTCCCTTATCGGTTCAAGCTCTACCGATTGTCTACCTTTCCACCTGGTTATCAATTGCTTCCACAATACTGGTTAAACCCTTCTTAATCCTTGTCTGTTGTTGCTTCTTTCCTACTGCTACTTCTTTCTTGCTAGTTCAAACACTACCAGTTGTCTTGACTGATGCACTTCTTGCAGCTTATCGGAGTCTCGGACCTTTATTGGTTGATCCCCTGCTAAGCCTTCTTACCGGTTGCACCTCCAAATGCTCAGTTGCCTAACTCTCACAGTTAGATCAACTCTTTTCTTTCAATTGTCATCACACCTTCTGGTCGCATACTCTAACAGCACCTCCTTCATCTATTTTGACTTGCATATTTATAGGCAAGTCTTCCCACCAAAACCCAATTCAAACTCAGTTGGTTAGGTTTTCTTCATCGACCTCAAGGCAAACCAAATCCAATAAGATCCCCTCCCAGAGATCGACCACCTACAACATACATATCAAGCTCTGTCAATCTCACAAATTCCAATACACATTTTCTAAGTTTAGAAAACATAGATAGTCTATTGGAAGGCACTAGCTCAATCACCATAAATGGTTTAGCAGACTGCATCACCAACCTTGTTCTGCACCTAAACATTTTGCATCAATCGATGCCTCCCTTCGATCACCTTTGTTCGTCCTTCCTCGATCCGCACACCTCTGCAACACATCCCATGATTTTTGAGGTCTACATTTAATGTCTACCAACTCTGCAACAACCTCGTCAATGCACATACCATCCACTATTGCATGCATGTTCACTACCTCGACTCCATGTGGCACCTTTGTCGACATCCACCTTAGCTCACCATGTCGATCCAACATAGTCACCGACCAATTACACACAACCGGTGTATGTCTCATACTACCGCTCCCTCTTTGCCTACTGGTTCTCTAACCCTATTGATATATCTTGCCTTGCCAAATAACCTTCATACCTTCACCTTCCTTGTGTCGGTGGATCATGTCAGCCCGGTCATCAATCATGTCGGTCCTCAGCAGCAATCTCCAATGACTCACTATGTGCATCTTCATTAGATAGAGAGCACTTCACTTTTGTCTCTCAGTCCACATGGCAGTATGTCGATATCCTCCTTGTTTACCAATTGGCATGTTTTTGCCTTCATACTGATAGTGTGCATGATATCTTCATGCCATCCATCTCCAATAATTATGTATCTGTGGAAACACCACTTTCTATCTACATACCAGTAACTCCATGTGTGCAACTGCAAAGCCTCATCTTCATTTGACTGGTTCTCTTCCCAACCGGTTTGCCAAGGAGGCGAACTCACCATCTTAACTCTTCCTTCTCTACCTAGGTAGCACATCATGTCTTCACATGTTGATCCGATGCACATCTCTGAACTCAACCTCAGGGAGCTTCCTCAGCTTTTTCATTACTCATCTGGTCTATGCATCCAATTACTCGCCTTTGCTTACTTTGTCTTATCTCGGAGAGCCATAATGCATTCCATGCATGTTAGGAAATAAGCTAAGCAATTACCACTTACCGGTAGAAGTGAATTCTTGGCTCCTATGGGCCAGTGACATGAGAGAATCAATTATCAATATATTGTGCTCTTTTGCTTCCGATGTTGCACAAATATGACCTCCTTGTGTAAGTAGATACATATCTGACATATAATCGTGTAGACATCCCCTTTGTCTACCTTACTAGCTTGCAGCAGTCCAAACTCTCTCTGTCATATCACCATCTTGTGATGACCTAGTCTTCCGGTGGGAGTCTTGCAATTTCACATCCACTTGCATGTCAATTATGCACTTCATCATTATCTCACCCTACTAACTTGTTGGGCACATGCTTACCGGTTGGCAACATCTCAATGCCAACACATTACTTTACCGGTCATCATACTATACGGTCTTCAATACTTGTCATCAACACAAGTCAACACTAACTTGTGTACCAGTGATCTGCAATACTAGTTAACATCAAGGATAACAATACACTTCAACCTCCCATACCGGTTACCATGCAATACCGGTTGACATCAATGACAACACAATGCCAACAAAAATGTATACGATACCATGCAAGGAAATATATTATTAACAAAAGAAGACAAGAAAATCAGCACATCTTTCTTGATGAAGCCTCCACATCTACATTGTCTCCATCTAATAACCCTACCCATATACCAACACATGCACCTCAATTACAACATACAATTGAGCCCAAGTCCAATCTCCACCACCTTTCTTTTAAAACTATTACATTATTAGAAATAACTTTCATTCAATGTTGGATAGCCTCTCAAACATGTCATCATGTTTGGTTTGTATGGAAAGATATTTGGGATCAAAACTAAGAAATTTGATGGAATAACTACTTGTTATAGATGCACATGAGAAAAAAAATGGCCATCAATTCTCAAAATGGAACAACATGGACTCTGATGAGCAACCTATACGTTTGCAAATATTGACTCAAATTGAGGAGATGTTGATTGCACTTGGGTTAGCCTAGTACTTCAAGCTACCTATGCAAGGGGAAGGAAACTCAAATATAGTGGCCACACTATTTGTTTTCCTAAAGATATTTGTGTACAATTATATCCTACTTGTCAAGGCGTATACATGAATTGGACATAACAATAGTAAATAGGGAAAGCATTGGGCAACAAAAATATAACTTCTATGTTAGTAGGGATCGTATCCGTGAAGCATTAAAATATAAGATATGAAATGACCCATACTACAAAGATGCATTGTTAGATGATCCTGCATTAACATTTTTACCCCTTGCCTCTATTGACATCTGAAACCTTATTGTAGTGTCCTAAATTGCACTCTATTACAATTTGGTCCACATTTTGGCCCTCATCTTAGTGTTCATTTCCCGAAGTTGGACTAGGACCTAATTTTTCTTATACATTAAAATGTAGCCTCATTTCAACTTTACACATCACATGGCCCATTGATTCTGGTCCTTAAATGGGGTAGGACCGGGGCGTGGTGTCATTGTCCTCATTGGGACCAAGGTGTGGCACCCTAGTCCTCTCAAATAGGAACTTAATTTGGCCCCTCTCAATGGTCACAATTAGCTAGCGAGAATGTGATCTCCATGTTGGCCTATGTCTGAAAATTAAGGTGTTTTTCGACGAGCAAGTATAAAAGGAGGTCCATCCCCCTCATTTCATCAATCAAGGAAGAATCATAAGGAATCCAATCAACCCGCATTCAAGCAATCTATCATTCAAGCATTGAAGCATTCATCATCAAGCATTTGAAGGTTTCAAATTCTTCATTTATCCATTGTGGAGTGACATTACATCATTAATATGTAAGCATGTGTGTGTGTGATTAGCGTTTTGTCAAGTTCATGCCATTTCATACAACATGTGTGGTTACATTCAAGAAGCAAAGCATCATTATCAGTCATTGTAGATCTGAGGTATATCTTTTTATTATTTATTTTAGTATTTACAACATTTCATTCAAAAAAAATTCCTAAACCGAGGTTTGACTTAGGCAAACTCCTATTCCCAACCTATTTCCCCTTCTTTTGTGTGTAGGAAACAGGTATGGAGCTGTGATCTTCAGACTGAGCATTGTTTACAATGACTAATCGATTCCCCAATGGAGTGCAAAAAGTTTGGAGGACCATGGCATGGGCAAAACAATACTGGCATTTTAGGAGCTCTTCCTGGGAGTAGGTCTGAATCTACTAATATTTCTTAGATCCAGGTTCGTGTCTCAAATAGACAGTTGTAGCTTACTGTTTCCGCATTTTTATCTTCATTTTCAGCACTTTTACCCTAATTTTAGCAATTCAACTTACAAAAGAGGTCTTAATCCACAAACCCCCAATCCAATTGAAATTCTCCATCCTAATCCTTGATGGTTTGTGACTAGATCTATTAGATTGGAATCCTCTTTTGAATGTAATGGTCTCTAAGTTACAAAATTAGCGGTTTTTATCCTTTTTGTGGTGGATACCCTAATTTGTTCACCATTACATTTTGGTGTTTACACCTTTAATTCTGATTTATTCTCAGATCTGAGTATTTATGCAATTTAAATTCAATTTTACATTTACAAGTTTAATTTCCAAGTGAATTTCAAAAATTTAGAGGTTAATTTCACAAAAAACCCTAATTTTTAATTCTAAAATTGAACTTGTGGGTTGCTAATTTGGATTAATTGTTTCATATTTGATTTAGAAAAATTTCAAAATTCAAATTCAAATTCATAGATCTCCTTTTAATCAAAATTATATAAGTTTAGAGGTTTAATTCATAAAAACCCTAATTTATTTTGGTTAATTTGATTTGTGGGTTGTGCAGTTTTTCACATCAATTTTTAGATCTGATTTTAAAAAATTCATAATGGCACTTAATCGATCTAATTTATTTTATATTTCACATATGATTACCTTTCTTTTCACTTATATTTATGAAAATCATGTGCTTGGATAATGACTTCTTTCATTTCATGTTGCTTCTTTTCATTCATAGCATTTTGGCATACAGTGTTTGTTGAGTTTCAAAATTCCTTCCTTTCAATCAATTCGATCTCAAAGCTTTCATCTATAGTGCATGTTATTTTATTATCATGTTTTGGGGAAAATACATTTCATATGTAGATCACCTCAAAGCTTTTGTAAATCCCAATTCTAGAGATGCTAACGAAAAACTTAATACTTGTACCTCTCCTAGGGTATCTAATGTGAATGGAGAGAGGGCTAATACTCCTATCAATGATCTCACTAATGGAGAGAAATAATTGAAGATAAATGTGGCACCATCTTCTTCTCATACATATACCCTAGCGCAAGGGGGGCAAGATCAAAATATTGGTGTTTTTATCTCTCTAGATCCTCCTTATTCTCCTAGAGCCTATCTTAATCATCAAAAAAATTGTAGATAAGATGATGTTATGAATTTTATTCATGATTTATCTCCTAACACAACATTAAGCAAAGATAAGGCCTGAGATGATAAGGATCTTCCTTCCCAATCTACCAAAGAGGATATGCATGATGAAAGAAAGGAAAATCCTCCTCTACAAGATATTCCTTCTTCATCTACTTGTCCCTTTGTCCCTTCTAAACATCCCTACACTACAAAATTTAAATAAATTTATTATAATTTTCCTCCACCTTTTCAATTAAAATATTCTTATAGGAGTGGCTTTAACATAATATCAAAACAAGATTTTAGAGGACGGGGACTTGGAAAATTTGAACAAGGAATTCAAGTCCCTATAAACCCTCTTACACAAACTAGTACAGAAGGCCTAGGACATGATCATAAATCTCCTATTTATGATATCCTTAGTATTCAAGACTTCAAAGATCATCTTGCAAGACAAAAATCCATTCGTGCAGCTAAAAGTGCTTCTTCAAAACTTCTTTTTTGTTCGTATCACCAAAATAATGATCATACTTCCAATGATTGTCATGATTTTCAAAATGCAATGAAAGGACTTATTGATAGTGACAAATTTAAAATCATATATGACAACACCTCTTCTTCTAACAATCCTAATCCTATAGCACAAGAGACAAAGCCTATTCCTATTGATGATCAAGAAAGGTTAACAACTAGAATCTTTTGAAAACTAAAGTATGATAAGAGTGTTATGTTTCATTTCATTAGACTTAATTACAATTATAAGCATAAGGAAGGTGATGCACATTGTCTTTTTCATTGTAGTTATTCTCATTCTATTGGAAAGTGTAAGGCATTTAAATAATTTGTTCAAGAACAATTCGATAAGGCTCAAATAAATCTTTCCACTGATATTGTTGTCTTCTTTGGTGAGAAAGTAGCGCCTTATCACTCTTCTCACCCTTCATGTTTCTCCTCACCCTATGACACAATTAGTTGACTTAATTGGGGGATCTTTGTCATTAGAGGTGATATGTTTTCAATTTCAAACATCTTGGGGTAGCAACATGGTTTGTTCTTGCCTCTATACTTGGAGGGCAAGAACCTTATCCTCCTTTCTCTTTATCCAAAGTATCACTATTCCCTTTAGGGGATGTATTTTTCATATTTTTGATATCCTTTCTTACATGAAATGGTATGTCTCTTATGACTAATCCCTCCTTAGGGGAATTTGTGATCTTTTATTTCTCTTTCTCTTTGAAGATTACCTCTTCTTTAGAGTTACATTGAACATATCTTAATGTCTTTTCTCACATTGGATGTTTATTCATGTGAGTACATTATGTATTTGCTTATTTTTAATCTCTCCTTAGAGGTTGTGTAATTCTTCTCATTATCCTTACGCTTGGGGGGCAATGATTTTTTTCCTCTCTCCCCTTTCCAAGGATATACTTTTCCTTTGTTGAGCAGTGTTTGCTTATGATTTGATCATTCCTTGTGTGAAGTTGTTGTTTGCTGAAGGATTCACTCTTATTCAAGAGGTGTAAGTCCTTGGCTACAACCTCTTCTTCACTTGGAAATTTGTATCTATTATATATACTTACCTCCTCACATTGGGACAAAGTGTGTCATCCTTCATCAAGAATCTCTTTCACCTAACAATAGGAGGAAGGTATGCATTCTTGTTCTCCTTCCCTTCTTTGGTAGAAGATGCTATGTTTGTTGAAGAACTCCTTTTGGATGTAGATTTCTTTTGAGAAAATATCTTTTCTCCTCCAAAAACCCTCTTTACACTTGTTGCAAGATATCTCTTTTTCAACTATCTTATCCCTGATTGAAGAGAATTCCCTCTTTAGCTTGGATTTATGACATTCTTTCCTAAAGGATATCTCCTTGGTGTTAAAGGTTGGTATCCTTGTCCTTAGCTTCCTTAAGACATTAACATAGGGCTATGCTTACATCTTAAGGGGGAGGCACCCATATCGCCCTCTTTTGTACCATATTTTTGCATATCATTTTTTCATGTCTTAAATGGGGTGTCCATTCTCGAAACCAAAGCAAACTCTTATACGAGATGATTCACACCCAAAACTAGATGCAACATTTGATATATGTCTTAAACAGGGTTAAAACCAGAGAAAACAAACTCTTACACAGGATTTCCTCAAAACCAGGCATGTATCTGTCTTAGATGGGGTTACACATTCTCGAAACTAGAGAAAATAAACTCTTAAACGAGATGTTCCCGAAACCAAACATTCGCCCCTGGCATTAACATTTGCATTATATGTCTTAAACAGGTTACACATGCTTGAAACCAGAGGAAACAAACTCTTATATGGGATGTTATACACTTGAAACCAGACATCACTTGCATACACACACGAGGATGAGTGAAACTATCAAAACATGGCTAGACTATTCCTACTCTCATCCCCAACATGGATCACCTAGAAAAACATATCTAAGGGAAAGTATCCATGTCCTTTCTCAACATTCTTCTTATGGATCACCTAGAAAAAATACATCTAGCGTGTATCCATGCTCTCTCTTTCCTTCTTCTCATGAACTCATAGTTTTTCTATTGAACGGATGATGCTTGCTTTGCTCTTTTATATGATCACTTGTGTTCTTGAGATGACATTTTTCAAGAATAATATTAGTGGTTGAGACATTTTGATATCGAGGTCTCTTTGGCTAGTTGACTTGACGTCTTGTTTTTTTATCTTTAGCTTTTGTGTTTTGTGTCTTTTTGCCTTTGTTTTTCTTTTTGTCTTTGCTTGTCATTTTTGGTTTTTGTCTTGTTTTGTGTGCCTTTGCATATGTTTGAGTGAGTTAAGATCCTAATATTGGGGGCTTGGTACCTCAAAATTAATGATGTCTTATACTCCTTGTGATCATGCTCCACGTTGCTCTTCTTCTTCATCTCTCTTTCATCTACTTTACCATGAGTATTTGCAAAGGATCATACTCCCACTAAAGTGGGGGATCAATGTAGTCTCCTAAATTGTACTCCCTTACAATTTGGTCCACATTTTGGCCCTTATCTTAGCATTCATGTCTCGAAGCTGGACTAGGACCTAATTTTGCTTATATCATTCAAATATAGCCTCATTTCCACTTTACACATCACATGGCTCCTTGATTTTGGTTCAAAAAAGGGGTAGGACTGGGGCATGGCGTAGTGGTCCTCATTGGGACCAGGGTGTACTAGTTCCTTGGTCCTCTCAAATAGGACCTTAATTTGGCCCCTCTCAATGATCACAAAGAGCTAGCGGGAATGTGATCTCCATGTCGACCTATGTCAAAAAATTAAGGTGTTTTTCAATCGACAAGTATAAAAGGAGGTCCATCCCCCTCATTTCATCAATCAAGGAAGAATCATAAGGTGTCAAATCAACCCACATTCAAGCAATCTACCATTCAAGCATTAAAGCATTCATCATCAAGCATTTCAAGGCTGCATATTTTTTATTTATCCATTATGGAGTGACATGATATCATTCGTATGCAAGCATGTGTGTGTGATTAGGGTTTTGTCATGTTCTTGCCATTTCATACAACATATGTGGTTACATTCAAGAAGCAAAGCATAATTATCAGTCATTCTAGATCTAAGGTATATCTTTTTATTATTTATTTCAATATTTGCAACATTTCATTCAAGGTTAATTCCTAAACTGGGGTTTGACTTAGGAAAACCCCTATTCCCAACCTATTTCCTCTTCTTTCTGTGTGCGAGAAATAGGTATGGAGTTGTGATCTTCAGAATAAGCATTGTTTATAGTGATGAATCGATTCCCCATTGGAGTGTGAAAAGTTTGGAGGAGCAAGGCGTGGGTGAAATGGTCTCGATATTTTAGGAGCTATTTTTGGAAACAGGTCTGAATCTGCTAATAATGCTTAGGTCCAGATTCATGGGTCAATTCGATGGTCATAGCTTACTATTTCCACAATTTTATCTCTAGTTTTAGCACTTTTTCTTTGATTTTAGCAATTCAACTTACAAAAGAGGTCTTAATCCACAAACCCCCAATCCAATCATAATTCTTAGTCCTAATCCTTGCTGGTTTGTGACTAGATCTATTTGATCGAAACCCTCTTTGAATGTAATGGTCTCTAAGTTACAAAATTAGCAATTTTCATCCTTCTATGGTGGAAACCCTAATTTGTTCACTATTACACTTATATATGCAACAACTTCAAACATTGATCTCAAAGATGTAGGGTTCATGCAATCAAATGTTACAAAGAATGACCCATTACAAGAGAACATGGAAACACAATGTTTGTTCGTGGTAAATATTCCACCTACACTTAGAGAGGTTGAAGAGGTGTGCTCTTTACTACGACTATGGAAAGGATGACCAACTCCTACAATATAATGCCTGCCCATTTCTCCATCTTCCATAAATGAATATACCATTGGAGTATTGTTTGCAATTACATTTCCCACTTTGTTTCTACAAGGAAATGCCATATTAAAAACAACAAATTAAAGAGGTAAAGTTACATGAATATTTTCTCCATCTTCTATGATACCATGATAATATGTTTGACAAAACCCATGATTTAGATAGTTCATACTGAATATACTTATGTGTCATTAGAGTCAAGCATAACATTTGTATTTGTACATAGACAATTGGAAGATTCTCTACCTACAACAATTTTTGACCTTCACCAAAGACTAAAGGACTTGCTTGATGACAAGATTGTTAATCAACTCATGTGGTTTACCTTGTCGATTCATGTCACACACCCATTTTGGAACTAGCATAGAGGAGAGATTTCAGAAATGGTTATTTATATTGGTTGCTCAACATTATTCTTCATTCATAGTGTAGCAGATATGAAATGGCCAGACTTGCATAACATCATGTCATGTAATACACCTACAAATCCTTATGTATCTTCTAGATGGAGGATACAAAATATAGTTCAAAACCCACACCTTACTACAATATACATGCACCACAAATATATTGCATTTCATGAAGAGGTCTTGGAAAAACTCCTTGGTGCAAATGACTACTTGTACTAGTATAGCTCTTTTGACTTTATAATCTTATACTGAAGTGTTAGTTATATTACTTACTAAAAATATCCTTTTTCAAGTATGAGTGGGAATGTAGAGGCTTTGCACCTATCCATGGTTTCATTTGGCTCCAGGAAGCACTTGAGTTTGAACAATTTCAATGGAGTAGCATTAAATTGGTACAAAATGTACTTGACTACATTGATAGATATGCCTTTGCATGGAACCTTTGGCATCCTAAAATTGCATCCTTGTACAATTGAAGTGTTAGTTATATTACTTACTAAAAATATCCTTTTTCAAGTATGAGTGGGAATGTAGAGGCTTTGCACCTATCCATGGTTTCATTTGGCTCCAAGAGGCACTTGAGTTTGAACAATTTCAATGGAGTAGCATTAAATTGGTACAAAATGTACTTGACTACATTGATAGATACACCTTTGCATGGAACCTATAGCATCCTAAAATTGCATCCTTGTACAATTTTGATTGCATTAGGTCCCTAACTTAGCGTTTGTGCCCCTTGCCCTGATTGGGACCTGATTATGCTCATGCCCCTCATGCATTGCATCATTTTTTGACTTTTTCTATGCACTTAGCATCTTATCCTAGCCCTAAATAGGAGTAGGACCAGGTCGCACGCTTTGGTCCCCCCTAATTTGGGCCTCATAAAAATCCTTTGCCCTATTTCAAATTTGGGCGGGATACCTCTCTCTGTGTCGGCTCATGTCAGGAAATTAGCAAGTTTTTCGACGAGTAGGTATAAAAGGAGGTTTTCCCCTCTCATTTGAGATCTATCACATCACATTATTCAACATTCATTATACACACATAAGTTTAATCAATCAAGCATTCAAGAGAAATTGAGCAATAATCAATCCTCCTTCAAGCCTTGGAGTAGCAATATAAGTCAAGAATCAAGCATTGAAGTAGACATCTTTTCATCCTATTTCGTCCAAGACTTCATCAAACCCTAATTATGTGTGGAGACAAATAAACTTCACAAGGAGGTATATCATTTGATTTTCAATCATCTCCCTCAAAAGGAGAATCTTCAATTATAGAAATTTCAATTATCTTTATCTCAATTTCATGGTTAATTCCAAAATAGGGGTTTGACCTAAGGCAAGCCCCTATTCCCAACCTATTTCCCTTTCTTTTTGTGTGTAGGAAACAGGTATGGAGCTATGATCTTTAGAATAGGCATTATTTGTAGAGACAAATCAACCCACTTTGGCATGCGAAAAGTTAGGAGGACCAGAGTGAAAGGCACTCTGGTCCCAACATTTTTGGAGCTTTTTCGAGGATCAGATCCGAATATGCATATACTACTTAGATCCAGGTGTGTGTCTCAAAGCTACATTTTTAGCTCATTGTTTATGCATACTTACAATCATTTTTCACCACACTATCTAAATTCAGCATTTCAACTGACAAAGGAGGGTAGAACAAATTCACATGCCCTAAATCCAATTAGTATTAAGTCCTTATCATTTCTGATTTGTGTATGAATCTATTGGATTTCACCCTCTTTTGAATGTAATGGTCAACCCAAGCAAAAATTACTGGTTTTCATACATCTAATGGTGGAAACCCTAATTTTTCATCATTACATTTTTGGTGAACCCAACTCCCTACACCCTTAATTTTTATTTATGTTCTTAGATTTGAGTGTTTATGCAATTTAAAATTTAAATTTTCATTTACAAGTTTGATTTCCTTGCAAATTTTAAAAATTTAGAGGTTAATTTCACTAAAACCTTAATTTTTAAATTCAAATTTGAGCTTGTGAATTGCTTAATTTGGATTAATTATTACATATCCAAGTGTTTTTCAATTTCAAAATTCAAATTTACACTTGCAAGTTTAATTACATATTAAATTTTAAAATTAAGTGGTTAATTTCGAAAACCCTAATTTTAATTTTCTTTAAAAGTGAGCTTGTGGGTTGTTTAAATTTTGAATTTATCATTTTAGAGCTGCCTCAAATTCAAAGTTGCAATCTTAGATCACATTTCAAATTTAAATTTTAAAATTAAGTGGTTAATTAAAAGAACCCTCATTTTAAATTTAAATTAACCTTATGGGTCGCCCAATTTTAAAGTAATTATTTCAATTTCCAAATTTCAACCTTAGATCTAATTTTAAATTTAAATTTTAAAATTAAGAGGTTATTTTCACAAAGCCCTAATTTTAAATTTAAATTTCCTTGTGGGTTGCATGATTTCTCGCAATTGTTCTTTATCTTTTCAATTAATTTGCTTATTTAATTGAATACTCATTTTTTTTTAAATTTTGCATTATTCAATTATTTTACAAGTTTCAAATTTCAAAATTTCAATTTCCCTCCCTTAGTGCATGAGTTTTACTACTATTACTCCAACCTATAATATCCTTATAAGAAGTTGTAGAATTAAGGCTTCCCAAGGTTTAGTTACTGAGCAGATGGAGCCTAATTTGGATAACTTGTTCCATGAGGATATTGGTAGTTCCTTCAATCCTACTAATGATGTCACGTATCCTCATTCTTTACATAATTCTCATGATGTGGATAAATCACTAACTAGGGTTTATGTTGACCAATTGGCAAAGATTAACAATCAATTTGAAAATCTTCAACAATGGATGAGTCAACAATACCCAGAAAGTGAGGCTCTACCACTAATTAAATGATTAAAAAGAATGGTTCAAAGTGATAAACTTGGTGTTGATATCTTGCATGGTATTACTCATATTGTTGACACTAATATTATGTCTATGAAGATTTGTGTTGAAGTCCTTGGTTATAAACAACTTCCTAGTCAAGTTAATCATTTCATTCCTTTGACTACTCCTATGTCTAGTGTTCCCACTTTACATCTAACACCGTGGCTACCTCTACACAAAATGTCATACCTACAAATGTTAGTCAAGGGGGAAACTCCTCTAATCATAATTCCTTCATACATCCTCCTATGAGTCTTCCATTTGTTACCCAATCATCTCCCGTGCCTACTTATAATAGTGTTCCACCTCCTTATTCTCAGCCCCCGCCTTCATGTAACAATATCCCTCCTTATTTTCAAGCTCCTCCTTCATTCAACAATGTTACCCCTCCTCAATCCAACATGTCCAATTTCAATCCATCCACCGAAGCTACCATCAATGATCTAGCCCAAATAGTGTCTTCCTTGCAGCAACAAATAGCTTCCATGAATCAATTTAAGTATAATGTACCCACCTTTGATGTAGCGAGCCCATTATCCAATGACATTGTTCGATATGTCCCTCCTAAACATGTAGAAGTTCCTCAATTGGAGCTCTATAGTAAAAAAATTTGATCCCTTGATTTATGTTAAAACATTTCAAACTTTGTGTAGTGACTTTGCTCATGACCAATGATTGTTGACTAAATTGTTTACTAGAACACTAAGGGATAAAGCTTTGCAATGGTATTGTTATTTGCCTCCTTATTCTATTACTTCTTTACAACAATTGGCTAATGCTTTTATTGAACAATTTCACAATAATATTGGTCCTAAGATTACTTTGACTGATTTGATGCATTGCAAGCAAGGTTTTAAAGAAAAAGTGACTAATTTTATTGGTAGATATAAGCATTTGTATTCTCAAATTTCTTTTCCTGTGCCTGATCAAGATTTTCAAATAATTTTTTTTTTAATTTGCAAAAATATATTAGGGATAAACTTCTCTTTTCTAAGTTTACTTCCTTTATGTAGTTGTGTGTGGTACTTCACAATTATCACCTTACTATGAGTCAATTGGAACAATCATCTTCAATGGCTCTGAATGCTAAAAGTTAAATTCCTCAACAACCTTTTGTGAATTTCAAACCGAATAAGGGATTCATTAAGTTCAATGACAACAACAACACTCAAGTAGCAGCCGCAACAAGTGTGCCTCCTTTGTCCAAATACTTTACAAAATAATTCACTCATCTTAATGAATCTTTGTATAGTATTATGATACAATTGTTACAAAGGAATGTGTTTAAACTTCCCCCTATTAAACCAATTGATACAAATAAGCCTTTGTCACCTACCTTTGATTCCAAAGCTTTTTGCCAGTATCATTGTCAACCTGGTCATGACACCGAAAAGTGTCATTCCTTAAGGAGAAGATTCAAGATTTGATTGATAACAATACCATATATGTGGCTGGTGTGAATGATAAAGGAAATAAATTTGTAGTTGCTCCTAATCAAAATCTTCAAATTTTCACTGATCCTTTACCTTCCCATTCCACTAATGTGATTGAGACTGATCATCTTGCCTTCTCTCCAAATGATGTTGGCCTTGATTCTAATAATGTGGTGAATCTTATTGATAAAAATGATCCTCCTAAGGACTTATGCATCATATTTGATCCTAGTGATACTATTAAAGCACCCAATGGCCCATTATATATCACTGCAAGAATCAAAGGCATACCCTCTCGAGGGGTGCTTATTGATCCAACTTGTATGGCTAATGTGATAACTGAAGAATCTCTTTATATTTTACAGTTGCATCAAGAGACATATGAGGAATCTGATGTGGTGATTAAAATATTTGATGGTTTCTCTTGTCCTACCATTGGTTCAATTTATCTTCCCATTAAGGTTGGTACTAAGGCTTTAGATGCTAAATTTTCTATAATTCCTACATCGAAACAATTTTGTGTGAAGTTGGGACATCCTTGACTCTCTTCCATGAAAGTGATCCCTTCTACAATTCATAAATGTTTGAATTCCCTCTTAATAACAAGATCATATATTTTAATCATAGCATGTACCAACCCATGATTAGGCAAAGAAATGTTGTCTTGGTTATTTTTGATCCAAACAATTCCAACCTCTTCAACCTAAAAGTGATTCTCTTTTTCAATCTTATCAAAAATGGAAAAATGAGATGATTTTATCCTTGATTAAACCTATAAATCCAACACTTAGTCTTCCTCCAACTAATGATCATATGCCTCTTCTTCTGGATAAGTCTATTATTCCTCTTAAGGATAGAGATATTCTTTCTCCTAAGGAAGAATCTATTCCTTCTTCTAAGGATGAGTCTATTCTTCCTCCCAAGGCTACAAAAGCTCTTCCTCCTAAGCATCAATTTGTTCCTCCTAAGGTGGCTCCTCTTGCATATTGTCCACCTTCCTAAAATAGTGATGAGCAAGATCGAGGGGTGGATAACTTGCTTGATTAGCTCCATTCATGCTATAGACTCTCTCTCTCTCTCTCTTCTCCTCCTAAGCATCAATTTGTTCCTCCTAAGGTGGCTCCTCTTGCATATTGTCCACCTTCCAAAAATAGTGATGAGCAAGATCGGGGGGTGGATAACTTGCTTGATTAGCTCCATTCATGCTATAGACTCTCTCTCTCTCTCTCTCTCTCTCTCTCTCTCTCTCTCTCTCTCTCTCTCTCTCTCTCTTGTTTGTGATCTTCTTCTCTTTCTCTCTCAATTCTTATATTTTTTGTCTTGAGTGTTGTCTACTTGAGGATGATGCAAAGCATTGAGATCTTTTTTCATCTCTCCTATGTTGACTCAAAAGACACATGTGCCCTTCTTCCATGGTGGTTTTGTTTTCTTTGTGGGATGAGGACAATTCTATGCATATATATACATGATATACATTATTTATCATACAAAGCATACTAATGTTAATCCTATGAGGATCTAGTTAATACTGTGAGGGAAGGTGAATCAATATTAAGACCAGTTGAAACTTTAAACCCAAAATAAACTTATCTCGGATCTGAAACCATTTAACAAATATCTCAACTTCTTTAATCAAATCTAATAACCTCTTTATCAAATTTTCTTAACACACTAATCAACTATCAATACTTTCACCACCAAAGCAATCATATAAACTTGATCATTTTCCAACTCATTAACCTTATCAATCAGATCAAAAAATTTCTCAAACAACTCCTTATCAATATCAGTAACCTCTGATAAACTTTTGATAAAACATCATAACTGATGTCTCAGAAATAACGCATGAAATAAAATATAAACAAGAACATCACATGAGAAACATTCCACACATGAACACCATAAGTTTTTGATGTGGAAACCCAAATCGGGAAAAACCATGATGGGATTTGGCACCCACAAATATTTGTACTCTTTTGAAGTACGCCCTGTTAGGAACTTACAATCCGTCTGGTTAGGAGTCACTCGGTTAAGGGATTTGCCTAGTATCCCGGTTAGAAGCTTGATGATCAGTTAGGATCAACCTTGTGAGAGGATTTAACACACTTTTGAGAGCTTCCCTATTAGGGGACTTCAATGTTTAAGACCTGTTAGGACCTACCCGGTTAAGGGATTTAACCTGTTGCAACTACTAGGCAACAATGGATTGAAAATGATCTGTTACTTGCATTTTTCTACTTGATTGATCAGATCCAGTTATACAAAACACTCTAAAACTCTCAGGTAGATCTCACACTTCACTTGAATGGCTTAACACATTCTCTAAGACCACCGACACAATAAACATCAACTGTGTCATCCTAAATAGCCATCTCAACTAGATTGGCCACAAAACCCTAATTACATCATGAATTTATAATTCAAATCATAAAAGATCATCATAGATTGACATAAAGATCATTACAACAAATTACAATGTAATATCAACCATTGGTTGACCATAACTCATCACGAAAATCCTATCTGTACCAAAGTCAAACCCTCAAAACACTCTATTAAGTGTTTCATTGATTCCCAAGAAATTCTTCCTAGAATCACGCCAAAACAACAATTAAATCTTTCATGTGGGTTGTGTCGTGTTACCAAATTCATGTAGATTCACCGTCGATCATTGTCATAACAAAATTTATTATCGGTTTGATGATTTTTTCACTGGTGTTAAACCCTATTAAAACCTTAGCAAAACTTCATCAGAAATTTGAAACACGCCTTTCGATAATATTCACAAGTTTCGGTTCCAGTCAGATACACCTTTCCATGATATAAGTTCACCATCCAAACCTCAAATCACCAATCATCGTTGATCAACCGATCCAATCAAAATAACTCTGCTTTACTGGTTAAAGTCCTAATTCACAAACTTTAGTTCACTGTCGGTAAACCCTATCTTCCAGTAAACCAAATCACTAAGATGACAAAAAAACCATCAGGAACATCAAGAACATCATTCGACATCAATTTCCATCAATGACAACACATGTAATTGATCATGTCATCTATTCATAGAATCTCAATCTCTTCATCACAAATAGACTTCTATCCTTTACCGGTGCAGTCATTAGTCTTTAACTGCATCACCTATATCTGCATCAGTTATGCCAAATGCCAACAATCTCCCCCTTTGGAATTGATGACAACACCAATCAGATATACAATCAGAGTAACATCATCATCTGCAACTTGCTTTCCAGTATCACATCATATGTCGGTTCTCCTCCTTTTGTCATCTCCCCCTTAACCAATTCTTCTCTCAATCTGATCTTTTCTCTTCTCCCATATCTGATTTCTTTTCTTTTCCTCTCCCCCTTTGACAACAATGCCAAAGATATAAATGTATCACTTGTCTTCAATTCTTTTTCTCCCTCTTCCATCATCTCTGTTATTCAAATCAAAAAAATTATAATAGAGCATTAAACCAGAAATTTACATTAGACTTGCTCCCCCTGAGGAGTAGCCTGCACCTTCATCAATCCTTAGTAAAAAATAAACATGAAATCCATAGGATTGATGGATCTCCATCATTCTAGTTCTTCCGGTGTAGGAGTCTAACCCCAAGTTTACCTCTAAGAAACTCAAAGGTAGCCTTCGGTAAAGGCTTAGTAAAGTTATCAACTAACTGATATTTACTCTTCACATATTGCATCTTCACCTCCTTTTCTTGAACTCTTTCCGTTAGGAAGTGATACTTCAATTCAATGTGCTTGGTTCTGGAAGAAGTACAGGATTCTTAGAAATGTTTATTGGACTTGTATTATCACAATAGATAGTCACCAGTTCAACATATCTATCTTGAATCCTTATAGCACATGTCTATGTTAGCTTGATGATGATTGTAATGAAATTCATCATATGTTGTCATTGATGAAACACATACACACACATATGTTTATATTGTCTACTGGTATAACTTCAAGTTGTTTATACTACAACCGGTATGCTAGAGATTATACTAAGAGGTTTATCTCTAACCGGTACTTTGTGACAACTGGTATATGTATAGAAGACAACCAGTGGATACACATTAATCAACATCATCATGAAGATCAAGCGGAGATTCAAGGATAACGATTCATATATTTAACTCTAATCGGTATTAATTGTTTCAATCGGTATTCATTGATTGTGTGATGAGTTATCCCACCGACAATTTTCGGTGGTATTTTTGTGATGAGTTATGATCACTTGACCAGATACACTGCACCTAGGAAATTGTGTTATGATTTCTTTGGGCCAACATGAAATCTAAATGTCTATATATTGACATCACAATTAATTATTTCATATGAGAAAAAGTGATATGTTGTGTGCGAAAGTCAAAAGAGTTAAGTTGCAGAGTATGCAGAAGAGCAGTGTTGAATATATTTAGAAGGTTCTGATCAAGAAAGTATTGTGCTACTCAGACAGATCAAACCAATCCTGTTGTTTTCTAACAATCACAATAGAATTCAAATCCCCTAACTAGGTAAGCTCTAACAAGATTCAATATTCAAATCCTCTAATAGGGTGATCCATCAGTTTGGATTCAGAAATCCTCCACCAAGGTTACTCCTAACATGGTACTACCTTTCACTGGGTATAAGCTTCTAATAAAGCTTTGGGATCTCTAACAAGATTTGCTCCTAGAAGAGCACTTTGTAGACCCTAACCGGTCCTGGTTAGTTATCTATTACTGCAGATGGTTAACTTGTGAGTTCCATCTCACTGTGGTTTTTACCTATTTGGGTTTTCCACATATAAATATTTGTGTTATGGTGGATGTTTTAATTATTGTGGATTTTGTTATATCATTTTGGATTACATGCATTGTGTTTAAAAGTTTTGTTAGGTTCATCTATCAATTAGTGTTTGAAGTAGTTTTATTTTTAGTGTCATTGATTCACCGCCCCCCCCCCCCCTCTCAGTGATTTTCAAGTCCATCAATTGGTATCAAAGCCTAACTTCTTTGAAGCCTAATCTCTTAGAAGGGAGCCTTGCCATGGGGGACATGAGATACTTTGAGATGGCTACAGAGCTAGAAGCTAGCAGAAATTAGCTTGAAACCATTAGGGTCATACTGAAAGCTTCACAAGTTAAAAGGAGATAGATAACTGAACAACTATTAGAGATATCTGATAATAGTTCTTCAGATGAGGCCAATATTGATTCTTTAGCCAAGGAAGTTGAAAAGTTAAACGGTGAAAAGCTAAATTTGAGGAGAGAGCTAGAAGGTCTTACTATTCGAATGAGTCAAGAACTAGAAGCCAGAAGAGCTGTTGAAGATCTTATCAAGGAAAGAGATCATGAGATTGTCAAGATCAAGCATGAAAATGCTACCTTGCATGAGCATTTGAATGCTAAAAGAGAAGAGAAGGAGAACTTATAGCTAGATCTCGAATTAGCATCATCTCTGAGAGAGAACCTATCAAAGCATAATGAAGATCTCACCAAACAGCTTACTGAAGCAAATGGGAAATTGGAAAAGTTCAACAAGAGTTCTACCTTGCTTGAAGAACAAATTCAATCACAAAGGATGAAAGGTGATACCTCTGGACTTAGTTTTCATACATCTGAGAAACGTGAATCCTCTGGTACAAAGAGAAATACTCTTAAGAACAAATCTGCTCCTAAGATCAAAAAGCCTATTGGTAAGAAGGTCTTTAAACCTGTTTGTTTTGTTTGCCATATAATTGGTCACACTACAAAGGTTTGTAAAGAAAAACCTAACAGAAATGAAAGCTACAATACTAATTCTAGGTATGTGTCCAATAAATTTGAAGGTCATTGCTTCACATGCACAATGTATGGACATAGATCTGTTGAGTGCAGATATGGAGCTAATAATCTTGTACCACATATGCATCCAAGACCGAATGGCAACTGGATGAGGAATTTTGACAACCAGGTCAACATGAACTAGCAAAGACCCTACAACAACCGATTTTAGTCTATTTGAAATGGAAAAGGTAACAAATGTCATTTGCACCATTTATAATAACTTTGGTCATGTGTCTATGAACTGCAGAAGAAGAACTGGGAGAGGAAATGCAGGACCTTGGAAATCATCTCGTATGGCCTGCTATCACTGTAACAAACTGGGGCACTTAGAAAAATTATGTAGATCCAGAAATATCAAACTGGTCAATTCTTCTAAGGATCAGAAAGGAAAGCAGAAAGTTAATGTTGAAGAAACCAGAGAGGAAATGAATCGGATATGGAAGAAGAAGAGTGATGACTCATCTGGAGAAGAAATTGTTCCTTCACCCAGTGAAGATAACCCTGCACTGGTGAATTAAGCCTTTTAATATGGCTAAGGGGAGCTTAACAGTAAAATCCACCTCCGGACCCCTTGAGATGAATGACCGGTAAGAGAATTTTGAAGCATGAAATTTTGATAACTTTTTGTCAATATGTTATCAACCAGTTTTCTCCTTGAGCAGTGAAATTAGGGTTTGTAACCCTAACAGGCAGCATTTAATGCAGTAGGTAAAAAGGATAAAAGCGAGTTTTTACTTTGTCTTTTTTACCCTAACGCATTTGAGAAAATAAATTTGGAGCACTTGCTGAGCTAAGAAACATTGTTGGCTGATAATTATCGAAGTTGCATTGTGATTTGTAATCAAGCTGATTTGAAGATTGCAGAAGATCAAACTGGTGTGCACTTGGGCATTCAACCAGTAAACAAGGCAGCATGTGTAAAATAAGGTATTTCTTTAAAAATCCTGCTTCGAATCTTGTTCATCTAAAATGGCATCATCTTCAAAGTTTGCATAAAGGTTAATGGTTACATCTGAGCCAATGGAAGTTGTAGAGGCGAAACAAATTGTGTCGTATAATGCATTATCACAAGTTCCTAGTAGAGTTTTAGTAAAAGGAAATTTATCGAGCTATATTGATTGTAAGATTGAGGATCTAGGATCACTGTATATTTACACTCAGCTAAAATCCCTCTGTGATGAGAATGGAAAGATTCAAACACAGTATGCTAGGGTTTTCGAGAAAGGTTTTCACAACGCCGCTTATTTTCTAGAAGATTTTGAGGAAGAGCATAATAGAATTATTTTGAGTTGGGTTCATGGTGAGAACATGTACTTAGAGATAACTCACACAATTATCAAGGAATTCATTCAGGCTGTAACTGGTTATTATTCAACCGATAAAGTACCTGAGCTAAGACGAATTTCAAAAGAGATGGTATACTCTATAACCGGTTCAACATTTGATAAATGTGTTTTTTCTGTTAACAATATCAGGGACCCAGCGGTGAAACTGGTAGCTATGGTTATAGGCTACCGGGTATTTTACTCCAGTAGACTAAATAGTGTTCCATCAGTAGCAGTACATAGAACTTACAGGATGATAGCTAAAAATGCAGATTATGATCTTTGTGAGGCTATTAGAAGACAATTATTTCTAAATCTGTAATCTATCAAGAAGGACAATAGTCTAAAGTTCAAGTATGGACAACTATTGGTCAGGTTATTCTTTTCTTTTCAAAATTTGCTACTGAGAATAGGTGATATTGAATGGTCAAAGGACCTACTGGTATCCGCACAAATCAAGAACAACATCAAGGTTGTAAAGAATACTTTTCCTGCAGCTATGAATAAGTATTTCAATGAATTTCAGAAGAAAATGAGCATGAGAAAGAGATTGCTTGAAGATGTGGTCAGACATTTTGCAAAAGACATTGTTTTCATAGTTACCACTGATTTTTGTTTGATGCAAGCAATTGAACCGAGAAAAGAAGAAATGGAAGATATGAGTTATGAGGCGAACCATGACTTACTGGTTGGTTATGCTAATAACCTATTAGCATCTCCTAAAGATAAAAAGAAGGCAAAACTAGATATTGTGGTAGTCCAGGATGCTCAAGCCAAAACTAGTATTGCTCCTGCCACAAGTAGGAAAGGAAAGAAAAATAAAACTGATGAATCACCTCCGATGATGAAGAATACAAGGGTTCCTCAGAGTATCCAAATCAAAAAGCAACCGACACCTAAAGTCTATACAAAGAAGGAGAATGTATCAAAAAAAGGAGGTCAAAAATTGATTCTTCAAGAAGAATCTGAGGGTACTAATACTAAAGAAGAACCTAAGAAGATGAAAGCTATCGGTAGAGTAGAAAAGTCAGTAAAGGAAGTGCCAAAGGCAACTGTGCCTATTGATATCTCAACTTTCAAGCCTGATACCCATTTTGAAAGAACAATAAAGACATTAGGGAGGAACAAATTTGGCAATGTCAGAGATCATTTTGATTCGTTCACTAAAGATGAGAAGAAGCAAATCATTGAAAAGGTAATCACTCATTTGTGTCATTACAGTAGATATCCACGTGATCTTTAAAAGGATATCTCAGATTCTTTGTACACTATTTTATTAAATAAATGGGAGGAAGCTATAAAATTGGAAAAAGAAATTATTGATGAGATATTTGTATAATATTTTCCCAATTTGTCTAAGGATGAAATAAGTGCTTTAGTTGATCAGTAAAAAACTCAATTTGCTTTCAAATCAAGGAGATTGAAGCTATTTAGTGGAAAAAGGGCAGTTACTGAGACGAAGATGCACCAAATAGCCTGTGAAATCAAACAGATGGAAGAGCTCATCCAATCCTCTAAGAATGAGGAAGATGTTGTCAATCGATCGAAAATGGATGAAGAAGAGATTGTACAAGTTGATGAGGTCTATCATGTCAAGGATGACACCATTATTCATGTCGTTGATGATGTTCAAGATACAGTTGATCTATCTAGAGACAACACTGCACCAGATATGGAGCCTCCTGAAATCACTGATATACAGGTTACATTAGTTGAGCAACTGACAACTCAACTAAAAGTGGTCAATCCACTGAAACCTAAACAACTAGAGAAACCCCAATCTCCATCGGTTTTTCAAGAAACTCAGGAGTCTATGGAAATTGTCGTCACACAGACTTTTGAAAAGGAAATAGAGAAAAATCTAGAGAAAGTGATCATTAAGGTTACAACCTCTGAACCAACAAAGCCATTAGTCACTCCGTAGACTGATGAGGATGATGATGATTCATCAGGTATTTTAGGGCCTATCAATGTTGACAACATTAGCACATTTGAAATGATGAAGACTGCAAGTGTTATGCAATCTAGAGCGCATAAGAAGAGACTTAAAGAGAAAAGGGTTGAAGTTGAAACAATTCAGAATGTAGTAGATATTCTATCTAGTCTACTATCATAAACTTTTACAACACATCTGACATCCCCTATTAGAAAACTTGGTTAGTTGGTTGTTGACGCATCTGATCAAATCAAGTCACTTGAAGAAGTAGCACAAACCTATGCTGAGAAAAGTCACAAGAAGTATGGGGAGAAACTTGTAAAGGACATTGATACTGACAAAATGGCTCTATCACATAATAAAAATTTATTGAGCAAAGCTATTGAAACGGGAGGAAAATATCTTGCTTCTACCTCTAATATTTCATTTTCTTATTCTGATATCCCAAAAAGACAAACAGAAACTGAGCAAGGGCTAGAAAGGATATGCAATGCATATGTCCCACTTTAGGACTCTATATTTGCTTTTAGCAAATTTGTAGATGATTTACACAACAGGTTGGATACTTATGATCATGAGAAGGAAAACAGACTCTAGTCTCTAAAGGAACTCAAGAGTCTACTCACATCACAAGTGGACATACTACAGAGAGCCTACTCAAATGCATAAGCTATCTTAGCAACTCCAGAAACCTGTACACTGGATTCAATGGAAGAATTCCATACACAACTTATGTCTACAAAAGAGTCCACCGAAAACATGCTAGCGACATGGAAAAATGCTATATCATAGTTGAAGCAAAACTTTAATGTTATTTTCATGAGACTGACGAATGCATGATTCAATTTTTTTTTAAGTTGTTGTTGTATATGATGAACACTTTGATACAAATTTTCTATATATATATATATATATATATATATATATATATATATATATATTACTTTTTCAATTTGGCATTGTTGTCAAAGGGGGATTAGAAATATGTATGTGTGTTTTTGAAAATTTTGTATAATGTATGCATTAAGGGGGAGCATGTGTATATGTGTAAATTTGTTTTCTATGCACACTTAGCGGTACTACTGTAAAATTTTCTAAGTGTTGCCATCAATGCCAAAGGGGGAGATTGTTGGCTTAATGGTGATTGTAATGAATTCATCATATGTTGTCATTGATGAAACACATACACACAAATATGTTTATATTGTCTACCGGAATAACTTCAAGTTGTTTATACTGCAACCGGTATGCTAGAGGTTATACTAAGAGGTTTATCTCTAACCGGTACTTTGTGACAAGTGGTATATGTATATAAGACAACCAATGGATACACATTAATCGACATCATCATGAAGATCAAGCAAAGATTATATTAGGAGATTCAAGGATAACGGTTCATATATTTAACTCCAACCGGTATTTGTTGATTGTGTGATGAGTTATCCCACCGACAATTTTTGGTGGTATATTTGTGATGAGTTATGATCATTTGACCAGATACACTACACCTAGGCAACATGAAATCTAAATGTCTATATATTGACATCATAATAAATTATTTCATATGAGAAAAAGTGAGATGTTGTGTGTGAAAGTCAAAAGAGTTAAGTTGCAGAGTATGCAGAAGAGCAGTGTCAAATATGTTTAGAAGGATCTGATCAAGCAAGTATTGTGCTACTCAGATAGATCAAACCAATCCTGTTGTTTTCTAACAATCAAAGCAGAATTCAAATCCCCTAATCGGGTAATCTCTAACAAGATTCAATGTTTAATCCTCTAATAGGGTGATCAATTAGTTTGGATTCAGAAATCCTCCACCAAGGTTACTCCTAATGGGGTACTACCTTTCACAGGGTATAAGCTTCTAACCAAGCTTTGGGATCTCTAACAAGATTTGCTCCTAGAAGAGCACTTTGTAGACCCTAACCGATCAGTTATCTATTACTGTGGATAGTTAACTTGTGAGTTCCATCTCACTGTGGTTTTTACCTTTTCGGGTTTTCCACGTATAAATATTTGTGTTGTGGTGGATGTTTTACTTATTGTGGACGTTGTTATATCATTTTGGATTACATGCATTGTGTTTAAAAGTTTTGTTAAGTTCATCTACCGGTTCGTGTTTGAAGTAGTTTTATTTTTGGTGTCAATGATTCACGCCCCCCCCCCTCTCAGTGCTTTTCAATTCCATCAGTCTCACCCATATTACATGCGTGCAATTCATGGATGTAGCTACATACTCTGCTTCAGCTGTAGCTTGAGAAACACAAGTTTGTTTCTTGCTCATCCATGCCACTAATCTTCCTCCAAGTAGAAAAGCTCCACCAGTTGTGCTTTTCCGATCATCCACATTACCTGCCCAATCAGCATCAGTAAAATCCCCTTTATAGGGATACCATAAACCATAGTCTAGCCAAAAATTCTCTTCACAACCATCATGTGACTCTCCTTATGCTCTTTTTGAAATCTAGCCACTAATCCAGCAACATGAGCAATGTCCAGTCTACTATGGACAACATATTTTAGCTTGCCAATCATATATCTCTACTCTTTTTCACTTATAGCAGGGGAATCATCTTCCTTTGACAACTTGCAGCCTGTCACCATCGATGTTCCTACCGGTATGCAGTCTTCCATGCCAAAAGTCTCCAACACCTCTTTGATATACTTGGTCTGATAAATAAAAGTACCACCATCAAGTTGTTGAACCTGTAAGCCAATAAAGAACTTTATTTCACCGATTACAGACAATTATAATTCCTTTTTAATTATATCAGCAAATTCCATACACATCATCATTTCCACCAAAAATTATGTCATCAACAAACACTTCTGTTATCAGCATCTTGTCTCCATCAGTCTTCAAATAAATGTTGTTGTCCTCACTGGTACGTTGGAATCCAATTTTGATCAAATGTGCATGTAATCTCTCACACCATGCCCTTGGTTCCTGCTTTAGACCATATAGTGCTTTGTGAAATTTACACACCATGTCCTTGTCATCGATCAAGGTAAATCCATCTGGTTGTTCAATGTATACTTCTTCTTCTAGAATCCCATTTAGAAAGGCTGACTTGACATCCATTTGGTAAACTTTGAATCCCATATACACAAAAAATGCCAGCTGTATGTGGGAAAAGTGGGCTGATAAAACTTAATATGTGAAAATATTGTTAAAAACTTGTCCACACACACACACAGGACTTCTTGATGCAAGCTATGGAGTAACGACGTGTTACTCAGCTTCCCAAGGTGGGTCCCATGGTTCTCTATCTCACAATGTCCCTCAAACCAATGTTTTTGCTCTCAGATCTCTAAGCAAAATGGTTTAGGGATGGCAAATGCAAGAACGAGGGATGCTTTGATAGTTTTTAGTATGAAAGGTATGCTAAGCTATGCATGATCTTAGACATGCAATAAACTAAATGATAAGATGACAAGATTAGTATAAATACTATCCTAACATGATATATTAGTCTATGATTGAGCTAAATGATAAAGAAATTATTCTAAACATGCATATTTAGACTAATTCCTGATTTCAAAGAGAGGCTAAAATGATAAGCACAAAAATGATATGAAAGCTTGAATGTATTTGAGCATAAGTGTGATACTACAAATTTGGATTATCTAAAATGGAGGAATGAGAGCTCTATTTATAGCAAAAATAGGGCAATGGATGGTCAGGATTGAAAGATTTAATCAAGGGTCAAGTTTGAAAGTTGGGGATCCATGTGCACAATTTGCACCAATGAAATGGTGACAAATGTCAACATAGGGTTGGGTTGAGAGAAGGGGTTGGAGGCATTAAAGGCCTGAGAAGACCTCATGGTTATCTAGAGGATAAGGGTCAAGTCTAAGTTAAGATTACCCACTAGATTAAGAGTTAATCCAAGGATAAACCTTTGTGCAAATGATTAAGAGATAATCATGGTCAAAGCATTAAAGGCTTGATGAGACCCTTGGGTTGGGTGAAGGTTGAGTTAAAACAAATGTTTTAACCATGTAAGAGGGTTTGAGTTAACCATTAATGGTTATTGGAGACTTTGGGGGATTTAGTGGTTGAAGGTTGGAAGCCTTTAATGGCTATCAAAGACTTTGAGGTTTTAAGTGGTTGAAGGTTGAAAACCTTTAATGGTTATCAAAGACTTTGAGGGTTTGAGAAGTGACCTCCCCTTGCTTAGGGATGTGACAAAGTTTAGAAGAGGGGTTAGGTTAATTAGAAGTGATTAGAAGTTTCTAGAAGGGATTAGAAAGGGGTTTAAGATTTTGCAAGTGGATGGAGGGATAATAGGCTTTAATTGAATTAAATGATTTTCATTCAATTTGGTTGAAATTTGGAGAAATTAAATAAATTAGATTTATTCAATTTAGGATAACTATTTAATTAAATTTGAATTTAATTAAAAGTGGATAGGGGAGATTTAATTGAATAAAATGATTTATTCATTAAATGGGTATAGTGAATTTAATTTAAATAAATTGAGTAATTTACTTAATCAAATAGAGGAATGCGGGTAATTTAATTAAATTGGATTTAATAAAATAGAGAAATGAACATAAAATATTCATTTAGGAATATGGTCATTTTTATACGTCTACATTTTGCCCCTCTTTGAAGTGGCGTGTGTGCACATGTTATTTCAAAGAAAATGATGTGTTTTTGTGATTTATGATCAAATGCAATTTTTGTGTCGCTCTTATGATTTGCAAGTCGTGCCCCGACTTTGATTTGATGTGTGATGCCCCAGATTTGATATTTTGATGGTGATGCCCCAGATTTGATATTTTGATGGTGATGCCCCCTCGAGAGATGAATCAATTTTTTTGAAATTTTTTGATTTGATTTGAGGAGTTGCGTATGATGTGGATGATTTCGTGCATGTAAAATGTGTGTAAATTGATTCATCTCCCGATAAGTTACAAATGTTATGGTATAGGGGAGACCGCGACTATATTACAGGTCCATTCGGCTAACCCTAATTTCATTTTCCTCCTATAAAAGGGGAAAAGAGCTTGATTTAAATTCATTTGTGCTTTATTGATTTTGGAGAAAGAGAATTTGGTCTGCAAAGAAAATGCCTATTCCGTATCATAGACACCGTTTCGAGCGCGTTCAGAGGTATCAGAGACCTGTAGCGCATGGACCACCAGTAAGTCAACGTTTTTTACCCTTTTGACTTTTTATTTTGTCGTTTTTAGTTGTTTTTTGATTTTCAAAGTTCAGGTTTAACGGTTTAGCACGTCTAGGGTCTAGAGTAGCGCATACGAAGTTTGAAGTAGCGCATCGAGTTTAATTTTAGGGGTCGCGTCCGAAAAAGATAGGATAGCGCATAAAACTAATAGGTTAGCACGTGCGTGTATAATAGCACATAGAAACCATCGGGTAGTGCGTCCAGTCAACAAGTTAGCGCGTAGGGGTGACCTAGCGCATAAGGGTCGCAGGGGTTCGCATAGGTAAGGGGGTTTAGCGCGTAGGACTAACCTAGCACATAGGGTCAAACAGGTAGCGCCTGGGAGGGATAGATCAGCACGTAGAGTCAGTCTAGCGCATAGGGTAGGTTAGGTAGCGCATTGGGGGAAAGAGTTAGCGCGTAGAGGTGATCTAGCGCATAGGGTAGATAGATTAACACGTAGGAAAGACAGCCTAGCGCGTGGGGTGGTTTTAGCGCATTGGGTATCTGTTTTAGCGCACCTGAAAAAAATTTTTGACGAGTTGAAAATTTGTTTTGGTCTGTCTGTCATGATTTTATGTTTTTGTCCAATATGAGTGTTGATATAACTTGTTTTGATTTGCAATTTTCCAAGTTATGTATAGATATCAATGTGATGTTTTGATCAAAACATGAGTTGTTGGCGTGTTCTGTTTCAAGTTCAATGTGTGAAGCCTGAGTTGTGTTACAAGCCGATATGGGTTGGAAACTTGATTTGTGTTACAAGTTGATATGGGTGGGAAACTTGAGTTGTTTTACAAGTTTATGTGATTGTGGAAACTTGAGTTGTGTTACAAGTTTTGATATGGTGTTTGAGAACTTGAGTTGTTTTACAAGTTGATATGAAATGATAGGATTTTGAACTTTGATGTAGATGAGCAAATTGTTTCATGTACAACTCAATTCTATGCGCTAAACCCCCTTACCTATGCGAACCCCTGCGACCCCTATGCGCTAGGTCACCCCTACGCGCTAACCTGTTGACTGGACGCACTACCTGACGGTTTCTATGCGCTATTATACACGCACGCGCTAACCTATTAGTTTTATGCGCTATCCTATCTTTTTCGGACGCGACCCAACTTCATTAAATGGGTATAGTGAATTTAATTTAAATAAATTAAGTAATTTACTTAATCAAATAGAGGAATGCGGGTAATTTAATTTAATTGGATTTAATCAAATAGAGAAATGAACATAAAATATTCATTTAGGAATATGGTCATTTTTATACGTCTACACCAGCAACATCCTTACTCTTTCTAATCTAGCAATAGGCGCAAATGTTTCACCATAATCCTCACCTTCCTCTTGAGCATACCCTTTGCAGACTAACCTTGCCTTATTTCTTACAATCTTTCCTTCTTTGTCCAATTTATTCCTAAAGACCCATTTTGTTCCAATTACATTCTTATCCTTTGGTATAGGAACAAGTGACCATGTTTGATTCTTCTCAATTTGATCTAATTCTTCATTCATTGCATTCACCCAATCATCATCCTTTAGTGCTTCCTTAATTGTCTTGGGTTCAATTGTAGATATCAAACGTGAGTTCTCTCGAATCTTTCTCCTAGTTTGCACACTTGCATTCTTATCACAAATTATCTTCTCTTGTGAATGGTTTGGTCTGACATATCTAGGTATTGCCTTGTTGGTTCTGCATCGGGTTCTTCATCTTCTTCCTCATTGTCATCGCTTGCCGATTGAGCATCCAATTCTGCATTTGTCGGTTCTTTGCTATTTTTTGCTTCCGGTTCAATGATCACAAACTTTTCCTCATTATCATCCTTTTCATGTTCTGATCTGCTTGTACCTTCAGACTTATCAGATAGATCATCAACTTTTACATTAGCACTTTCAACAATTTTATTAGTTCTCTTATTGTAACATTTATATGCCTTACTCTTAGAAGAGTAACCCAAGAAAAATTCCCTCATCGGATTTTGCATCAATTTTCTCAGTGTAGTTATCTCTCTTAATAAAACATTGACTTCCAAAGATTTTAAAATAACTAACACAAGGTGTTTTTCCATACCATAGCTCATAGGGTGTCTTATCGTTACCTCTCTTTACCAATACCCAATTTAGAGTGCATACAGCAGTACTGACCGCTTCTCTCCAAAACATTTTGGATACATTACCCTGCAATAGCATGGTTCTTGCAACTGCAACTATTGTTCTGTTCATCCTTTCTGCTATGCCATTCTTTTCTGGTATCCTCGGAGCATACATCTGTCTCTTTATACCCTATTCATCACAATACTTAATAAATTCACCAGATGTGAATTCACCTCCTCAGTCTGATCTTAAACACTTCAAGTGCTTACCGGTTTCCTTCTCAATTAGAGCTTTAAATGATTTAAATTTATCAAATGCTTCTGATTTCTCTCTCAAAAATGTCACCCGCATCATTTTAGAATAGTCATCGGTGAAGATCATGAAATACCTATCACTGTAATAACTCTTTGTTCTCACAGGGCCACAAACATTAGTATGTAACAAATCTAAAATATTATCAGAAATACAATTCTTTCTCTTGAAAGAAATAGAGGTCATCTTATCGATTTGACAATCCTTGCATATCACACTATCCAGTTTCATAAGTTGGGGTAATCCTCGTACAACATTTCACTTTCTTATCTTCACCAAATTATCAAAATTGACATGACAACATCTTTTATGCCACAACCAACTATCTTCCATTCTCGCAACCAGACAATTATTAATATTACTATTCAAATGGAATAAGTTACCTCTAGTTTGCTTCCTAGTAGTAATCAGTTCACCATTGCCTCCAAGAAGTCTGCAGACTCCACTCTTAAACTCAAGCAAATAACCTTTATCATTGAGCTGACAAACACTTAAAAGATTATGCTTAAGACCATCAACCCAAAATACATCATCAACATTACTCTTCCCATTTAGAGAGATTGAACCTTTACCTTTCACCATGCAAGGAGAGTTATTTCCAAATATAACAACACTTCCATCAAGGGTTATGAACTTAATTTTATCTCTGGTCATGTGGTGTGAGAAGCCACTATCTATAATCAGACCTTAAAGGTCAAAACAAGACATAATTAGGCTTAATGATTAAATGATTCATTGGAGGAATAAAATGGAAAGGGGCACGCTTAGGGTAAAGGGCCCAAATTTATAATATGTAAAGTGATGAAACATGACTTTAGATTTAATTAAATTAATTAATTAAATGCTTAAAGGGGAATTAGAAATGCAAGAATCAAGACACACTAAGGTGGGTGCTAATTTAAGTGTGAAATTGTACCGCCCTAGCAAGGGTGTACAATTTATGACACTACATCGTTTCCATGTCAAAAACTTATGGTTTTCATGTTTGGAATGTTTCTCATGTGATTTTCTTGTTTACATTTCATTTCATGCATTATTTCTGAGACACTGGGTATGATGTTTTATCAGAAGTTTATCAGAGGTTACCGGTACTGATAAGGATTTGTTTGAGAAAGTTTTTGATCTGATTGATAAGGTTAATGAGTTGGTAAATGATCAAGTTTATATGATTGCTTTGGTGGTGAACGTATTGATAATTGATAAATGTGTTAAGAAAATCTGATAAAGAGGTTATTAGATTTGATTAAAGAAGTTGAGATATTTGTTAAATGGTTTCAGATCTGAGATAAGTTTATTTTGGGTTTAAAGTTTCAATTGGTCTTAATACTGATTCACCCCCCCTCTCAGTATTAACCAGATCCTCATATGATTAACAATTGGTATCAGAGCTTTGGTCGTTTGTGTGCAGAAAGCCTAATCACTTGAGGAAAAGATTCTGAGGAAGTCAAGATGATGAAAAAGAGGGTCCTAAGTTCAACAAGGATAACTACAAGATCTGGAAAGCCAAAATGAAGATCTACATCAAAGTTCTTGGTGCACAATATTGGAAGCAAGTTGAAACAACATATGTTGCTCCTACTACTACTCCCTTGACACTGAATGAACTCAGAGAGAAGCAAGATAACATGCAAGCACTTGAAGCTATTTTAAGTACTTTATCTGATTTAGAATATATTGACATTCAAGGATTGGAAACTGCAAGTGAGCTTTGGGAAAAGTTAGAGACAATCTATGGAGGAGATGAGCATGTTCAAAGAGCCAAGGAGGAAAGCTTGAGAGGAAATTTTGATGACATGAAAATGCGTGAAGGAGAGAATATTGCACAATATGGTTAGAGAATCAAGGAAGTTGTTGGCGACATAAAGAGTGTAGGAGGTAAAATAGAAGATGATGCAATAGTAAGTAAAATGCTCAAAACTCTTCAACTTCAGTATGCTATTAGAGTATCGGCAATCCAAGAACTTGGATCTATTTTAAAAGATAAGGTAATTATTGATTCATTGATTGGTAAGCTTACAACTTTTGATTTAAATAGTTTTGACAATGGTGTGACAAAGTCTAATGAATCTACCTTTAAAGCTTATGTTACCTGTTCAACTGCTAGAAAAGGAAAAGATATATGTCAAAATCATGAGTGCTAGACAAGTCATGGAAGTAATTGAGGAAATGAAGACAATGAAGATCAAGTGATGGAACTTGAGGCACTGTTAGCAAAGAGATTTCCAAGAGGCATTGGTAAGTATAAAGGAAAGCTACCTTTGAAGTGTTTCTCTTGTAGTAAAATTGGTCATATTGTTGTTAACTGCCCTAACACCGATAAAAAAGAGAAGTTTAGAAGATTCAAAGGAAAGGGCAAGAAACATTGTTATGTTGCAGTAGATGAAGGTGTAACCGATGAGGAGTCGGAAGAAGAAGATGAGAATGAAGGAATTGTGTTTGTAGCCGTGAAAGAGGAACTGTCTGATGAAAAGGCACTAGTATCTCATATGGAGAATAGTGATGAATTTTGGAGCATAAAGAGCCTTCTTTGTAGTGAAAGTGCAGATCTTTGAAGTCTTCAACAATATTCAACATTTATCCATCAATCATTTCATCAATTGGGGCCTTTGAAGATATAGGAGAACAATAAGAGATCACCGATTGAAGATTGGCTTGTACCTCTCCCTTGGGGTTGGGTATGGTTTCATGTTGTTTTAATTTCTTTGCATAAGCTTCATTTTGATTCATATTCATGCTTAGGTCACTTTGCATCATGGATTTAGAGCATTTACTTTGTCAATTGTAAGCAATTAGGGTTTACTCTTTAGGGTTGCTTTAGATTGTTTGCTTTCATTTTAGGATCTTGCACACACACAAGGTTCTTGCACACACATTTTCAGTACGTTATCAACTATTTGTGGAGGTGGAAATCACCAACATAGGGGTTTGACTAAGGCAAAACCCTATATAGCCACCCAAAACCCTATTTTGTAGCTTGAGATATAGGTTTAGATTCGAGCGTCGCTGGAAGTTTCAGGACCAGAGGAGCGCACAGAGACAGTTTGAGTGTATATTTCATCAAAAACCCCAAGGAAATGGGCGTGGCGCCCTGGTCCTACCTAGGACAGGGGTGTGGTGCCTTGGTCCTGCCCTATGTCAGTAGGATTTGGCATAACAGTCTCTTTCAAGCTTCATAACTTGTCCTGTCAGTTGCAGCTCCAGACTTGCAGAATCAAGATAGTGGCGTGGCACCCTGGTCCCAAACATTTTTGCTTAGATTTCAAACATGTGTGCACCTCTGATTTTGCCTCCTAATCTGTACTTTTCAGTAGTATATCATTTGTCCTTTGATCTGCATTTTAAATTAGGGTTTGCTTGCTTACTTGCATTCCAGGTTAGATTGCATTTTTTAATCATTCCTCTCTCTCATTTAGAACAAAGGAATAGAAATCCTAAGAGCTGATTCCTGGCTCTCTCTTCCACACAAGAAGTAGCTCGAAGTGTGTCACCACCCTAGGCTCTTTCGTATTTCGTGAGTGTGTATGAGAGTGGGATTAGGGTTTTCATACTTGGTCTCACTTTTTCCCCTACACAAACCCAAATAGGAAAAAACCACAATGGGAGTTTTTGTACTCTTTTGAAGTACACCCTATTAGGAGCTTACAATGCGCCTGGTTAGGAGCAGACCCTGTTAGGAGTCACTCGGTTAAGGGATTTGCCTAGTAGCCCGGTTAGGAGCTTGATGATCAGTTAGGATCAACCTTGTGAGAGGATTTAACACTCTTTTGAGAGCTGCCCTGTTAGGGGACTTAAATGTTTGAGGCCTGTTAGGACCTACCCAGTTAAGGGATTTAACCTGCTGCAACTGTTAGGGAACAACGGTAAGAAAATGATCTATTACTTGCACTTCTTTGCTTGCTTGATCAGATCCAGTTATGCACAACAGGCAGATCTCACACTTCTTGGATGACTTAACACATTCTCTAAGACCATTGACACAATAAACATCAACTGTGTCATCCTAAATAGCCATCTCAACTAGGTCGGCCACAAAACCCTAATTACATCATGAATTTACAATTCAAATCATAAGAGATTATCACATATTGATATATAGATCATTACAACAAATTAAAATGCAATATCAACCATTGGTTGATTACAACTCATCACGAAAATTTGATTTGTACCAAAGTCAAACCCTCAAAACACTCTACTAAGCGTTTCTCTAATTCATAATAAATTCTTCCTTGAATCACGCCAAAACAACAATTAAATCTTTCATGTGGGTTGTTTCGTGTTACCAACTTCATGTATACTTGTCGTCGATCACCATCATAACATAAATCATTACCGGTTTGATGATTTCTTCACCGGTCTTAAACCCTACTAAAACCTTAGAAAAACTCTATCAAAAATTTCAAACACGCCTTCCGGTAATCTTCACAAGTTCTGGTTCCAATCAGATACACCTTTCCGTGATACAAGTTCACCATCCAAACCGCAAATCACCAATCATTGTCGATCAACCAATCCAATCAAAACAACTCTGCTTTACTGGTTAAATTCCTAATTCATAGAGTTTAGTTCACTTCCAGTAAACCCTATCTTTTGGTAAACCAAATAACTAAGATGACAAGACAAAACAAAACATCACGAACATCATTTGATATCAATTTCCATCAATGCCAACACAAATAACTGATCATGTCATCTGTTCATAGAATCTCAATCTCTTCATCACAAATAGACTTCTATCCTTTATCGGTGTAGTCATCAATCTTCAACTACATCACTTGTATTTGCATCCGTTATGCCAAATGCCAACAACTGAACCCAGAGTTAAGAAAAACCTCAATATGCTTTGTTTTGTGTTCATTATCCTTTGATTTGTCCTCTCTTTGTTGCATACTATTGTGATAACGTGCTTGTTCTTTTGGCGTGTATCCTACATTAAAGCAATTTCTCTTGGCAAGGCATGTGCAATTACTTTAACATGGGGGCATACACTCCGCTCAATGATCTCTCTCTTGCATATTTTGATATTTAAGTTACTTAGCGAACTTTGTCTTTTTCTTTATAATTTTGGTATTTTTCTTTTCATGACTCATGGTGAGAGAACCTAACTAGTTTGTAGTCATGTTTATCTCTTTCTCTTTCTTTCATGATGTCCCTTTTATCTTGTTATTGAAGTTGTGAGATCCTAAAGTCCATTGGAGGCTTGGTGTATATTACCTCCTCGATGACATGGTGAAATTTTTTCAATGTGAAGCCTTTGTACTTTACCAAGAGTATGATTGACTTCATACTCCCACTAAAGTGGGGGCTAACTGTAGCATCCTAAAATTGCACCCTTGTACAATTTTGACTGCATTGGGTCCCTACCTTAGTGTTTGTGCCCCTTGGCCTGATTGGTACCTGATTATGCTCATGCCCCTCATGCATTTATTTTTTGACTTTTTCTATGCACCTAGCATCTTATCCTAGCCCTAAATAGAGATAGGACTAGGGCACCATGCTCTGGTCCCCCCTAATTGGGGCCTCTTAAAAACCCTTTGCCCTATTTAAAATTTGGGCGAGATTCCTCTCTCTGTGTCGGCTCATGTCAAGAAATTAGCAAGTTTTCTGACGGGCAGGTATAAAAGGAGGTTTTCCCCTCTAATTTGAGTTCTATCACATCACATCATCTGACATTCATTACACACATGAGTACAAGCAATCAAGCATTCAAGGGCAATTTAGCAATAATCAATCTTCCTTCAAGCCTTGGAGCAACAATAAAGTCAAGAATCAAACATTGAACTGCACATATTTTCATCCTATTTTGTTGAAGACTTCATCAAACCCTAATTCCATGTGGGGACAAACGAACTTCACAAGGAGGTATATCATTTGATTTTCAATCATCTCCCTCAAAAGGAGAATCTTCCATTACAACAATTTCAATTATCTTTATCTCAATTTCATGGTTAATTCCAAAACAAGGGTTTGACCTAATGCAAGCCCTTATTCCCAACCTATTTCCCTTTCTTTCTATTTGCAGGAAACAGGTATGAAGCTATGATCTTCGAAATAGGCATTATTTGCAGAGACAAATCAACCCTCTTTGGCATGCGAAAAGTAAGGAGGACCGGAGCGACAGGCGCTCTGGTCTCGACATTTTTGGAGCTTTTTCGAGGATCAAATCCAAATATGCATGTACTGCTCAAATCCAGGTGTGTGTTTCAATCCCACTTTTGTAGCTCACTGTTTCCACATATTTACCTTCATTTTTCAACACTTTATCTCAGTTCAACATTTCAACTCACAAAAGAGGGCAAAATAAATTCACACTTCCCCTAAATCCAATCAGTATTTAGTCCTTATCATTTCTGATTTGTGTCTGAATCTATTGGATTTCACCCTCTTTTGAATGTAATGGTCAACCCAAGAAAAAATTAATGGTTTTCATAAATCTAATGGTGGAAACCCTAATTTTTTACCATTACAGAACCCAAGAACCATTGAATTAAGAAACCAAATAATTGATCAATCTCATATTATTAACCCTTCCTTGGTGGGCACAAGAATGATTATGACAACTAACCCTTCAATTGACTACAGTGAATTGGTCAATCATGTACAACAGCATACAAAGTGTACCTTGCTAAATTATGTCAAGAGGAAGGGGACATCTCTTGTATGTCATTATAAAGCCTCTTGGACCATCCAAGAAAAAACAATTATCTCTATTGCTAATAATAGCCAACCTATACACACTCCTAAAAAATGACGACCGCCTAAATCTTCACAACCCATCTATACTCTCTATTTGGAGGGCCAATATGGATTGCCAACTTGTTTTCTCAATAAATGCAATGCAATAAAATATATCACAAAATGCAGCAAGAGCTAAATAGAAGTCTAAAAGATACCATGCCATGCTATCTCACATTTCAACCAATTTGGATTTTGAACTAAATTAGCTCCAATTGCTTTCCAAAAAATGCTTACTGATACCCTTGTGGATCAAGATATTGGTGATGAATACTAAGAGGGGAGGTGAATTAGTATACCAAAAAAATACCGAACTTAAACTCTTAAACAATTTAGCAGTTAACCAGTATAACAAATTTACTAACAAACCGATTAAGACAAATGCAAACCAAACAACAAATAAAACATTCACCCACAAGAGCACAATCACCATAACACAAGAAGTTTTGACGAGGAAACCCAAATGGGAAAAACCACGGTGAGCAGAAACTCACAAGTAACTATCTGCAGAATAGAAACCAGACCAGTTAAGGTCAGACCGGTTAAGGTCATACAATGTTCTTCACTAGAACAGATCCTGTTAGGAATCTAGATCTCTGTTAGGAGATAAGTCCTATTAAAGACTACCTTGTGAGAGGATTTCAAATTCACAGTTGTGAACCACCTTGTTAGAGGATTTACAAAGGCTTTGCTGGGCCTACTTGGTTAAGGGTTTCAGACTTGTTGAAGATATGAGTAATCAACAAGTAGATGATCTAGATAATAGAACCGTATGCTTGGTTAGATCCTTGATAGCTCATTGTTAATGCACATTTAGCATTACTTCAATCTTCAATATCTCCACACTCCTACTATTCACACAGACCTAATCTTTTCTTATGTGATTGCACAAACAAAACCTCATCAACTAAAACCCTAGACATGATGTCCTTATAAAGGAGTCTGATTTCATGTCAGTCCAATATGATTACATTACAAGTTCCTAGGTTTAGAGCATCTAGACACATTTGGTAACACAACACAAAATCACCGACAAAGTGTCGATGGATGATAACTCATCACAGAAATACCGGTTGGTAACTCATCACAGAGTAATACCGGTTCATTACCGATTACCAGTTCATACATTTTCCCAATTACTGGTTGTCAAAATGAAGACTGGAAAAATGTTAACTACCGCTTTGTTCCTTCGTACTTCTTGAGATCCTTGAACCGCTTGAGGTCTTCATACCGCTTTGGGTCTTTAGTCAGTTTGTGACTGGAAAACACCTTCTGCAAAACATCGATAGTCTAAAGACTATAATACATAATACCGATTGGAACAATTGTTGGTTGAGCATAACTCATACATAAAGAAAGTGATCATAAAACAAGTGTGTGTCCATCAATGACAATCACACAACATCATCAAAATGCCAACAATTGGTGCTCAAGAGACCTACCACCTTTTATTAAAATTACCACTCTTCCTATGCAGTAGGACATTTGTTCCTTTCAATGTAAATAGAAAAAACTTTCAATGTGTTTCAATCTCACCCACATCCACAACCATGTTCCCAAACTATACAGATTCTTACATGACATGACCTATACATCTAGAAATAATGTCACTTATTGAATTGATTCAAAAGTGGGCCTTCAAATCATCTTGCAAGAACAATCAATGGAAAGAATGATCCACACCAACTATTGTTCAAGTATCTCCATGATTCACAACCATCCTCACAAAAAAGAACAATTTTTTTGAAGCATTCTATTGGAGTGAACTACTACTATACCATCTATTTTGCACACATTCAAAATGGTTTTGATACATTAGACGATCAAGTTATAGCAAAATGGTAGAGGTTCTCATGCAACTACCAATCATGGCACATGCAACTACCAATCGCCTTTTGAAAAAATGCACACACCTCTAGAACTAGATGAATAAACTAATGTTGGAAGTCCTTCGAGTGAAGAAGATCAAATGTAAGAAGACATGCCTAATGAATGATAAACCTTATAAAGTCCATACCCAGGCCTCCTTATGAACCTCGATGAACTTGACATTCTTGGTCGACATGACATTGACCTCAACCTGGGGAGAAGGTCACGTCAATCCACGACAAGAAATAATCCGTACTACAAGTTTATAGACTCCAATCACCCAAAATTTCAAGCTCACTATGATCTCAAATAAAACACCCACATTGACCTATCTATTAAATAAAAAAAGCACTTGATATAGTTGTTTTCACACCTACAAGTCACTACTTTGCAAAATGGTATCAAGAACTACATGAACTGGAAAGTCTCACTTGATAAAAAGTATCAAGTTCACACTAATGAGCTTAGCACCAATTGGTCAATCACCCACTTAAAATAATTGTTCAATGAACTACATGAACTGGAAAGTCTCACTTGATAAAAAGTATCAAGTTCACACTAATGAGCTTAGCACCAATTGGCCAATCACCACTACTACTTCTTACACCAACAAGCATCACAACATTCAACATGCATCGACAATTTGTTCTACCCCCAAAATACCAATAAAATAAATGCCCCCCTTACAAGGACAAACATTTACAACCTTCCAAGAGAGCATATACTTCATTTGATACATTCTAATAGATGAAATAACCTTTATTGGTCCAAAGCTACTGTAAAAAATTGATAACAGGATGCGTGAAGCATTCCCTAGCCATTAACACATCCCATTTGGAGGATGATCAATCATGTTCTTCGGTGAGTTAGACCAGCCACCACAAGTCAAAAACATCCCTATGTACACTTTAAGTTCTTGTGGGGGAACACTATGGAACAATTTCACAACACTTATAACTTTGAACAAAATATTTCATCAAACTGGATAGGACCCTACCCAAATTAGTTTTCATGCCCTACTCTCAAATTTACAAAATGTAGAGCTTACAATTATAGATTGACAACTTCTATTGTCACGATCAAGTGCCTCACTCACCTTTGAAGAGCAATCTATTTTTTCTCATCCTCCATTCATCTATTTGCAACAAACGAAATGGTGTCATTGCATAATAAACATATGTTGTTGTCTTCAACAATGCTAGTTGCTCTATTCGTAAAATAGCAACTTAGGGATTCAAGATGCTTAAATCCAGAGGAAGAACACTCTTATGTATTAGCTAAGAGGTCATGTTATGTTCAAATTTATGGGTAGAATCAGGGGCTATCAATGGTGCACATCTAGACCAATCAAATAATTGTTTTCAAGGATGGAGAAAAACCACCTCAACTTCTCATATATGTTGTTGTTTGCTTAAAAAATAAGCAAGGCCAATGTGGGATCACAATGAGCCAAAAAATGTGCGTGTAACCCCATTGATCCATGATGTTCATTGTCAAATACCACTAAAAATGGCATGGTACTAACTGTATACACATAAAAATGGCTATGAGCGATTAAATAAATATTTAATATTTATTCTTCTATTAAATAGTTAATTTGAAAAGATTAATTTATTTAATTCATTTCGTGTCTTTCTATTAATTAATTTAATTGAAATATTTTATTAATTAAGTCATCTATCCTATTCCTCTAATTAATTAAATATCTAATATTTAACTATTCTTCTCGTCAATTAATTGAATATCTAAATATTTAATTATTTCTTTCAATCATTTGAATATCTAATATCTAATGGTTATTCTTCTATCCTATAGTCTCAAATATTAAATAATTCTAAATCATTTAATCCCTTATCCAACTCACCTTCCATCTCCACTTCATCTTCCCTTTGCCAACTCATCCATCATGTGGTTAAGGAAATTAATATTTCTTAAATATTAATTCATCGTTTATCTTCAACTTTCAAATTTAACGAAATATTGTGTACGTACACATATTTCATAACGTCCTTCTATACTCTCTCCAACATCCCTACATCTTATGAAGGACTTGAGTCCACTTGTCCTCTCATGCCTAAATCTTCTCCAACCATCCCTAGATTCCCCCAGTCAGCAACTCAGTCAAGGTGAGATGAGTGACACTTGTCTTCTCCTTCCCCCTTTCTCTCAACCTTCACCTTTGCTCACAACCATCCAATCTGTAGATCTGATCATGACCGTTGATCTGAGCCACATCATCTTATCCTCTCAAAGTCTATAAAATCAGGAGTTTGAGTTGAGAGAGAGTTAGTCTTCAAGTGAGTTTTCAAAGCTAATCATTTGTAAAACTTATGCATCCAAGAGTTTTAATCTTGAAGCAAATAGCATAATCATTTAGCATTGCATATCATAGTATTAGTTAACTATCAATCCATTCTTCATATACCATCTTGGAAGCTATCAGTGCTTGTCTGAGAGCACACCATCTGCAACCAGGAATAGTGGAGTTAGGACACAATGAGACTTAAATCATGAAGGTAAAAATAATGTTTTATTTTAATATGTATTTCATGTAGTTTCATTGGCTGAATTTGGATTTCCTATAACATTTCCTTTGTTTTTTGTGAAACTAACTTGTTGCAGGTAGCATTTTGAGGATGAAATTCACAATGCACAAATCCCAAGGGCTTGCACTTCAACGAGCAACAATCCACATTAGTAACATTGACCATCAAGGGTTGACATTTACAATTATCTCAAGAGTCTAGGTTTGTTCCTTAAATCACTTATTTTAGCCAATTCCACTAAAACCAAGATCCACCTTTGTGTATCTTTATAATTTTTGCATTTAATCTATATTTTGTTCTTACAAATCATTAAACTAATCGTTCCTTTACATTAATTTTATTAGTTAATATACAAGTATTCAATATTGAATGTTAAACAATTAGATATGCAAAAAAACATTATTTTTCACATATTGATTACATCTCTTTTTCTTTCTCTTCAAATTCTACAAAAGAATAATTCTATTATTCCCTATAGTATTCTATTATTACTTACTTTCAATTTTCTATAGTTTGTAAATTTGAATTCTACAAAAATAAAAATAAAAATGGATATTATTATGTTAATTGCATACATTATTAGATTTTCAAAACCATCAACTTTATTTATGATCTATTTTCATGCTTCATGATATAATTACAAAAAATAATTAACTCTTACATGCAACTATAAAGAGCCATTCAAGATGACTCAATTGCAATATCATATTCACATATAGATAAAAAAATCAGACTCAAATATATATAAAAATTAAGTTCTTAAATTATTTTATAACTATTCAAAAATCTCATCCATATACAATAAGGTGCTATAGCTAATTATAAACCACATAAATGTACTTTTATAATTTTTATATTAAATAAACAAACCAATTAAATAAAGAAAACAATAGAAAAAGCTACATGATATATTTTAAAAAGTTTACAATAAAAAAAAAAAAAAAGGCATAGTAGATAGCCGATTAAGAAGAAATATTCACGACGATTCAAAGAAACCCTAAAGATGCAAAGAAACCCTAATCTTACCAAGCCCTATCTTTATAGTCTGAGATACGCGAGAATGAGACCACTGTGGTAGATATGCGCCGCTCGGGAAACTCCTCTGCTGAGTATGGCTCCACCAAATTCAGTATGATATCATATGGAAAGAATGCGGAAAGTACCACCAGCCATCAAAATGACAGAATGGTGATCGCCAAGGTTCTATTTTTATTTTAATGGCTAGTGGTAACTTACCCTTTTCTATTTCTATTTCATGGCTGCCTTTCTTAAGGTGCTACAGGCAACAACTGTGCCACCAAATATAGCATTAGAATGCGGAAGTACCACTATCCATCAAAATGAGAAGCATTGTGGTCGTCACAGCTTCTTTCATTTTAATGGCTAGTGGTAACTTGCCCTATTCTTCTCCTGTTTCATGGCTTCCTTTATCTAGGTGCTGCAAGCAACAGCAGAATGCGAAGAAAATGACAATAAAACTTTGCAGCCCAAGGCTGTTCAATTTTGTACAGATGGGAGAAACAAGGTAGGATTTGTAGCGGGTTGTGCCAGAATATTTCTTAATCCGCTAGTAAAATAACTACTATGTTTTGTTTTGAATCTTTCTTAAATCGAGGTATGCATGCCGATTTTTTAAATTTCTAGAGCGATCGTCTAATTGCTTTTCTTGTAACCATATTTTGTACCTATGATGCTTGATCGGCACTCTATGTTAGTGCGAGAGCCTCGGTGGAGGGAAGAAACCAAAACCCACGTACCAGAGGCACAAACAAATGAGCATATAGGGGAAACTGCGGTCAAAATGTTCCTCCATTGATGATCTTTTGTAAAACTATTCCTATTTTACAGGGCGGATGTGCAAGATTTTATTAGCTATTAGAATGTCGATTATAGTGTTACTCGCCTATAATTCTGCTTTTATTTTGATTGAAAGAGGTTGCCTTATGCATCACTTATGATGTGTTGCTTCTTGAAATTGCTTCGAGCAAAACTAGATTGCACTAAATAATTAGGAGGCATCCTAGAAACTTAGATTAGCATCCCATGGAAAGGAAAGTCTTGCTATTTTTTTGTGTTTCGTGATTCTATATAAAACATTTAATAATTCAGAGCTGAAATATATATAATATTTTCATTAAATCTGGAGTATTTGTTGCTGTTAATTTGCAACACCTGCTCAAGTATTTTAGATAATGGAAATCATTCATTATTGATGAGAGCTTCCGTGAAGCTATTTTCACTCTTGCTTTCGATTGTGTTGTAAAATACAACCATAGCTTTGTTAGGATTAACTATTTAACTATTCAGTAGACTAGAATTAATTTTAGCTTAATGTTTTTGCTGTAGGACGGGGTTAAGACACAGGGAGGGGGAGGATGCACTGACTGTAAGGCTGTGCTCCCAGTCTTCTGTTTGTCTGAAGAAGTTCCTTAGCTAGTGAATGTACGCTGCCGTTTCTGAAGCAACACTGTTCTGAATATATTTTTCATATTAGTTGCTGCTTTTTGAGTTTCTTTGATTTTCAGTTAGATTGTAGAAAATATCTTGTGGTTTCAATGCTTATGCATTTATTAATTTGTTTATTTCTAATATTTTTGTGGTCAGATTTGATCTAGGGTTAACAATGTATTAAATTCAATTAAGCGTTTTTTTCATGATTTCACTATATCTATACTTTGTCCCATTTGGGTTGAAGATTTTTTCTGAAGAATCATAGAGTTCTGATTGTGCATCAGAGGATATGTTAGAAGTGCAGAGTCAGGGCCGGTGCTATGCAGTGATTTGTTTCGCTTATTAATGTTAAAAGTATTAGATAGCGGAAATGAAAATGCCTTAGACAGCAGGCTTAGTAGTAGCGCTTGTTGCTATTTTGGAATGTTGAGTTCGTGATAATTGTATGAAGTTAGCATATACAGTGTAGCAACCAAAGTAGAGATTGAGATGACAAGTTTTTAAATAATGGGATATGGAAATGATCTTGGACAGTTTTGACTAAATGGGTGTACTCTCTCAAAGTGTTCAGACCAAATCGGTGTTAGCATCTACAGTGTAGCAACCGAAGTAGAGATTGAGATTTACTTTGACAAGTTTTTAAATTAGTTATCACAAAGTTAAAAGGTTGCAATCAGTATTTAATGATATATGTGTCATATAGCAAGTGTTCCAAATGATCTTTTGACAAAGGTGACAGATATGGTGGTGTCATATAGGAACATTTTCTCACCTGCAATCTATCTATGAAAAGCCAATCTCAATCAATGAAATGCTTCAAGGCTTGGACAACATAACATAGAGATTCTAATGATCCTCCTACACTTCAGGCTTTGCTAGACCTAGTGGGGGACACCTTTCGACACCTTTCGACACCTTTTGACACATAAAATACAACCAGTTACAAACATATGGCATCAACAAAAGCAGATGAATCTCTAAAGGCTCGACAACAAGGAGGTTATTGTAGATGGGCTAATGAGCTAGATCTACATTGACATCTCAACTAGATTGGAGCATGAGATAGGTGAAACATTACCACAAAACAAAGGATCATACATATACAAACATTGACCCAAATCCAAAATGATTGTTCGCAGAATTTAAAGTCTTCCTTGAAGATTAACATCCATTATACTCCCACTTTGAGAGGACAAACCCAAACTCCCTTAAAAGATTGGATTTATTGACATTGACCCAAATCCAAAATGATTGTTCACAGAATTTAAATTCTTCCTTGAAGATTAACACCCATTACACTCCCACTTTGAGAGGACAAACCCAAACTAGATTGGAGCATGAGATAGGTGAAACGTTACCACAAAACAAAGGATCATACATATACAAACATTGACCCAAATCCAAAATGATTGTTCACAGAATTTAAAGTCTTCCTTGAAGATTAACATCCATTACACTACCACTTTGAGAGGACAAACCCAAACTCCCTTAAAAGACTGGATTTATTGACATTGACTCAAATCCAAAATGATTGTTCACAGAATTTAAATTCTTCTTTGAAGATTAACACCCATTACACTCCCACTTTGAGAGGACAAACCCAAACTCCCTTAAAAGACTGGATTTATTGAAAATAAGAAAAGGCCTAGAGACAGTCCAATGCAACTGTATATACGCCTTACATATATGTGACCAACAATCTGCGAGATGTATCTATTCAAAAACAGAAGAATAGGAAAATGGAATCCCTCTCCCAAGTTTTGAAGAATAGGTGGAGTATTTTGTTGGGGATGTGCCCCACTGGAACAATGATAATCATTTAAGTAGGAACATCTGATAACTTCTAAATTTACAAAGAATTAACACAGATATCAAGATATCATGATAACATATATATCCATAAAAATATCATATAAATCTAAAATAGCATAAATAATTATACTAAAGTATATTCCTATTGTAATTCTATTAGAAACAAACCACAATCTCAAGGATTGCTGTTCCTGTATTGCAAGAGTTCGCCCATTCATCTTGGGGTGGGTACTTGAGAAGACCCCAAGCCCAAGAGCACTCATACGCCTCTTGATTCACAAGCACTACATCTGAAAGTGGCATATTTGAAAAGTCCCTCGAGCCTGGGAGCACTCCTCCCCACCCACGAGGCTACATCTGGAGGTAGCATGCTTGGCAAAACGTATGAAGACTGCCTTCCTTTCCTCAACAAGTACGGGAGCACTCACATGCCTCCCAATCCACGAGTGCTGAATCTCGGGGCAGTGTGTTTGATGGACAGGCTGGTAAATCTCCTCTTGTGAACTTGAAAGGCTGATGGCCATTCCCTGCCCACGAGGCTATATGATGGGGTGGTGTGCTTGACAAGACGTATGAAGATGGCCTTGTACAACAAGCCTGGGAGCACTTATACGCCTCCCGAGCCATGAGTGCGCTGGATCTTGGGGTAGCGTTGAAGGACAGATCAGTATTTCACTTTTTGAGAAATTGAAAGGCTGATTATCCTTCCTATTTATGAGCCATTTCTAATAAATTCCAAACTGACTAGGTATATGAATTTGTTATTAAATTACTTATAATAAACGATTGTTGCTTAATTTCTGCAAATTATATTTATACACCTATCTATTCATAATCTAAATCATTCTTAACTTCAATTAATATTGCAGAAAACAATATTTATTACGGCCTTTAATTAAATTTCCTTTTTCCTTTTCCAGATTTCCTATTGATCAATGATTTGAGAGATTGTTCGCCTTTTATATCTTCCTTAGTGGAGGGAGCCATAACCCTTCATTTTTTAAGGGTTACCACCCTTCATGGAGCTCTGCCTGGAGGTAATCGCTTCCTCAAATCATTTAATCCAGTCCGTCTCCTTTGATTAGTCGCCTCTTGATAAAAATAAGTGATTTGGGAAATTATGCCCTTGTAATAAAAAAAATTACTGATGTGAGAATTATCTCCTTTTTATGTCTCCTAGTTGGCCTCTTAGTGATTCTATGCTGATCGCCTGGGGAAAATTATTTATAGAGGCTGCGATTTCTGGGTGTCCGCATGAGACTTTCACCACTTTCACTTCCATGATAACGAGAAACGGGTAAATCTTGTTTTATCTTCAAACAAGCATAGAATTCGACCATCCTAAAGATTTCTCTAAGGAGATTGTGCCTTTAAAAATTCTCTGGAAACATTTTAATTGTTACATATTATCATTTCTAAGGAATGGGTTGGGTTGATATTGAGTCAATGTATATGTCATAATTAATGAGCGGTCACTGAAAAGTTATAGGGAAAAATTGAAAATTAAAAATGAACAGATTTGTGTTATGCCACCTTTTTAGACACTGGTTGTGTGTGGGGTCCATTTCTCTTTTTATCTTCAGCTATCTAGTCAATGGACAGATGGAAATTGTAATTATTTTCAATTAGTTAGGTTTGGAATAGGAAAGGAGTTATATTGAGTCAATGCATATTTGATATTGATGTGTGGGGTTCATTTCTTTAATCTTCAGCTATTTAGTCAATGGACTGTCAGCATAGGAGGGAGCAAGATAATTGGAAATTGTAATTAGTTTCAATTAGTTAGGTCTGGAAAGGAGAGCTTGAGTTATATCGAGTTGATGCATATTTGACACTGGTGCGTGGTGTCCATTTCTCTAAGCTATTTAGACAGTCAGAGCTATCTAGTCAATTGACTGTCAGCATAGGAACTGAATATTCAGAAATTATAATTATTTTCTATTAGTTAGGTCTGGAATAGGAAAGGAGAGCTTGAGTTATATTGAGTCAATGCATATACGAAACTGGTGGTGCATGGTTCCATTTCTCTAAGCTATTTAGTCAATGGACTGTCAGCATAGGAGCAAAATATTGGATATTGTAATTACTTTCTATTAGTTAGGTTTGGAATAGGAAACGAGTGTTTGAGTTATATTTGATTCAGTGGATATTTGATATTTAGTCAATGGACCGTCAGCAGGACTCTGGAGATTCATACTAGTATTGGTACGAAAAATAACATTAACTTTAAAATTGAACAAAATCTGAAAAATAAAATTGCTTATGCTGTTGATACCATAGCGAGATCGATCTTGTTAATGCTCGATACAACCATTAGACTTATAGAATCTACTGGAGGCAGTTAAGCCATGCCAATCCACTGGAGGCAGTTAAGCCATGCCACAAGCCCGAGCATTGCGCTGCACAATGCAAGAAGACCAAGGGTGCACACCCTGTAACAATTCCCCCCCTCCCCCCCTAGTACAAGCGAAGGGGTTTGAAGCTGTGATTCAGGTTCTAATACCACTTGTTAGAAGTACGATTGCCGTTGCACCAAACGATCGACTTGTTAATGCCCAATACAACCCACTAGACTTCCAAGGGTGCACACCCTGTAACAATTCCCCCCCTCCCCCCCTAGTACAAGCGAAGGGGTTTGAAGCTGTGATTCAGGTTCTAATACCACTTGTTAGAAGTACGATTGCCGTTGCACCAAACGATCGACTTGTTAATGCCCAATACAACCCACTAGACTTATAGAATCCATAGGAGGTGGTTAAGCCATGTCAAAAACCCGAACATTGCGTTGCTGCACAACACAAGGAGACCAAGGGCACACACCTTGCAACATCTGGTATTGGAGACGCATCTCTGTCTCAGATATGCATCTCTAGGGGTAGGAGACGGGTCCCTGGTAAGTATGTTTTCTATTAGTTAGGTTTGGAATAGAAAATGAGAGCTTGAGTTAGGTCAAATGTGCATTTTGAGCCTTGCATAGACAATTGGTATTTAGTCTTATGGACTATCAGCATAGGAGCAGAATAGTTGGAAATTGTAATTACTTTCAATTTAGTTAGGTCTGGAGTAGGAAAAGAGAGCTTGAATTATAGTGAGTCAATGCATATGTTGTAATTGATGAGTGGTCATTGAAAAATTATAGGGTATGTTATGCCTCAAAATTATTTGAAAAAAAAAAAAGGTGGTTGTATTCTGGTTTTTCAATTAATTAATAAATAATATCAAATGTGCATTCTGATCCCTACATAGACAATTCGGTGGTGAGTGGGGTCTATTTCTCTAATCTTCAGCTATTTAGTCAATGGACTGTCAGGATAAGAACAGAATGGTTGGAAATTGTAATTATTTTCAATTAATTAGGTCGTCTGGATTAAGAAAGGAGAGTAAATTATTTGAAAAAAAAAAGAAAAAAAGGTCGTATTCTGGTTTTTCAATTAATTAATAAATAATATCAAATGTGCATTCTGATCCCTACATAGACAATTCGGTGGTGAGTGGGGTCTATTTCTCTAATCTTCAGCTATTTAGTCAATGGACTGTCAGGATAAGAACAGAATGGTTGGAAATTGTAATTATTTTCAATTAATTAGGTCTGGATTAAGAAAGGAGAGTTTGAATCATATTGAGTCAAAATTATATGTCTTAATTAATGAATGTTAACTGAAAAATTATAGAAATAATTAACAATGATCAGATTGTGTGTTATGCCCCTTTTTGGTGTGTGAAGTTCTTTCTCTAATCTGCAGCTATTTAGTCAATGAACTGTCAATTTAGTCAATGAACTGTCAGTATAGGAGTAGGATATGAGAGCTTGACTTATATAATGTGCTGGGAAGAGAAGCATAAACTTGAAACCAGACAACACAAAAAAAACAATCCTTTTCCTGGTCTGGATGTAGTGTTTCAGCAGCCATGGCTTGGAGACAAAACCTTAAGGTGTAGAGATCAGGCACCTGGAAGACAGAAACCCTTGAAACCCCTGATCAGCAGAATTCAGACTAACATATGGAATACCGGTAGTGTCCATCCAGTTCTACATTTGGACATGTTATAGTTATATATATATAATATTTTGATATAGTTTTTCTGGATTGGTTTCTATGTGCATTTAGATTAGGTTATTATAATGCATTTCCGCTAACATCCTGTCAGCCTGTGAGTCATGATGGAGGGGATTTTTTTTTTTTTGAGAATTCTGATAAAAGGAAAGAGGGCAGATATTTTTGAAAATACAATTATAGAAATTTGGAGGAAAAGGAAGATGTGTTCTATTGTCCACGATGCCAGCAATCTTTATATGGTTCTTTAGATGGTTTACCTCATACTCATTGCAGGAGTTACCTAAATGTACCACAAACTAGGTGTACATACCATACCATACTTTACCTTACCACAAACGAGGAGCCAAGATAGAATGATTGAGCTATTGGAACAAAGTTGCAGCTTCAAAGTAGCATACAAAATTTAGATGTCTAGAACATCACAGAGAGTGAAGATCAGTTGCAAATAAGTGACCAGTGGTTTATAACACTGCCAAACCCATGTTCCTTCAAAAAGATGAACAAACTGAACTTGAGACAACAACTACAGAGGAGATATAGACAATCGTGGAGCAGTATCAAAATAAAGTTGAAGATATCAAAATTACTGTCTCCTTTGTTAATTACTCGGGAGATACTTGGCTAGAAGCCTCGGAACTGGGAAGGCTATAATAGTAGCCAAAAAAAACAACAAAAAGCAGTTGAGGCAGAAGGTGAACAAGTTGAATGCTGCTACTTTTGATGGTAGTAGCAATGAATTCTCATACTAGGTAAGTATATCAAGTATAAAGTTGAAGATATCAAAATTACTCTTTTTTTTTTTGTTAATTACTTGGGAGATACTTGGCTAGAAGCTTCGGAATTCAAAAGGTTGGAATAGTAGTAAAAAAGACAACAGAAAGGAATTGAAGAAGAAGAAGAAATTATTTTAACGTCCATGCGACTAAATATAATAGCAATGAATTCTCATAGCATCAGAAATCAACATTACTTGTTGAGTGCAAAGTTTGTGATTTCTGTTAAATGCAAAGTTTGAATATTTAAAATATCTAGAGATATTGCAGTGTCCAAAAAAACTTGTGAAGAGCTCAAGCCTTGAAAAGATGATCCATTATCACCATTATCATTTGATCAGCAGACCGACATCCAGACACTTGATGGTGTCTACAATTACCATGTGAATTTGTTTACGAAGCTGACGATTCAGAACAGCAGCAGGCAACAAAGGAGTATATTGTTGAGTATGAGCTTGGAGCAGTTTGTAGGGGCATTCTAGGGGTTCGCTATCTCATGCATCAAGATATTTACAGGTTCTAGCCTCACCTTTTGCTATAGTTGAGTAAGCAGCAGAAGTTTAGGAGCCTCAACTGTTAGCGGTAATTGGACCGAGCAGCATTTGATTAATTATGTTAAAGGGGTGGAATATGATGAAAGGTTCCTTTCTCTTAAGTCACAAACAATTGCTCTTGTATAATGGTTTTTGATCTTGTTCTGTTGGAGGAATCTACCTTCAGAGGATGTCTTTGGTAAAGACCAGAGATACTGGGACGCTCAACATTGCGTTGCTTGTGGGCAAGCAATTTTGGTAAGGGCGGATTTGTAGTGTGCCTCTTTTAAAATTTGTGGTACATGGGTCCATTTTTCTAATCTGCAGCCATTTAGTGAATGGATCATTAGTGTAGGAGTAGCATAGTTGTAATTGAAAGTATTGAAGTTACTTTCAGTTAGTTAGGTCTGGAATCAATGGGGGATGTGTGATCATTTAATTGTTTGGGATTGCATCGACTGAGGAAAGCCTTTGACAGTTAACTGTTTGGAATTGCCTTAATTTGAGGGACTGATTTGTTAGCTAATTGACCTGTTGGCTAACTTGTTGAGTTACTGCAAACATTTGAGGGATGTCTTGCCTTTGAGTTAGGTGTGCTGGGAAAGGAGAGCTTGCTTTTGATTGGGTGTGCTGGGAAGAGAAGGCATATAACTGAAATTTGACAAATTCAATTTTTTTTTACTTGGGCTGGATGTTCTTTTTCAGTAGCTGTGTTTGGAGGCGAGACCTTTCGGGCATAAAAACCCCAAGCAGAAGGCAGGCATTCTGACTGACATGTGGAGTACCAGTAGTGTCTATCTCTGTGTGTGAGTGTGTTTACTAAGTTCTATTAGTTTGATGAATCTCAATTTGTTATGCTGCTTTTTTTCACATGCGCAACTTACAAGAGATGCTTAATTGGTCTTAGTCAATAACCCAAAAGTTACAGAAATCAACCTTCAAAAGCATTCACACATTCCATGCGGAGACTTTTAAAATATCAAACTCATTAATTGCACTCTATGCCAATAAGCAAAGATAAATTAAATGCATTATTAGATGTGTTTAGAAAGATTAAAAAGTTAAATTTCATAGTCACTATCTTCAACACGAAGAAGGTAATAAGATAAATGACATTTCTTTAATAATTTAAAATATAAAATTAAATGTAGACCATAAAATTGTTGCTCAATTTTTAATTCTATATGCTCATTGACTAAACTAATAAAATAAATTAATATTTGTTTTCAATATGAATTAAAAATAGGTTAAAAATATATAACTATTCATTAATCTTTATTAGATATTGTTTCTCTTATTCTTAGTTTTCAAAATAGTTCAAACTAAGATATGTAAATTTTAATCACAATCTCTCATATTTCCTATATTTCATATTTTTAATAAATTAAAATTGGTTCAAATATGATAAAATAAATAAATTGTATCTATTGGCCAACAGCCTTTTGAATAAACTAATGTCATTTATCAAACAAGATTGCATTGCATCAAATTAAAATTGTTTTAATTACAATTTCTCGTATTTTTTCATATTTCACCTTTTCAATAATATAAATTTGACATAAAATAAATAAATTGTATTGATTGGCCCACAACCTTTTGAATAAAAATAATGTCATTTATTAAAAAACAATAAATAAAATAAAAAAGTGACATGAAAATAATTTACCATAAAAAGTCAAAATAAAAAAGATTATTAGATTCCATAGCTTACATCAAACTAGAATGGTAGATAAATTAATTGATATTTTAAAATGATTTGAGAAAGAATATACATAAACAAGAGACGCAAAGCGTCAAGTTCCTGCCGAGATGTTTTAGATTAGTGTTGTAATTTTTTGTATGAAGTGTTTTGTTTAGCTTGATCATTGGGACAATGGAGGACATGAGGTCTCCTCATACTAGGCTTTGAGGTTGAGTCCTTTGAAACATATGCATTCTGTATCATCAGAGTTCGTGAGTAACCAAATAAATGCCATAAAAAGGAATTGTAAAATTTGGTGAATGAACAAATTTAAGACAACAACCTATCATTAATCTCCTCTATTTGTAAGTTATGAATTTTACAAAAATACTTGTTTGATTAGCAATTAAGCAAATCATGAGAAGTAATTATAGAAAGTTTTGTTTGTAATTGGTCTTATAAATACAAATGCTATTTTTTTATTGAACATGGTTTGACATAGAAAGTAGTAATGGATATTCTTTTAATATGAAAATTCAATCGTGATATTACTTTAAGGAATAGTTGCTATTAAAGTTGCATATGATCATCTTTCAATTAAAATTTTTTGTTGTGATATCACTCTTCAAAATAATTGCTATTAATATAAGACAAGTCATAATGATAAATTACTATATTATTAAATATAAAGTTATATTATATTAAATTAGTATTTAAATTAATTTGTAGTTTAGAATTATAAGTTGAAATAATAGTTTGAAATTAATTTCATTTAAGAAAAAATCATAATATAAGATTAATCTGATAGAATTTTAGAACTCATCAATTCTATCTATATAGAGTTTGAATTTTGTTGAAAAAAGAGAAAATATACTATCTTCTAATGTAAAAATAATTAATTGTACCCATCAAAAGACCAGGGACCGGGACCTCCAACTTTGCTGGAGCTAGGTAAAATCCATTTCTTCATTAAAATTCTATTTTGATCATCTCTGTCTTTCTTAATTAAAATTCTATGTTGGTCATCTCTGTCTTTCTTAATTGCAATATTTTCAATAGATGTTGTATAATTGTATTGTATTTGCTCATATAAATTCCTACAGCTCACTCATTTCTTGGGCATTATACTTCATAAATATATGTACATAATTTGGTTGCTTTTAATTTTTTTTCAAACAATACAAATACATTGAAAAAAGTAATAATTTGATTTTTCATGAAAAATGATGAAGTTATGATTTTTGAAAATTTTATTTGCTATTCTGTTGGTATTTCTGAAGCTATATTTCATTGGGCTTCCTGTTTGTATGTATAATATCTATTTCAATAATGCTTTCCTCTTTTGGAATGTTATAAATAATTAATCTCTACTAATTAGGAATTTGTGCATGGTTTTACTATTAAAAATACTGTGAAGTTAAGTTCAAACTTAATACTGATCTGGAAATAAGTGACAGTTTAATGACCATTTCATCTGCCATTATGTATTTATACAGTTCCTAAGATAATTGCACCGTTTTGATTTAAATTAACCTTGCAAAATATACAATCACAAAAGTAATTATGATTAAATCCACTCTATAACTATGTTATCACTAATAGCTAGTGTTGGAATGCGATGACATTCATCAAGGAAGAAGGGACTTAATATTTACGCTCCTTATGGCTAACATTTGATGTAGTGAAATATTGTATGTTTCAAGGGAATTATATAGAAGTATGTCTCCAGAATTTACTGTATCCGTATCTATCAATGGGTACAACATTCTCGTAGCGCACGGACAAAAGGAATGCAGATTCCAATTCTTTAACAGTTGGACAAAGTGGTCTTAAAGAAGTAAAAGTAACCCGGCATGATACGAAGTGGGGAAAGCATAAGTTGCCTAGTGTCTAAATATTTCCTCAACCACAACAACAACTAGATCAATAGCTTTGATGCAGTCTACCATGTCTTTCAACTGCAGGTTGAAACTATAAGCATCAAGAAAAATTGACTACCTGGTAAATAGTAAAACTATAAGCATCAGGAAAAATTGACTACCTGATAAATAGTAATAAATGATTTCAAGTGATAAATGCAAAATTTTCAATATTTCCATTTTTTCTTGAGTTAGCATTTTAGTCTCAGGTAAACTTTCATATTAAAATATGAACAGTTTTAATTTGTCAAAACCATGGCCATTTCCCCAAACCACTAAATCAATTTCAAGATTTAAATTTTTTACTTATACCCAAACAATAAGTTCATTTCCGTGTGTAAATTTATTATAATTTTGAATCTGAAATGTTTACTTTGATAGGAAATATTGGGAGATAGCTTATGGAAGAACTCGGGATGTTGTGAAAATATTCTACACATTTAACAATAATTTCTATAATTTTTAATTAAAAAAATAAAGAAAATCTCCATACAATTTTAACTAAAATAATGGAAAAAATTTCAGAACAGAATTAGCTAAAAATGTCAATTTTTTTCAAAAAAAATTAGACTATAGCAAAAGGAAAGACTTCCAAACAATTTAACAGTAATGACTTTGAAATATTAGAAGAATTTCAGAAACAAATTAAGGTATCTGAGAATTGAATCCCCAAAATCCCTGACATCCTTGGTGAATTCAGTACTCTGTCATAAATATAAAAAGACCATTTGTATCATTTTATCCTATACCAAGAGCAGAAGAGAAATTTGCAATTGAAAAAATAAACAAAACTTTTTTCAAGTAAAAATCAGGGAACATTCCCTTCCAAATTTTAACCAAAAAAGCATAATAGAAGCCCCCAGACACAAGCAAACCCGCTTACACAAAAACCACCACCCGCGACACCTCCACCTGGCCATAACAAAAGCCAAAAGAGCAAGCAACAAACATAACCAACAATCAATAACATAAAAAAATGTCAATTCTGGTGTAGTAAAAAAACTATGAGAGCGTAAAAAACTCTAGTTGCCTCTTAACATAAGAAATAAATTGATCAAAAGCCATAAATTAAACTTGGGCAAACTAAAAATATTAAATACAATTCTTAAAAAGAAAAACCCTTGGCTAGTGAATTTGTAATAGCTACATATATTGCACAAAAGCTTCATATCATTCTGTGCATTCAAAGACACATTCAATGCATTCAAAGACACATTCAATGGGATAAGATTTGTCTAGATTTCTCTAACAACTGGTTACATCTGATTGGATCCTTTCTCCTTGCATTAAAGAAGAGGATAAGATTTTTGACTTTTGTAGATCTTTCTAGATTTACTTTTTCCCATTTTATTCAGACCGAACTATTAAGACTAGAGAAATAATATTTTTCTACAAATAAAAGGAAAAAATTTGAATTATGCTAATGACTTAGCAAATATAAGCCAATAGGAAAAGAAATAAATAATTTTGATAATATTATTAAAATATGTAAAAGTAATAAAACTAAAGAAATGTTAATAGATTTTTTTAATTCAATGACATGATTGGACAACAAAAAGAATAAATTGCATCTAACGGATGCATAAGTCATATTATGCTTGCATTCAAAGACACATTCAATGGGATAAGATTTGTCTACATTTCTCTAACAACTGGTTACATCTGATTAGATCCTTTTTCCTTGCATTAAAGAAGAGTGATAAGATTTTTGACTTTTTTAGATCTTTCTAGATTTACTTTTTCCCATTTTATTCAGACCAAACTATTAAGACTAGAGAAATAAATATTTTTCTACAAATAAAAGGGAAAAAATTGAATTATGCTAATGACTGTAGCAAATATAAGTCAATAGGAAAAGAAATAAATCATTTTGATAATATTATTAAAATATGTAAAAATAATAAAACTATAGAAATGCTAATAGATTTTTTTAATTCAATGACATGATTGGACAACAAAAAGAATAAATTGCATCTAGCGAATGCATAAGTAATCCTCCTATCGGCAGGAACTAATAAAGTTGGTCAAACTATTAACTTTTTATTGTCACAATGAAAAAACAAAAAAATTTCATAGCTTACATCACACAAATAACATTAATTACAACTTTCATCCATCAAACTATTCTAATTTTAGCATCTCATTGGTTCCTTTGTTACCAACTAATAATAAACATATAGCCAATGCATTAGTATTCCTTGTTTTGAATCAAACATTACTTCCATATGTTGCTTCGAAACCCTCACTTGTTATAATTTTGGTAATTTATTTGTCACAAATCTTTTCAACTAAGATACTAGAGTTACACATTTTGAAAGTTCGAAAGTGATAATCACTCAATCTTACTTGAATAAGAAGTGGGCAAAAATTATAAACATTAAAGTTGCATCAAAGTTACCAGATACTTAAGAGACATTATATAAATATGATGGAATAATAATACTAAGATCATATTAAAATATATGATATGGTATGAATTAATAGATCTATAGCCCTTGACAAATGCAACCAATAAATTAAAAAATGATTAAATTTTAATGGTCCACCATCATCTCTATTTGAAAGGAAAGAAAAGGGTAGTAGTTAATAGCTTAGAAGTATGTAGTTGACAATAGTTTTGGTGATAGTTGAAAACATGTAGCTATTAATGGAAACACTTGCTATAATACTAACTAGTGCTATAATTTATTTATTTCGCTTTCACACTTGATCAAATACTATTTAAAAGTAGAGAAGTAAACTTTGAAAAATTGATAATAAGTAATTAAAGTAGGGAAGTCCAAAACAAATATGTTTGTCAAAAGTGAATATTATTTTTTAAAGACATTTGAGTCTATAAATTTTTTCATAGTGTCTATATTGGAAGAGATAGCGCTACATTGTTTTCAGATGCAGGAAGCCACATGTCATTCAATTTATTCTTATTATAAGTTTGGGCTGTTGGCAAGAGACACTGCACAGGTAGCCAGATGTTGTCATTGATGACAACTCATGTCAGTAATTCCATCCACAGTTAATGATTTACTTCTACCAAAAGTCAGATTGAGTTTTGGATAGGTCCAGTGAGATAGAACAAAACATCCGACAGTATATAGTATTTTGGTTGGCGTTTCATTTCGGTTGAATATTTTGTGTTGTGGAGCTAGAGGAAGATAGTTAGATATCTAGAGTACCTTATTCTAGAATCTTAGCCTCCGGTGATAATTGTCGTGAGAACTGCGAAGTCTCGTCACTCCCAAGTTGGACATTATGCTAAGTGCATTGAAGGATGCTCAAGATGCTCAGGCCGCTAGTGAACCTTCAGACCTTAAGTTGGCATAGATGCAAGCCTATCTGTTCAGTGGTCTCATATCTATCTTGGAGTGCCTCAAGAAGGGTTGAGATAGCCATTTGGGATCATTAAAGAACACTTTTGCAGATATCTTCAAGTTTTTGTAAGTTAGTAAGGTCTGTGTGTATATATGCCTTTGTATAGAATTTTGTGTATACTTTTGGTTTCCAGAATGTCATCTTTGCCATTGATGTCAAAGGGGGAGTGTAGAAGAGTGAAAGATGTTGTAATAAGCTCAGGGGGAGTCTTTTGGAGTTGCAATTTTGGAATTTTGAGATTTTAAGTTTTACAGTGTTATGTTCATATTTGGTTCGACACAGTCGTTTTTCACTAACTGTTGCCATCAATGCGAAAGTGGGAGATTGTTGGCAAGAGACATTGCATAAGTAGTCGGATGTTGTCATTGATGGCAATTCATGTCAGTAATTCCATTTGTAGTTCATGATTTGCTTCTACCGAAAGTCAGATTGAGTTTTGGATAGGTCTGGTGAGATAGAATAGGACATCCAACAGTATACATTATTTTGGTTAGTGTTCCATTTCAGTTGAATATTTTGTGTTACACAACTAGAGGAAGATAGTTAGATGTCTGGAGTACCTTATTCCAAAATCTTAGCCTCTGATGATGATTGTTGTGGGAGTTAGAAGATCCAGTGTACAGGTTTTTTGGTTGAACAATGTAGTATGGGCATCTTGGATAGTTGATCGTTGTGTGGAATTGGTGGAGTAATTTTGGTGATTATTTTTGTGATCGAGGATGTTTAGCTGACATCTGGGAAGTGTGTGGACAATTCTTTTTGGTCCACATATGCATTGGAGTTCGGATTGAGCCAACTATGTATGCACATCATTATTTGGATATTGTTCTTGAAGCCGACATGTAGAAGACCTAATTTCATGTATATATGTGAAAAGTGCTTGTGATCAATTGTGTGAAGTTTCACGTGCGCAAGTGAAGGATTTGTGCTCTAAACTAAATCAAAACAATGGAATAGAGCAATGTAGCAGAGCAACGAGAGATTAAATATTTTGTGCTTAACCAAAACTATAGCTTGGCATTTGTAGATACTATTTTTCAGTTCAGACATTCCAATTATCTTTTGTAAATGATTTTGTAAGGTAGTGAGCCTTCCGGGGTTGTTGCCCTTCTTTCTTTTGAGCAGTGAGCTTTAGACAATGTGCCTAAATGCATGTGCATTCCCCAATGTAATATTTTTATGCTTCTAACATATTATATCTATATTGTGGGTCTCATCCCCATAGTGGCTTTTCCCTTAACTGGGGTTTCCAAGTATAAAATCCGGTGTTATGGTGTTGCTGTTGATTGCTTTGTGTTTCTGCATGTTTCTTTCATTCATTTGCATTAAGTGGTTAAAAGGACAAGTTAATAAAGTCAAAAATTGTAGAACACCGATTGACTCCCCTTCTCAGTGTTCCTTGATTCCAACATGGGTGCCTCTTCTTGCAAAATATTTTATCCTAAATATTTTAAGACAATTTAAATGTTTTCTATTGGTGAACAAAAGAAATTTAATCACTAGTTAAAAACTTGCCCTCATCAGTAGTTCCATGACAAAAGCAAAAATTTTGATACTCCTACATAGTCTTTACTACTCTCATACATCTCATTTTAATTTTTATTGCCACTCTTTATTCTTTTATCACTATCATTTCAAATCCCCACTCAAGATAATAAATCTCAATTTCTTCAATAGCTCCATTTATTTCTAGAATATGTTTCTCTACAACTGTCTCATAAATTTTTGCAGTGTACAAGTCATATGCGCTGAGGATCCGCTCTCCCAGCTCAAGGATAAAGTTGTCTCCAAGATTGTATTCTTTCTCCAACCATATGACCAACATGAGTTATGTAGTGGTCCATATATATGAGTGCCAATACATCATTTATGCAATGCCATTGTTCATTGTAGCTGTTCCATTTTAGTTGGTCCAACAATACCTTTATTTGATGTTGTTGTTCCTTCTATGCTGGTGCAATAGAATCTTTATAATATATTGTCTTTATATCAGCTTAGTAGTCCATTATAATCAGTTATACTCTCTAATAGTTTTTAAGCTTCTTCCAATACAAAAGACCATCAATTCCAAAAATGACTTAAGAAAAACCATTCTAAAATTATAGATATCCACTAGACCTTCACATAATTAAATTAAACTTATTTTTCACCAATTTAAGCAAATCCCAAAATAATTTATTCTTACAAAACCAAAATACTTATTTTTCCTACCAACGGACCATCACAGAAAAAATAAAAAAATAAAATACCATCACACGTGTAGCTAGTGCTAGTTTAATTCTAGACGTTCCTTAATTTATGGAAATTTGTTGAAATTTTATAAAAAGACAAAAGACTTAGGTGGATCGTGGAAATTGCTGCTCACTGTATTTACTGTAAACCACGGCGAAGACAAATTGAGACTCTGCTTTTCTTGGCCAAAAGTTGCTGCAATTGCTGCTTTCCTTGGAGATAATAAAGGTAATATAATTATTCTGCATTGTAGTTTTAATCTTGGCAGAAATATCTGCTAATTCGGGGATTTCTTTTGTTGTAGGGGAGTTTTCTCTGCTAATACGTTAAACTAGGTTAAGGCAAACTGTTTGCTCTGATTTTCCTGGCTTAAATTTGCCGAATCTGCTGCTCTGTTTGAGACAAGAAAGGCAATTGACAACTTGGATTGTTTTTGTTCAGGTGTAGGTTTAATTTTTATTTTGATTTCCAGTTCTTTGATCTTTTTGACAGGATTTGTGTTAAAAATGAGGAGCGGAAGAGGTTATATTTTGGTTGGCCTTTTATTTCTATTTGCAGTCCTTGGAGTGCAAAGTGCACGATTCCTACTAGATGTTGGTGGTGGTGTTGATGTTCATGTACCGCCGGGATATCAGCTCTTTAAGGTGCATAAGGGAGGAGAACAAGTTGACCTAGAGCACGTGAATTGGGTTGGCATTCTCCCAGCTGTTTCTTCTAGGGACCACCCTTCTCACAGTCTGGTTGACATTCATGTTGATGATAAAGTTCATGTTGATGGCGTGGATTCGAATTCGGAGTCTGTTTCAGCTTTGGTTCACACTAGTGCCCAAGAAAATTAACATTGATACTCATAGTTACCGATCTCCATGTCTGATCGCTGGTTTTAGCACTCATGTACCTCGTGAATATGTATCTGCTTTTATATAACGATGTATAAACCGTCAAGATGACATTCAAGAAGTATGGACCTTCTCATTCGATGCCATTAATAGGCTATTGACATTCTCAAATTAATATAAAGACTTGTGTAAGTTTCTAGGTTTTCGTAGGTCGTTTACTTCAGGTGTATAAGCATATTATTATTTGTAGGTCAAAAACTAATTCAGTTTAATATAGTATTTTATTCAGACTTATGAATGATATTCAACTCTATTATGATTATAGATTTTCGGGAAATTTTCCTTACATTGTTTAAGTCAAAACAACACCCAAACTTTTTAAGTCTTTGACCATGATGAGCATCGGTTAAAAATGATACAATCGTAGTAGTAACTTCTGCTGCAGAACCCATTCCTTTAACTCTCAATCAATCTTGTCCATTTTTTTTTCTATTAATGTAAGCAAAGCACTATTTGGTATGCAAAGATTATTCAATCTCATGTTCAGATGCAATTGCCAATTTGTGTGTAAAAATTAGTATCCCTCAAAGTGGGGCGTCTATGGCTTCTGCAACAACCTTGCATTTATAGGATTTAATTTGTATTATATGTTATAAGGTAATCTATTTCTAATCTGTTCTTTCTTACAACTAGTATTTATATTTATTTTAGATCTTAATAGGTTAGTTGTTCGTCTGTCCTGTGTTTATTATAAAATGTATGTTTTCTTTTGTATTGAAGAAGATTTTAATTCAGTATCATTAGATGTCTACAATATGGACTTTGCCATTAAACGAAGTTTCCTTTGTCAAATTTCACTTATATGTTAATGCTTGCCAAAACCTATTTCATGATACCACTTCTAACTTGTGATATTGTGTAGTTGCGTATTTGAGTTTTGATGAATTTTTATTTTCATGAGGGTTAACCATCCTGACATCTTTCTTTGACAACCTGTTGGTATTGGGAGCACGAGTTTAAGCTGATACCTTTTCAGTTGGGAGCCAAGTATTAGAGGATATCTGTTATGACAAAGATGTCTGGGTGCAATCTGTCCTCATCCCTTATTTGTTGTATCTGTAGGGGTTTGAACCTTGGTGAATGTTATAATCAAGAAGCCCATCAGCCTCATCAATTGTACTCAACTAGTTGAACTACAACTCTTTGATAGTTTTGATGAGATTGAAAACCTTCTGTAATTGTATAATTGTGATATTGTGAATTGCATAAACACTGTTTGCCTTGCTGAACCGTTTTAATGGATGGAATTCTCTTTGTCTGCATGATCTTAGATGCCTCCTTGTTTGGAGTGTCATTCTAGTAGGCTAAACATCAACAATTTCTAACATAAAGAACACATCAGCATTATTAGCCAGTAAACTTTTGACAGATATTTATAATAAAAAAAATGCACAACACAATGCAAAGGATGACTTTAACCCAATGAAATGTTGGCGGCTTCTGCAGACCATTTATTCTTCTGTTTTCTTTTTATTTTCTATTTTGGGCTTTTCTTTATTGCCACTTTCTGACTGCTGCAAGTGGGCATTGTTGTGGGGAAGAGCCGTTGTTTTTGGTTTTTTTAATTTAAGGCCATAATAGTGCGCTCGATTTTGAGCGGATAAGTGTGGGGAGCAGTAGAAGAGAATTTTTGTTAATGGAACGGATCTCTGTGCACTGTCTTCTGACCTTTCTGAGAAGATTAATGGAAAATACATGTTGCAGATTACCGTTGTTTTAACCATTTTCTGTGTCCATGGCTGTTTGAAATTAATTGAATGGATTTCCACTTTCCAGTCATCTTGTTATCTGCATCATAACATATGGGACCCTGTTATAGGCGCTGTTATAGGTTATCTTAGGAAAGTAATATTATGAAATTTTACAGGTCATCTTAGGAAAGTAATATTATGAAATTTTACAGGTTATCTTAGGAAAGTAATATTATGAAATTTTGTCACATGTATTCTTAATTGTTTCTGGAATTTCATCACCAAAAAAGGTTAGTGGTTCAAATTTTTACCACTCCTATATAACTGATGCGCATCTGAACAAGAAGCTTAATAAGGGACATGACCATATTTGATCCTGGCAGCAGGCAGATACTGGCGTTTCAATTCTGGAACAGTGGCAGCTATTTTCAGTTACTATTATCTGGCTTGGATTTGAGACTTTATAGTCGGCGGCACCTATTTTAAACATCTCCTCTATTTAACACTGGTGGCAGATACATATAAATTTGCTGGCAGATTAAATTTTTTATCATTGACATTAATTTTTTTAAAGGTGTTTCAAACTATTATTATTGGCAGAGTCTGTATGGGGTCATGGTCATTGTCGACCTATTATAACAGCCTCATCATTTTTCTAAGTTGAGTTTGGCGGTTTCAGCATGATGGAGGAAGCTGGAAGGCAAGAGAGGATACAAAATAATGTTTTGAAAGTGTCCGACAGAATGGGTTATTCATCTGAAGGAAAAGTGGAATATGTAGATGATGGTATTCTGGTGTGAAAGTTGGTGAAGAACAGAAGGGAGAAGTCAAATGTAAAATGATAATGAATTATCATTGTAAAAGGTGCGATCATGGTCGTGGATGTTGAAGTGGAGACATTTTCCAAAAAGACAATCAACAATTTACAACACTCTTGAACGTCACAATATATGATTCGTCAGGAGTAAATTAAAGAGCAGGATTTGTATTGTTTGCTGGGTGTGAGTCTTATGTTTATGTTATGGTGATATGTAGATGATGGTGTTCCTAATGGGAAGAGGGAAAATTCAGAAGAATACTTGCGAGTCATTTAGTTGAATATGGAGTTATTTTAAAGTTCTATCGTCAGTTTTTATACATAGAATAGTCTCCTTTTCTGATTGTATCTTCATAGGAGATTTTCAATAAGGTTATAGTTGTTCCAGTTTGTAGTGATGGGTGTGAGGTCCCGAGTAAAGGATAGTTTGGGATGTTTTGTGTTGTTGAGTCATAATTTATTTAGTTGATGGAAGCCGAGTCTATTTTGGACATTCCGTGTCTCATGTAGTGGTTGTCATATAGTATGACGTATGAGTTGTTAGTAATAAGTTTAATGTGGGTTTATGATTCAAACTAGGAGATTTTCAATAAGGTTATAGTTTAGTTGTTCCAGTTTGTAGTGATGGGTGTGAGGTGTTGAGTAAAGGATACTTTGGGATGTTTTGTTGTGTTGAGTCATAATTTATTTAGTTGATGGAAGCGGAGTCTATTCTGGACATTCCGTGTCTCATGTAGTGGTTTTCATATGGTATGACGTATGAGTCAGTAATAAGTGGGGTTTCGGATTCTTACTGACACAAGAATCTTAATTTGTATGATGGGCATAGTCCATCTCTGCTGACTTTATGTTGCAGATCCATCTTTAAGTGATATTATATCTGAACCTTATGAATATCATGTTGTTATATCTTGTGCTGGAATAAATTAAATTTGCTACTAAGTTCAGTAGTTGCTACATTCCGAGGATAATATGTTAAAGATTTACCTAAATGCTGAAAACAAGAAACTATGGGTGAGATGAGCTGCTTCGATTGGTTGCTCTTCATTGGCTACTTGGTCCTAGACTGCACCAGTTTGATACCGGAACGGGTTGTTAATTGAGAAGATTGTTGAGGAATTGATGCTGATGTGATTGATGAAATGGAGATAAAAAGAATGAGTAATGTGTAGAAGATGTGCTAACATCCTCCTTGTTGTGTGAAAGTGGGTTGAGGGAGTTTTGAGAGTGTGTATCTTCCCGTGACATTGTTGAGGAGAGTTGTATGAGCTGCATGAAATGATTTAAGGAAGACCGTTTGATTGGTTGGTGTCTCAAAGGCTCTAGTGGATTTTTGTTGTAGGAATTTGGGATTGGAGAGGGCATGTGCCCTAGTTTTGAGAATGTGTATCTTTCTGTGGCATTGTTGAGGAGAGTTGTATATGAGTTTCATGAAATGATTTGAGGAAGACTGTTTTGATTGGTTGGTGTCTCAAAGGCTCTAGTGGATTTTTGTCGTAGTAATTTGGGTTGGAGAGGGCACGTGCCCTAGAAGATTTTTTTACAGGTGTGGAGTCTTGTAACTGTAGAGACCTTTGTGCACTAGAAGATTTGTTGTAGATATTTGTAGCTGCAGAGTATTGTGTGCTCTAGAGGATATATTGTAGGCATGTGGAAGCTTGTAACTGTAGAGGGGCCGAGAGAAGGAGAAATTAGTGTGTACCAACAAGGACTTTGTTGTTGAATGTGAGTGAGTTTGTTGTATGTGAAAATGTCTTTGAAATAGAGGACGAAGATGTTCTTGAAGAGGCCAATTGCGTGAGTAGCTATAGATTAGTAATAAAGGAAGAGAATCTGATACCAAAAGGAAAAAATTCTTGAACAGATGATGGGCATCTATTTGAGAATGGAAAGGTTGGAGGCTATGCAACATAGAAGTTGTAGTAGATGTGATTAAGAGTGATGGAGAATGTCATATAGGTGGCATGACAACAGAAAAGGATGTGATTGCAGTTAAAATGTGCCTTTCCAAAGGCATGGATGTATTGATGGATAAGGTTGCAGTGGAGAAGGGTGACGATGAAAACCTTGTTTTGTCTGCCATTGATTTGTTTGCAGATATGAAGAAAGGTGAAAATAAAGAAGAAGAAAATAATAAAGAAAAGAAGGTGATATATTTATGATTTTCATAATGTTACTGATGAAGTGGTGTATGTAGGTATAAAAGAGGAAATAATTATTTCGGATAAAATTTATGGTGAAGTTTTTAGTTTAGGTGAGGATGATTTTTGGTGGAGATGGACAGTTTATGGTGGATGGATTGAATCCCATGAAAAGAGGAAGGAGATGGAAAAGAAGTTTTAAGATGAATAAGTCAGTTTATGATGGATCCAAATCTACGAGAGGTATGAAGGATGTTAAACGAAATTGGTAGAAGGAAGTGGGGTTTGTTCCAACAAAGAAGGAAAAAATCTTCCGGGATGTTTGTTTCAGTAATGGATTTTGTTGTCGAATGTGCAATTTCATTGGCTCAAGTTTGTGAACTATGATGCTCACAAACTTCTTACTCGATGAGTATGATGCAAGAACATTTGAGCAAGCTTAAAAAGGGACATGACTACATTTGATCCTAGCGGCAGGCAGGGACTAGCGTTTCAATTCTTGAATATTGGTAGCTATTTTAAGTAACTATTCTCTGACTTGGGCGTGAGGATTTATAGTGGGTGGCTTCTATTTTAAACACCTCTATTTAGCAGTTGTGGCCAATACAAAGTAGATATAGTCAAAATGCTGGCAGATGCAAAAAAAATATCATTGGCATGGTAATCTTTTTAGAGGCATTTCAACCTATTATTGCTGGCAGAGTCTGTGTGGGATCATGGTCATAGTTGACCTATTGTAATTGTCTCATCATTTTCCTAAGTTGAGTTTAGCGGTATGAGCATGATGGAGGAAGTCGGAAGGAGAGACAAGATAAAAAATAATGTATTGCAAGTGACCAACAAAATGGGGTATTCATTTGAAGGAAAAGTGGGATATGTAGATGATTATATTCCTGTGTTAAAGTTGGCAAAGAATAGAAGGGTGAAGTTAAAGGTAGATGATTATATTCCTGTGTTAAAGTTGGTAAAGAATAGAAGGGAATAGTTAAAGGTAGAAGGATAATGAATTATCATAATTGAAGTTGGGAATATGGCTGTGGATATTGAAGCGGCGACCCCACATTTGCGAAAGAGAATCAACAATTTACAACTCTCCGAATGGCATAATGTATGATTTGTCAAGAGTAAATGAAAGAGAAGGATTTGTATTGTTTGCTGGGCGTGAGTCTTATGTTTATGTTATAGTGATATGTAGACGATGGTGTTCCTTATGGGAAGAGTGAAAATTCAGAAGAAGTGAGTCATTTAGTTGAATATGGAATTTTTTCAAGTTTGATTGTGAGGTTTTTAGTAGTGAATAATCTCTCTTTCTGTTTTTGTCTGCATCGGAGTTTTTAAATAAGGTTGTAGTTGGTGAGTCAGTTTTTCAGTTGATCGAAGTTTACTCTATTCTGAAAATTCCAAGTCTCATGTAGTGGTTGTTATGTGGCATGATGCATGAGTTGTTAGTAATAAGTTCAATGTGGTTTGAGGATTCAAACTGTGACAAGAATCTTAATTTGTTTTGCTGGGTGTAATCCATCTCTGCCTAGTTTATGTTGCATATCCATCTGTAAGTGATATTGTATCGGAACCTTTTGAATATCATGAAGTTCTATTCTTGCACCGGAATAATTTTAATTTTTTAAGTTCTACAGTTGTTAAATTTTGGTGATAATATGTTAATGATTTACGGAACCGCTGAAAATATGAAACTATGGGTGAGGTGAGCTGCTTTGAGTGATTGCCCTTCAATGGGTTCCTGGTCCTAGACTGCATCAATAACATGTAATTTTATTTTACTTTTATTGTCTTCCAGCACCATTTTTTTCCTTACGTCCTGCTATAACAACATTTGGAATCCCCAGCCAAGCATCATTGATGAAGAACAAAAGTGACTTCTAGGGTGCCCAGGAACCATCAGCTTAAATAATGCTGATGTCAATGCATCCATTAATGTTTTAAAACCAAAAGGCGATTCCCGCATTATAATTCAGGCTTGCAATATGCCTAAATAAATTGGAAATATAATTTTCTATCAAGCTTTCTGTTAGTTTTTCAACGGAGTTAAGTTTGTGGATTTCCAGAGCACCTTTAGTAAAAAAGCTTAGTGGCCTTCGATAAGTCATTGAGTCTGTGTCATCTAATAATGCAGGAAGTTTGCTAGCTTTTATGGGCAGATGGCATTCTCGTGAAGAGAATTTCAATTTTCGTAAATCTGCTACTTTTAGGAATTTCTATTTTTAGTGAAATCCTAATTTTAGGAGAGGAGAATAATTCTCAGTTTGTTGAGAAAATTTGGTAGGAGGTTTTCCATGTAGAGAAGTTGGGGAAGAAGTGAAGAGCTTCTGTACTTGTTTTCCATTACTGTATTTTGAGAGGAAGGAGATTTTGTAGAAAAGAAAGAAGACCTTTGCCTGTGTGATATCAAAAGTTTTTCTTTTCATTTTTATCAATTTCTAACTGTTGCTAGAAACATATTGTTTATTTAGAGGTTCTTCATTTAATTCTTTGAAAGTTGAGTTGCCCTTCTGGTATGAGAGCAAGAGGACTGGGCAAGTGGAAATGACTCAAAGAGGAGCTGACATGAATTGGGCCAGGAGAGACAGAAGAGACCCTTGGAGAAACTCCATTGAAGAATTGTTGAGAAGGCTACAAGCCTTCAAGATTAGATTGCAGCCACAAAAATCTGAACATGAAGTTGAACCACAAGGGGCTCCATGGGAGCACAAGATCCTAGGACAGGATTACTTCAAGCTATTTTTAATCAGAGAACTGAGGTTATTTTTGGAGGAAACTTAAGCTTAAACTTGTTTATAAATTGGGGGAAACAGCATGAGAGATATTTTTAGTTTTGAAATGGAAAACATGAAAGTAGATTATCCAAGGAGATGATTTATGTTTGGTGTCTCTGAAATGAAATCACTTGCTGTCTTCTGGTGGGACAATTTTCAGCAATCCAGGAGAAAACAAGGCAAAGGAAGAAAAAGATTGTGGCCCAAAATGTTAATGCAACTCAAGGCAAATTTCCTGCCTCTAGACCATCAGCAGAATTTATTTAAGCGATTACTAAATTTGAGACAAAAGGAGCTGTCAATACAAGATTACACGAAACATTTCTTAGAATTTGTAAATTAGAACAAACATGCAAGAGGAGGAACAAGCAGCAGCTAGGTATGTCAATCGACTAAGATTTCAGTGCCAAGATAACTTCGGTCATGATGTATCCTGTGGATGGGGCATGCCAATATGCTTTGAAAGCTGAGGAGAAGTTGCCAAAAGAAAAGGAGTATCTGCCAGAGTAAAAGGCAGATTTACAAGAGGTGGAAACCAATCCATGACGGGGAGAATCAAAGTCAGCAACGAGGGGAGACTAGCAGTTCTCAAAATCAAGGTCAATCAAAGTGAAGCAAATCATATTATACAAGAGGAAGAGAATGCGTTGGAAGAGGAAGAGGAGGAACAGTCAATGGTGAATATTTCGAGTTGGACAAGCTGGTCATAGGGCTATTGAATGCCCACCAATACAAAATGAAGGGGAAGACTAGAAGCTAGAAATGAAATTGTCTAGGCCAACAAAGAAGCAGTTGTACCTAATGAAACGCTAATTGAACTAGAGTATGGAGAAGTTCTTTTGTTGAGAAGAGTGTTGTTAATTTGTTAAACACCGAAGAAGAGGGAAGGACCACTAAAACGAAAGATCCTTTCAAACTGCCTGCAAAACTAGGGTTAAGTGTTTTAGTGTTCTTGTTTATAGTGGTAGCAGTAACAATCTTGTTTCCAAGTAGATGATAGAGAATTAAATTTGAAAAGGTTAGCCTATCCATTTTCCTACAAGGTTTCATGGCTACAAAAATGCCATCAATTAATTGTCAACGAGAAAAGTTGGGTAGATTTTCAAATTGGTGCATATAAAAATAAAGTTATTTGTGATATCATGCTTGTGGATGCTTGTAATGTATTTTGGGTCATATCATGGCAATATGGCAAGAAAGTTATACGCAATGCTAGAGCCAATATAGTATCTCTTGGGAAGGATTGAAAGAAATTCACTTTGAATCCATTGAAAGAAGTAAATGAAGAGACACATAACAATAGTAGAGTTATGTTGATTTTCAGCTAGCAGTTTTTGAAAATGGTACAAAAAGAAGTTTACTATGTTGTCATTCCAAAGCCAAGCAAACGTGTGGAGGTGGAAATATAAGATGAAATGCCGTAGTAGATTAAATAATTGTTAATAGAATTTAAGGAGATCTTATTGCATGACCTTCCAAGAGGACTATTACCAATGAGAAGTGTTAGACATCACATGGATTTGATACTTGGAGCGCACTTACCAAACAAGGAAGCCTACATGTTGACTCCAATGGAGAATGAGGAGTTAAAAAATGTTTAAAAGAACTTTTAAGAACTTTTAGATAGAGGATTGCTGAGACTGAGTTTAAATGCTCATGTCCCTGTTGTACTTGCACCAAATAAGGTACAGAATGGAGTACGTGTGTTGATTCAAGAGCTATAAACAGAATCACAATCAAAGACATATTTCCAATACCTAAGGTTGATGATCTCATTGATTTTTTTAGTAGAGCAAAGTATTTTACAATGCTGGATTTGAAAAATGCTTACCATCAAATGTGGTAATTCCTTTTGAGGATTGCAATTGAGCTTAATTGAATTCAGTTTGAAGATGGACAAATTGTAAGGTGAAATCAGTGATTGAGAATCACAAAAGAGTTGAAGAATTAAGTGATTAAGATTAATCGCAGCATTCAAGGGAGTTACTGCCACATTGACTGAGAGCAACTCTTCGTTGAAATTGTGAATTCATGAAATAGAAGGAATCGACAGAATTAGAAGACAGAGTTTGGAGGGTGAAAGAAATTGCAGTAGTTAAAGGCAGTTGCTTCTAAAAAGGGTTTAAGTAATATTACAAAATGATATCATAATTAAGTTTATTAATCAAGAGGCATTTTAGGAGTTACGCCTATTGGAGGAAAAATGTATTTAAGAGAGACCAAGCAAGGAGGAGTATCATTGAGAAAACATTTTATTATTTAATTTCTACTCCTTGTGGAGCATTGAACTATGGTTCAATTAACGTGAGGATGAAAACTCACAATTCGTGAGAGTGATTTCACACGGAGGTCACCATTGTGCGAAATTAAATAATTTCAGTTTGAATTAAAATATCCTTTCAACTAGCAGCAGATCATGGCATTCTAAGGTGGATTTCAAAGGCATTTCATTAAGAAGTAAATTGCTACAGATTTAGAGATAAAATTAGCAGCTGCTGCAGAAGATAAATTCGGCTTTTTCTGAATTATATTCTAAACATCATATGCGATTAGAGAATAAACAATTAAACTGCAATTTCTCGGTTGATTCGATATGTATATTTAACTGCTCAAATTCATTAGCTACGGTTTGACATATATCATTCATATCCCAGCAAATAAAGAGATTTTTTACAGGGCATATTACACTCTGCAGAAATGTATTTTCAAAAACTGATTTTTACAGGATGAAATTTTTCAAGGAAAGAATGAAAACCTTTGGCTTTTTGATTTTAAAAGTTTTCCTTACTTTTGCTAGAGTGTTGGTTATGTAGAGGCTCTTCATTAAACTCTTTGAAAGCTGAGTTGGACCATATAATGATGAAAATAATATATGAGGTGATTATGACAGCTATGTGGTCTTGTACAAGTCTCTTGTACAATAGAGCTGTTGCCAATGTGGAGGTCAAGATAGAATCCTAAAAAAAGACTTGGCAGTTCCAGTAATCCCATGTCTAGAAGCCTGGATACAGACTGTTAGTTTAGTAAGTGGAATATCAGTATGCATTTTGAGAAGGATGAATCTCCTCTCTGTGAGGGAGTTATCTTTCTTGGTTGAGAGCAAAGAACAGCTTGGAAGTCTTGAGTGCTAGAGGTTGCAAGAAGGGAACATGAATATCAACGTCAATATCCAATGCCTTGGAAACCTCAATATGATTTTCCTTGGTAGAGTCTCAACAGTAGCTTTCACGGTTTCTATGCATTGACTATGCCGCAATTTGAAAGCCAAATAGAGGAGTTGAGTGTTATGTGTAAGGGGCTGCTGTCTTGGGGAGACCAGTATGCTTCTGGGGTTGTAAGTCCCTTGTTATTCTCAGCAGGTGGAAGTTGTGGTGACGGACATGTGGATATTGCCAAGCTACCGATGTGTGAGAACTGGACGAAAAACTTATATAGGGGGAAGCAAAGTACCCAGACCGTTCACGAGAGAATGTATCTACATTGTGCTTTACTTTCCCACAGGCGAAGGTTCATGGTGGAGAAATCCAAGGAGGACCAAAACAACATTCCAGCGAGCAAAGGAGTTCAGAGCGATTGCAGAGCAGAGGTGAAGTAGGAGCAGCAGCAGAGTAGCAGAGCGACTTGGAGTCCCCGTTTAGGGAGGGGGCCTAGGTCTTGTACTGGGTAAGTCGTCGCGGGCTCACGAGAGAGTCAGTGGTGCGCCAAGTTGAGTTCCAAAGGAGACAGGGTCTTTGTGGATCAGGAGTTTACGTGAGAAGCTATAGCCAGGGGCGAGGTGCAGTGGTATCTGTACCGGTGTTTCAAGAGTGGACGTTGATCCAGGGGCGGGAACTTGTAATCGGGTGCTGGGGAAGTACTCGGGGTAGTGACCAACGATATAGTTGGAATTGTTTGTAGACCGGGCTAGGGGCCATTCTTCAGATCAATAAAGCTATCTTATTGCCCCAACATTGTGTTATTGTGTAAGGATTCCGCTGTGCAAGTTTGTACGTGTTGTGCAAGTGTGTGTGTGCAGGTTCTGGAGCTTGGGAGTGCTTACAGGCGTAGTCCGAGTTCTTGGGAGTGCTTGGATCTCACAGACAAGTACCTAAAAGATCGTCGGTGCCGCACGGGAAAACCTAGCCCCGTGACATTATGGATGCCACTGCGGGGAACATCATGGAAGTTTTGACTGATTTTAAAGTTCTGGATGCCATGGATGACATTTTTAGTAAGGAGGATTTGTTCGGCATAAAAAAATGTTGGAAAATCCTGAGTAGCTTGTCCAAGTAGAAAATCATGAATTTAAATTGTAATGAATTTAATGAAATGGAGACAAAGTACGAAAGTTATGCGCTTAAGATATTTGAAGATGCATACCTTGTATTAAAGTTCTGGATGCCATGGATGACATTTTTAGGAAGGAGGATTTATTCGGCATAAAAAAAAAGGTTGGAAAATCCTCTGAGTAGCTTGTCCAAGCGGAAATCATGAATTTAAATTGCAATGAATTTAGTGATTTGGAGACAAATTACGAAAGTTCTGCAATTAAGATATTTGAAGATGTATACCTTTTATTGAAGAACAAGAGAATGCACAATCATCTCTCTTAAGAAGAGCACAGTCCCATTTTAAATTTTATAAAAACAGTACACAACGACTGACAGAAGTAATGGGGAGAATGAATCCAATACTATCTTAGGACTTAATACATGAAACCTCTATGAAGGATCCTGTAGCCAAATTTATATATCCAAAGGATGAAGCTAATATTGATATCTATTGGTATTATGGATTTGTTGAATTGGTTTTGTCATTGATGTCAACACTTATCCTTCTGGAGATCTTTGGTTATGTTGTATTGATACATTATGTTCACCGGCAAGTTCAGTGACTTATGCATAGTCACCGGTATATCACTCACCGACAGGTTATATTGTTCACCGGCACTGAAGATGACTTGTTATCATCTGGAGATCACTTGGTTATGTCAAAGACATGGTTTGGACACTTGGTTTTGGTATTTTGGTTATTGGTCTAATCGGGTTGACTTATTTGCTGTTACTGGCAAATTGGTCTAGGTTATGGACCGGCATACATTATCTATTCCAGATCAGCAAAGCACGTTATGGAGATGATTTAATTAATTGGATATTGTTGTAAATGTATTAAGCCGACATGATGCATCGCATCTTGACTTATTTGTAATTGATTTAATTGTAATATTCTTAGTGAGCTGACCTACACATTTGGTCTTACGTTTTGGTATATATGTAAGATCTCATTTGTGAGATAGGAAAATAGGAATGTGACGGTATATGGTTATGGTATTGTAACATGGTATGTGTGAATATTGAAGATCATATGAGCAGACCATAGAGAAGGTTCAAGGAAGGTTTGAAGGTGATTATCAGAGCTTAACCGATACTGAATCCAGCATTGGAGATGCTACTTTGAGCAGTACATTATCATTGGATTTAACTATCCAATTGTAGTCAGTGTGACTCCTATTTTGTGATTGAGCAGTGAGCTCTAGGCGGTTGGCCTTTCTGCATGTGCAAACCCCATTTGTATACACATACTATCCGCAGTAGTATCATCTGATTGTGGGTAAGGTTTTCCATTGTGGTTTTTCCCTTTACAGGGTTTCCACATACAAATCTCTGTGTTATGTATTGTGGATGTTGTTTCTCTTTCTGTTCTATGCATTAAGTTTCACCGGTATTAATATTTACTGCTAATCTGTCTACCGGCATCAAGTTTGGTTTACTGGTATTAAGTATCAAGTTTGATTAAGTTATATTTGGGTTGAAATTAATTGACAACTGATTCACCCCGCCTCTCAGTTGCCTCTGGGTCCTAACAATATCTAATACTCAAAATAGTTCAAAACTCCGTGTTTGAAGAATCCATTAGAAGTATAAAATTCCACATTGAAAATGCCAGTGGTATCATTTTCAACTTTTGAGGCTCCATAAATTTCTTCTTCCATATGTCAATGCCAGATTCAACACCAGCATCAAGATCTAAAATGGCTAAAAAATCTACTGGATTAAGAGCACTAGGTCTAAGAGGGTGACCAAAGAAGAGGAGAAACAGCTCAAGGTAGAAAGAGTCTGAGAAGAAAACCATGGAAATGATGGTTTGATGAGAGATCTAGAATTTGGAAAGAGCTTTAGAAGAATGAGGAAAAACTATTTTCCCACTCTGATTTTACCTTCTATGGTAAAATTTTCTGTAGGTTTTTCCTATGCAATTTGCGAAGTTTGGGAAGTGTATATGCAGTATGTACTTGATTTATATTTTCAATTAGAAATTTCTTAATCTAATTATAGTAGAAGGTTAGTGGATTTTGAGTCATATGTTCAGAGCTGCATACACAGAATGATCCTATGACAACTGACGCATAACAAAATGAAGATCAAGAGTGACAGTGAAATCCATAGTGTAGAAGAAAACAAGCTATGATCCTCCACTTAACTACAAAAATTCATAGTGAAAGTTTTCAAATCTGGGTTGACAGTCAACAATTCAGGCACAGAACCCTCAAAATTCTGGTTAAACAGTCATAATTTTGATGTACTGTTTTGGTCAACTTTTGAGATGGGAGTTGTCAAATTGAAGATTGGAGTGGTGTAGTACTTTTACCCCTTCATTTTTGAAGTCAATCGCCTTAGGCATATTATAATATTCTCATGGAACTGTATTTATGTTATTATCAAGTAGCATCGATTTTCTCTCCTCCTCACCCTACTAGATAAAAAAATGAATATTCACAACTTATCCCATATTGAGAGTTTCATACTTATTGCTTTGTACTTCTAAGCACATGAGTTCTTGTAACCAATTGACATTTACAATCAGCTATAAACTTCTAGAACATGATTTTTAATGGCTGGCATGGGATATGTTGCTCTATACTTAGTCTGTTGAATTTAAAGTTGCTTGAATTTTGGTATTTAAATTTGTTTTGATGTTATGGAAATATACTGGCCATTCCCATTATTATATACATTTTGATGTCACTGTTCTTTAAATAGTGTTGTCCCCACCAGTCATCTGTTCCTTTGTGCTTTGATTTTTTGGAAATTTGTCTTTAACTGTAACTGGTGGCTGCGTAGTGGTCTTTTAGTGCCTTTCTCTATTTAGTTTTCTCATTTTTGGTTTTATGGTAGGAGTATGTTGCTAGGAGAGGAGTTCTATTTGGGATTGTTTGGGCTGGTTAATATTTGGAGTTGTCTCGCTGTCTGTTTGAAAGCTCACTAAGTAAAGGATTGAAATGGGATCTGCAGTCTGCCCTGTATACTGCATGAGCTTTTGTATCCAGTGGAATGTAATAGATTATGGAGTAGAGAATCAATCGACTGTTTACATGATTAATTGTGCTGTATTTGTTGCTGTTCTGTTTTCATTCATTATCAGCTGGATTAGAGTATGTACTTGTAGCAACAGAGGTTGTGTGCATCAGTCTCAATCAGACTATGATTAATAATGCTTTGCTTTGTTCTGTTTGTTTTAGTTTACAATTTGAAGTATGAATTGCAGGATCAGAGGATCCAGATATGTGAGTTAAATCTGCAGGAACAGAGGTTTGTCTGCATTACTTTTTCACAACCTAAGCAAGGAAAGCCAATCAAATTTGGTTAAACAAAGAAAACGTTCGGCAAAATCCTATCTTATTACTAGCAGATAAGGAATATAAGTACTGAGATGAAGAATTTCTTCTTCCATTTAGTTGTTCACCTGCCTGAAAAACAGTGACGCTGGTGCAACATGTTCATGGTGCTAGTGAAGGTAAGGCGATTCTCAGTAATACTTTCAGATTGCATTTGGCCAAAGAAATTCAATGCCTCATCATTGAGCTCAGTCTGGCATATTCACAATTATATTTGTAAATGACATCACATTTTACTTAGGCATTTTGTTGAACTTTTTCTTTTTATCCTCCAAGAACCCATGTTTTGTATATATGTGAATCAGCTAATTTATCAAAGAAATGTTTCAGACTGGATTTGATTATATATGCATGGGTATGCTCAACTTTTGATGATGCCTTAAGTTTGGCATCCCTGCAAAACTTGAGAGTGTAAGTACTAAGTATCGGAGTTTTCATTTTGCAACCTGTTGTGAGGTATTCACACATCGCCCCATTGCAAATGGGGACCCCCACTTTTTTTTGCTTTCTAGGGTAGTGTTAGAATCCTTAACTATTAGCCTTTGCATTGAAGAGGTATAGATGGTCAAGAAGACAGGAGTTAGGTGGATAGCCTTGTGTGGTGTGAAATGAAAAGTTATGAGATGAGTAAGTGGTTGTCAGCTCGATTGGTCAAGATCTGCATTAGCAAAATGCTGAGAGGTCAAGTGATGTCAATTTGAGCATAGCAGGTAGGGAAGGTCAGTTGCAGGTTGAAAGGGCAAAATTTGACTAAGTAAATGAAGATTTTCTTTGCTCCCTCTCATGAGCGAATACGTCTTTGAGTGCTATTCATACGTCTTCCTGTGCTCTTCCCTTGGAGCGAATTTACCTCAAGACCTTTGAATGAGCATGATTCAATGTATTTGGATTGTCAAAATGGATAAAAGGATGAGCAAGACTTAAATTGAAGGCTACTTCAAGTGCTCAAAGTTGAGGGCAAAAAACTTCAAGCGCTCCTCTTGAGGAGTGAAATTCACTTCAAATGCCCTTAGTTGAGAATGAAGTCGTTCCTAGAACACACCATGAGCCAAGTTTCAACAAACTTGAATGAATGGAATGAAAGAGAATGAGCGAGAAATCACTAAGTGTCAAGTTTCAATCCACTTCAGGTGCACCACCCTTAGAGCGAACTTCAAGTGCACCCCTTGTGGAGCGATCTTCATGTGCTCAAGACTCAAAGTGAAATTCATCCTAAGACCTCACATTGAGCATGGTATGGCACATTAGAGTTGAAAAAGTGAGGGTAAGTGAGCAAATGAGAGTTAAAGTGTTAATTTGAAAGTAACATCAAGTGCTTCTCTTGAGGAGCAAATTTCACTTCATGTGCTCTTTGATGGAGCGAATTTTCCTTTTAGGCCTTCTATTAGGTGAGTTTGACATGTTTTCATGAATGAATGGTTTGAGTCAATGGGGCAAAGTTAAGTGATTGAGAGCAAGTTTATTTTTGATTTGAAATTCACTTCAAGTGCATGAGATGAGGAATGAACTTCAAGTGCCTGACCTCAGGAGCGAACTTCATGTGCATCCCAGTTGAAGCGAATTTTACTTCATGTGCTTCACTCTCAGAGCGAAATTCCTCTAGAGACCTTCCCTAAGGTTAGTTTGTCATGTTTTCATCAATAAATGGTTGAAAGACTCGATGTTAGAACCCATAGAATGAAGGGAAATGAGTGAAAGCAAGTTCAAAGACAAGTTTGAGGGTAACTTCAAGTGCATCAAGGTTGGAGTGAACTTAAAGTTCTCCTTCCTTGGATTGAAATCTACTTCAAGTGCTCCTCTCTAAGAGTGAAAAACACTTAAATTGCTCCTTCATGAGAGCGAATTTTCTCTTATCAAACCAACAAATCACATAAAATCAGATCAAATTAAGAGATTATAGAGGCCATATGTCATGTGTGTTTGATGCTCATTTGTTTGTTTTGCAGGAAATGAAGAGAGAAATCAAGGGGATCACGTTGGACGAAGATCAAAACAAGTGTTCTAAAGAGGAAAACTTCAACAACAAATACAAAAACATCAATGATGGTGATTGCAAAACAAAAGGAGGAAGATTGTAAGATCTACACCACCACGCAAAGGGGAAAACTTCATTTACAAGCACGAGAATGCCCAAGAGGAATCTCAACTCTCACCACACCATGGAGACATGAAGAGATCAAAGGAGTGGGAAGGATAAGTTATACAATCACCCCAAGGCAAGCAAGCGAGGATGGAGGAATGACTCGACCACATCGATGCTTCCCATCATCATCATATTGAGCAAGTGACTAATGTTGAGTATTAAGAGATATCTCTCAACATCCCTTCATGATAATCTACCAAGTACGAGAGAAAGTTGAGGTGGCATCCCAGTCACTATCTCCACCAATCAAAGAAGTTCCACATCAGCACGTCTAGATGCAATGAACTTGATTCGTTCATGATGACACAAACTTTGAAGCACCTACCCTCGTTATCCATTGGTCGAATATTTCGGAGGTGACATGTGTCAAAATGTTGTAATTATTTCATTGGCCAGAATTGAGTTTGTTGTAACAAACTCTAATTAGGGTTTCATTGTAAAATCTCGGCCATTAATTTGAAATCAATCTTGGCCACTCATTGTAATGAGCTCTCTATATAAAGCTCAAGCTCTTCATTTGTAAAGGTTAATAAAATAATAGATAGTTTAGAAGAATAGTGAAGAGAATAATAGACGGGTATGTGCACCAAGTTGTGGTACCAAAAGGGGGTCTTAAGATGCCACTTTTTTTCTTCTGAAATCAGCAAAGTCTGAATTTCAACGACAAATTGAAGATAGTTACACTCCAAATTTGAAGATGCAACAAGAACAAGAGTCAGAGTGCTTCGAGTCTACTTTTTAAACTAGTAATTTTTTTTGAAAATGGTGGAGATTAAGGGCTTCAAAAAGGGGGGCCACAAAAAGTGGTCCTGTTTTTATGCAAAAAACATAACATAGCGTCTATTGTGGCCCCCCTAAACTGTTAACTTTTTTTTTTAATTTTTAAAATCGCTTCGGTGAGAAATTAGCTAACACCTTGAAGTTTATGCCAGAATTTTCAGCTAATTTTTTAATGAATATATGATTTTTTACTAATTTTTGAAGTGGACACATCCTGAAAAATATAAATTTGAGCATGCTCCCCCCTAAAATCATTGAAAACAAATCAAAAATCAAAACTTTTTTTCTAAAATTGTGTAGAATGGAGTCTAGTTTCTAAAAATGTAATTTTTTTCAAAATTTGATGAACGTGTAAAAATCTAGACCCAAAATAGTGCATGTTGGTTTTTGACAAAAAACAGACACACTAACAAAAGAAATTATAGATAAAAGACTTAACAAAATCAAAATTTGAAATAAATTACATTTTTGGATAGCTAAGAGGGAGCTCAAGTTTACCACAGTATTTTTTTTAACTTCATTGAAACACGTGCAAACCTGACGGAGAGCACGACCAAAAATATGTCAAAAATTTTCAATGTTCTGACAAAAACATGTCTCTAGCTTGAAATGGTCGTCCAAACCTTTGGGTTGGATGCCCAAGGCAAATCCAAACCATAGGTTTGGTGTTTCCCAAAGTGGGACATTTGGCGCTCGCCCTATTTGGCGTGCGCCAAATGTGATGAATGGATATTCCACATTTGGCGCGCGCCAAATGTGGTCCATATTCCACATTTGGTGCGCGCCAAATGTGGATGAAGATGGAGATAGCTCGAGGGATAGCAGAATAAGGGAATTGTGAGAGCTAGAAAGGGGAAGGGCAAAGAAGAGTATGTATCTATAAGAATGAAGAGCTCGAGAAGAGGTAAGGGGAGAGAGAGAATATGAGATCTAGTTCATAGAGAGAGATGGAACTAAGAGGGAAGGGAGATAAAGAAGGGAGAGGCGAGATGGGAGTTTCTATGTACACATTTGGCACTCTCCCTATTTGGCGCGCGCCAAATGTGGAATAGATACAAACTCTTCTTTGTCCCTCCCCTCTCTAGCTCTCACAATTCCCTTATTCTCCTATCCCTCGAGCTATATCCCTCTTCATCCTTACACCCATCTAATTCCCTCTCACACCTCTTTCCCTCAATTTTTTCCTCACTCCCTCCTCTCTCTAGGTCCTAAGGGGTCATAGGACACCATATGACCCCTTAGGACACAAAATGACCCCTAACGACACCTAAGGGGTCATATGGTGTCCTAAGGGGTCATAGGACACCATATGACCTCTTAGGTTACCATAGGACCCATAACGACACCATATTTTGTCCTAAGTGGTCATAGGACACCATATAACCCCTTAGGACACAATATGACCCCTAACGACACCTAAGGGGTCATATGGTGTCGTTATGTGTCCTATGGTGTCCTAAGGGGTCATATGGTGTCCTATGACCCCTCAGGACACCATATGACCCCTTAGGACACCATACGACCCATAACGACACCATATGTGGTGTCCTAAAGGGTCATAGGAAACCATATGACCCCTTATGACACCATACGACCCATAACGTCACCCTATTGTGTCCTAAGGGGTCATATGGTGTCTTAAGGGGTCATAGGACACCATATGACCCCTTACGACACCATACGACCCATAACGACACCATATTGTGTCCTAAGGGGTCATATGGTGTCCTAAGGGGTCATAAGACACCATATGACCCCTTAGGACACCATACGACCCATAACGACACCCTATTGTGTCCTAGGAGATCATATGGTGTCCTAAGGGGTCATAGGACACCATATGACCCCTTAGGACACCTAATGGGTCATATGGTGTCCTAAGGGGTCATAGGACACCATAGGACACCATATGACCCCTTAGGTGTCCATACGACCCATAATGACACCATATGGTGTCCTAAGGGGTCATAAGACACCATATGACCCCTTAGGACACCATACGACCCATAACGACACCATATGGTGTCCTAAGGGGTCATAAGACACCATATGACCCCTTAGGACACCATACGACCCATAATGACACCCTATTGTGTCCTAGGGGGTCGTATGGTGTCCTAAGGGGTCATAGGACACCATATGATCCCTTACGACACCATACGACCCATAACGACACCTAAGGGGTCATATGCTGTCCTATGGACCCATAGGACACCATATTACCCCTTAGGTGTCCATACGAACCATAACGACACCATATTGTGTCCTGAGGGGTCATATGGTGTCCTAAGGGGTCATAGGACACCATATGACCGCTTAGGACACCATACGACCCATAACGACACCATATTGTGTCCTAAGGGGTCATATGGTGTCCTAAGGGGTCATAAGACACCATATGACCCGTTAGGACACCATACGACCCATAACGACACCCTATTGTGTCCTAGGGGGTCATATGGTGTCCTAAGGGGTCATAGGACACCATATGACCCCTTACGACACCATACGACCCATAACAACACCTAAGGGGTCATATGGTGTCCTAATGGGTCATAGGACACCATATGACCCATTAGGACACCATATGACCCCTTAGGTGTCCATACGACCCATAACGACACCATATTGTGTCCTAAGGGGTCATAAGAGACCATTTGATCCCTTAGGACACCATACGACCCATAACGACACCCTATTGTGTCCTAGGGGGTCATATGGTGTCCTAAGGGGTCATAGGACAACATATGACCCCTTACGACACCATACGACCCATAACGACACCTAAGGGGTCATATGTTGTCCTATGGCCCCATAGGGTCTTATGACCCCTTAGAACACCATATGACCTCCTAGGACACAATAGTGTGTCGTTATGGGTCGTATGGTGTCCTAAGGGGTCATATGGTGCCTTATGACCCCTTAGGACACAATATGGTGTTGTTATGGGTCGTATGGACACCTAAGGGGTCATACGGTGTCCTATGGCCCCATAGGATACCATACGACACAAAGCTATTCTTGACAAAATCTTAAGAGACACTTCTGTCCCCACTGATCTGAATGTAGACCAGTTTCAAGCCATGGTGGGATACCTTTCCATTCCACACTCTCTCACATTTACAGAAGTTGACGATGCCTCTGCGAGCCAACCACATAATGCACCTTTACACATTGAAGCCTTCCTACACAAACATCGAATAAAACGAGTCCTGATAGATGGAGGAGCAGGTCTAAACATTTGTACATTGAGCACTATTAAAAAATTGGGATATTCAGATAAAGCTATGAATTCTACAAACAAAATTACCATCAAGGCATATGATGATGAAGAGCATTCATCCAAAGGCGCAGTCACCTTACCTCTCAGAGTCGAGCCAGTTACAAAGGATGTGGTTTGTCAAGTCCTAGACCTGGATCTCACATACAACATATTGCTAGGACGTCCATGGATTCATGAGATGAGCGCAGTCCCATCTACATATCATCGATGTATCAAGTTTCCTCATAATGGAGTTGAAGTGACTGTCAAAGCTGACCCAAATCCATTCATATATTGCAACAATCTGCGACATAGATCAGAAATAACAATCCCAATCAATCGAGAAGTTGTTCCATCTTCATCATATGTTGATCTCGAATCATTAAAGTCTTCTACATCAAAACAAGCAAAGATCAAAGAAAAGATCAAGATTAAAGACCTGGGATGTGGTGAGTATATCTTTCATGTTGATCAACTCCCACTATCTCCTAAGGTATTCAGTCAACAGGAACAACCTATAAACAATTTGCAATATCAAGGAATTGGGTGTGAACCACCTAGTGTTGTGGCTACTAAGTCTGAATGTAAATCTCCTCTAGTGGTGCAAACATCTTTTGATATCAATAGTCCTAAGAATGGTTCCAGCGAAGAATCTATTGAGCATATCACCAACCCTCTTGAGAACTCACATAGCCTTACCATTTCATCTACTCATTCCATTTCCACTCCACTTCTAGACTTCGTTCAACAAGAATTACAAAATCCCTTACTCATTGGGGATCAAAAATCAAGCTATGAAAAGAAAAATCTAAAAGTCAAAACTAAAGAAAAGTCCTTCAGTCCAAATCAAAATCAAAAGCTATTGGACTCTGCAAAAATCAAAGTCAAGGATAAAAATCCTATAAACGAAAAAGAACAAGAGTTGATCTCCCCTAATATCAAAATAACTGGGGGCAAAAGTTCTAAAATTTCAAGTCAAAAAGAATACTTGTTGATCCTAAGTCTCCAACATGTCATGATACTTTCACTTCTTCTTGCAATCAAAAACCTTCATCACTCATCCACTTGTTCCACACATCCATTCCTTTCTGGCAATACATCATGGACCTTTAATGGAGCTTCCTCGAAGGCCTTTGTTATTAGAGATGCTCAAACTTCTTTAGGTGACACACATATGGGCCTACGTAGTCCACACACTAGTAATTCTATCTCAGTTCCTTCATCAAGGGAGACAGTCACTTGAGATACACATCATTCAGTCAAGGAACAATGCAGTTACAATCATAAAGTCAAACCTCGTACATTTGAGGTGGGTGACTTAGTTCTCAAAGAAAATCCTAAAAATCAGCAAGACAAAGAAAAGAAGGGAAAGTTCTAACCAAACTGGCTTGGTCCTTACATCATTACAACAACATATGGATCTGGTGCATATTAGCTCTCAACCACAGAGGGTGAACCTTTGGAGGATCCTATCAACAACATGCACCTTCGCAGGTTTTATACATAGCTCTTCAGAGTATCCTAGTTTAAAAATATAAAAAAATCAAAAAATTCAAAAATAAAATAAAAAAGCAAAAAAAAAATAAAATAAAATAAAATTTGTTACTTGGTGAAAACCTGGCAAACAGGCGCCTTGTGACACTGAAAAAATAAAAAAAGTAAAGAAAAACATTTCGTCCAATGATGAAAACCACTTCGGTGGTGCCCTGGGCAAGTACCATGGTGAAAACTGGGTCACCGACGCCATGTGTAGAGACATTGCTTCTCCCTCCTTCAGGATTCCATTTCATCCTTCACTTTGCACACACTCACAACCTCTTCATTCATAATAAACTTACCCATTCCCATCATGGCTTGTCATTGATCTACCTAAGATTGGTTAGCCATTCATAATAAACCTTCCTTTTCACCCCTTTCCATTCATAATAAATCAGCTCCTATCTGTGGCTAAGGCAAATCCTACGTCTAGTGATGGGTGTCAAACTAAGAGCATCACATGTTTCGAGGAGTACAGTTTTCTCCACTTTTCTTCAGTCTATCCGCGCACAATCCGCAATAAAGCAACATTTGCATCACCAATCCGCAATAAAGTTTTTCTTTCGCCGCAATAAAGTATCAGTTTCATAGATTCAGTCAGTTTCAGATGAGACACAACAGCAACAATGAGCTTTAACAAATCAAATCTTTCAACAGACTTAGACAACATTATGGTTCAGTGCAATCTATCCTTTTTGTGAAAGTAAACATTGTGACCATAATCAAATAAGACTTATACAAGTGACAAGAGACACTAAATTTGAGGACTACAATGGATGTTGGGTCGAGTCTTGGTTTTCTTTTGATTTTATCTTTCTGGTGACATGTCTTTTAGCTTTTCCAGGATGTCTTTAACTAGAGATTCTATCTCCAGGATGTCTTTGACTAGAAAGGCGAGGATGGGATATCGTCACCTATTCTTCTTTTGCTGTCTGTAGATTGTCTCTTAGTAATGCTATGACTTGTCCAAGGATATGAGGACACTGCGAGTCTAGTGTGAACTGGGGCATTCTTTGTTTGTGATTGTCTTATCTCCATGCAAACAGTTACAATGACTTTCTGGGTCGAACATATACCTCGATTGTCATAACCTACTTTCCATAATAAAGCTCAATGATGATAACGCACAAGAAGCTCTTTCACTTTCATATCTTCTATCTTCCATCCCCATTTCTTGATTGACCTCTATCGTTCTTCCCGAGTCCGTGTAGCCTATTATCACATGACTGAGTATAATGACACACCAAAAACATTTGCATTTCATGTAGTTGCACCTGCATTACCACATATAAGCATTTCACATATACATATAGATATTCCAAATGCATCACATCCTGCACACAACACATGTTAGCACATTTCACATTCTCATCATGTAAATAATTATTTGCATTGTCATATCCATCTGCATCTCATACATTCACATTCACCTATGCATAACATTAAAAACATAAAAGAACAAAAATATTGCATTTCATCAGGTACATATTTGCATCCGTGTCATAACCATCACATAAAAACATACATCATAAGACATATAGAAGCATCACATAGGTACACATGCATATAGTTGCCGCAAAGATGAATCATCTCATATATATAATCATAAGTGTCATGATACAATGATGTCAAAATACATATGGCTACAAAATCACTCGAAGGTGTCTACATCATCATACAAAATGGTACAAAATTGATACATAAGAACCCACTGATCACTCCTCCTAGCACTGCTGGTAGCGCCAGTCCTGTCGCTGTCATCGTGTCCCATGCCACGTGTCCAGCTCTCATCTCTAGCCCTAGATCCTGAAACACTCATCTCAGGGCCTCCCTATCTCCCTCTCGATCATAGGATATCAGCTCTCCATCGATCGGTATCCGCAGAATCCTGTATACATCCTCCAAGGTGACTGTCATCTCACCCATCGACAAATGGAATGTACAAGTCTCTGAGTGCCATCTCTCAGCCAACGCAGTCAGCAATCCCATGTTTGCCTGAAACTCATGCACATACATAATATATCTCAAACCCATACCCTCAATGACAGCTCTGTCCTCGAACGTCAACTCTGGTCGCAACCTCTGAGTCGACGAGAATCTCTCTCGCGACTCCAGCATAGGCAAATACTCCTGCAGTCAATCAAATCAATCATGTCAGTCATAGTGGCATTCACTGTTCATTACAAAATGCTACTTTTTATCTAAGTGCATATGGTACTCTATCTTAGTAACACTCACTGTTCATCACAAAGTGTTGCTTCTATTCTAGTGACACTCACTGTTCATCACAAAGTGTTGCTGATTATCCTAGTGGTACTCACTGTTCATCACAAAGTATTACGTTTTTGCACTCCCTGTTCATCACAAAGTGCTGCTCACATTTGCACTCACTATTCATCACAAAGTGCTGCTCATATTTTAGGACTTCCTGTTCATCACAAAGTACTATGTCTTGGTACTCACTATTCATCACAAAGTGCCTTGATCTATCCTATCCTAGGGCCTCTGCTTGAGTGAATCCTCTTGAGTAGTTTCCTAATTGGCAACGTATGTTCTATCACATAATTGTCAATCCTAGCCCTATTTGCTATCCTAGTCTTCCCTAGAGGACCTGCTTGAGTGTATCCTCTCAGCAGCTTATCCAATCGACAGCGTATGTTCATCACAGAACTATTGATTTGACCTTGAAGATATAAAAGCGCCTTCATGGCATAAACGCGCTTAAAGACTGCATAAATGTGTCTGCTCTGCACAGACGCGCTTGCAATACACAGACGTGCCTATGCTCTGCACATACGCGCCTGCCCTGCACAAACGTGCCCACATTTCACAAACGTGCCTAAACAACGCAGACGCGCTCGCATTTGGCACAAACGCTTTTCCCAGCATAGACGCGCCTGACACAAACACAGACGCACCTAGCCAACATAGACGCGCTTGGCACCTACACAGACGCACCTACACGTTTTTGGACATTTTTTGACATATTCTAAAATGCATTTATTGCGCTACCTAAGATGCATTAATGACAACATTAATTGCAACAAAGTACAAGGAGGTTTTGTGGTACTTACCGGCTCTCTTGCCTTTGCTAGCCTTTGAAATCGACGAACGCGATCGAATCTGTGAACCAATGCCATCGCTGCTGACTGGTGTTGCTCTATTCTCGCTCTGCACTCTGATCTCTTAGATGTGTGGATGACAATGAGGATGTTTTCCCCTCGTGGTCTATCTTATAGACTACCCTAGCCCTAGCCCTGGCCCTTGTCTCTTGAGTCAGTCTTCTTTATCTCATGACTTTGTCATTTTATCCGGTCAGTACATTCTATCCCATCTTTCTTATCGAGAGATTGTCTGCGATCTTTTTAGACATTTTCATCCAATCTCTCGAGGGGGCATATCATTCCCATCTTGGGGCAACTTTATATCAGTTTATCTTATCTTCTTTGAAACAACGCGACAAACTGCATTGTCTCAAAGAGGGGCAAAATGTAGACACCTAAAATTGTCATGTATAAATAAATAATTTATTTATTTAATTATCTAAGCCTAATTCTTCTATTAATTAAATAAATATTTATTTATTTAATTAATTCATTTATCCTCTTCTAGCCTTATTTCTCATTTCAATAAATACATTTATTTATTTAAATTATCTTTTTCCTAAATTAAATAAATATCTTATTTATTTAATTGATCCCACTTCTTCTATTAATTAAATAAATCTTTATTTATTTAATTAATTCATTAACCTTTTCTACTTATGACACATGTCATTCATCTCTTAATTCATACACTACCTACCCTCTTATTATTTTCTTATTTTATCTACCTACCCTCTAATCATAGCCGACCTCTTTTACACCTCTCAATCTTATCCCTCCATTTTATATAGTGTCTTCTATATAAGGAGATGCTTCCTTCATTATCAACTCTAATCAATCATTCTAATCATTCTATGCATTCTATCAAGCATCCTAGCATTCGAACTTTCATATGCAAGCCTACTTGCAACCACATTTCCGTTCTTTGTTGAGCTCTTGTGCACATAAAATCTGAGAGCATATATATCAAGCAAGATCAATGGAGATAGGAATAATGGAGATTCAAACCCTATTGGACATGTGATGGTATAATCTTTGTGATTTCATTTGATTTGCATTGTCTTAGGTAATCTTCATATGTTATGGTGGATCTTTGTTGTTGTTAGGCTAGGGTTTTGTGGTTGAATTCATTTAGTCTTTCAACATTGTTGCTATTGTATCCATTTTCACCATAAACAACATGAATGCAACATAAATGGTCCACCGACATCTTCAAGGGAATTCATATCTAGCATCTTATGTGAAAGAGTAGATGGTCAAGTATATTACAATAAGTGTTGCATGGATGGCACATGTGTTGATTGTGGTGGATTGCGACATTTACAAATTTGTCAACATATGGATATTGGACAAGAAATTGGTAATGAATTAGTAGAATTTGGAAAATATAAGACAATGGCCTACATGCTAAAAGATGGAAAAGAAGCAAAAAGGTGTGAATTGGTTAGTGAGAAGATTCCAGTGTATCAGTTTATGGGCATCTTTCATGAGAATATAGTGTATGAGTATGCAAGGCATAACCATCGAGCTCGTTGGTTGGACTCACAATTTAAGCTATGCAAAGACACATTTCCACTTCATACAATCGTTTCAATTGTTGACTTTGCAGAGAACTACACACTACAACCGCAGAACGAGGTGCAATCACAATATTACAACTCCACACAAGTTGCCATATTTGTGCATATAGCATTCATTCATGCACATGATAGTATGGAAGAGGATAGGAAGATATTGAAGGAGTATCATTTTTACATTAGTGATGATCGCTCACACTCTACAGAGTTTGTGCAAGGTTGTTTTCAGATATTCTACGATGATTTGGCTAGCCGAGGCATATCATTCCGTCAACATATCATATGGTTAGATAATTGTGCATCGCAATTTAAGAACTCTCGGATGTTTTATTGGTTGAGTAGGATGCATAAGTTGACTGCTATTCAACATATGTGGAATTTCTTTGAGGTTGGGCATGGAAAAGGGGAGCATGATGGTGCAGGAGTATGTATTAAAAGAGCTTTAGCACGAGAAGAGTTAAAGTACAAAGGGAATGCAAACTTGAAAGATGCAAAATCAATTGTTCAATGGTGCAATGGTACAATTGGTTCAGGTGATCAAGGTAAGTCTTTAGTTCGCAGATTTTTTTGGTTGGTAGATGATACTAACATTGCAAAATTAGAAGATTGTTGTACATTGACAGGATCGAGTGAGCTACACTCTTTCAAAAGCTCTAATGCAGGTTCATGGACTATCCATACGCGGCGGATGGCATGTTATTGTTCTTCATGTAGAGATGGTGCCTATAATGACTGTGAGTCAAAGGAGTGGGTAGACGAATGGTGTATGAGACCTCTAATCCCACTTGAGACATACCGACCTCCGAGTGCACTACAACTCACACAGATGGAAGCATCAATTGACTTTGACCATGTGTCAGATTTAGTCCAACCAGGTAAATTATCCACATGTAATTTTTGTACTTTAATATTTTACCTTAGTTGTTTGCTAAATTCTTCTCACTTTATCATTGCAGGGGATGTTTATGCAGTAATTGCAGCTGAAGACAATGAAGAAGGAACAGATTATTACCTGTGTCGTTGTGTGGACGCAAAAAAGAAACTAGATCGCCCTGTGGTAGATGGAAAAAATACTGAGTACCCCACAGGATCAGTAGTTGTTACTGATACATGGCTTAGAAGGTACCCTGTGAAGAAGTCTAACTTGTGGTTGTTTGAGGACTTCGAGACACATAGGAAGATTCTTCATTATTCTAACCTTGTTGTAGCTTCAAATGTTCATTTGATCAGATATGGGGGTAGACCACTAAACAAGAACCTATGGAAGGTTCGTGAGTCTGACCATGAGGCCATACTAGACACGATAAAGAGTAGAGTAGATCTAGATGGTTCATTGGATTAAATGTAAATGTAAAAAATTGTAATATCAATCTTATTTGGATATATGTACATGACTTGTATTTTTGACTACTCGAGGCATTGTAATAGAAAAAATTATGTTTTTGTCTTGTTTTGTGTGATTTTATGTAAATAATGTCATTTTGGACCATTAGAGATCACATGGGATCATTTCGTGAAGTATACCCTGTTAATATGGTAAAAGATGTAAATAATGCTCATTTGTTGTCAATCACTCAAAGTGTGAAAAATTGTCAAAATTTCGCATGGTTTTTCTCGATGTTAGTGACATGTAAGAACGATTCGTCTGATTTTGCGGGGTCGTGTTATGGCACTCTAAAAAATCCTCTCTCGGTTTGGGTAGACTCGGATCCAGTTCCTTGTGGCGACTCTTTCTCGGTCGCGACAAAAAGCGACAGATGAGTTCAATGAAAAGTTGCACAATGCCCCATTTTTCAATCCGCTCGTCGCGGCACCAAACCGTCAGCTCGTACGCATCGGGGTGGACGGGTTTACGCCAGGAATGCCTTCTTTTTTCTCTCTAACTCGCTCGATCGTTGCGGGCCACACCCTAGCAGCCAAATTGCCCAAGTGCTCAAATTGCTCAAAGTTGTCAATATTTAGCATCGCGTTTCTCCATGCCCGTTAATCATAAGAACGATCCGTCTGATCCTACGAGGTCGTGTTATGGCACTCTAAAAAAGCCTCTCTTAGTTTGGGTAGACTCGGATCCAGTTGCTCGTGGCGACTCTTTCTCAGTCGCGACAAAAAGCGTCAGATGAGTTCAATGAAAAGTTGCACAATGCCCCATCTTTCAATCCGCTCGTCGTGACACCGAATCATCAGCTTGTACGCATCGTGGTGGCCGAGTTTACGCTTGGAATGCCTTCTTTTTGCTCTCCAACTCGCCCGATCGTTGCGGGCCACACCCTAGCAACCAAATCGCCCAAGTGCTCAAATTGCTCAAAGTTGTCAATATTCGGCATCGCGTTTCTCCGTGCCTGTTAATCATAAGAATGATCCATCTGATCCTACGGGGTCCTGTTATGGCACTCTAAAAAAGCCTCTCTCGGTTTGGGTAGACTCGGATCCAGTTGCTCGTGGCGACTCTTTCTCGGTCGCGACAAAAAGCGTTAGATGAGTTCAATGAAAAGTTGCACAATGCCCCATCTTTCAATCCGCTCGTTGCGGCACCAAACCGTCAGCTCGTACACGTCGGGGTGGCCGGGTTTATGCTAGGAATGCCTTCTTTTTGCTCTCCAACTCGCCCGATCGTTGCGGGCCACACCCTAGCAGCCAAATCGCCCAAGTGCTCAAATTGCTCAAAGTTGTCAATATTCGGCATTGCGTTTCTCCGTGCCCGTTAATCATAAGAATGATCTGTTTGATCCTATGGGGTCGTGTTATGGCACTCTAAAAAATCCTCTCTCGGTTTGGGTAGACTCGGATCTAGTTGCTCGTGGCGACTCTTTCTCGATCGCGACAAAAAGCGTTAGATGAGTTCAATGAAAAGTTGCACAATGCCCCATCTTTCAATCCGCTCGTCGCGGCACCAAACCGTCAGCTCGTACGCGTCGGGGTGGCCGGGTTTACGCTTGGAATGCCTTATTTTTGCTCTCCAACTCGCTCGATCGTTGTGGGCCACACCCTAGCAACCAAATCGCCCAAGTGCTCAAATTGCTCAAAGTTGTCAATATTCGACATTGCGTTTCTCCGTGCCCGTTAATCATAAGAATGATTCGTTTGATCCTACGGGGTCGTGTTATGGCACTCTAAAAAAGCCCCTCTCGGTTTGGGTAGACTCAGATCCAGTTGCTCGTGGCGACTCTTTCTCAGTCGCGACAAAAAGTGTCACATGAGTTCAATGAAAAGTTGCACAATGCCCCATCTTTCAATCCGCTCATCGCGGCACCAAACTGTAAGCTCGTACACGTCAGGGTGGTCGGGTTTACACTAGGAATGCCTTCCTTTTTCTCTCCAACTCGCCTGATCGTTGCGGGCCACACCCTAGCAGCCAAATCGCTCAAGTGCTCAAATTGCTCAAAGTTGTCAATATTTGGCATCGCGTTTCTCCGTGCCTGTTAATCATAAGAACGATCCATCTGATCCTATGGGGTCGTGTTATGGCACTCTAAAAAAGCCTCTCTCGGTTTAGGTAGACTCGGATCTAGTTGCTCGTGGCGACTCTTTCTCGGTCGTGACAAAAAGCGTCAGATGAGTTCAATGAAAAGTTGCACAATGCCCCATCTTTCAATCCGCTCGTCGCGGCACTGAACCATCAGATTGTACGTGTCGGGGTGGCCAGGTTTACGCTTGGAATGCCTTCTTTTTGCTCTCCAACTCGCCTGATCGTTGCGGGCCACACCCTAGTAGCCAAATCGCCCAAGTGCTCAAATTGCTCAAAGTTGTCAATATTTGGCATCGCGTTTCTCCGTGCCCATTATTCATAAGAATGATCCGTCTGATCCTACGGGGTCGTGTTATGGCACTCTAAAAATGCCTCTCTCGGTTTTGATAGACTCGGATCCAGTTGCTCGTGGCGACTCTTTCTCGGTCGCGACAAAAAGCATTAGATGAGTTCAATGAAAAATTGCACAATGCCCCATTTTTCAATCTGCTTGTCGCGGCACCGAACCGTTAGCTCGTACGCTTCGGGGTGGCCGGGTTTACGCTTGGAATGCCTTCTTTTTGCTCTCCAACTCGCCCGATCGTTGCAGGCCACACCCTAGCAGCCAAATCGCCCAAGTGCTCAAATTGCTCAAAGTTGTCAATATTCAACATCGCGTTTCTCCGTGCCTGTTAATCATAAGAACGATCCGTCTGATCCTACGGGGTCGTGTTATGGCACTCTAAAAAAGCCTCTCTCGGTTTGGGTAGACTCGGATCCAGTTGCTCGTGGCGACTCTTTTTCGGTCGCGACAAAAAGCGTCATATGAGTTCAATGAAAAGTTGCACAATGCCCCATCTTTCAATCCGCTCGTCGTGGCACCGAACCGTCAGCTCATACACGTCGAGGTGGTTGGGTTTACGCTTGAAATGCCTTCTTTTTGCTCTCCAACTCGCCCGGTCGTTGCAGGCCACACCCTAGGAGCCAAATCGCCCAAGTGCTCAAAATGCTCAAAGTTGAAAATATTCGGTATCACGTTTCTCCGTGCCCGTTAATCATAAGAATGATTTGTCTGATCCTACGGGGTCGTGTTATGACACTCTAAAAAAGCCTTTCTCAGTTTGGGTAGACTCGGATCCAGTTGCTCGTGGTGACTCTTTCTCGGTCGCGACAAAAAATGACAGATGAGTTCAATGAAAAGTTGCACAATGCCCCATCTTTCAATCCGCTCGTCGCGGCACCAAACCGTCAGCTCGTACACTTCGGGGTGGCCGGGTTTATGCTTGGAATGCCTTCTTTTTTCTCTCCAACTCGAACCATCGTTGCAGGCCACACCCTAGCAGCCAAATCGCCCAAGTGCTCAAATTGCTCAAAGTTGTCAATATTCGGCATCGTGTTTCTCCGTGCCCGTTAATCATAAGAATGATCCATCTGATCCTGCGGGGTCGTGTTGCGGCACCGAACCGTCAGCTCATACGCGTCGAGGTGGCTTGTGTCTTGGATTACAAACACATATTTAGGTTCAAAGCTTAAGTAATAATAAACTTTGTGCAATTATTCATCTAATCATTTGTACTGCAATTATGGATAACCATGATAAATGATTTGCATTAACCAAAAAGCTACAAATCCATGCAACATTGTATACCGTTAAAACTATCAAATATATCCAATACAAACAAATAGGCTTGCCAAAAGCCATATGGACTTAGAATTTCACATATTCATAAAACAAAACATATGTTTAAAATTGCTATAAAGGCATACAACATGATATCCAATAAAGTCAAATAGGGGCTTGCCAAAAGCCATATGGACATAGAATGTCACATATTTGTAATACAAAACATATGTTCGAATTTTCCATATAGGCATACAACATGGTATCCAATAAAGTCAAATAGGAGCTTGCCAAAAGCCATATGGTGATAGAATGTCACATATTCGTAATACAAAACATATGTTCAAAATTGCCATATAGGCATACAACATAGGATCCTATTCTATTCATTTCCCTCTAGGGGAAGGAAACAGATCACGAGATATCTTTTCTTGTCGAGGGGATGAAGATGTATATGATGTAGGTGTCTTTCGAGTACGTCCACTCGACCTCCTCTCCAAACTTTTTTGTAACTCCACCTGATACAATGAAAAGAATGATGTTAGCATATACAAAAATTGAATTTTAGAATGACATATAATAGACTAGTCACTTACCGCATACAAATAATCATGATGTTCATCTACAATAGGTGCACGTTCATGATCTGGAGTGACAAGCCCCTCCTGTAAGCACCACAATATAAATTAAACTAAATACAAGTGTCATTAAAATTTTCAATAACATATTATTAAGATAACAAATGTAATACTAAATTTACAAATATGTCTCATACTTCTGTTAAAGCAGTTGAACTTGCTATTGCTGTAGCAACACTGCGCTCCATTGACGCGCGGACAGAAGGAGTCGTCTAAATTCAACATCGGAAAATTAAACAAAGTATATTGATTAATCGCCAAAACTATCTATATTATTTAATAACAACATTAAAGATAAATTGTTTACCTAGGTGAAAGATTGTCGATGAAATACACTACGAGGTGTTGATGTTGAAGCTCTAGCATCAAACTATTTGACATCCAAAATGAGTAATTAGAAAATCATTCACATAAGGTTCAACTATCTACATATAATAATTATATTTTTTCACTCGTTGTATACCTGTGGAGTCGATGAAGTAGTGAAAAAGGTTGTTGCAGGAATGTTGCCAGTATTGTGAACATTTTGACCCTGATTTTTTATCATAATAATTTACTAATTTAGATATATTCTCAAATTTACATATAAGATTTAATAAAAAGAATGAAATGAACTTGTAATGAAATTCACCTGGGTATCAATGCCAAATGTTTTGTTCAGCAAGGATTCTGTCATGACAATGTTTTCTGTAGCAAACTCCACTCGTGCACGTGCATTCTCAGAACTATTAGGATCATAAGTGCAAAGAGAACCACAAGATCGACAAAAATGAGCTGGAACTCGATGCCTAGAAGAATCAACATCATCACTCGCATCACCCTCTACTAGAGGACTAGCATACTGTATAAGGTTCTGAGTAAGTGAGCTAATCGAGTCTAGAGTTTCGACCTCAATACTCTCCTTCACAATTGAAGGAATAATAACATGCTCCACCATAGGTCTGGCCAAGGGTCTTGGTGGGAGATTTGGATCACGCTGTGCACCCTCTCTATCATGCGAGGAACCCCCACCTCTACCTTGGAAATTTAGAAAATCAAAATAGTTTGGGATCTCATTAAGGACAAACTCACAGTACAGTTTTCTCAAAAAGTATTGGGGTACCTCATGATTATTGCATGGGGGTTGATCAAATACCATCCACCACCTATCCCAAAAATTGTTCTTAATCCCTTCATGATGACACCGATGAATAGGGAATCTCCTACATCCAGGGTGTAAAGGTTGATTTGTTCGGGGGTCCGTAAAAAAAACACACAAGTCAAATTTATTAATTTTCTTTTTCTTCACTGCCGCATATGATAATTTGTCAGCATAAAATTGCTTTTGTTCTTCCTTCTTACGGGACCAAAAATTTATTTGCCCACTCATAGATTGTATGTGAGATACAATAGATTGCAAAGAATTGGCAAGGTTTGTCCTATGGAAGTTTGTTCCAGTGGGATCTTTTAGCCTTGTGATTAAACCTTCAAGCTCTTTTTGGCTATTTTCTATTTGACCTAATAGGTTTTCTTGTGTACCTATGGGGTGTCTAGGGATTGTAGGAGGTTCTTGATGTGCTTCTTCTTCAATATGGTCTTCATGAGGAGCTGATTGATGTGCTTCTTCTTTAATATGGTCTTCATGAGGAGGTGATTGAGTGTTTTCAATATTTTCTTGTCTAATCTCATTTTCTGATAATGAAAATAAATTTAAATCAATAAACCTAGTTTAATCTTCAAATTAATTAAAAAAAATGACAATAAGATAATAAAAATACACACCTCTTCGAGCTCTTCGATGGCGTGGCGGCATTTTGATGAGAGATGGACAACTTAGTGTCCAATTTCAAGTTTTTACAAAGGGCGAGCGTAAGAAAATAGCACCCAAAAATGCCAAAACGCGGGTTTGGAATGCAGAAATGCGGAGCAAGGTTTTTTTGCTGTTTATAATGCATACACCTTATAAGGCATGCACACTAAAGGGCGCGCGCCCTATAAGGCGTGCGCCTTATGCGCTTTTTAATTTTTTTTTGAAGTGTGGCACCTTTTTGGTACCACAACTTCGTGCATATACCCAGACAGGTTAATAGTAGCAATAGTTTAAGAGTAAGAAGAATAGGATAGAAGATAAAATAGAACTTAGATTATTAGAAGGCAAAGATTGTTGCCAAGTTCTTGTTGTAAAGAACATATGATTTCATTGAAGTTATGGTGAATTAATGTGTCATTTCAACAAGTTGCATGGTCTCTACTTCTCAATTTGTTTGCTTTCATGTTGATTAGATTGAATGGAGGAATTTGTTGAATGCATTTGTGTGGGATCTGTTTAGTCCATACCACTAGCCTCTTGCTAGTTTTAAGTGTGCCTTGCGTGGTCAAGTGGAATGATATTAGCTTAACTTCAAATTATTATATCCATTGTTTATGCATTAACTTGAATGGTAATCAATGTCTGATGATAATGATTTGAACATCTTTGAAATGCCCTTAGAAGATTGCACTGAGCTTGTGTCAAATTGTTCAGTTTGATGGTGAGACCTGACCCAGTAGGATTCCATCGAATCATTCACTATTCTCTTGCATTCTTAGGATTAGAATAGACTTCCTAAACCCCATGCCTTTTGCTCTTTCTTTATTCTCCAAGCCAGTACTTAGGATCTAAGTTCTAGCGATTCAAGCATTCAACAACGTAAGGTCCCTTGCGATACTAGCAACTACATCAACCAACTGTGCTTATCCACATGTTGTGACCCAACATACAAGAACCTTGGAGTTATCTCAAGCGATCCTTAGGCGAATCCTCAGCATTTGAGTAACTTTGTTCAAGAGAGGATAAGATACTTTAGGTATTTTATTCTGTGTTCGCATGTACATGAAAACGACATCAACACAACCTCTCTACATGTTAGATACAAACTGGTCAAAAAGTTCTTTAATAAGGCTTTTAATTATTTATTTATATTTTATTCCAAATTTGGTTTTTTATTTGAACCAATATCATTTCTACCCTATGCTTTAGATTATGAATAACGGAAGAAGTGGGAAGAAACATAATAAAAATTATTGTGCTAAACTTTGGTGTTGATTCATGACTCAAAGCAGGATTTAGTGTTTCGTAGCATTTGCAATGCTGTTAGTTCTGATATTCACAACAATGCGAGTAAAACTATTTTCAGAGCCCATAATATCTATCTTATCTCACTTTATTTTATTTAGCAATAGCAGTCTTAGTTGCAAAATTTAACTAGCAATGAGAGCTTTAATTGCTACTACACCCATAGAACGTGGAAGGATACGCTTCCAAAGAATATTATCTGAATTTTATATTATAATAAACTAAACTGTATATAGCTTTAGGATATTTTGGTTGAAAGATACACATCCAGGGTTATTCTTTGAATTTTATTTCTATTTTTAAAAAAATGTGAGGTAAACGCTTCTGAATAGGGGGTTTCTTTGTCTGGGAGGTACCGTTTTGATGGAACTGTCCAGCCCAGGCCTGGAATTTGACGGCCACCCCTGCCTGTCATATAATTTTTTATGACGGTTTAGTAATTTTAATGCCTTTCATTTTACGTTTTAAAAAAAATGTAAAGTGTCAATTTTTTTTTAATTTGTGAATAGTTTAATATAAATTCTTTAAGCTTCATAGAATTGAAGTTCCAATAAAATTCAATTGAAGTGAAAAGAAATAATTCCATAAAAAAAAGTAAAACTTTGAAAAACAATGATAAATTAGTAATGCACTAAAAAAATCTAAATTTATATAAGAAAAACATACTAAAAATTCATATAAAAATAATATAAAATTAGAAATAATTATATCTTAATCATACCATTCTAAAATATTCTAAATAAATTCATATATTTATAATAAACATTGTAAAATAATATATATAAATATATATTACCTATTATAATATTTTATGGCTTATTAATAATTTTAAGTGTCATATATACGGTTTGTGGAAAAAATAGCGTGTTGATACTTACGGTCCACTAATTTTATTAGTTGTAATATACGGTCTAAAAGTGCAAAAACAGTCATATAGCCTGTCAAATTCCAGGCCTGGTCCAGCCATATTGTTTCAAATATCTATTTTTATTTTATTTTACGGAAACTAATGTTTTGATAATGTCTGGAGTCTTGACTACACCACCCAGCCAAAAGCATTAAATTTTATAGTATTATTAGATTTTTATCAACTTTTTGGATTTTGAGTTATTTATTATTTTCTTTTTGATTGATTTATTCTCTTTTTGATATTTTTTATTAATTTTTTCTTCTCTTTTTCTTTGAATATTCTTTTCAATACTTGGTCTTAACCTTGGAAATACAAGTAGATCAGTTGCCTAGGTTTTTGCTCAGCTATGTACTTTATGGTTCTCTTTAACCCTCTTTTAATGTTATGCCTTAATTGCCTTGATGATTCTTAGGCTGAGATTTGAACCCAGGTAATTATTAGTATCATATCTCCCAAGTTTCTGCTACTGTAAATGTGTATAATCTCTTGATCCTTTGTTCACATTATCTCTAGATTTTTCGCTCCCCAATATGTGCTATGTGAGCTTAGCGCAGTGATTTTCCACATCCTTATGCAAGTATTGGACGCTGTATGCACAGGAATAACATGGATATCTATTTTGGTTCTCGTTTAAGATATCTTTATATTTAGGGAAACTAACTTTCCTGCAGTTACTCTTGTTTAATGATATTTTATATATATTCATCTTCAAATTGATGCATATTCTCTTTTGTTTGGCGGTCATTATGGTTATCTGAATAACGATACGCAATAAATACTACCTAAATTGCTATAAGGATGCCTAATAGTATGTTTGGAGTTTTTGGCTAGATTATTTATTTTCTTTATTTTGATAAGAATATAAAAATAAGATCTAAGGCTTTTGCAAGCCCAAAGGTTTTTAAAATCTTCTTAGCTATCTAATAATAAATAATTTAAAAATTGCTATAAAGATGCCTAATAGTACGCAATTAATACTACCGAAATTGCTATAAGGATGCCTAATAGCATGTTTGGAGCTTTTGGCTAGATTAAGGCTTTTGCAAGCCCAAAGGTTTTTAAAATCTTGTTAGCTATCTAATAATAAATAATTTAAAAATTGCTATAAGGATGCCTAATAGTATGCAATTAATACTACCAAAATTGCTATAAGGATGCCTAATAGTATGTTTGGAGCTTTTGACTAGATTATTTATTTTCTTTCTTTTGATAAGAATATAAAAATAAGATATAAGGCTTTTGCAGGCCCAAAGGTTTTTAAAATCTTCTTAGCTATCTAATAATAAATAATTTAAAAATTGCTATAAAGATGCCTAATAGTACGCAATTAATACTACCGAAATTGCTATAAGGATGCCTAATAGTATGTTTGGAGCTTTTGGCTAGATTAAGGCTTTTGCAAGCCCAAAGGTTTTTAAAATCTTGTTAGCTATCTAATAATAAATAATTTAAAAATTGCTTTAAGGATGCCTAATAGTACGCAATTAATACTACCAAAATTGCTATAAGGATGCCTAATAGTATGTTTGGAGCTTTTGGCTAGATTATTTATTTTCTTTCTTTTGATAAGAATATAAAAATAAGATCTAAGGCTTTTGCAAGCCCAAAGGTTTTTAAACTCTTGTTATCTATCTATCTAATAATAAATAATTTAAAAATAATAATAATAATAATAAAATCAAAATATAAAAGAATAAAAATAAAAATAAAAATAAAATATAAAAGAATATAATTAAATATACTTAAAATTTGATTAAAGTTAATGAATGGTCAAAAAGGCATAAAATGATAAGTTGTGACTCCCCAAATATGAGATATGAAAGGGAGAAGAGAGCTCATTTAAAGGGGGATAATTTGGGGAATCAGAAGTACAGATCTGATTGTGAAAGGTTGTGTGTGCCTTTCAAAGGGCAGAAATAATAAAGAGTTGCACTCTTTTCAAAGGGTGCTAATGGTGAAAGGGCGTGTCTTTTGCCAAAGGGCATACATGATGAAGAGGTGTGGCCTTTCCCTCACATGGAGAGATATAAAGGAAAGGAATCAAATGCATCCAAGGGAACACCATCGATCATATCAGATCAAAACTGTTATTAAGTTACAGGATCAAATCAGAACTGTTATTAAGTTACAGCAGTAACATCCTTGTTCTTGGTGGTATGCATATGGAGGTGCTTAATATATGAAGTCTGATAATGTTCTTATGCAAAATTTAATAGTAATATTAATATAGACTGCAATATGTATGGCAGTCATATTTAATTTCATTTGCATTCATAATACGTGAAAGATTATTATATTATTGGCCTACTCTTAATTCATCTACTAATTTCTATGTTGGTGTGTGTAGGAAAAGGCGAGTAAACCCATCATAAGTAATGGTGAGCCCAAAATGGATGTAGTCTTGGGCCTTGATGGAGCCTCTTTGTAGTTGGTGTCAGTGTCCTATGACAGTAAATTCCCATCCCTCATTAATCCTTAGGATTAGGAAAGAAGCTAAGATAGGACTCAATATAATATTATGAATATTGAATGTGTTATGAAGTTTAAAAAATATGAATTGAAACATAATAATGTATAGTAATGTGTGTTAATTCATTGAGAAACAGGCAACCTGCTAGTAGGGGACATTACACTATCCACCTGCTCTTGGGTTGATAGTCCCAATTTATTAGAGACTAGCAACCTTTAATATCACAATAGTTAAGTCATTCAAATTTCAAAACAAGGTGGCAATTTATCTTGTCCTTTGCAACGAATAATTACTACTGAAAGTAGAGCTATCCATGAAGTCAGAATAATAGGTCTGGACTATGATGGAGCTGTTTCACAATTCACAACTCGGCTAGAGGAAGAAAACATGTAGCGATTTTAATTGGGAAGGAAGTAAGGGCAAACTGGTTGGATTTTAACTGAGGAAAACCTGAGCACTGATCTAGTATCTTAACATATCATCTAGGAGATTCACCGGCTAGATCAAAAAATGCCTCCTGCGCCCAATTTGTGCAGCCCATATCAGTGCATGTAACATGTGAATTCTGCATCTTAACAACAAGTTGTTTAGGCATTGTTCCTTTGGGGACAACTTAGGTATAAAAATATAGAAATAACAAGTTGTCTCTTGCTTATCCAACTCATGTCACTGTGAAGCAATTTAAAAACATAATATATGGTAGACCACATATCAATGTGCATCAATAAATATCTGTATATTCATTTTTTTTTCTTAAAGTAGGTCCTCCCTACTAACACATAATAGTTTGAAGTGCCACAAATGTATTTGAACGGCCTCTTGATTGTAGTCCATTGCCCTTTACTTAATTAGATTGAATATATATCTACTTAGGACTTACACTATTTAGGTTTGTGCAGACCATGTCATACATAAGGCTACTGACTAAATTTATGTGAAACATGATTTATAAATTATGCACCTCACATCTCTATCAAATAGAGTCAACATTCTTCTTCTTTCATAACTAAATTCTACATTAGTTCTATTTTTTTAGTATCTTTATCTCTAAGATAAGCTTAGCAGCCCTAAAATTCTTCATATTAAAATGTAATGGAGTTCAACATTCAATAACCTTGATTAATATGTCATCAACATAGTAAACAACAAAAAATAACAAACATAATGACTATATTTATCTTTCAATAAATGTCTTTTTGTAGATTAAATATTTTACGTTTGTGAATAACTACTATAATTTCCAAGGGAAGGGCAGACATGCAATCGTCCAACTTCAAAATTTATGTATAAAAATTTTTACTTCCTCTAATCTAGTAGATGATTTAGTAGTGGTGTCAAATATACTTCCTCTAATCTATAAGATGAGTATGTGGGATGTGTGTGGAATGGGGGACCTAAAGAATGTCAAAAGTGTTTACTTTTTCTTTTCTTTTTTAAAGTCATTAAAAATTGATCTTGAATAAGAAATTAAAGATAACTGCATTCAAAATTTGAAAACATGACTAAAACAAAATTCATAGTGCATGAAAATCTAACTTCTAAACTACTAATATTTAAAAAAAAAAATTGAAATTAGGAATTTTGAATAGAGGAAGTGCACGTCTCGTTTTGATCATAAAAATATACCATATCATTTGTTCTCTCCTCTAAAAATGTTGATTTTGTAAAAGTATTTTCTATTGTTTTAATGGAGAATTAACTAACATTATTTAGTTTTTGTTTCATTTTTTTCTAAATTTATAATGAATGCATATTCAAGTTACTCTTTACCAAACTTGATACACCCTCAAGAAAAGTTAAGCATGTTTCTCTTATTTAAAAAAAAAAAATTATTCAACTTTTTTTTTGAAAATAATCATTTAAAAAAAAATTAATCAATTTCTTTGAGCTTGACATTATTTGGATTTTTTATATTAACATTAAAAAATGTGCAAATTAGAGAGAGAACATGCTCAATATTTAGTTATTTTTCTATATTTTATAAAATGCATGTCTTTGAGTGTTGACATGCAATTTCAATCTTGAGAGTTGGTATTTTCCAAAGTAAGTTATAATGCAAGCACATTTCTTTGTATATAGAAAAAACAAGTTGGTCTAAAAGCATTTGAATCCCATGATTTTGGACATACATGCTTTGCTTATTCAAGCAAATTGTATATTTTGTGACATACTTTAATATTTAAAGAATTTAAATGATTGTCATGTTTTGAAGAATTTGAATCATTATTTTTTATGTTTTGTATTTGAATTTGATAATGTCAATAATTGTGTTCATTATTTTGGCTAGTTGCATTAGATTGATATGAAATTCACTATAAGTGAAATAGTGAAAATGGTTGTGTCTAGCTTAGAAATGCAAACTATGAATCAATTCCACTCTATGATATCATTTTATTAGGGAACAAGAAATTAGACTTAGTTTTAGTTGTCTTGGAGAGCTGAGCACTATGATCAATTGTTCATCTTTTTGATTTGATTTGATTAGGATGAGAAATTGCACAAAATAGACAAAAAACAACATAGATGAACATATATAGAACTGCAAATCATAATGTAAGCTCAAATTTGGGAATGAAATATAGTGAGGAACTTGTATTTGAAATTTGAGCTCAAAATAGTCAGACTATGAAGCTAGGTGCCTTAGTCCAAATAGGTGTCTTGCTAGCCAAGGCTCTAGATATTGGATTAGGAGGTTTTGTTGATCACTCTCTCCAAAATTTAGCCAAAAACCATTGGATTATGCAACTAACCAAATTAGTCCTAGGGTTTTTGCTTGTTTAAAATCTAGAATTGTGTATCAGTTTGCTTTGCACAATTATGTCACTTTCGATAGTTGGATTTGTAATATACACACAGAATGAGAGAAAATGTTGTGTTCTATAGAGGTTTGCCTAAGTCAAACCCAACATAAGTTTTTCCACTTCTACAACATCAATGATGGATGAAAGAGATCTTACCTCTAGTAAGACAAAGGTTGAAAACCTTAAGGAAATGATTGAATTGACAAATGATACCTTGATATGAAACTCCTTGCATTGAAGCCTCACACAAAGTTTGATGTTGCTTAACAAATATTAATGGATGCCTTCATTCATGGATGAACACATGACTTGATCATGTTTGTTGAACTTGAATGCTTGACTTCAAATTTCTCTTCAAATTCCTTGAAGATGCCTGATTGAATGCTCAATTAGAGTGATTGGAATGTGAACTTGAAAGCTTTAGATGTTCAAATGAGGAGGGGAGTTGTATTTACATAACTTACACATTTTTAGGTTGAAATTTTGAAGAATGCCAACAATGGGGAGCACTTTAATGCTCTTTAAATTCTTTATCGTTATGATTTCAAATTTGGGTCCAAATTGATTGGACTATGGTACTAGGCGCCATGGTCTTGGCTATTTGGGCTAAAATTAGGGTCAATGAGCATAGGATTGTGTGGGGCTTCTAGAAATGGTCATGAAACATGAGCACAATTAGATATGAATCATGGGCATGAGGCACAAGCACCTAAGTGAGCCCAAAATGAGTGTGAAATTGTGAAGTAGTTACAATTTATGACACTACATTTAGCCCCCGCACGCTTATACTCTTGGTAAAGTATATGATAGCATAGAAAGACTTTCATAAAGACATTAAAGAGATGATACAACACCAATCACCTAGGAATTACGATCTTATCAGTTTAAAATATCAAGATAAAAGGAGCAACATAATCAACATAGGTTACACATACACATGGATCATGCAAGAACAAAGAAGGATATGGCATCGTAGGCTAGTAATGATCCATAAGAGAAGAGGCATGATATCTAGGACTAGTAAGGAATGCTTACTAGGAGTCACGTTAAAAGGAGATTCAATTAGGTCTAGCAAGGTGTACTATGCTAGTTGACTCATGCTAAGGAAGATTACAAATCAAAATATCTATTTTCTAGATAATCTGAAAATGTGATTAAAAAATGGGTGTTGCAATGTGTACCAAGCAAATCATGGTGTGTGGTCAAAGTGTACAAATCAATCTCGTTGTGTGTGCACAAAGTGTAAAGTATAGCGGAGTGTATGCCCTCATGTTAAAGCAATTGTGTATACCTTATTGGGAGCAATCACTTTAAGGTATGATTCATACATACATACATCCATAAGACAATTACATCACAACATTGAAATGCCCCCAATCTGGGGTTAGTATGCACATTAGATAAATCAAGTATATCAATATGATTGTTTTGAATTGATCTCATCCCCCAAATGTAGTGGAACTACAAGCACAATTGCAAAAGAACACATGAGATGAACAAAAAGTCCTTTTGGGTCAACATGAAAGAGACCAAATAGATCTCAACTCTTTTCATCGTCCCCAAGTAGACAACACAAAAGCACATTTATGACATAACATGTATACGACATATAAAAGTGAGATACAAATAGAGGAATTTCATGATAGGGTTGGTCCCTTTGTATCTTTGTGCCAACAGAGCAACAAGGATCACCCAAAGAAAGCTTCACAAACACAAAGACATGCCAAGCATCACATTATGAGAGATTGCATTGCATGCAAGAAGACACATGTAACAAATAATTTACTGCACAAATGAGCTAGTCTAGCAAATCATCTACCTCCCAATCTTTCTCATTACCATTAGGGGTGGTGGACAACATGTTAAAGGAGCCATGACTAGTACAGTAGATGAAACTATCTCTAATGCCAAGCATAGACCATGCCCTAGTGATGGATCACGATGTGTGTCACTCAGAGCTAGAGTTAATGCTTTGAAAATATTGAAGATAGATCATCTTAGCATTGCTAACACTTTCAAGTATATCATCAGAATTATTATCTAAATTGATCACAATATGAGGTTTGATAAGAGGAGGAGAATAACAAACATTTTGAATCAACGACTTCAACTTTTGGTGAGGTTGTTCAAGATAAGGTTCCTATATATTGTCACTATGTTTTATCAATCTATATGTTCAAATCATGCTTACCCCTCTATGATCTTGTGAGTAAATCATAAAACCATGAATACAATGTTAAAATATCATTGCTATATTTTTCCAAGATTGAGTACCACGTCCTTGGTGCTTATTTTAGTTCATAAAGGGCTTCTTTAATTTGCAAACATAACCCTTCTTTTATGTCAAGACAAATCCTTCGGGTTGTTCAATATATACTTTTTTCCTCCAAGTCTCTATTCAGATCATAGACAAATCCCTCTACATAATACAGGAAACCACTAGGTTTTCTTATGGTCAAGTTAGGGGTAGTTTTAGTGAGTCATATGATATACTTATGGATGAAGGCCAAATTTAGTCATGTGTCCACTCCCTAAGGCCTGTTTAGCCTCCCCAAAAATTGAGTTTCCCAAGTTGGCCGAATTTCAACTTTAGAGGAGCTTTCCTATGTTATATCATGTGCTTTAGTTGAATACTTTGAAAACTGAAAACTGAATATGAATAAAAGTGTATGTTAAAGATATTGTATATTGAAAATGAAATGCTTTCAGGACTTGAATGAAATCTGCAAGGATTAGTTCAAATAGGATATGGAAGAATGTTTCTCTATAAGAACCTTATGCATACAAATCAAAATCTCAGAAATGAATAACAAACCAATGCCTCTATCCAAGAATATACATGATACTTTGTGGACAAACAATTTGATCAGACTCTTGAGACAGTTTTAAGGTAACTTGTAAACGCGAGTTCTTTTATGTCAAGACAAATCCCTCTACATAATACAGGAAACCACTAGGTTTTCTTATGGTCAAGTTAGGGGTAGTTTTACTGAGTCATATGATATACTTATGATTTTATATGATTTACTCACAAGATCATAGAGGGGTAAGCATGATTTGAACATATGTCTGTAGCATCTCCTAGTGGTTTCCTGTATTATGTTATCTTCATAGATGATTTGAACATATGTCTGTAGCATCTCCTAGTGGTTTCCTGTATTGGTAACTATGAATTAGATTGAAAAGAAGAATTAATGCATTACACACCTAATAACAAGATTATGTAAAATACCTAACTGGGACTGATTATAGATAAATATGTAAACTGTAAAACTCTTGTCTAACGCTAAGTGTTGGCAATGTGTATTTCCAGTTTCGTATTGAATTCAATAGTTTGTTTGTGACTTCCTTTCAATAACAAAAGTCTTGCGATTCAGAATTAACCATCAAGCTTAAGCAATGAGGTTATACACATTGCCAACACTTAGCGTTAGACAAGAATTTTACAGTTTACATATTTATCTATAATCAGTCCCAGTTAGGTATTTTACATAATCTTGTTATTAGGTGTGTAATAATTCTTCTTTTCAATCTAATTCATAGTTATCCAACCCTTATGCTTGCCTAGGTTTTCTTATGGTCAAGTTAGGGGTAGTTTTAGTGAGTCATATGATATACTTATGGATGAAGGCCAAATTTAGTCATTTGTCCACTCCCTAAGGCCTGTTTAGCCTCCCCAAAAATTGAGTTTCCCAAGTTGGCCGAATTTCAACTTTAGAGGAGCTTTCCTATGTTATATCATGTGCTTTAGCTGAATACTTTGAAAACTGAAAACTGAATATGAATAAAAGTGTATGTTAAAGATATTGTATATTGAAAATGAAATGCTTTCAGGACTTGAATGAAATAAATAACATATTAATTTGAAAAATAAAATATTAATTTGTTGAAACATTATTATTAGTCAATGACAACACAATGCGAACAATTAGACTATTTCTTACATCATAAATCATATGAAATGCTTTCAGGACTTGAATGAAATAAATAACATATTAATTAATAAATAAAATATTAATTTGTTGAAACATTATTATTAGTCAATGACAACACAATGCGAACAATTAGACTATTTCTTACATGTAAACTTAAATGACTTACCCTTAAATTAAGACAAGTCATTGATGTCATGAGTGTACACTTGGTAATGCTCAGGACACTCCTTAATCCTCAGAAAAGTGTAACAATTTATACTTAATCCTCAGAAAAGTGTACACTGTAACTATTGACAACAATTTACACATTTGAGATAAAGGAGTTAGATATATAAATCAATGACTTGTCTTGTCTGAATTTTATAAACACTGTTGAGGGAGTGTCCTGAGCATTACCAAGTGTACACTCATTACAAGACAAGTCATTGATTTATATATCTAACTCCTTTATCTCAAATGTGTAAATTGTTGTCAATAGTTACAGTGTACACTTTTCTGAGGATTAAGTATAAATTGTTACACTTTTCTAATCATTCATATTGATTAAAATAAAAATAATATTTACTACAATCCCATTGTACTATCATTGTACATATTCCTTCTTATCAATTTATGTTAGTGATAGATGTTAGTGAATATTATTATTATAATATTATTCATCCAATTTAAATAATGATATACAAACATATTGTGGTGGGAAACTGCAGAAACAAACATTATTATTAGTCAATGACAACACAATGCGAACAATTAGACTATTTCTTACATGTATTAAATAATTACACTATAATATTAATAGTTGAAACATTATTATTAGTCAATGACAACACAATGCGAACAATTAGACTATTTCTTACATGTAACAAATAATACCTAACTAATAATAATTGTAATACATGTAACAAATATACCTAACTATAAATGACATATAATGATTTAATATCTCAACTATAAATGACAACACAACGCGAACAATTAGACTATTTCTTACATGTTATTAATTGTTATATATTATTTATTATAACTTGTTATTGATGGTAATTTTAATAACTCTACATTATTATATTATTATCATATTAGTTTCTCATTAATTATGATTATCATATATGTTCTTATTATGATCACATAATTTAATATTAGGTTTTCTAATTATATTGTGAGTAAATATTACAATGTTATTATAATTTAAGACATATTATAAATATTAATACTTATAAAATTAACTAAAAAATAAATTATTTGAGAAATTAATCTATACTAATTAATTAATAAGTTAGTGACTAATAATATTGATTTAACATTAGGTTTTCTAATTATATTGTGAGTAAATATTACAATGTTATTATAATTTAAGACATATTATAAATATTAATACTTATAAAATTAACTTAAAAAAAAATTATTTGAGAAATTAATCTATACCAATTAATTAATAAGTTAGTGACTAATAATATTGACTAATAATATTATAGTGGAGTGACACACTATAATGTTGATTTAACATATATACTTATATACTATTAAATATACATTATTATTTAAATTAAATATACATTATTACTTAAATTAATCATTCTAATATTTAATAGACTGGGATGAACCTAAACACCATTATCATATTTATTTCATTCAATTTAAATAATGATATACAAACATATTGTGGTGGGAAACTGCAGAAACAAACATTATTATTAGTCAATGACAACACAATGCGAACAATTAGACTATTTCTTACATGTATTAAATAATTACACTACAATATTAATAGTTGAGATATTAAATAATTATATGTCATTTATAGTTGAGATATTAAATAATTATATGTCATTTATAGTTGAGATATTAAATAATTATAAACACCATTATCATATTTATTATTCATCCAATTTAAATAATGATATACAAACATATTGTGGTGGGAAACTGCAGAAACAAACATTATTATTAGTCAATGACAACACAATGCGAACAATTACACTATTTCTTACATGTATTAAATAATTACACTATAATATTAATAGTTGAAACATTATTATTAGTCAATGACAACACAATGCGAACAATTAGACTATTTCTTACATGTAAACTTAAATGACTTACCCTTAAATTAAGACAAGTCATTGATGTCATGAGTGTACACTTGGTAATAAATATGATAATGGTGTTTATGTTTCTTGATAATATCATATTTATTTATAATATTAAATTAATATAGTATAGATTAATTTTCTTAATTATTACATTAAATGAATTTCTACTTTCATAACACCATTATCATATTTATTTCTTGAGATAGTTTTAAGGTAACTTGTAAACGCGAGTTCTTTTATGTCAAGACAAATCCCTCTACATAATACAGGAAACCACTAGGTTTTCTTATGGTCAAGTTAGGGGTAGTTTTATATTAATTGTAATGATGTAAGAAATAGTCTAATTGTTCGCATTGTGGTGTCATTGACTAATAATAATGTTTCAACTATTAATATTATAGTGTAATTATTTAATACATGTAAGAAATAGTCTAATTAATATGATAATAAATATCATATTAATTGTAATGATGTAAGAAATAGTCTAATTGTTCGCATTGTGTTGTCATTGACTAATAATAATGTTTCAACTATTAATATTATAGTGTAATTATTTAATACATGTAAGAAATATTCTAATTAATATGATAATAAATAGTCTACATAATACAGGAAACCACTAGGTTTTCTTATGGTCAAGTTAGGGGTAGTTTTATATTAATTGTAATGATGTAAGAAATAGTCTAATTGTTTGCATTGTGTTGTCATTGACTAATAATAATGTTTCAACTATTAATATTATAGTGTAATTATTTAATACATGTAAGAAATAGTCTAATTAATATGATAATAAATATTATTTAATACATGTAAGAAATAGTCTAATTATTTAATAGTCATGAGTGTACACTTGGTAATAAATATGATAATGGTGTTTATGTTTCTTGATAATATCATTTTTATTTATAATATTAAATTAATATAGTATAGATTAATTTTCTTAATTATTACATTAAATGAATTTCTACTTTCATAACACCATTATCATATTTATTTCTTGAGACAGTTTTAAGGTAACTTGTAAACGCGAGTTCTTTTATGTCAAGACAAATCCCTCTACATAATACAGGAAACCACTAGGTTTTCTTATGGTCAAGTTAGGGGTAGTTTTATATTAATTGTAATGATGTAAGAAATAGTCTAATTGTTCACATTGTGTTGTCATTGACTAATAATAATGTTTCAACTATTAATATTATAGTGTAATTATTTAATACATGTAAGAAATAGTCTAATTGTTCGCATTGTGTTGTCATTGACTAATAATAATGTTTGTTTTTGCAGTTTCAATATATAATATGTCATTTATAGTTGAGATATTAAATCATTATATGTCATTTATAGTTAGGTATATTTGTTATTAATTATTATATATTATTTATTATAACTTGTTATTAATGGTAATTTTAATAACTCTACATTATTATATTATTATCATATTAGTTTCTCATTAATTATGATTATCATATATGTTCTTATTATGATCACATAATTTAATATTAGGTTTTCTAATTATATTGTGAGTAAATATTACAATGTTATTATAATATTTATTTCTTGAGACAGTTTTAAGGTAATAAATATTTATGTTAATAAATATGATAATGGTGTTTATGTTTCTTGATAATATCATATTTATTTATAATATTAAATTAATATAGTATAGATTAATTTTCTTAATTATTACATTAAATGAATTTCTACTTTCATAACACCATTATCATATTTATTTCTTGAGACAGTTTTAAGGTAACTTGTAAACGCGAGTTCTTTTATGTCAAGACAAATCCCTCTACATAATACAGGAAACCACTAGGTTTTCTTATGGTCAAGTTAGGGGTAGTTTTAGTGAGTCATATGATATACTTATGATTTTATATGATTTACTCACAAGATCATAGAGGGGTAAGCATGATTTGAACATATGTCTGTAGCATCTCCTAGTGGTTTCCTATATTATGTTATCTTCATAGATGATTTCTCTAGGAAAACATGGATATACATGATACTTTGTGGACAAACAATTTGATCAGACTCTTGAGACAGTTTTAAGGTAACTTGTAAACGCGAGTTCTTTTATGTCAAGACAAATCCCTCTACATAATACAGGAAACCACTAGGTTTTCTTATGGTCAAGTTAGGGGTAGTTTTAGTGAGTCATATGATATACTTATGGATGAAGGCCAAATTTAGTCATGTGTCCACTCCCTAAGGCCTGTTTAGCCTCCCCAAAAATTGAGTTTCCCAAGTTGGCCGAATTTCAACTTTAGAGGAGCTTTCCTAGGTTAGATAACCCTCCTCATGAGTGACATTGCTCTTCCCCATTTCTTTTACCTTTTTGAGGTGTCTTGGCTAAAGAGTTTGTAAGGTTTTGGGAAGATCAACCAATAAGCAGCCTTCACCCTTCCCAAGTGGGTTGGAAAGAGTGAGGAGTGTCTTCATAGGGAATAGTTTGGGAGGGAGAAGTTTGATCACCCACTCTCCATTTTGGAGACTGAGATTTTTGAGTAGTTTTGGTAAGTGTTTTTGGAAGATTTTGGCTAAGTCTTGAGGGGAAAAGATAGTGGATTTGGGTAGCTCTTCTACAAGATTCATCATCCCTTTTGGTAGATTTAAGGTTGGTTGTTTTCTAGCTCATGTATGTTGTTGGTGAGGTTGTTCAAGATAAGGTTCAAGATAAGGGTTGGTCCCTTTGTATCTTTGTGCCAACAGAGCAACAAGGATCACCCAAAGAAAGCTTCACAAACACAAAGATAGCGGGTATACTTATTAGTTTTAAACTCTTTTTTGAAAATAAATATATGCTTGAATTTATTATTGCATTACATCTTACATGGCCTTTTCTTTAGCAGTGTGGTCTTTCAATACAGGTTTGATTTTGACTATAATCAAAATCTTGCTCTATACGGGTAGAGTGCAATTTAGACCAGAAATTTATCATTCCAGATACTATTGTGTTGTCATAATATAAATATACGCCTAAAACCAATGTCTTTATAGTAGTTGCATCAAGCAATTGAATAATATAACATGTCCATGGGGAACAGTTATATAATATAACAGTTATATACTAATATAACATGTCCTATATTTATTTGCATTAAATATTATTTTTTTCCCTATCTTTATGTACTTAAATTATAAAACCATGAATACAATGTTAAAATATCATTGCATTATGATTTATCTATGAACATAATAAATCAAAATAGTCATACACCTCCATTGATATTTATTTTCAAAAAAGAATATTTATATTTGTATCAAAACTGATTACAACAATATACGCCTGATCTATGATAAAAAATAATTAGTTCATTCTTCTTTTCAATCTAATTCATAGTGTACATGGGGACCCCTTCCCCCCCTCCAAAATCCCTATTTTTTCAGGATGCAATACTTAGGGGAAACATCCCCTTGCCTTATTAACTTGAGGGCATGTTCCTATATATTAAGACATGCCCTCAAATTAAGACAAGTCATTGATGTCAATTGTAACAGATAATAATGTTTTTATGATGTTTTTTCTATTTTGAGGGCATGTCTTAATAAAATTACAAGACAAGTCATTGATTTATATATCTAACTCCTTTATCTCAGTCTCCAAAAATAATAATGTTTTTATGATGTTTTTTCTATTTTGAGGGCATGTGTAATGCATTAATTCTTCTTTTCAATATTAATTTATCATTGTAACAGATAATAATATTAATTTATCATTGTAATAGATAATAATGTTTTTATGATGTTTTTTCTATTTTGAGGGCATGTGTAATGCATTAATTCTTCTTTTCAAAAATCTCAGTCTCCAAAATGGAGAGTGGGTGATCAAACTTCTCCCTCCCAAACTATTCCCTATGAAGACACTCCTCACTCTTTCCAACCCACTTGGGAAGGGTGAAGGCTGCTTATTGGTTGATCTTCCCAAAACCTTACAAACTCTTTAGCCAAGACACCTCAAAAAGGTAAAAGAAATGGGGAAGAGCAATGTCACTCATGAGGAGGGTTATCTAACCTAGGAAAGCTCCTCTAAAGTTGAAATTCGGCCAACTTGGGAAACTCAATTTTTGGGGAGGCTAAACAGGCCTTAGGGAGTGGACACATGACTAAATTTGGCCTTCATCCATAAGTATATCATATGACTCACTAAAACTACCCCTAACTTGACCATAAGAAAACCTAGGCAAGCATAAGGGTTTGATAACTATGAATTAGATTGAAAAGAAGAATTAATGCATTACACACCTAATAACAAGATTATGTAAAATACCTAACTAGGACTGATTATAGATAAATATGTAAATTGTAAAATTCTTGTCTAACGCTAAGTGTTGGCAATGTGTATTTCCAGTTTCGTATTGAATTCAATAGTTTGTTTGTGACTTCCTTTCAATAACAAAAGTCTTGCGATTCAAAATTAACCATCAAGCTTAAGCAATGAGGTTATACACATTACCAACACTTAGCCTTAGACAAGAATTTTACAGTTTACATATTTATCTATATTAGTGGTAATATTAATATAAAGGTATGAAACTAATATTAACTTTACAATAAGGTTTCAATGACTTGTCTTAATAATAACAAACCAATGCCTCTATCCAAGAATATACATGATACTTTGTGGACAAACAATTTGATCAGACTCTTGAGACAGTTTTAAGGTAACTTGTAAATGCGAGTTCTTTTATGTCAAGACAAATCCCTCTACATAATACAGGAAACCACTAGGTTTTCTTATGGTCAAGTTAGGGGTAGTTTTAGTGAGTCATAATATCCTTATGATTTTATATGATTTACTCACAAGATCATAGAGGGGTAAGCATGATTTGAACATATGTCTATAGCATCTCCTTGTGGTTTCCTGTATTATGTTATCTTCATAGATGATTTCTCTAGGAAAACATGGATCTACTTTCTTAAATCTAAAGAGTCTGAAGAAGTCCTAAATAGATTTAAAGAATTCAAAGCCTTAGTTGAAAATACTACAGGAAATCTCAGAAATGAATAACAAACCAATGCCTCTATCCAAGAATATACATGATACTTTGTGGACAAACAATTTGATCAGACTCTTGAGATAGTTTTAAGGTAACTTGTAAACGCGAGTTCTTTTATGTCAAGACAAATCCCTCTACATAATACAGGAAACCACTAGGTTTTCTTATGGTCAAGTTAGGGGTAGTTTTAGTGAGTCATATGATATACTTATGATTTTATATGACTTACTCACAAGATCATACAAACCAATGCCTCTAATATACTAATATTAACTTAAAAATCTCAGAAATGAATAACAAACCAATGCCTCTATCCAAGAATATACATGATACTTTGTGGACAAACAATTTGATCAGACTCTTGAGACAGTTTTAAGGTAACTTGTAAACGCGAGTTCTTTTATGTCAAGACAAATCCCTCTACATAATACAGGAAACCAGTAGGTTTTCTTATGGTCAAGTTAGGGGTAGTTTTACTGAGTCATATGATATACTTATGATTTTATATGATTTACTCACAAGATCATAGAGGGGTAAGCATGATTTGAACATATGTCTGTAGCATCTCCTAGTGGTTTCCTGTATTATGTTATCTTCATAGATGTTTTCTCTAGGAAAACATGGATATACATGATACTTTGTGGACAAACAATTTGATCAGACTCTTGAGACAGTTTTAAGGTAACTTGTAAACACGAGTTCTTTTATGTCAAGACAAATCCCTCTACATAATACAGGAAACCACTAGGTTTTCTTATGGTCAAGTTAGGGGTAGTTTTACTGAGTCATATGATATACTTATGATTTTATATGATTTACTCACAAGATCATAGAGGGGTAAGCATGATTTGAACATATGTTTGTAGCATCTCCTAGTGGTTTCCTGTATTATGTTATCTTCATAGATGATTTCTCTAGGAAAACATGGATATACATGATACTTTGTGGACAAACAATTTGATCAGACTCTTGAGACAGTTTTAAGGTAACTTGTAAACGTGAGTTCTTTTATGTCAAGACAAATCCCTCTACATAATACAGGAAACCACTAGGTTTTCTTATGGTCAAGTTAGGGGTAGTTTTAGTGAGTCATATGATATACTTATGGATGAAGGCCAAATTTAGTCATGTGTCCACTCCCTAAGGCCTGTTTAGCCTCCCCAAAAATTGAGTTTCCCAAGTTGGCCGAATTTCAACTTTAGAGGAGCTTTCCTAGGTTAGATAACCCTCCTCATGAGTGACATTGCTCTTCCCCATTTCTTTTACCTTTTTGAGGTGTCTTGGCTAAAGAGTTTGTAAGGTTTTGGGAAGATCAACCAATAAGTAGCCTTCACCCTTCCCAAGTGGGTTGGAAAGAGTGAGGAGTGTCTTCATAGGGAATAGTTTGGGAGGGAGAAGTTTGATCACCCACTCTCCATTTTGGAGATTGAGATTTTTGAGTAGTTTTGGTAAGTTTTTTTGGAAGATTTTGGCTAAGTCTTGAGGGAAAAGATAGTGGATTTGGGTAGCTCTTCTACAAGATTCATCATCCCTTTTGGTAGATTTAAGGTTGGTTGTTTTCTAGCTCATGTATGTTGTTGGTGAGGTTGTTCAAGATAAGGTTCAAGATAAGGGTTGGTCCCTTTGTATCTTTGTGCCAACAGAGCAACAAGGATCACCCAAAGAAAGCTTCACAAACACAAAGACATGCCAAGCATCACATTATGAGAGATTGCATTGCATGCAAGAAGACACATGTAACAAATAATTTACTGCACAAATGAGCTAGTCTAGCAAATCATCTACCTCCCAATCTTTCTCATTACCATTAGGGGTGGTGGACAACATGTTAAAGGAGCCATGACTAGTACAGTAGATGAAACTATCTCTAATGCCAAGCATAGACCATGCCCTAGTGATGGATCACGATGTGTGTCACTCAGAGCTAGAGTTAATGCTTTGAAAATATTGAAGATAGATCATCTTAGCATTGCTAACACTTTCAAGTATATCATCAGAATTATTATCTAAATTGATCACAATATGAGGTTTGATAAGAGGAGGAGAATAAAAAACATTTTGAATCAACGACTTCAACTTTTGGTGAGGTTGTTCAAGATAAAGTTCCTATATAGGTGTGGAAGATGACAAGGAAGGAAGAGAAGGTTGGATCAAATTAGCATTTGACTATTTAGGAAAAAAATCACTTTAGAAGCAAGCTCATGAGCCTTGACACAACACCTTCCCCAATATTGTCTTGCATTACAACTTCGTCGACTATTACTTGAAGTTTTTGTAGTTTAAGGTTGGGGATCACTCAACGTTGATTCCTTTTCTTTCTTTGTTCGAGGAAAAAATAGAGAAACAAAAGAAACCACTAAATTTTGAGAGATAGGTGTCAGACATTTACCTATTTACCGTTCGGACTAACCAACTTAAGGAACACAGAAAGTGTCCACCCATCTATTTAGATTAGATTGATTGGGCCCACATTTAGTTAGTTCTTTTCCCTCCCTTCTATCCTGATGCGCCCAACGGGACCTCGAGTTAACTATGGGGCGACTGTATTCACCGACCGATGATGCTTAGGTAGGTGTACTTTGGCCTTTCCCGAATCGGCTTCCCTTTATAGGATTGTGGGGGTGGAACCACAATATATATAGGAGGAATGTTAGGAGTAGGGAGGATTCCTAGTCCAAGATGTGGTTCACTCATTACTTGTGGGGTAGGAAGAGCTACTTCTGTATCCATAAACAATGAAGGATCCTTAGGGGTAGTAGTTGAAGTGGATCTTGGAGGATTTCCTGTAGATACATTAGATATCTTACTGGCTTAAAATTTTTGATAGGAAATGAATAGGATATCTTGACAAAGTTTGAGTGGTTGAGTTTTTTGAGGCCAAAAGTAATTAAGGGTAAAGTTTCCATGACTAGCTAAAGGCTAGAAAAGACTACGGTGAATAGCCACAACTTATCCTTTGTGAGAGAATTTCAAACACTAATGGATGGAAGAAGGGATTGTCTTGATGGATATGAACCAAGGATGACCCAACTTCACACAAAATTGGTTAGAGGTAGGGATAATGATGAAAAGAATATCTCAACATTTAGAACCAACTTCATTGGTAAGGGTGATGGATCCTACGGTAGGACAAGTGAAACCATGATGTAACTTGATAGAGATGTCAGATTTATCATGTGTGTAAAGATGCTCTTTTGTAATTACATTCACCATACATGTTGGATCATTTAGAACTCCACGTGAGAGTTTGTCTTTGATTTTCGTATTGATGTATAATGGATCATTAAGTACATTTATGATATCACTTGAAGCAAAGGTGATATTAGGTTCACATTTAGAATCGAGTTTCTCTTGGTCTATGAAATTAACATTGTTTTGGTCAAGTAAGTCATTAGCTGTTGTATGACTATAATATTTAAGCTCAATAATAATCATGGAATGAGAAGGTAAAGGATTGGTAAGTATTTGAAAGTTTTGATTAGGTGGTACTACGAATTTATTTCCTTTATCATTCACACCATCCACCACAGTAACATTAGAGTCAATGAGGTCTTGAATTTCATTTTTTAGATGCATACATATCTCTGTGTCATGTCAAAGTTAACAATATTATTGACAAAAGACTTTTGAGTTAAAGGAAGGAAGTAAAGGTTTTGAGGTATTCATGAGATGGATAGAAAAAATATTCATCAAGTTGTTTTTAATCAATTGAAGCATAATAAAATGCAAGGACTCAAAAAGTAGTGTGAAGTTACGATTCTTGAATGGTTTAGAAGAAAAGTGAGCTACAACAAAGATGTTGTACAACTTGATTATCAATGTTGTTGGAAGAATTGTTTTTGTTGATCTTAATGAAGTTTTTGTTTTGTTTTATAAATTTTTGGTAAGTTTGATGAGAATCTTCAAAGTTATCAATTGGAGTCAAAGATGAAAAACCTTCATATTGATTGACTTGAAGTTGATATTCATGAAGTGTTGTGCACAAGCGTGTGAAAGATTGGTATTTCAAAAGCAAAATCTTTCTCTAGTGTGTGGTTGCAAATTATCAATAAAAACTCTTTTAATATTAGCATCAGATAGAGCATAAGAAATATGCGAATGCAAGTGTTGATATCTACCAATGAAATCAATTAAGTTTTCCTAAACATGTTTGCAATGAAATAAATCAATCGACATCACTTATCCACTAATTGTTGAAATTCAACAATTAAATTATTAGGCATTGAGCAAAACTATTCCAAAGCAGTTTCTTTCAAGGATTGTTTTGAAAGAAGCTTTTAATCAAAGAAGTCATTGCATAAAATGGAAAATATTTTCACATGAATATGAGGGTTACCTTTTCCATTGTATTTCTCAAAATGATGGACCTCAATGTTTTGTGGGAGTGTGGTTCAAATAACTTCAATGAAAAGTGGGTTACTTGTAATGTATGAAGGGATGGTGGATTGGGATTGGGATACATTGACCAATTGTTTGTGTAAGGATGAAACATTTTGCAACAAATGGTTTATGGCGACATTGGTGGATGAATTGGATTGGAAAAATTTGGATTGTGATGGAGAATTTGAAGGTATACTATGGTACGTAGGTGGAACATTGTGATAAGTGGATGGAGGAGATGGTTGATGCATGTTTTGAGAAACAAAGGGAGATTTGTTGAAGGTGGAACATAAGCATATTGATTGATAGGGTTAGCCCCATGACTAATGTAGTCACATAAATCTGTCCACTTAATTAAATGAATACTTAGTATTTATTTGATTATTTAACCATCAATTAATAATTAATTAAATTAATATTTAATTAATTCATCTTAACCCTCTTCTCCTATTAATTAAATAAATTATTCAATTTATTTGATTTAATTCACTTAACCAAATTCAGACCATTAATTAAATAAATAAATCATATTTAGAATGGTTTTTAGTTCTTTGTTTTGTTTTTATGGTTGAAACTAACTTATTAACATTGAACTTTGTTGTTGCCTTGTCCCCATTTCCATGACATCAACTAACATGGGTACCATTACCATTTTTTGTAGTAGTAGCCATTATAGAAGATATGTAGATAAGAACATTGGTTAATGTTGTAGGCATAGGCATGGGTATCTCAATTTGGGTTGGAGGAGTGGAATATCCAAGAACTTACACACAACTAGCTAACTTCATAGCGTTTTCATCCACTATGTGAGCTATGCCACATAAAACTTTCATGTCATGTTCATCACTTGAATCAACTTTCTTAAACAAGGGGAATTTATCTCCAACCAAGTGTTCTTGACCCACAAATTGTTAAAGAATTTCCAATTGCTTGTCAATATTCACCAATTGTTCATTAGACACTTGTATTGAAGGGTCATCATGCGACGAAGATCTTCAACAATGTTAGGCAAGGTAGGTGCTAGATTAAGAGAAAATGACTCTCCCAAATTCTTAGGTGGGAATAATATAACACTTAATTTAGGCTAAATACCATTAATATTTAAACCATGGAAAGCCATACATTTATAACTTCTTTTCTCAAGAATATCAGATTTAGAAAAATGAGTTTTGTAACTCATAAACATGCACAAGCTCCAACAACACACAATTGCTCTCAGGAAACAAAAAAGAAAAGCTAGGGGCAAAGACAAAGGAATTGGTTTATGCTTACAATGCCTTTAATGCAATTGTGAATAATGATAATGCAAACAACTAACAAAAGATATGCAATTATAGCAATGATGCAATTGATTAAACAAGTGATTATTTACTATATGATATAGCAATGAAGTGATCAATTAACTACCTATTTAAGCAATATGAGATATAAAAAAGATGATTAATCAATAAAGCAAGCACATCAAAGACAAATTTTAGAAATTAATGTCTTTATATTTGAAAATTTTATCAAATTAAACTTATATTTGAAAATCCAAATTGAAAATTATGCAAACTATGTTAAGTCCACCAAAATGAAATGGTGAAAATGGTTGTCTCTAGCTTGGAAATGCAAAGTAGGAAGCATTTCTACTCTATTATATCATTTCATTAGGAAACAATCAATTAGGCTCAACTTCAGTCCTCTAGGATAATATTTTTGATTTGATATGATTAGGATGAGAAATGATGTAAAATAAACAATAATCAATTTACAGAGATAGATACAAAACTATAAATCAAAACGTAAGCTCATATATGGGAATGAGATGTAGAGAGGAATCAATGTTTGAAATATGAGTCTGAAATAGTTAGACTATGAAACTAGGTGCCTTAGTCTAGATAGGTGTCCTGCTAGTCGAGGTTTCAGATCTTAGATCGAAAGGTTCTATAGATCACTCTCTCCAAAATTCAGTTAAAAATCATTGGACTATGTAGCTAACTAGATTAGTCCTAGGGTTTTTGATTGTACAAAATCTAGAAATGTGCGTCTTAGTCTACTTTGCACAATTATGTCACTTTTGACACATAGAAAGAGAGAAAATGTTGTGTTGTATAGGGGTTTGGCTAAGTCAAACCTCAAGTAATTGTTTCCACACCACAATAGCAATGATGGATGAGAGAGAGGTTATCCCTAGTAGGGTAGAGACTAAAAACCTTATGGAAAATGATTGAATTGACAAATGATACATTGATATGGAACTCCTTGCCTTGAACCCACCCAAAAAGCTTGATGTTGCTAGATAGGTGTTAATGAATGCCTTCAGTCATGGAGGAACACAAAACTTGATCATGATTGTTGAACTTGAAAGCTTGTATGCTTGACTTCAAATTTATCCTCAAATGCTTGAAGATTCATGATTGAATGCTCAATTGGAGTGATAGGAATGTGAACTTGAAAGATGTAGATGTTCAAATGAGAGAGGGAGTTGTATTTATACACAACTTACACCTTTTCGGGTTGAAATTTTTAAGGAGGCCAACATTGGGGAGCACTTTCTCGCTCCTTAAATTCCCAACTGTTATGATTTCAAAATGTATGTTGTTGTATGCAATTAGCAAGGCAAATGAGAGAAAGATATACAAAATTGGATGATTATAAAAGATAAGATTGTATGTTGTTGTGTTCACTTTAGTTGGTAAGAAAAACATCACAACCATATACATAGTGTTATGAATATTAATGAGGCTTTTAGGAATTAACCAATGAGGTAGAACTAAAGGTACCATTTCTTGAATTTATAAAGGGGTTTTTAGAATTAACCCCATAAGAAAGAATAACCTTGATTTAAGAACTTTTAAAGAGACACTTCAAAATATTTACATTCTTATAAATAGAAATGAGGACTTTAGAATAAAACCATAAAATTATAAGGGTTGCGGATTATACAGGTTCTTTGATTATATCATTGTATAAAGTCAATGGGGTTATAATAATGGAACTCTAGATGGTTTGCATAATGATGAGAGAAAGATAGGATTGCCGACCAAAATAAATTCATGAGTATCATTTTTGCAAATGAAAGGAGAAATGGTAACTTAACTTTACCTAAAACCATGGAGAGTATTTGGTAGACATATCACATGATGGAGATAACAGTTGGCCAAGTGATACATGATGAGAAATGATGAAATTGGTAAAAAAAGAGTGTGAAATATTCCCATAATCAAACGATTTCATGAATATAAACAGGGGTTTTAGAATAAAACCATAAAATTATATGGGTTGTAGACTATATAGGCTCTTTGATGATATAATTGTATAAAGTCAATGGGATCATGGTAATGAAACCCTATATAGTTTGCATATTGATGCAAAAAAGACAAAATTAGTGGAGCAAACTAGATTCACAAGTACCCTTGTCTGCAAAATGAAAGGAGAAGCTCAACATTACATGAAGCCACATACAACATCCAATAGGCACATCACATGAGGAAGAGTGCAATAGGGCGAGAGAAAAGTACAAAGGAAAATGATGGAGCAAATGAAAAAAAACATGGGAAATAAACCCCTAAATGAACACAAATGCATTTTATTTGGGTTAAAACACGACTAAGGTTTGTGCTAATTAGATAGTCAACATTGTGCTATTTGAGTGTTTGAAACATGTAATAACGCAAAGTTGAACTTTTAACATTAAAATGTGATTTAAATACATTAATAATTCAAAGGTCTAATTTCTTTAATGGCTACTTTTTAATTTTTGTATGCATAATAAGTCATCATCTCTTAGTCAAACATATGTAGAAACTAAGACAATAACTATAAACTCTTTTGTCACTAATAACTTGGTACCCTTCCAGTAAATCCAAAATAGGAGAATCATACCGGTAGTGGTTATAGCTAACTTTGTGCACCGACATATCCTAAATGGTACATCGGATTTCAATGACTTAACTACTTGTAACTATTGTTCTGGCTTTCAGGTAGTAACAACACACGCTATGGCATCAGTTACGTGCACAAGGGTCAAAAAGTACACATTTCAAAGTGTCACTCAATACCTACTTAAAGATGTTCTAATATCCATCCACTCAAAATTGCCAATACTTGTGGACAAATGTCCTAGTAGTTGTGCACAAATGTCCTAATAGTGGTGCACAAATGGGCCAATTATGGACCAAAAAGCTAAAAAGTGATTGGCTATTGTTACATGTGAAACTTATTAATGAACATTTCATTATCATTTTTCTACATCTTTAAAATTAGTAATTAAGAAATTGAGTGCACAAAGAGTGAACCCCTATTAGGCAGGGTCCCATGGAGGGGGTTTAACCTCTATTTTTAAGGAAGAGGTGGTCCCATGAAGAAATTATTTTCCTACTATAGGATAATTTAGTATCTTTTCCCAAAAAATAGGAGCCCCTACATTTTAGGCATGTAATTTTAAGCAGGTGAAAATGGGGTGGGGCTAAAAATTACCTCATCAACTTAAGAATATTTTATGCCACTTGTCAATTTAGAGGGAAAACTAAATTTATTTACAACCAACTTGCTTAAATTTAATGGTTTAAACTTAGATGAGATTGCCAACATCATTAAATTTTTAAGCTGAAGTGCAATACAAAATTCATAAGACCACCAACTTAAAAATATTCTTAAAAAATCTTAACAGCGCTAGCTCAATTTTTTAAGAAGTTCCCTTCCATGGGACCCCAACCTTACAACGCTATTCACTACTAGTACTCTTCCCTACCCACCACGAATCAAAAGCCAACGCTATCCACTATTCACTACTAGTACTCTTCCCTACCCACCACGAATCAAAAGCCAACGCTATCCACTACTAATACAACGCTATCCACTACTAATACTCTTCCCTACCCACCACGAATCAAAAGCCAACACTATCCCCTACTAATACTCTTCCCTAACCACCGTGAATCAAAAGCCTACCCACCACTAATCCATGTAAATTGCCTTTGACTTGCATTATATCTACTGTGTATACCCATAAATTTGGGATATTAATTTCCAGGAAAAAAACGAGAGAGACAATTTGGGATATTAATTTCCAGGAAAAAAACGAGAGACACGATTTGGGATATCAAGTGTATACACGAAATTCTTGTACCCGGATCCTCTCTTGCTTTGTCACAGAAAGAAAGATGGCATTGAAATCGAAACAGATCGCAGCGTCACTGGAGCTTCAACCTCATCCCGAAGGAGGCTACTTCAAGGAGACTTTCAGAGACACTTCTATTGTTCTTACCAAATCAATTCTTCCACCTGATTGTAAGTCTATCAGTCACTCACTTTTATTATTTGGGTGGGTTTTAAATTGCATTTAAGCCGAACAAAATCTGTTTTCGCAATTCAAAATATATTCATAAACACACACAATTTCATTTTTTAGACCACTGAGGATTTTTGAGCTTTCTAAGGGCTTTAGAGAGCTTTTAAGGCTTAATGGGTTATATAGATTTTGGAAGTTTTATAGTTCCCTAGAGTTTGGGGCGTCTGGTTTCTTAAGAGTTTTATAGTTTTTACAATCCCCCTGGAATTTAGTGATTTTTTTCTAATTATTTGAAAAAAAAATATTTTATGTTCATCTCTGTTTTGGTAGAGGTTTAAAATTTTGTTGTGAGTTTATTGTTCATGGATGTAATGGATATGAATTTTTTTATGTATATTTATCAGACAAGGTAGACAGGCCTATTAGCACAGCCATATATTTTTTACTTCCATCTGGGAATGTTTCCCTTTTGCACCGGATCCCCTGTGCAGAAACATGGCATTTTTACATGGGAGAACCTCTGACGGTCAGTACAATTTCACTATCTTTGGAAATGTATTGAGTTCTCATTATCCTTCAATAGTAAATTTATATTGATTAATGGATTGTGCCAGGGCAGGTCTTTGAGCTTGAGCCTAATGGAGGAATCAAACAAACAATTCTTGGCCCTGATCTGGCAGCAGGACAAAAATTGCAGTATACTGTTCCACCATTTGTTTGGTTTGGGTCTTATCCAACAAAGGATATTGAAAGCTTCTCTGCTGATGGTAGCATGCTAGTTAAAGCTCCACCTAGAGATCCTGAGATGCATTATACCTTGGTTGGGTGCACCTGTGCACCTGCATTCCAGTTTCAAGATTTCGAGTTGGCATCAAGATCTGAACTACTGTCAATGAATTCGATTGCCAAGCCCTTTATTGAATACCTAACATCTGCTGACTGAAGATTCATGAATGCGATGCAATCCAATAGAATTTACTTAGGATTTCAAGAATCTGCATAGTCTGTTCCAGAGAAACGGAGGCAGTATCAAGAAATTGCAAAGTTGGTCAAGGTTACTTGTTTTATCTTTATAGCCCGTTTTAGAGGAAGCAATTTACTCTCAGAAAATTGTAAAGGATTGCAGTAAGACTATTTGTTTGACTTATATAGGCTGTTTTAGAGGAAACACCATAAAATCAGAAAATTGCAATGATTTGCAGCAAGACTATTTGTTTTATCTATATATGCAGTTTTAAAGGAAGCAAGATACTCAGAAAATTCCAATGCTTTGCTCAGAGCTATATATTTGATCTAATATAGGGTAGTTTAGAAATGGTTTGCATCAAGGCTATTTATTTTATTTATATTAATTCTTTTAGAGGAAGCAATACACTATCAGAAAATTGCAATGATTACCAGCAAGGCTATTCGTTGTATCTATATAGGTTGTTTTAGAGGAAGCAATACGCTATGCAGAAAATTGGAATGTCTTGTAGCAAGGTTATTTGTTTTATCTATATAGACTGTTTTAGAGGAAGCAATATACTAAATGAAAATTGCAATGATCTGCAGCAAAGTCGTTTGTTTTATCCATATTAGCTGTTTTGGTGGAAGCAATGCACTATGCAGAAAATTGAAATAGTTTGCATAAGGAAATTTGTTTTGTTTATATAACTTGTTTCAGAGGGAACAGTACACTGTCAGAAAGTTGCAATGGTTGGCAGTTTATCTTCATATCCATATAGAATACAAATCTCATATCACATCATGCGAACCTGAGATGTAAGACATAATTTTTTGATGAACAGTCTTATTAATTGGGAAGGTGCCTCCATGGACTAACGGATGATACTTTCAAGTGTTGTTAACTATTAATTGAACATTGCCCAACTCAATTCTGAGTCTGTGAAACACCTTAGTTTTTGGCTCTGGTACATGTTTAGTTGCATTGTACTGAGATCTGATTGTTGGAAGCTGGATTACAGGCATTCTAATCTAAGAAGCTATTTATGAAGTTTCTATTAATGTAGTTTTCTATTAGTGATCAAACTTACGTTCTAGATATATTTATTATTTACAAATGAATGCCTCGTTTATTGTTTATTTGACTCCTATTGATTCTTGAATAATCAATGTTTCTCCAAAATCAAATAATCTGATAGTTTGTACATTGTCTGACTGACCAAAGTTAGGCGGTGAAAAGGTGTGAATGCACTGTTGTTTCCTAATGTAAGGTTTCGTTCATGTATCTATGACCACTTAGAGAATTCATAAAATTTGGAACAAATATGATGCAGTCTCTGGAAGAGAGCAAACAAATCCACCATCAAAAGAACATCTTATGTTTCTCATGCACCTGCATTAGGGCTATGAATCCAAATACAACATTCACCAAAATGTATCCTCTCCTGTTTCAATTTGCAGCAGAAATCTTGTTTAATGTTAGGACTTGAGTGATATTCACTTGTAGATAGTTCTTATAGAAAGAGTTTGTCTACATACTTGATACCAGTGACATTACAAATGTTTCAGTATGGCAAGCATAATGTTTAATATACAATAATGAAGTTGTAGGTATTGCGAGCCATCATATATATTGGTTGGTCTGACAGAAACCTCAAGGCATTTGGCGAACAACTTACAACATATGTAAGTAGTGTTTGTTGGAGCATGAATAGTGATGCAAGAGCACGTGCAACAAAAAATGGAGTTAATGTGGTACAATTTGAGAATGACATTATAATATGGCAATAGGTACTGCAAAGAGTCAAGGATAATGTTATGTTGGTGTGGGCTTATTGCAAGTGAAGCGCTGGTAGTGGTTGTTATATGGGAAACATACATGTATACCAATGGTTTATAGGTTGTAACTCTTGCTTCATAATGTATGACAGCAACAAAGTGTACAAGGTGATTATCCATGTGGAGATATCACACTAGGTGATTTATGTAGTAAATTAACGTTATGTATGGCTGGATTATAGTTTTATATTTCATGGTATTCTGCATGTAAGTTGGATAGTCAGATGATTGATATTCATATGAAAATGTCTATATATATCATCTTGTACGAATTTGCCAAGGTTATTTGATTGTACAGGCTGAAAGGAATAACATTGGATTGTACATTGTTGGTGTGTAAACACTAGAGTGATTGTAGAAAAATAGTATGTTGTAGATTGAGACTTTGTAAAAGATTCCAAAGACATTTTTGTTTTGAATTCGTGTTGATTGTGAATAATATAACTATGAACATCTTTTGGTGATGGGCCTTTCTCCCATATGGATTTCCCATGTAAATCTTTATGTCTTGTGTAGTCTTGTGGAAACATACTGTTTCGTTTACTTATGTACATGTGATGTAAACAATTTCACCTTTAAATTAGAGAAGAGAATGTTTCTCCTTGTGATTTTGATCATTTTACTTCAACATGGGGGTTGTGGTTTTTTATGGGCTGCCAGATATAACCGTTGCTTCCATAACTGATGTCACCTCCAATAGTTGTCCCCTTCAGTCTCTATTTTTGCAAATCATCGCTGTGATGTATTTTAGTTGACAGCCTCCTATATTTGATAGGCACCTCTGATTACTAGGATGTGGAATATTGATTCCTGGCTAGCAATTATGGATTTATTGATAACCTGCTTTCAAGGAGGTCATGGGTAATAATATGTCCACAACAATCGTTGCTTGCTGGGAGTTGGCATCCTCTATTTAATCAACCAAATGTGTGAAAACAAAAAGGAGAGAACAAATATGGAAGAGGGATAGGGGAATGTAATAGTGCAGCATTGTAACATATTCCTCCTTAATTGAGGATTGAAAGACGTATAGGAAAGTAGGATAGGGGAATGTAATAGTGCAGCATTGTAATATCTTCGTCCTCAGTTGAGGATTGAAAGATGCATAGAAAAGTAGGATAGTAGAAGTTATGATGCTACCTCCCCAGTAGGTTGAAACATAGAGTTGTTAGAGGTGGTCTATTCAGCCCATATGTTGGTCTTGTTTGCACCAGTTTGTCTTGCATGGGTTATCTTTTTTCATTAGACACATGTTTCTTATTTGCAATGACTCCAATGGATTATTTCGGACACATAAATTTAGATTTACAAATTTTAACCAAAACTTACAGAAACCTATATTTGTTAACAAATTTTACATCAACTACTATTACTCTGATTAAAATATGAAATCAACAATTGATAGATTAATTCCAGAACTTTTTCTTATTTCTAACGAGATCTGAAACACATCAAAATATCTTGTAACAGTGACAAACAATAGCTGCAACAACATGACAAAGTGAAAATACTAGCCTGAAACCACAACAAACAACTACTGATATACAAAACATGTAAGAGGCAGAACCTGCAACTCATGAAGCACATTCACAACCTTTGTGGATGAGATTGTTATACAGAACTGAAGGGGTTACATACCCCGATTCCTGAAATTGAAGGGTTTTGGTCCTTAGATCTCCAACAAGTTCAAGGTTTTTCATCCTCAAATCTGATTACTTGAACACAAGGCTTAGATAATGTAGGTAAGGATTTTTCTTTTGTTGGTGTAGAATGAAAATATATTGAATGACTGCATCCACCCCATTCAATAACTGAATCACAAACAAAAGATATTTTGCCTCTTCATTTGTTTCAATTTTGTATCTCAATACTTGTGCCTTGGAAGTACAAACAGAAAATATTTTGCACGACTTTGCTTTAATGTAGGTTAACATTTGCATTTACAAACTATAATATAGAACCAATGTTATTGTCTTCTTTGACTATCATGAGGTAATTTCATTTGTAAATGCCTATGTTTATGATCAATACCATCTATCATCTATCAGATCCTTCAGTTCTCCTAAACAAAAAAGATAATATATACTAAGGATATAACAATTTTCTTATTATTGAAAAAAACATAATAAATGAAATATATGGTTCAATTCTACATTTAATGGGCAATTGCATTAATTTCATTACAATACAATTTCTACATTACAAAATATATTGCTAAATCATGTTCTAATTTGAGATGTTCATTACAATAATATTTAAATTTTGTCTTTACAAAAAGATTAATTCACAAGCATGACCATTCGTATTGTACAAACCTAGATTATCATCCAACCAAAACATGCACCACCTTTTTACATTTACTCTTACCTCGCCTTCGAAACACTAAAAATGAATCAAACAAATCAAACAATCATCCATGAGGACAACCACTTCATCTACCTTTAGGACCACCTATACATTTACTATTATCCTGCCCTCAAATAGTTGAAAATGTAATAAGTGTTGTTATTAACTACTCGCTAGTGCAAACACTTCACCTACTTTATGCCATCCCCAAATTTATCAATTCTAGTCAGATATACACAAAACTATAATCTTGTATAGTACTCTTTATAGAAAACACATTTTCTACAACATTATAATTATAATAATATAATAGATGTCAACATTGTATAAAAAAGTCTATTCTATACAAAATAAAAAACTGACAATAATTTGTAATTTTCAAAAAGATTGTTCCATCCCTCACCATCCATAGAAATCTTTTACTAACTGCTACACTCCATGGAAATCCCAAGTAATAAAAAAGCCACCTTTGACTTGTACCATGCCTACTAAATTAACCAATAAGTTTGGGATATTAATTTCACAGGAGATCCCTGTAACCTTATTCTCTCTTGCTTTCTCACAGAAAGAAAGATGGCGTTGAGCTCGAAACAGATCGCAGTGTCGCTGGAGCTTCAACCTCATCCTGAAGGAGGGTACTACAAGGAGACCTTCAGAGACGCTTCTGTTACCCTTACCAAATCAATTCTTCCACCTGAATGTAAGTCTATCAGTCAGTCACTTTTATTATTTGGGTGCATTTTATATTGCATTTAAACGGAATAAAATCTGATTTTGCAATTCAAAATATGCTCATAAGCATACACAATTCCAATTTTTATATCACTGAGGATTTTTGAGCTTTGGAAGGGCTTTAGAGCTTTTAAGGTTTAATGAGTATATAGATTTTGGAAGCTTTACGGTTCCGTAGAGTTTGAGACATAAGGGGTTTTTAAGAATTTTATAGTTTTTACATTCCCCTGGAGTTCAGCGTTTTTTTGTTTTCTATTACTTTATTTTAATTTATTTTATGTTTTTACATCTCTGTTTGGGTAGAGCTCTAAAATTTTGTGATGAGTTTATTATTCATGGATGTAATGGATCTGAATTTTTTAAGCATATTTATTAGACAAAGTGGACAGGCCCCTTAGCACAGCCATATATTTTTTACTTCCATCTGGGAATGTTGCCCTTTTGCACCGGATTCCCTGTGCAGAAACATTCCATTTCTACTTGGGAGAACCTCTGACGGTCAGTACCACTTCACTATCTTTGGAAATGTATTAAATTCTCATTATCCTTTATTATCAAATTCGTCTTACTCTTGATTAATGGATTGCGCCAGAGCAGGTCTTTGAGCTTGACCCTAACGGAGGCATCACACAAACAATTCTGGGCCCTGATCTGGCAGCAGGACAAAAATTGCAGTATTCTGTTCCACCATTTGTTTGGTTTGGGTCTTATCCAACAAAGGATATTGAGAGCTACTCTAGTGATGGTAGCCTGCTAGTTAAAGCTCCACCTAGAGATCCCGAGATGCATTATTCCTTGGTTGGCGTCACCTGTGCACCTGCCTTCCAGTTCCAAGATTGCGAGTTGGCTTCAAGATCTGAACTACTGTCAATAAACTCGATTGCCAAACCCTTTATTGAGTACCTAACATCTGATGACTGAAAATTGATGAATGCAATTTCATTTCCAATAGATCATTTTTAAGATTTCAAGTGTCTGCACAGTCTGTTCAAGAGGAATCGATGCACTATCAAAAAGTTGCAATAGTTGGTCAATGTTATTTGTTTTATCTTTATAGGCTGTTTTAGATGAAACAATATACTCTCAGAAAATTGCAATGGATTGCAGCAAGGCTGCTTGTTTGATCTATATAGGCTGTTTTAGAGGAAGCAATAAAAAGCAGAAAATTGCAATGATTTGTAGCAAGGCTATTTGTTTTATCTTTATATGCAGTCTTAATGAAAGCTATACATTCAGAAAATTCCAATGCTTTGCAGAAAGGCTATATGTTTGATCTAATATTGGCTAGAAATGGTTTGCAGCAAGGCTATTTGTTTTACTTTTTATCTATCAGGCTGTTTTAGAGGAAGCAATATACTTAATGAAAAGATTTGCAGCAAAGTCGTTTGTTTTATCCATATTAGCTGTTTCAGAGGAAGCAATACAGTATGCAGAAAATTGCAATAGTTTGCATAAGGATATTTGTTTTGTTTATATAACTTGTTTTAGAGATAACAGTAAGCTATCAGCAAATTGCAATGATTTGCAGTTTATCATAAAAGTCCTATTGTTTGGGTTCATGTTAACCTCAATTTTACATTCGTTTAAAGGTGCATCCATGGACTACCAGACAATACTTTCAAGGGTCATTAACTATTAATTTAACATTGCCCAATTCAATTCTGAGTATGTGAAACACCTTAGTTTTTGGCTATGGTACATGTTTAGTTGCATTGTATTGAGATCTAACAGTTGGAAGCTGGATTGCATGCATTCTAATCTAAGATGCTAGTTATGAAGTTTCTATTCACGTAGTTTTGTATTAGTGATCAAAATTACATTCTAGATTTATTTACAAATGAACACCCTGTTTCTTGTTTATTTGACTCCCATTGAAAAATCAATGTTTCGTTTCTCCAAAATTAAATAATCTGATAGTTCGTGCATTGTCTGACTGACAAAAGTTAGCCGGCGGAAAGGTGAGAATGCACTATTGTTTCGTAAAGTTAGGTTTCAGTCATGTATCCGTGTCTACTTAAGAGAATTCCATAAAATTGGAACACGTTATATAGTCTTTGGAAGAGAGCAAAAAAATTCACTACCAAAGTATCATCTTGTAATTATCATGCACCTGCATTAGGGCTATGAATCTAAATACATCATTCCCCAAATCCATCTTCTCCCATTTCAATTTGCAATACAAATCTTGTTTAATGTTAGGACTTGAGTGATATTCAGCTATAGTGAGTCCTTGTAAGAAGAGTTTTTCAACATACTCGATTACAGTGACATTACAAATGTTGCAGTATGGCAAGCATAATGCTTCACATATGATAATGATGTTTTTGATTAGAATAAGTGGGAAAAATAAGCTTCTCATCCCTTTACAAAAACAACCTAAAGGCCACACAAAACAGGTCCATGCTGGCCAAGAACAGCAGTTTAACAGCACAAGAGCAGCAAGGTAAAAACAGCAAAGATAAAACTAGAAACAAATAAAAAGGCCGAGCCCTTAAGGGTCACAAGACTTTCCCCCTCCCTCCGAGAGAAACTTGAAGACACCATCCTTGTCCATGGAAGAGCTGGAGGTACCTTGCTTCTTGCACTCTTTGACTTGCAGCAAGATAGGGTGGTGAGTCGGTGACAGACCTTTTCATTAGCAGAGCTATAAATCTGATCATTTTATTCCAATTGTCCTTAATTCGCTCCATTATTTTCCTCATGCTATCAATCTGGCTGGCCATGTCTTCATAGAGAGAACATTTAACTTTTTTGTTTTCAGAGGGTAGGGATCTAGGGACTTTCTGCAGTGGGACCCTGGGGGCTTTCAGCTGTGGGGAACTGGGGATTGTCCTCAGAATCAGTCTCCTGATGACTATACACATCATCAAAATCGGTAGAAGGGGCATTCATCTCCTTAAAGTAGCTACTCCACTCTAATTTCATCAGGGGAGTATATTCATGGGTGGTATCCTCCAAACTCACAGTACCTTTGCCCTTTTCCTAGTCAGATTGGTCACCTGACAAATCAATCTCCTGCAACTCAGGACACTTGGTTGCCAACCTGTTAGATCTTCTAACCGCAGTCTTAGTCCCAGAAGGCTTTTACTTGAGACAGAATGACATTTTTTCTTTCTTTGGTGGAATTAACTGGTGTGGATTTAAATAGGACTTTATTGACAAACTAATTCTTAGGAAAGTGATCCTCAATATATTTTTTTTCTACAGAGCTTCTTTGCAACATTCTTGCTGGGTTAGGTTTCAAATTTCCTTTCATCCTATTTCTTCTTAGAGGGTTGGGGGATGTTTGAGGGAACACAAGCCTGCAATTGCCCTAGCTTCACCTTTGTCCTAGCTTCACCTTTGTCAGAAGAGCTAAAGAATAATTTTGACGCTCCAAAGGGCTATAATTTGTAAGACTCCACCTTTTTTGGCTGACCATTCCTTTAACAAGTAACACTAGTTCTTTTTTAAAGCAGATTTTGGAGAGACGGGAATTCACATCCAGGAGAGTAGCAGGTTTTTTCCCTAATTACAAGGGTATTTTTACAAGCAGGCAGGGAGGGAGTTTTTGGGTTATAAGGCTAGATGAAACTGGTAGAGATGGAGATTCAATCACCGGTGTAGGGGTATTTCAGGCCTGCTAAGGCTGGGGTCTCATGGAGAGGGGCTTCCGAAAAAATAGAGCGGGTGCTCTAGAGATTTTTTAGGAATTTTTTAAAGCTGGTGGTCCCATGAAATTTGTAGTGCACTTCTGCTTAAAAATTTAAGCTCCTAAATTGAAGCAAGCTGGTGGTCCCATGAACGTAATTCAGCTTAAAAATATAAACATAAATTCTGATATCCCTCTAAATGTTTTGTTGGTGGGATTCATTAAATATTTTTTGGTGGGAAACAAACTATAATTGACAAGTGGCATAAATTATCCCTAAGCTGTAGGGGCTAAGACGGGTTCGATGAGGGAGGCTTTCCACAAAAATAGAGCCCCTATTTTTTAGCCTTGTAAATTTAAGCAGGTGAAAATGGGGTGGGGCTAAATTTTGTCCCTACCAGCTTAGGAATTATTTATGGCGCTTGTAAATCATCTCAATTTTTTTTTTAAGAAAACTATTTATTTTTTTCCACCATGTTGCTTAAATTTAGGAATTTAAACTTAAGCTGATTGCACTACAAAGTTCATGAGACTGTCAACATCCTGAAATTTAGGAATATAAAATTTTAAGCTGAAATAGAATATAAAATTCATGGGGTCGACAACTTTAAAATATTCCTAAAAACTCTCTAGCAGCTCCTGCTATATTTTTTAGGAAGCCCCCTCCTATGGGACCCCAACCTAATTCTAGTCCCACCCCATTTTCACCCGCTCAAAATTGAAAATCTAAAAAGTAGGAGCTTCTATTTTTTAGGGGAAGATTCCAAATGATCCTGTAGCCCAATTTTTTTTTCCCATGGGACCACTTTTTCCATAAAAATAGAGCCCAAGCCCCTCCCATGGGACCCCAGCCTAAGGCTTCTTTTTTTGTGGAAGTTTGTAGCTTCCTCCACAAAGTTTTCAAATAAGTTCAAAAGGGAAAGTCTTACTAGAGATTTGTGTTGTCGATGGATGAGTAATGGGAAATGATAACGAAATGCGCATTTAAACCTACCCTCCAACATACAACATTTGAGAGAATGGCCCTAGGGTGAAGGAAGTTTCTCCCTATTGAAGCCATCTTCAAACTTGATGACACTCTCGCCATCACTTAGGAACTGATTGATGGTCTCCTTTTCCTTGATTTTTCTCAGCCCATTGACCTTTTCCCCTTCAAGTTTCAGCCCCATTGCAGTAGCTATGGCTTCTTCTATGACCTCAAAGCTAACACCCCCAATTTGAACTAACCTTCGCTCCAAGATTCCGTGAACTGCATGGAGAGAATTTGGTTGAAACTATTAAAGTAATATGGTAATACAAAGTTTATAATGGTCAATTAAGTCTTTAGGATAGATTTAAGAAACATTCTTTTATTCTTTTAGTTAAGTTCTTATCCTTTTTATTTCTTGGTTATCACTTTTATCCTTTTTGGATACAGTCTTTATAACTCTTATTTAAAGAGACTTTAACTAATTAATTATCGAATACTTTGGTAACCATTTTGTTTTTTATTTTCTGTAATATGGTATTAGAGCCACATTGGAAATATTGTTGCCATTGATGTTAAAGGAAAGAAGAGAAAATTGCTGTCATTTAATTGCTTGCTTTCTAACATCCATTTCAACAACTATTTACACCCCAATCATGCCTCTTCACCCAATAGGGTCGACCTTCTCAAGGAGGGTCAACCACAAAAAATAATAATATGTTCATTTTGAAGGAAGTAAATAGAGGTATGGTAGAAATTGGAGACAATGTCACAACAACTATTATAGGAAAAGGTACTCTTAGTCTCGATAATGGAAAGACAAGAACAAAAAATGTCTTGTATGTTGAAGGTTCGAAGCATAATCTTCTTAGCGTTAGTCAAATGTGTGATCAAGGACACACCTTTACTTTTCATACTCAAGGTTGCAAGATAAGGCCAGTACAAGAAAAGTAGTTGTTAATACAAATAGAACAACAAACAACCTATACACCCTTAGTGAGATCAAGGGAGAAAAATGCTATATGGAACAAAGAGATGAGAGCTGGTTATGTCACTGAAGAATGGGCCATATAAACTTTGATAATTTAGTAAAAATCAACACCAAATGAGCCATAAGAGATATGTTGAAGATTGTGAAACCTCCAATCACTCTTTGCAAGCTATGTCAACATCAAAAATAGACAAGAGTAAACTTCAAGCCAAAGGAACACTCAACAACAAAGCCATTGGAACTTGTCCATATTTATATTTATGGGCCCACAAGAACACAAAATTTGCAAGGTGAAAGTTATTTTATGTTGCTCATTAATGATTATTCAAGAATGACACGGGTTACTTTCCTAGAAAAGAGTATGAAACATTTGAGAAGTTTAAAGCTTTTAAAGCCTTGGTTGAAAATGAAACCGGGCTAGAAATTAAGTGCTTGAGATCAGATTGAGGAGGTGAGTTCACCTCAAATAAATTTGAAGACTTTTGTGAGCATCATTGAATAAAGAGACACTTTGGAGTTGTAGAAAGGAAGAATCAAACCATGCAATAGATGGCTAGAACAATGTTGAATGAATCTAAGCTACTGGACAAGTTTTGAAGAGAAGCAATCAACATATCAATTTACATTTTTAATAGAGGGCAAATTAAGGTCAACAATAACAAGACACCTTATGAATCATGGAAGCGAAGACCAACAATAGTTAAATGCTTTTAGGGAAAAAGTGCTACATAAGTAGAGATGATGAAGATTTGGGAAAATTTGACTCCAGATCCGATGAAGGTATCTTCCTTGATTATTTGTTAAGAAGTAAGACTTATAGATGTTACAATAAAACATTGCACAAAATTGTAAAGAGTGCCTATGTAAAAGTGGATGAAACAAGGCATCTAAAGGAGAAAGCATAATCAAATGATCACCCAAAGGAGCCAAGCTACAATGAAGAAGAAGATGAATATGGAAGAGAAGGAATAAAATGACAAGATACAAATGCACCATCTAAATTTGTCCAAATGAATCATCAAAACATGCAAACTTTTTCTTGCTATTCAAAATAGAGCATATACAAATGTAGATTGAGCAAGCACTGTTGATGATAGGAAAAGTACAAATGGAGCCCAAACATTCTTTCTTGGCAACAATCTAGTGCCTTGGTAAAGTAAGAAGCAAACATCGGTTTCTTTGCCCACAATAGAGGCTGAATACATAGCAAAAACATCATGTTGCATACAAGTTATTTTGATGTAGAGTTTGAAGGGCATGAAGGTAGAATATTATCATCTAATTTCAATACTTTGTGACAACATGAGTGCAATTAATATTTCCAAGAATCTAGTTATTCACTCTAGGACAGAGCATATTCCCATGCCAAGTTGGAGTAGTTTGCCAGCAAAAAATAGATTGTGGATATTTTCATGAAGCCCCTTCCTAAAGAGACTTTTGAATATCTTAGGCAAAAATTGGGAGTGGTATCACTCTCATCTAGTCACTAACTTATTAAGGAGAAGAACCATTTTAGAGCTAATAATTGCTTTATCTTTTAGCTCCGCTTAGAGATAGATTAGATGATGAATATTCTTTATGAGAGTAATGAGCATCCTTTTGCCAATAATGTCAAAGGGGGAGAGTTACAAACAGGGGGAGATTTACAGAAAGGGGGATATCTATGCTCTTGTTACATTCACAGATTATTTCTTTGTAGGGTTACCATTAATGACAAAGAGGGATATTATTGGAAATGTTTTTGTCAAAGAAGAAAATCATATCCATTAACATGTAGTGTTGGGGGTTTTAATGTTGAAAGCCAAAGACCACTAGTTGAATTTTTCAAGGTAATTATTAAGACCAAAATTGGGCTAACCCTCTTTTGATAAAATTTAATTTAAAGTTAAACGCTGAAATGGGTTGACTCCCTTAATGTTTAATGATATCATATTTCGACAATCCATAATTTAATTGTAATTGCTTTTGGATTAAACCTTGTTTGAGTTTTTTTATCAATGTTTTGGATCACACTCCATAATCCATCATCAAGATACAAGAGAGCTACTCTTGACTCTCTTGTATCTTGATGATGGATCACAAAGTGTGATCCAAAAATTTGATTAAAAAAACTCAAACATAGTCTAATCCAAAAGCAACTAGAAATCCCTCAATGTTGTCACCCCTCTTAGGGAAATAAAATGAACCATATTTTTTTTATTATTTGGCCAACCCCCCTTGAGATGGCCAACCCTATTGGGTGAAGAGGCATGATTGGGGTATAAATAAAATTTGAAATGGAGGTTAGAAAGAAAGCAATTAAATGTATTATCATTCAGATTTAGAGAAAAGAAGACATTGCAACAAATTTTTTAAGAAGAAAATTTATATGAAGTTACACACAAATTTTATGAAGGTTGAGATCAAATAATCATCATCCAAAGAAGCTATATTCAAGAAGACAAAATTATTTTTCATTTGGTGGTTGGCACCTCCTAATAGAAGAGGTCAGTGTCTCTTGCTAAGCTGGTGGTTAGTAATTGAGATTGGTGTCTCTAGTGAGTTGGTGCCTACAAAGATTTGTGAGCGAATTTCATTTTTGTGGTTGGATTTGGACAATAGATCCAATTCGTCTTTTTAGTGGTTTTTTTTGAAAGAGTTTCCATGTAAATCTCGTGTTTATTTGTTGGTAGATCTTATGTGATTTTTTTATTTTTATTTTATTTTTATTGTGGTCATTGAGTTTTTTAATAAGTTAAAGATTGTTTATATTGATTCACCCCCCTTTTCAGTACAAGTGTGTGATCATCAAGCCCCAGTTGAGATTTAAGATCTAAGAATGCGTGGAGTTCTACAAATTGTTGCAATGATGATTCATGCACATGACACAGAAGGACTAAAAGGACCTCGTATGATACAATACAAAACCATATATATTAGCTAAGGAAGAGTAATCATATATTTTTTTACTTATAAAAATGGTGATTTTTTTTTTTACTAAAAATAATGACATGGTTTGTGGCAAATTGCAAATATTTCTTTGAATTTTTTTTGGATTTTTTTTCACAAAATTGCACCAAGTTTTGTAGTAAAAATCATGTGGATTTTATAGTATAAGTCAAACCTTTTTGTTTGTAAAACTTGTGACCTTTTTTTAGCTCAATTTTTTTTTTCTTTCCATAGGAATCATGTCTTATTTTATTAAAAAACTACAATTGACAAGGTTTTATGCATGTTATATCGATGGAGACCCTGTTATATCCATTCAAGCACTAGGATGCAAGATATTGCAAGTGATGGCTAACAAATTATGCAATCCTAGAGTAACAATACTTTTGCCTCCATATCGATCCCAAGGATGTCTATGTAGTGTCCTAAAATGCGCCTAGTGTATTTATGACACTTATGCATGGTGCCTAGTGCATTAATGACACTTATGCATGGTGCCTAGTGCATTTATGATGAATCCGTGATCAAAATTATGTTATTTTGGCATCATGGGCTCGAAAGACAAGGGGCCTTGAAATGCCTTGAAAGCCCCTTTGGACCTACTTTTTGATGGACGTTAGTGCGCCGCGCTAACGTCTTGAAAAGATAGCCGAATCTTGAATCTGGAAGAGAGTCAGATGCTGGTCGATGCGTGTCCTTTGGCTCGCGTTTCGCCGTAACAGTTCTTCGCGCCCGTTTCAGGTTTAAGAACCCTTCCTAGCTCATTTTGAAGGGTTCCTAATTTTGGATTCTTGGCTCTTGGCTCTCATTGTGCTCATGATATCTCACTGCTCTCTTCACACTCTTGGACATACACTCTACCAATATCAAGCTACAATCATCTCGTGGTGGCTTCTTACCAACAAAGCGATCAAGTGGGCTTCATCACACTCGTGAATCCAAATACGAGGGGTTTGGCTTCATGCTCATTCTCTCTCTCTCTCTCTCTCTCTCTCTCTCTCTCTTACCAATCTCTTTTACATGCAATGAGTCCTTTGCATTGTTAAATATTTATTTCCAATATTCCATTATTCCAATATTCCAATATTTATTGCATGCAATAGGAGTTAACTATTTTTAAATGAAGTTTAGTTTCCATTTGCATTTACTTTCCAATTTATTTTTCCAATCTATCTATCTGGCTATCCGTGGCAGTGGAAACACCTAAACAGGGGTTTGATTGAGGCAGGCCCCTATACAACCCCAACAATTTTCCCCATCTCAGTATATGCAGGTGACGTACAAATTTTGCGTGCAGAGAAATACACACAGGCTTCTTTCTGGACTTTCTCTGTCTACATGGACTACAATGTGTTGCGCTAGTGTCCACGCCCTGTGCTGACATCCTAAACCCGAGAGTTCTCTGGTTGAAAGGTATAACCTGTTTCTAGTGTTGCATCATTCTGTAAATCCATTTTTTATATATTTTTCATTTCTGTGTTGTAGTTCTATGTTTTAGTTAGTGTAGTTACTTGTTATCCCCTAGCTCATCTTAGCGCCTGTTCGAAGAGGTAGCGACAGATAGATTTGCCTTCTATGATTTATCATCTCAGAGGGGGCAAATCTCCTCCCCTACATTTTGGTGAACCTGATGTGAATGCCAAATGTCAGATCTTTTCCTTTTGGAGTTTGATGCCTTTGATAAGGCATTCTCGAAGGATGATTTTGATATGTTGAATGAAGTCTTAGATGTCTTCCTTGAAGCACCTTCTCCTAAAAGAGATGTAAAGGGTGGGTCATCCTCCACGACGTCCTCATGTGAAAATGAAGGGTCTGTGAATGTCATTGTTGTCTCCGCAGCCCCACAAAGGCCTAAAAAACCTTACATCCACGTGACATCGGCAAGTCCTTCTCCTAAGAGAGTTAACACCATTAATGGAAAACCTTTCAAAGGAGAAGCTTCTGATTTATACACTAGATTTATGCAATCCAAGCAACCATCCTATAATACTATTGCTCACGCATGTAACACTTGGAATAGAAAACAAGTTCTTGAACCACCTTGAACTTCTCTACCTCCTTCTCAACCTGTCCTTCCTAAGGCATCTTTTCCTGCGAACAAGCGACTAAGTGATTATGATCTTATTGAGCAACTTAAGGTTACTCTGGCTAAGATCTCACTTTGGGATTTTCTTGAAACCGCCCCAATGTGTCAAGGTATGCTATAGGAAGCTTTGCAAAATATTTTGATACCTTCCTTTGTGAGATCGACTGATGTGAATGCGCTAATGGATCATATTCGTGTGGATTCGCCAAATATTACCTTTTATTGACATGAATTCCCACCTCCCGAAGTGAGGAATTTAGCAGATCTGTTAATGATCATTGTTCATGTGAATGGCGTTGGTATTAGATGAATAATTGTTGACACAAGTTCAACAATGAATGTTTGTGGTTTAGACTTGTTACCAAAGATCAAGGTGGACCCAAATTCTTTGGCAACCTCTTCCTTGTTCATCTGAGGTTTCGATAACAGTGGTAAGACTGTTGTGGGGACTGCCATACTACCTTTGAAGGTTGGAATGGTCACTATTCCAATCCTTGTGCATATTATGCTAGACCCTTTATCATACAATCTTCTTTTAGGAAGACCATGGCTACACACTTTGGGAGTTGTTTCATCTACACTTCATGGATCCATGAAGTTCGTAGCTAATAATTAGGTTGTCATAGTTAATGCTGATCCTGAGGCTATGCAGTTATGTCAAATAGCCGCGGTTGGTCAAGCTTCTGTTAAACCTTCCTTTCAAAATTATGTACCCACTCTGTCTTCTTCGATTGTAACTTTTGCTTCTGTTTCATCCCCTAAAAAGGATGAGTGTAAGAAGGAAGAAGTCGCTAAGGAAGTTGGTAAAAGGGAGATATCACCTGAGAAGCAAGATTCTTCGAAAGAAAAATACCCAAAGGTAGATATTCCTAAGGTGAAATGGCTGGAGTCTACACCTGTAAAACCTTCCCCAGCTAAATCACCTTCAAAAGTGAATGCATGCTTGGGTGACGATTGGGGTTCTTTGGATTTCACCGATTCTCATGTTGGTGAGTACAAAGTAGATCCCATCCACTTAAGTTTTCCTAAGATTTCATTCACCTCGGCTACGAACGATGATTATGCGTCTATAAAGCCAGGTGCTGCTTATCATGTCAATCACCTTTTCTATACGAAACCACCATCATTCAAAGAATTACAAAACATCTATGGTCCTGGATACAAGCTTGTGTCTCAACTTGGGTATGATGAAAAGGGTTGTGGACCTAATGAACAAGGGATTTAGATTCCTTTGGAGCCCGAGCCTTGTCACCACAACACTGGACTAGGATACTGTCATACGGGTCGAAAGGCGAAACCATGGTTAGCTGTTATCGTGATTTTGATTGGTCCCCTTCCTTTAGAGCTTGTTCATCCAAAACTCATCGATGTTGGTGTATCACCTAATGAGATTCCCTTGGATATTTTCCCTTCGGAAGAATCCTTGAAGGAATTTATGGGTGCACACGATGGGCTACCCTCTTATCATCATAAGCGTTGGTTCCTGTATTGCTTGAATGCTCAGGTATATTTTGGAGAATCCATTCTGTAGGGGGAACTTCTATCTCACAATGAAGAACAAATGTCTATCCCTCATCCCGAATATCGTAGTTCTCTCCTTAGTGGAGAAACTACAGACGTCATCATGAGTGATAAGGCTCCCGAAAAAGTCATAAAAGTGGGAAAATGCTTATCCTCCAAAGAATTCAAAGATTATTCAAACTCGCTACATCAATTCCTTGACATCTTCACTTGGTCTTACAAGGAGATGCTTGACATTGATGAGTCCATTGTGGTACACAACATTATGCTTAGTCCTGATGCTAAGACGGTGAAGCAAAAGATTCAAAAGATGAATCCTAAGGTGGCTTTATTAGTCAAGGCCGAGATAGAGAAGCTCCTAAAAGTTGGTTTTATCTACCCTGTTGACTATTCACCTTGGATCTTAAACATTGTCTCGGTGAGTAAACCCGATGGTCGCATCTGTATTTGCATTGATTTTTAGGATGTGAACAAAGCCTCCCTCAAGGATGACTTTCCTCTCCCGGATATCGATATAATGGAGGATTCAACTGCGAGGTATGCTTTACTCTTATTCATGGATGACTTCTTGGGTTATAACTAGATCCGTATTAACCTAGAAGATCAATATAAAACCACTTTCACAACCCCTTGGGGAACCTTTTGCTATGTTGTCATGTCGTTTGGGTTGAAGAACACAGGAGCGACCTATCAACAAGCCATGACCTTGATATTACATGATTTCATCCATAAGGTCTTAGAAGACTATGTCGATGATATCTTGGTAAAATCTTTAGCGCGAGAAATGCATATTGAAAATCTGCATCTGGTCTTTGAAAGACTCTGGTTGTATAAAATGAGACTGAATCCTCTTAAGTGCGTCTTTGGTGTTGACATCGGGAAGCTCCTAGGATTCACCGTCTCCCGTCGAGAAATGAAAATAGACACAGATAAGATCGATGCAATTGTGAACATGCCTCCACCTAAAAGGATCTCTCAGCTTCGTAGCTTGCAGGGGAAAATCCAAGCCATTCATCGGTTCATGGCACAATTGGCTGATCATACCTTACCTTTTACACGACTGCTGAAGAAAGATACTCATTTCAAATGGAATGAAGAATGTAAAAAAGAATTTGATTCCATCAAGGATTACCTAACTCATCCTCCCATCCTCATGCTGGCTATGTCCGATAGACCTTTCTTCCTGTATATTTCAGCCTCATCTCACGCTTTGGTGGCATTATTGGAACCAATACGATGATGAAGGGCAGGAAAGAGAAGTCTATTACATTAGCTGCACTTTAATAGGATACAAAACTTGATATTCTACTATAAAAAAATAGTGCTTAGCTCTTGTCTTCGTGACTCAGAAGATAAGACACTACATCCTCCATGCAGAAACATGGGTTATTGCTAAGAATGATATCCTCAAGCACCTCTTTGCAAAGTCTGATCTTTCAGGAAGGTTGGCCAAGTGGGTGATGCATCTCTCTAAATTTGACTTGCACTTCATAATTCAAAAGTTAATCAAAGGGTAGGTGATTGCCGATCAGTTAGCTGACACTCCCTCAGACAAGTCTTTTCCCACCTTAGATGTCTTCCTCGATGAGGATGTTATGATCATTGACCAGGAATCCATTTGAGATATGAATTTTGATGGTTCGAGGTGTCAAATTGGCTCAGGCGCAGGTGTGGTTTTTGTCTCACTTGAAGGAAAGCCAACCCCTCTTTCTTTCTATTTAGAATTTTATTGTACCAATAACATTTGCTGTGTATGAGGCCCTAATAGCAGGACTCCATGCTGCGATTGCCATGGGAGTAAAGAACATCCACATCCATAGAGATTCCGAACTTATTATAAACCAAGTGACAAGTGCCTATCATGGTAAACAGTTGAAGTTGTCTCAGTATAAAGATTTAGTATTGACCATACTGAAGCAATTTGCTACTTACACGATCAATAGCATCCCATAGAGGGAAAATTGTCATACAGATGCAATGGCAAGCACTGCTTCCCTTGTAGGCCCCAAATTTGGTCAAGAAAAATACCATTTTATGGTACAAGTCCTCTACTCTCCAGCTGTATCTGATCAAACTCAATTCAATAACCATATATATGCCCATGTCGATTTGGGAGAATGGTTTGTACACATTTTCAATTATTTAAAAATCAGAAGTTTTCCTAATGTTGCTAGCAAAAGTTCGCATGTGTGGATTCAGAAGCTAGCCAACTGTTACATTCTCCTATCTAACATGCTTAATAGAAGATCATACAACATTCTTCTTTTGTGATGTTTAACAAAAGCTAAGATCCCCCTTGCCCTTCAGGAGGCCCATTTAGGCTCTAGAGGTGGGCATTTTGGAGGAAAGTCCTTGGTACACAAGCTGATCCACATGGGGTACTATTGGCAAACGATGGAACAAGATTCTTTTGCTTTTGTCAAAAAGTGTCCTTAATGTCAACATCATAGCAACTTGATTCGAGCCCCTACGCAGGAGCTCCACAGTTAGGTCTCTCCATGGCCTTTCTAGACTTGGGGATTAGACATCATTGGCAAGATATCTCCCCCTTTGTCTAAAGGTCACATCTTCATTATCACCGCTACAAATTACTTCACCAAGTGGGTCAAGGCAGTCGTGCTAGGATCGACTACTACTAATATGATTTGTGGCTTTATCATGGATAACATCATTTCTTGATTTGGCTTGCTTGCTACCCTTGTTTATGATAATGGTACGCCTTTTATAAACAAGGAAGTTAAGCAATTTCTTGAAAAATTTCACATTCAACACCGCTTTTCCACACCTTACTACCCACAATCTAATGGTCAAGCGGAAGCATCTAACAAAACCATTGAACAAATCTCATGCAAGACTATCACTAAACATGGCAAAGATTGGCATTTATAGTTAATCTACACGTTATGGGCCTATCGCACAAGTGTTTGTACAACTACAGGAATGATGCCCTATAGCCTCGTGTATGGTGCTGACGCTATTATGCCTCTTGAATTATAGATTCCCTCTTTGTAGGTCTCCTTAAAAGGGGTTATTGATAATGATTCTTATCACAATCTTCATTTAAATCAACTTGAATTGTTGGATGAGCGTCGCTTAATGACCCTTCAACATCTTCAAGCTTATAAAAAATCTCTATCCAAACAATATAACCAAAGTGTGCAAACTTAGACCTTTAAGAAAGATGACTTGGTTCTTTATGAGAACTAGAGAAATTTTAATGCGCTGCCTGAGCAAAAAGGAAAATTCAGCCCAAATTGGTTAGGTCCATACATCGTCACTTCTGTTTATGGTTCTAGTGCCTATGGCCTATCCTCCATGGATGTCACTCCTCTTAAAGAGTTGAATAATGCTACACACCTACGTAGATACTATGCGTAGTATGTGTCTTGCGCTTGATACCTCGCAACCAATGGGGTGGGTGAGAGATCATGTCCTGACACATATCCTTCATCGCTGTGACATTCCTTTTTGTGTTATGAAGTGACTATGCATTGTTAAATTCACGTGTGTGTGCATGTACATGTGTCATATATGTAGATCATCATAAGATTAAATCATGCATACAACCATATGTGAATTAAATCATGATAAGTATCTAAACCTACATCATCCATCACATAAGCATGTAAAATAACAACAACATCCATCAATGGAAACACAAGATAGAACCACAATATTGAATCTCATATATATATATATATATATTTATATATATATCTGTGTGTGTGTGTGTGTGTGTGTGTGTGTGTGTGTGTGTGTGTGTGTGTGTGTGTGTGTGTGAATGTATCATATCAATGCACATGTATCGTATCACTACAAAAACACATGATGCTATCATATGTGTCTCTAATATACATGAATACACCCGTGTATATATACCAAAAAATGTTGTACATAGAATGCATAGAAAATATATCATGATTGTCTTGGTGGGCTAGTCCCTGAGGTCGATGGCGCTGGAGGATCCTACTCTCAGCGAGGAGGCTGTCTGACTGAGGTCGACTGTGATCCCACAACTGTAGTGCTTTGTGATCACATGCCCCTCATCTCTCCTTGTAGCTCAATGATAGTCTTGCAGTGTCATCAGCTCCTCTCGTGTTGTCGTCTCTCACTGGCGCGATGCCTTAAGGTTTGGGCATCAGTTCATGCACTCGAGGGTGGTCTAGATAACCTATGACGCCCTACTGTGCAGTGTCCACCTGTCACCAAAGGTCATCAACCTAGCTCTGTAGAGCATCATGTGCACTCTCAACACTCTTAGCTCACATCCTCGCCTGGTCTCTCTCTCTCTCTAAGAATAGTGCAGACCTCTTGCAGGGCCTGATCCCCCTGCCCAATCACAGTGGCTAGCTATGCTATTCCCTGCACCAGCTCTACTTGACCCTCCTCATTTGGTGTCTATAGCCATGCTACAAGATCAAACAACTGCACGTGTCTCCCTTCTTCCTGGAGGGGCCAATAGCTATCCAACATTGGACCTTGGGTCTGCACATTAGGGATGACCTTTGCAAGCACCTGGTGGATGAATCTCAACCAATCCGCTATGCTCTTTGTAGACACAAAATATGTCATTTCAATACTCATGATGACCAAAAATCTCTACATCTATGCATATACAAAGAAAAAATTGAAATATATCAAATGAAACTATAAGTACATACCAGGATCGCCCCTCTGCCAGTCTGGATCCTGCGAAGGCACCTTGTTGGAGGATCCCTCCATAGCCGCTGCTGCTGGTCGTACCTGTGGCATGACTGGTGGTGCAACTGGCGATGGTGGATGAGCCCTAGCAGTCGGTACAACTCATCTTGGACTAGGACTCCTCGTTCACTATCTCTGTTATCGCCTCTCACCCTCATCGCTTGTGGAGGCCTAGTCGTCACTTTCTCCCCCAAGAGCTTCAATGTCTCCTCCCTCTGCATTTGGCAGGAAGATCGATGCCGGACCTACCCTCCGCACTAGCCTGCAAACCCTGGTGTGACTCCGACATCATCTATATCAAGCTGTGGAGTGATGTCGTCATTGTCACTCCCCTGGGGATTGTCCTGTACATCTCTAAGGGTGGGACGGGGCAACTCTTGTGGTCGCAATACACTCCTGGCTGATCGTGCATAAGTTGGAGAAGCAAGTGGAATAGTCTGCACCTGCCTGAACCACCACATGCATCACTGCCAGTAGTACGACATCACCACATGGTCCAGGCGGTTGAGTAGGAAGTACTCTCTCTACATCTGCGCAAGTTGCATGCAGTCTGTACCCCAGACCCCCATGTCGTGGTATGGCTGCCATATCACATCTCCAATACCGAGATGGTCGAAGGCAACCCTCCAGCAAGTGAGGTCTCCCATCCACCATCCTCCGTGCCGTAGTGGATACGCGTGTGTTCATGGCATGTCTAAGGGCATCAACACCGGGAATCCAACTGGCCGCGTTCAAGTGATGTGCTCGAAGGCCCATACTTGTTGTGGAGTGCCCACTGTGAGGTTGTGGTACTCATGGTGCATGTACCGGGAGGGCTCATAATATAAATGGGCTAGTATGTTGTGACCCCATGCGTACACCGTTCGCCTCTCCTCCATCTCGCAGATCAAAGGAACAAAATTTGCAACTAGCTTTGAACCATGACTGTATGTCAAAACTCATCATGCAATAGTCGCAATCATAATGCATCGTACCAAGGGAATTAACACTCATCCTTGGCCCAACGCTCATAGGTACACGTGTCCCATAGTGTCTACCCTCTGCCCCAGGGCCCACTCCTGTTGTCTACCCAACTCCACTATAGAAAGAATCACTGGTGACACTTGCTCCTCCCTGATAGGAAGCCATAGGATGCAGTAGATGTCGATCAGTGTCACCATCATCTCTCCTGTGGGTAGCTGAAAAGACATGGTGTCTGCATCCCACCTCTCCATCAATGCCCGTAGCATGGGGGCATGGAATTGAAACTCTGGCAACATATATGTCCACCATTAATGGACCATGCGAAGGAGTCATTTGTCAGCAACTGATAACTCATCTGCTCAACTCTGCAATGTCTGCAACTGGTGCCCCGATGTATGCTCTTGCATCTCGAGCAATTTTTGCACGTAAACAATTTTGCATTAGTTTTGATTCCACTTTTCAAATAGACGGCTGGACACCCAGAAGACGACATCGCGTCTTTTGGACACCAATGCCTTTTTGGGATGTTAGTGCGTCGCCCAGACTAACACGCTCATCTAAGATGTAGGCACACATACTGGATAACAGTGTGTCCCAGGGACGCCTGCACAACCGTCTGACCCAAATACTCTAAAAAAGCACTATAAATACAAAATGAGGGATGTTTCAAGTTGTACTTGGTCGGGCTCACTTCCCTGCTCAACCGTGTCCGCAACTCCTCGATCATGCTATCCCTAAGCTCCCATTTGTGTGGCATTTTCACTTAGACTCTATGCAAATCTCAGCTCAAACGCCTACAGAGAATAGTAACAATGACCCTTCTTGGGGCTCACTTTCGAGTATATAGCCTAATTTTTGCCCAAAATGGCTTTTGCCCATTTTTGGACAAATTTTGGCTCTTTTTCCTTCCCATTTTTTTTGCCTTACTGGGGGCAAAACATGAGGGGTCATATACTCGCCTTTATCTGATTTTTCTCTTCTATCCCTACTAACATTTCTTAAGCATCCTTCTCGCGGAAGTAGATTCCTCCGTTTTCAGTGCTGACAACTTTTCCAATCTTGCTGTATGGAATTCATCATACCAAACACTAGATTTCCTCATGGATACTTGGGGCCATTGATCGTGATCATTGAATCAACCTCTATGGCTTCTACAATATCTTTTTTGGCTAAGTACTTATTGCATCTGTTGGGAAAAATGGTGTCTCAACCTTGCATTTATGTGAGGTTACTATTTATAGTAAGTTTTTATTTGAGCACGAAATGGTGCGAAACTCTCCCTGAAGCTTCTGGTTGGCTAGATAAGCATTCCGGTAAAGTTTCGTTGCAAGGTCACAGCTAGTTTTGAAGATATTAAAGTTTTCGTCTTGGAGGGGTGCAATAAAATGTTTAAACTTAATTTTGGGGACTTTAGAGGCTCCGAAACGCCCTGAAAAGTGGCCGTAACCGGCGAAGCGGGTTACAAGGTGATAGAGCACTTCGCGAGCTTTCCGGCGCTTCAAACGGTTCGTCAATCGGACACCCGGTTCTCAAGTTATGGCCTCCGGAAGTTTGTACTCCTGAAATAGGAAAAATAATTTGTATCGAATACATAAATGAGCTGTAAAAGGGAGCGACACGTGTTGATGTGTGCTTTAACATGTCATAGAAGGGAGATAAGGTCGGCTACACCTTATTGGGTGGTTTTAGCCCATGGTTTTGTAATACCGTTTGATGGTTTCTTGTATTGTATCTCCTATTTATGAGGTGTGTGAGATAGAGGTTGTGTGTAAGAGTCTTATGGCTATTGAGTTGCCTCTGAATCTCTGATTAGTGCTACTCCTGCGAAGAGCTTGCTCTGCAAGTATTTTGTAATCTATTTTTGATTGCTGAATAAAATATTGAGCTGCTTTTGGAGGGTGGGGTTTTTCTCCCGAAAGGGTTTTCCCCACGTAAATCATTGTGTTGTGGTATGATTGTTATTATATCTATTTCTATTTTCTGTAACTATTGTAACGATCTGAAAAGTTTTGCATTACCCTCCTCTTAAGGTTAGTGTAGGAAGTTGTTTCCGCTACTTTACTTCCTTACAAGTGGTATCAGAGCTTGATCACCTTTGGTTTCAATTGTGGGCAGTTGGGTTTTTTGAACTAATCCAGATTTGAGTGGGAGCTTGTGCAGAAGACACTTTTTGATCTTGTTGCAGGAATATTCAGATGGCGAGTTCGTCAGGGAGAATAGAGGTGGAGAAATTTAATGGAAGTAATTTTGAGATGTGGAAGCTGAAGATGGAAGATCTGCTAATAGATCGAGATCTTTGGGATGCTGTTGATGCGAATGTCCAAAGGCCCTCAGATCCTACTGCGGCAGCTCAGTATGATGTTATGGACCGAAAAGCCAAGGGTCTAATCAGACTGTGCCTGGCAGACTCTGTTCTAATCAATGTCCATGAAGAGAACTCTGCAAAGAAGCTATGGACTAAGCTTGGTGAGATGTATCAAGTGAAATCTTTATTAAATCAAATTTTCTTAAGAAAGAAATTGTATTCCTTGAAGATGGAAGAGGGTGGATGAATTGCAGACCACCTAGAAGTATTCAATATGATTGTGGCTCAATTAGTATCCGTCGGTGTTAAGATGGACGAGGAGGAGAAATGTCAGATCTTGCTTTGTTCTTTGCCTGATTCGTGGGATTCTCTTGTTATGGCTATCGGTAGTACTTCTGTCATTTTGAAATCTGAAGATGTGGTGGGTGCCCTACTCGGTGAAGAGATGCGAAGGAAGGTATCCATCAGTTCAAAGGAAGCCCTAACCGTTCGTGGAAGACCTAAAGAGAAAGGCAAGAAGAATGAGAAGCGTGGCAAGTCCAAATCCAAAGGAAGATCGAAATCTCCTGGAAAGTCCAAAGTCATTTGCTGGAATTGCGGTAAACCGGGTCACATCCGTAAGGACTGCAAAGAAGAAAAGAAGAAGAAAAAGAAAAAGTTAATTTCTGATTCTGAGTCCGACAAGGAAGATGGCGATGCATTTATTGCGGCTTTGGCGACTCATGCAGGTAATGATGCCTGGCTAATTGACTCAGGTGCATCTTTTCATATGACTTCCAATAGAGATTGGTTTTCTGAATATGAAGGATTTAATGGAGGTAAGGTGTACTTGGGTGATGATTCACATTTAGACATTGTTGGTCGAGGTAAAGTTAGAATCAGGTTTTCTGATGGTAGAATAAAAAGGATTAATGGTGTGTTGCATATCCCTGGATTAAAACGAAACCTGTTATCTGTGAGCAAACTAATAGATGCAGGTGTGCAGGTAGTCTTTTCTGAAACAGGATGTAAGATGATTAAGGGTGCTATGGTAGTTGCTAGAGGTGTCAGGTTTGGCACTTTGTATAAGCTTGAAGCATACACTGTTGAGTGTAATAGCACTTCTATAAAAAGTAAATCTGTGGATACCTCACTGGAAGATTTGAAGGTTTCACCTTCAGCAGATGGAAATGGTTTTTGGGTACCTAAGGGTGCACTTTCATCTGAAGCAAAGTTACCTGCAGAGAAGACTATGTTATGGCACCAGAGACTTGGCCACATTGGAGAAAAGGGTCTAAGGACCTTGAAAAATAAAAATCTTGTTGAAGGTTTGAATGATTGTAATCTTGACTTTGATTTCTGTGAGCATTGCATTTATGGAAAAAAAAACCGCGTTCAGTTTTACTCGAGTTCTCATAAAACTTGTGGTGTTTTGGACCTTATCCATTCTGATGTGTTTGGTCCAGTAGATGTCTCTTCGATTGGAAAATCCACATATTATGTTTCATTTATTGATGATTTTAGTAGAAGGACATGGGTATATTTTCTAAAGAGTAAATCTGAAGTTTTTAGTCGTTTTAAAGAATTTAAAGCAATGGTTGAGTTGCAGACTGGAAAGAAAATAAAATGTTTGAGAACTGATAATGGCGGTGAGTTTTGCTCTAATGATTTTGATAGATTCTGTAAAGACTGTGGAATTAATAGGAAGAAGACAACTCCGTATTCTCCACAGCAGAATGGAGTTGCAGAAAGAATGAACAGGACACTGATGGAAAAGGCTAGGAGTATGTTGAGTGGTGCTGGTCTTGAACAAAAGTTTTGGGCTGAAGCTGTTGCCACTGCTTGCTACCTGATTAACAGGTCTCCTACATCAGCTCTTGTTGATAAAACGCCTATGGAAGCATGGTCAGGTCACAAGCCTTCATTGAGACATCTTAGAGTTTTTGGTTGCGAGGCATATGCACATGTGCCAAAGGAGAAGCGAACAAAGTTGGAGAACAAGGCTGTGAAATGTATCTTCATCGGGTATAGTTATGGTGTGAAAGGATACAAGCTTTGGGACCCTGTTGCACAAAAGGTAATTCACAGTAGAAGTGTTATTTTTAGAGAAATTAAGTCTCCTTCTGTTACATTGCAGCCAGAACAGACTAAAAAAGAAGATGTGATTCAACTTCCTTCTACACCTGAAAGAGTTGAATCAAGACCCCTAGATAGGCAAGAATTTGAGGAGAGCTCGTCTAGCTCTGAATCTTCAGAAGAGGAGGAAGAACCTCCAACTCAGCTTGTTCGAAGGTCTACAAGACATAGACAACCACCTGAAAGGTATTCACCTGATGATTGGAGATGTATTTTTGCTCTGAATACTAGTGTGGATGAACCGAAATCTGTAGAAGAGGCATTAGGTATGAATGATGCAGAATCCTGGAAGATTGCTATGGAGGAAGAAATGGCAGCTTTGAAAAAGAATGATACATGGGATCTTGTACCATTGCCTGAAGGACGAAAACCTGTTGGTTGTAAATGGGTGTTCAAGAAAAAGATTGGTTCAGATGGAAGCATTGAGAAGTATAAAGCAAGGTTGGTTGCAAAAGGCTACTCTCAGGTTGAGGGTGTTGATTACGGTGAGATATTTTCTCCTGTTGCAAAAATGACGTCCATTAGATTTTTGCTTTCTATTGCTACTGCTTATGATTTAAAAGTTGAACAAATGGATGTGAAAACTGCTTTCCTTCATGGTGATTTGGAGGAAGACATTTATATGACATAGCCAGAGCACTATGTGGTGAAAGGCAAAAGTAATTTGGTCTGTAAATTGAAGAAATCTTTGTATGGCCTCAAACAAAGTCCTAGGATGTGGTACCAGAAATTTGATACATATGTGTTGAGTTTGGGATTTGAACGTTCTAAATCAGATCACTGCGTTTATTATAAATCTTATGGTGATCATTTTTTATTTATTGCATTGTATGTTGATGATATGTTATTCATTGGTAAAGGGAAAGGTATGATTTCAGAACTGAAGTCTCAGCTCGCTACTAAATTTGAAATGAAAGATCTTGGTGCAGCAAAGCACATTCTTGGGATGGAAATTAGAAGAGATAGGGCGAACAGAAAGCTATGGCTAGGCCAGAGTAAGTATGTGAATTCAGTGTTACAGAGGTTCAACATGCAGAATTGTAGACCATTGAGTGTTCCTTTTACAGTTGGAACGAAACTATCTGTTTCAGATTGTCCTACATCCCCATTGGAGATGGAAGACATGAGCAGAGTGCCTTACCAGAGTGCAGTTGGAAGCTTGATGTATGCTATGGTCTGTACTAGACCAGATATTGCCCAAGCAGTGGGAGTACTTTCTAGATATATGTCTAATCCTGGTAGAGTTCATTGGGATGCAGTCAAAAGAGTCTTCAGATATTTGAAGGGTACTTCAGAGTATTCTTTGTGTTATCATGGTAATTCAGTTGGAGACATGACTTCCCTTGATATCCATGGTTATGTGGATTCAGATTGGGCAGGTGATATTGATAGCAGAAGATCCACCAGTGCTTATGTGTTTACTTTGTTTGGTGGTGCAATTAGTTGGATGAGTAAGCGACAGGCTGTGGTTGCTTTATCCACTACTGAAGCGGAGTATATGGCAGCTACTCATGCTTGTAAAGAGGCCATTTGGCTTCAGAGACTGTGTTCGGATATTGGAATAAAACAAGGTATAGTGACAGTTTACTGTGATAGTCAGAGTGCAATTAGCCTAGCTAAGAACCCGACATTTCATGCCCGGACCAAACATATTGATATTCAGTATCATTTTGTTAGAGATATGGTCGAAGATGGTAGGGTGAAGCTGGTTAAGGTGGAAACTTTGATGAATGTTGCAGATGCTTTAACTAAGGCAGTGAGCACAGATAAGTTCAGATGGTGTTCAGAGTCTATGGGCCTTATGGCCCCTAGCAATTGATTCATTGTGTTGACATTCCCTTCCGCTCATGCAAGGTGTTCGACAAGTGGGAGATTTGTTGGGAAAAATGGTGTCTCAACCTTGCATTTATGTGAGGTTACTATTTATAGTAAGTTTTTATTTGAGCACGAAATGGTGCGAAACTCTCCCTGAAGCTTCTGGTTGGCTAGATAAGCATTCCGGTAAAGTTTCGTTGCAAGGTCACAGCTAGTTTTGAAGATATTAAAGTTTTCGTCTTGGAGGGGTGCAATAAAATGTTTAAACTTAATTTTGGGGACTTTAGAGGCTCCAAAACACCTTGAAAAGTGGCCGTAACCGGCGAAGCGGGTTACGAGGTGATAGAGCACTTCGCGAGCTTTCCGGCGCTTCAAACGGTTCGTCAATCGGACACCCGGTTCTCAAGTTATGGCCTCCGGAAGTTTGTACTCCTGAAATAGGAAAAATAATTTGTATCGAATACATAAATGAGCTATAAAAGGGAGTGACACGTGTTGATGTGTGCTTTAACATGTCATAGAAGGGAGATAAGGTCGGCTACACCTTATTGGGTGGTTTTAGCCCATGGTTTTGTAATACCGTTTGACGGTTTCTTGTATTGTATCTCCTATTTATGAGGTGTGTGAGATAGAGGTTGTGTGTAAGAGTCTTATGGCTATTGAGTTGCCTCTGAATCTCTGATTAGTGCTACTCCTGCGAAGAGCTTGCTCTGCAAGTATTTTGTAATCTATTTTTGATTGCTGAATAAAATATTGAGCTGCTTTTGGAGGGTGGGGTTTTTCTCCCGAAAGGGTTTTCCCCACGTAAATCATTGTGTTGTGGTATGATTGTTATTATATCTATTTCTATTTTCTGTAACTGTTGTAACGATCTGAAAAGTTTTGCATTACCCTCCTCTTAAGGTTAGTGTAGGAAGTTGTTTCCGCTACTTTACTTCCTTACAACATCTACCACATTTATTGCACCGCATGAGCTCAATGAACATATCTTTCTAAACTATAGTGTGATTGATCCCTATAGTCGACCAATCCACTAAAGTGGGGGCAAAATGTAGTTTCCTAAAATGCACCTAGTTCATTTATGAAAATTACGCATGATGCCTAGTGCATTTATGATGAATCTGTGATCAAAATTATGTTATTTTGGCATCATGGGCTCGAAAGACAAGGGGCCTTGAAATCTCCTTTGGGCCTACTTTTTGCTGGATAACAACACGACGCGGGGACATCCGCATGCCATGCTAATGTCCCAAAAGGATGTTTGAATCTTGAATCTGGCAGAGAGTTAGACGCTAGTCGATTCGTGTCCTTTGGCTCGCGTTTCGCCGTAATGGCTCTCTGCACCCCTTTTGGGTTTAAGAACCCTTCTCAGCTCATTTTTAAGGGTTACTGATTTTGGGTTCTTGGCTCTTGGCTCTCATTGTGCTCTGATATCTCATTACTCTCTTCATGTTCTTGGACATACACTCTACCAATATCAAGCTACAATCATCTCGTGGTGGCTTCTTACCCACAAAGCAATCAAGTGGACTTCATTACGCTCATGAATCCAAATATGAGGGGTTTGGCTTCATGCTCTCTCTCTCTCTCTCTCTCTCTCTCACCAATCTCTTTTACATGCAATGAGTCCTTTGCATTGTTAAATATTTATTTCCAATATTTCCATTATTCCAATATTCCAATATTTATTGCATGCAATAGGAGTTAGCTTCTTTTAAACGAAGTTTAGTTTCCATTTGCATTTACTTTCCAATTTATTTTTCCAATCTATCTATTTGGCTGTCCGTGGCGGTGGAAACACCTAAACGGGGGTTTGGCTGAGGCATGCTCCTACACAGCTCCAACAATTTTTCTTGTCTCAGTGTGTGTAGGTGACATACAAATTTTGCATGCAGAGAACTACACTCAGGCCGCTTTCTGGACTTTCTCTGTCTGTGAGTCGTACAGACTACAATGCGTCGTGCTGGTGTTTGCACCTCACACTGACATCCTAAAATCAAGAGCTCCCTGGTTGGAAGGTATAACCTGTTTTTAGTGCTTTATCATTTTGTAAATCTAGTTTTTATATATTTATCATTTCTGTGTTGTAATTCTACATTTTAGTTAGTATAGTTACTTGTTATCCCCTGGCTTATCTTAGTGCCTGTTCAAAGAGGTAGCGGTAGATAGGTTTGCCTTCTAAGATTTATCATGTTGGAGGGGGAAAATATCCTCCCCTATAGTCTATATAAAGTGTTGTCTCATGGATGTACTTCATCCTAGTTATGCAAATCAGGTTGCTTCTAGTATTAGTCCCGAATTTCCCATTAAAAAGGAGTATTTGGTAGAAAGAATGGCTTAAGAAGAAAAATGAGTGGAACCCCCATACTCACCCCCTTCCCATGGGACACATAGGATAATGATCTTATGTACATAATTCCAAGTGATTGGCCATAAAAGATTGGTTTGTGAGAACAAAACTAAACTGAGGAAGGCAATCAATCATATGAATTGATGCTTTTGTTGGCCAAGATTTGTACTAAGCCATCCCAAGGTGCCACATTATCAGAGATTAGGAGAGATTCATTTTTCCTTACACTACCATTGGCCAATAATTCTATCGCCCTATTGGTCTCTCTAAAAACACATCTCATTCTGTAATCTACATATAGTTTTAAACTTGGCTAAATTGGTTCAATCCATGATTGAAGTTTCTAGCTTGAAATCTTCCTCTTCTTTTATTGCATTAATTAAAATCATGGATTTTCTTTTGATATCAATCAATTCTATACCTTTTTTTGACCTATTTTGAGTCCCATCATCGACACCTCCATTTTCGCTTCATTTTTGGTGGCATTCCCCAAGTTTTTGGAGACAACCCATAATTCTTGCCAAAGTTCATCCTTGATAATGCAACTCATCCCCAATGCCATTGGGTTTCCTTTAGAGGATCCATCAAAGTTTAATTTGATTCTTTCTCTTTCAATAATTATCCATCTTGCTGAGAGTCTTTTAGAAGCTAGACTAATTAGGATATTTGATTGGGAGGGAATTTGAGACCTTTCCACTAGCTTCATTATTGCATCATTTTAGTTAGTGAAGGTAACCTTTCTCATAATCCTTTACTTTAGAGTTCATTATTTTTGAGATTACATTTTCTATTCTCTAAATAAAATGGTCAATTAAACTTTTTAAGTTATTCATCATCCATCTATTTTGTTCGTTCCATAGCTGCCACATAATTATCAAGGGGGATGTGATAAAAAGTTGAGACTAGAATGTGTTTTTTGCAATTGAGGCTAACCACAAAACACATCGAAAATATCAACATATATTGGACCATGCCAATTAAGAATTTTATGGAGCCAATCTTAACAATGAGAGGCAAAAGGGTAGTTGAGAATGTGTAAATGGTTTGTTGATTCTTCATTCTCTTTCTAGAGAAAGTGCTTGTTAGGACCCAAATCCCAACAATATGAAGGCAATATCCCATTAAGATCTTTTAACACAAACTAGTCCATTTGAAGACTCTCGCTTAAGGGAAGGAAAACTTATTCCAACATAGATTTCTAGGCCAAGTGTTAATGGTTTTTTTTGTAGATGTTGAACTTAATACTCAATCTTTGTAGTGTTATCAACATATTTGGCTCCACATCAAATGATTTTTCCCTCTTGAAAGTTTGAAATAATTTTTCGCTTCTTCAATTCATTTGAAACATTGACTTAATATCCAAACTTATTAAGAATTTGTTGACATCAACCCAAGCTCATCTTAGACAGGGAGTGGAATCAAAAGGTTTGACATAGTTTACCACTTTGGAGCTCTTGATTTGCACCATTATGTTGTGACATTCCCTGAGTTCTATGAAATCTAGGAGTGGTCGATGGTTGTTCCATAAATCATTCCAAAAATTTTCCTTTCACCCATCATTCACTTTCTAGGTTAAATGATCTATAATGATTGGGTGTGATGCCCTAAAAAAATTCCACATGGGAGCCACCGAGTGTGTTTGCAATAGTTAGAATTCTATTGGGGTCTTTGTCATCAAGGTATTTTTTTTGTAGAACTTTGCACCATAATTTGTTTATAGAGGAGTATAGCTTCTAGACTAATTTACCCCCAGGGCCCTTGTTTTGCATGCTTATGTTTTTTACTCTAGTGCCAACCTCTGAAGTGTTCTTACGAGTGATGTCTAATGTTCTAGAGGAATTTGTTTCTCTTCATCAGATCCCTCCCAAACAAAATTATTCATTATTTCATCTAGGTTGGAAGTAATTTTCCATGTGAGTTGCATACATGATATAATTTATATCAAGATTGCAGTGAGTTTGATTTCATCATTGTGATATGCTTCGTGAGAGTAAGCCAACAAACTCGCCACAATTAATTTTTATTATTCTTGATCAAAATTCTCCATAAATTTGACCATACTGCACCTTTGAATACTAGTGCCCTAAGGTATTTGGCTAGAACAACATCAGTTGTAAAACACAGATATTTTGTGACTCTCTTTTGCCACAACTTCTTTGTGTTGAAGAAATATATGTTGGAATTTTATCTATTTAATAGTTGTTATGTACTAGTCCAAAGTGCCCTTTATTGTTTTCTCCTCCCTCATATATTAAATTTTCCATATAGAGTAGTGTTGTTAGCAAATTGGGGATGACTAACCAAATCATCATCTCTTGCCACTTGTGCTCCATGCCGCAACCTTGATTGTTATTTTTGACTTATGGACTACCCCAAGGTCTCAACCATTAATACAAAGAGGAAGGGAGACAAAGGATCTCCTCGGCGGATTGCATTTGAGCTCTTGAAAAATATTCACATTGAACCATTGACAAGGATGGAGAAGCATGCATTAGAGATGCAATGAAAGATCCAGTGAAGCCATTGGTTGTAGAAATTGTGATTTTTTAGAACCAACATCAATAATATGTAATAAACATGATCATAAACCTTGTTATTATTGTTTATGGTGAAAGTGGATAAACAACAATAATGAAAGACTAAATAGATTCAACTATAAAACCCTAGCCTAACAACAACAAAGATCCACCATAACATATGAAGATTACCTAAGACAATGCAAATCAAATGAAATCACAAAGATTATAGCATCACATGTCCAATAGGGTTTGAATCTCCATTCTTCCTATCTCCATTGATCTTGCTTGATATATTTGCTCTCAGATTTTATGTGTCCAAAAGAGCTCAACAAAGAACATAAATGTGGTTGCAAGTAGGCTTGATTGCATATGAAAGTTCGAATGCTAGAAGGCTTCAAAGATCGATTAGTTGAATAGAATGATTAGAATTGATTATGAAGGAAGCATCTCCTTATATAGAAGACACCGTAAGAAATGGAGGGATAAGATTAAGAGGTGTAAAAGATAAATGGTCGGCTATGATTAGAGGGTACGTAAAAGAAATAATAAAATAATGAGAGGGTAGGTAGTGTAGGAATTAAGAGATGAATGAAACGTGTCATAGGTAGAAAAGGCTAATAAATTAATTAAATAAATAAATATTTTTTTAATTAATAGAGGAAGTGGGATCAATTAAATAAATAAGATATTTATTTTATTTAGGAAAAGGGGAATTTAAATAAATAAAGGTATTTATTTAAATGAGAAATAAGGCTAGAAGAGGATAAATGAATTAATTAAATAAATAAAGATTTATTTAATTAATAGAAGAATTAGGATAAAATAATAAAATAAATAAAGATATTTATTTAATTATACAAGACAATTTTTGGTGTCTACATTTTACCCCTCTTTGAGACAATGTAGCTTGTCGCGTTGTTTCAAAGAAGATAAGATGAACTGATACAAAGTTGCCCCAAGATGGGAATGATATGCCCCCTCGAGAGATTGGATGAAAATGTCTGGAAAGATCGCGAGCAATCTCTTGATAAGAAAGAAAGGGTAGAATGGACTGACCGGATAGGATAGAGTGACAGAGTCATGGGATAAAGAAGACTAACTCGGGAGACGAGGGCTAGGGTAGTCTATAAGATAGACTACGAGAGAAAACATCCTCATTGTCATCCACACATCTAAGAGATTAGAGTGCAGAGGGAGTAGTGATCAGTCAGCAACGATGACATTAGTGCATAGATTCGATCGCGTTCACCGATATCAGAGGCCAGCAGATGCAGGAGAGTTGGTAAGTACCACAAAACCTCCTTGTACTTTATTGCATTAATTGTTGTTATAAATGCATGCTAGGTAATGTAATAAATATGCTCTAGGTATGTTGCAAAAAATGTCAAGCGGGGTAAAAATGCCAAGGTGCGTCTGTGTTGGTGCCAGGCATGTCTGGGTAGGCTAGGCACGTCTGTGTTTGTGCCAGGTGCATCTATGAATTCAATAACGTTTATGTTCAATACGAGCGCGTCTGTGTCTTGCAAGCGCATTTATGAAGGACATGCACGTCTAGGTAGATCAAAGACACGCCTGTGTGATTGAGGCGCGTCTGTGCAGAATAGGCGCGTATGTGCAATATGCAAGCGCGTTTGTGTCATGAATGCACGGTTATGTCTTCAAGGTCAAATAGACAGTTCTATGACGAACATACATTGTCGATTAGATAAGCTGCTAAGAGGATAAACTCAAGCAGGTCCTCTAGGGAAGACTAGAATAACAAATAGGGCTGGGATTGACAATTTTGTGATAGAATATACATTGCGAATTAGGAAACTACTCAAGAGGATACACTCAAGCAGGGGCCCTAGGATAGGATAGATCAAGACACTTTGTGATGAGCAGGGAGTACTAAAAAAGAGCAACACTTTGTGATGAACAGGGAATGCTAAAACGTAGTACTTTGTGATGAATAGGGAGTACTAAAAAGAGCAGCACTTTGTGATGAACAGGGAATGCTAAAACGTAGTACTTTGTGATGAACAGGGAGTACTAAAAAGAGCAACACTTTGTGATGAATAGGGAGTACCACTAGGATTGACACAGTTGATTTGCTTGACTGCAGGAGGACCTACTGATGCTCGAGTCATAGGAGAGATTCCCTTTGACTCATATTTTATAGCTAGAGCTAACACTCGAGGAGAGAGCAACAGTTCAGGCTATGGGACTACAACATATTCTGTATGTGCTTGAGTTTTGGACGAGCATGGGTTTGCTGACTGCTTTAGCTGAGAGATGGAACTCAGAGACTTACACGTTTCATTTATCGATGGGTGAGTTGACAGTCACCTTAGAGGATGTATATAGGATACTACGGATACCGATCAATGGGGAGTTAGTTCCTTACGATCGAGACAGAGACAGGGATGCATTGAGATGAGTGTTCCAGGATCCAGGACTGGAGATGAGGGCTGGACATGTGGCGTGGGACACTATGACACAAACATGATTAGCGCTACTGGCAGTGCTGGCATGAGTGATCATCGGGTTCCTCTGTTTGAATAAGGTGACATGAGGGTTGGCTATGGGATGGGGGAGGAGAGGCAGAGGATGAGCTACTATCCTTGAGAGAGATCTGCCAGGGACAGGCAGATGAGATCTAGGAGATGGAGTGGGATGCAACTAGGCTCAAGAGATATCCGAGGGACACTGAGCAAGAGAGAGATTAGGATATTCAATGCTATACAAAGGCTGAGATATCACTGAGGGCAGGGAGACATGAAGCAGAGGACATAGGGGCCGAATACGTCCATGTTTTGTGGGCAGGGGATGAGATAGGCTACTGGAGAGACCTATACTATGAATTGGTGCCACCAGATTAGCGGGCTAGGAGCTTCTGAAGACCATTGCAGATGGCGACAACCTCTGGAGGGAGAGATAGGAGACATGCATCTAGCGGTGGGGTCATGGGTCCTCCACCACCACCAGATAGAGGGGGCATGAGAGATGATCCTGGGGCAGGTCCTTCCAGGGCTTAGACTCTGTCAAGGCCCGCTAGCTCCGAGGGAGGGAGTTCATCATAGCCTTAGCGGGCTCCTTATGTATCAATATTGTACCATTTTTGTATGATGACATAGACACATTCAAGTGATTTTGTAGCCATATGTATTTGACATCATTGTATCATGACACTTATGATTTTTGATATATATAGGAGATGATTCATCCTTGCGGCAACTATATGCATTTGTACCTATGTGATGTATGTTTCTATGTGATTCTTTGATGTATGGATCTATGTAGTGCTTATGATATGGATGCAAATATGTACATGATGCAATGCAATATTTTTGTTCTTTTATGTTTTATATGTTATGCAAATGCAAATGTTAATGTATGAAATGCAGATGAATATGACGATGCAAATAACTATTTACATGATGAGAATACAAAATGTGCTAAGATGTGTTATGTGTAGGATGTGATCCAATTGTGATATCTATATGTATGTATGAAATGCTAACATGTGGTAGTGTAGTTGCAAACTATATGAAATGCAAATGTTTTTGGCATGTCATTATACTCAGTCATGTGATAACGAGCTACGTAGACTCAAGAAGGATGATGGAGGTCAATCAAGAAAGGGGGATGAAAGATAGAAGATATGGAAGTGAAAGAACTTCTTGTGCTATTATCATCATTGAGCGTTATTATGGAAGATAGGTTATGACAATCGAGGCATATGTTCGACCCAGAAAGTCATTGTTCATACATGGAGATCAGACAGTTGCAAACAAGGAATGCCCTAGTTCACACTAGACTCACAGTGTCCTCATATCCTTGGACAAGTCATAGCATTACTAAGAGACAATCCATAGACAACAAAGAAAAATAGGTGACGATACCCCATCCTCGCCTTTCCAGTCAAAGACATCCTAGAGATAAAATCTCTAGTCAAAGACATCCCAGAAAAGCTAAAAGACATGTCACCAAAAGATAAAATCAAAAGAAAACCAAGACTCGACACCAACATCCACTATAGTTCTCAAGTTTAGTGTCTCTTGTCACTTGTATAAGTCTTATTTGATTGTGGTCACAATGTTTACTTTCACAAAAGGATAAATAGCACTGAACCATAATGTTGCTAAGTCTGTTGAAAGATTTGATTTGTTGAAAGTCCATTGTTGCTTGTGTCTCATTTGAAACTGACTGAATCTATGAAACTGATACTTTATTGCGGAAAAGATGGAAATTTATTGTAGATCGACGATGCAAATGTTGCTTTATTGTGGATTGTGTGCGGATAGACTGAAGAAAGCTGGAAGAAACTATACTCCTCAAAACGTGTGATGCTCTTAGTTCCACACCCATCACTAGACATAGGATTTGCCTTAGCCACCGATAGGAGCTGATTTATTATGGACAGAAAGGGGTGAAAAGGGAGGTTTATTATGGATGGCTAACTAATCTTAGTTAGATCAATAACAAGCCATGATGGGAATGGGTAAGTTTTATTATGGATGGATAGGTTGTGAGTGTGTGCACAGTGAACGGATGAAATAGAATCCTGAAGGAGGGAGGAGCAATGTCTCTACACATGGTGCCGGTGACTCAATTTTCACCATAGTACTTGCCCAAGGCACCACCGAAGTGGTTTTCACCATTGGATGAAATGTTTTTTTTTTTTTCAATTTTTTGTGTCACAAGGTGCCCATTGGCCAGGTTTTCACCAAGTAATAATTTTTTATGTTTTATGATTTTTTTTGTATTTTTGATATTTTTTTGTATTTTTGAAGTTGAGATACTCTAAAGAGCTATGTGTATAACCTGTGAAGGTACATGTTGTTGATAGGATCCTCCAAAGGCTCACCATCTGGGGTTGAGAGTTGATATGCACTAGATCCATAAGCTACTGTAATGATGTAAGGACCAAGCCAATTCGGTTCAAACTTGTCCTTCTATCTATCTTGTTGATTCTTAGGATTTTCCTTGAGAACTAAGTCACCTACCTCAAATGTGTGAGGCTTTATCTTATGATTATAGCTGCATCATTCCTTGACTGAAAGATGTGTAGCTCAAGTGACTGTCTTCCTTGATAAAGGAACTGAGATAGAATTACTAGTGTGTGTACTACGTTTGCCTGTATGTATGTCACCTAAAGAAGTTTGAGCATACCTGATAACAAATTCCCTCAAGGAAGCTCCATTAAAGGTCCATGATGTATCGCCAGAAGGGAAAGGATACGCATAACAAGTGGATGAGTGATGAAGGCTTATGATTGCGAAAAGAAGTGAAAGTAGGATGGAATGATGGAGACTTAGGATCAACAAGTATGCTTTTTGACTTAAAATTGTAGAACTTTTGCCCCCAGTTATTTTGATATTAGGGGAGATCAACTCTTGTTCTTTTTTCTTCATATTATTTTTATCCTTGACTTTGATTTTTGAAGAGTCCAATAGATTTTGATTTTGATTTGGACTAAAGGACTTTCCTTTATTTTTGACTTTTAGATTTTTCTTTTCAAAGTTTAATTTTTTATCCCCAATTAGTAAGGGCTTTTGTAATTCTTGTTGATCCAAGCCTGAGAGAGGAGTGGAAATGGAATGAGCAGATGAAATGGTAGAGCTATGTGAGTTCTCAAGAGGGCTGGTGACACGCTTAATAGATTCTTTGTTGGAACCACTCTTAGGACTATTGATATCAAGAGATGGTTGCACCACTAGAGGAGATTTGCATTAAGACTTAGTAGCCACAACACTAGGTGGTTCACAACCAATTCCTTGAAAATTGTTTATAGATTGTTCTTGTCGACTAAATACCTTAGGAGATAGTGAGAGTTGATCAACATGAAAGATATACTCACCACATCCCATGTCCTTAAGCTTGGAATTTTCTTTGAGCTCTGTTTGTTTTGATGTAGAAGCTTTCAATGATTCCCGATCCACATATGCTGATGAAGGAATAGATTCTTGATTGACTGAGACTATTGTTTTTTATTTTGACTGTAGATTGTTGCAATATATGAACTGATTTGGATCACCTTTGATGGTCACTTCAACTCTATTGTGTGGAAACTTGATACATAGATGACATGTTGAGGGAAAAACTCTCATTTCATGAATCCATGGACGTCCTAGGAATAGGTTGTATGTGAGATTGAGGTCTAGGACTTGACAAACCACATCTTTTATAACTGGCCCAACTCTAAGAGGTAAGGCGATTGTGCCTTTGGATGAAAACTCTTCGTCATCATATGCTTTTATGGTGATTGCATGTGTAGAATTCATAGCCTTTTCAGAATATCCCAATTGCTTAAGGGTATTCAATGTACAAATGTTTAGACCTGCTCCTCCATCTATCATGACTCCTTTTATTTGGTGTTTGTGTAGGAAGGCTTCAATGTGTAAAGGTGCATTATGTGGTTGGCTCACGGAGGCATCGCCAGCTTCAGTGAATGTAAGGGAGCGTGGAATGGAAAGGTATCCCACCATGGCTTGAAACCGGTCCACGTTCAAATCAGTGGGGACATAAGTGTCTCTCAAAGTTTTGTCAAGAATGGTCTTATGTGCAGGAGATATACGTAAGAGCTCAAGGATTGAGATAAGCGCGGGTGTCTTCCCTAACTGTTCTACAAGGTCATACTCAAGTTTAGTTGATGAGGAAGTGGTGTTTTTAGCTGGCGCAACTTGTAAAGTGAATTTACGTCAACGAGTTGTAACATTACATTCAAAGGTAGGTTCAGAAGAAGATCCAATGCCTTATAGGACAACCTTGGGCCTTTGGGTAGAATTTTCAGGTGTTTTGTCCTCGATGATAATGGTAGAGACATAATTGTCCATTAAAATGTGATTGGCAGTTGAATCATAGTTATAGGATGCTTTGGTATAGTTGGTCTGGTCATCTGTGACTTTGGCTTTTCCCTTGTCATGTTTTGGGAATGGTTCCTTAACCATCTCATGTTCTTGATTGGATGAATGCCTTTCAATCTCAATGTCACCTCTATCAATAAGGTCTTGTATGATGTTCTTCAGGTGATGACAATTTCTTGTTTTATGTCCTTTGCTCTTGTGATATTCACATTATTCATCGTCATTCCACCAATTTGGTTTGACCTTTGGCTCATATGGAGGCATATCTAGGTTTGTTATTATTTTGTTTGCCACTAGCTTCTTGAAAGTTGACTCAAGTGGGTCTCCCAATGGGGTGTATTTCCTTGTGGTTTTTAAGTTGTTTGAGTATTCACTTGCTTGTTTGTAGAGCTTGATTCAGAAAAAAATGATTTTGGGTTGTACTGCATTGGCATCAACAACACCATCATTAATTGTGTTCTTGTTTTTATTCCAAAATGTTGGCTTGTCTTTTCTTTAAATTCCTCTTTGTTTTCTTTGAATATTTTGACAATGCCTTGCTCAATTATGACCTTTTCTATTGCTAAGCCTTTCTCAATGACGTCCTTGAAGGTGAACAAACAAGCTTTTCTTAGATCATAACCAATGTCTTTGTTAATATTTTGGGTGAGCATCTCTACCATTTGTTTTTGTGGAATTTCACAAGAGCATCTGTTGGCTAGATTCCTCCATCTTTGTAAAAATGATGAAAAAGACTCTCCCTCCTTTTTCTTGGTGTTTTACAAAGTAGTGACTGATATGTCTATCTCTATGCTGTATGAGAAATGTTGGATAAATGCCTCTGCTAAATCACCCCACGACTTAATTCCAGGTGGAAGTTGGGAGAGCCATTCCATAGCTTGATCACCTAAGCTTTGTGGGAATAATCTCATCAAATATGTCTCTTCTGCGGCTACCTCAATGCAAGCCATGAAAAACTATCTTATATGTGCCTTAGGGTCCCCTTTTCCTCTGTACTTATCAAACTTAGGTGTCACAAAGTGTGTAGGAAATGAAGGCATTGGAATGCTTTTGTCAAATGGATAAGGACATATGTCTCTCACTGTGTAAGCTGGCTTCGGTGTATTTATGTCCTCCATTTTCTTTTGTAAGTCCTTAATTTTCTGTTTCAAATTGTTCTTAGGTGGAGATCGACTTCTTAGACCATATCCCATGCCTAAGGCACCAGGTGGAGGAGGAGCATGTTTCATATATGGATGATACTAATCATACACATGTTCATATGGAGGAGGTCTATAGTGATGCTGCGTATATGGACCACTTGGTATAGAGTCATGATGAGGAATGGAATATCTATTTTTTCCATGTATACCATACTCTACAGGCATGTCATGAGTTTGTTCTAATGTGTTGCCCCCAAATTTGACATGGGGTTTCCTTGTGTCCAAATTTTGAACATGCCTTGGATATCCAATTGCTTTGATGGTTGGTCATTAACATTGGTATGTGATTGAGTATATTTTTTTGCATAAAACTTCCATAATGGTCTGCGAAGGTGAGTATCATATGCTTGACCATGTGTATGTGGGACCTCAGGTTTTTGAAACAAAGATGATGGTGATTCAGGAACAATATGTGGTCCTCTATTGTCTCCACTACTAGGCCTCCTTTGATCCAAGTTGAGGGGAGGTTGTTGCAAAGGTCGATGTTCCATTATTTGAGACATATCAAAATCATGAGGGATCTTGGCTCCACTTTGTGTCATCACTTGTAAGAAATATTGTCTATCTCTCCTCATTATTTCCTCAACCAATTGATTAAAACAAGGATCCATAATGGAGTCTTCCACTTTTGCTGAATGTACAGAAAATTTGTCTATATTGTCATTGTGTATATCATTGTTGTTTGTGTTATCCATGTTCTCAACATTTTGAATGTTTCTATAAGCGTCCATGTTAGATAATGTAGTATGATCAAAATTGAAAAAAATATCATTGTCATACTCATAGACACTCATGTTTGTAGACTTTTGAGCCTCTTTAGCTTCTCTCCGAGATTTTTGGGAACGGGTTTCAACCATGAACTAGGTCTTGACCAAGATGTGTGAGACTAGATGAAAATAGAAAAGAGTATGGAAGACCAAGAGTTGGATAGAATGTAAATGAATCTGAGGTGTACTTGCAATGTCCAAAGTGTAAGATCAAGTATGTATGTAGTAGAGTAGGTGTGGCTTCCAAAGAGATGATAGTTTCTCTTGATAAGGTAAGTTGACCTTGACTCTAAGTAAGACCAAATGAGACCTAAAGGTGATAGACCTTGATGAGGGACCACTTAGCAAAATGTTGTTGTATGTAGTGTGTTGATAAAGAAAGATGAGGACAAGCGAGTGACCTTTTGACTCAAGTTTAGACAAATGTGAATGTAATGCAAGGTGTAAAGCAATTATGAAATTTGTGAGACCCAAAGATAGGTTGAATGCTAGATGAAAATCTAGAGAAGTAACCTAGGAAGCTCAAGAATTCTGAAATTGATTGCTCTTGTTTGTTGGACTGTGAGTTTTTCCCAATACTAAACACAGACGTGCCTGTATACTTCACATATGTGGTTCTAAAATCTGAGTGGAATTTTTCCAATTTGTGAAGTTGTTGTTGTGACCAAATTTGATTTTTTGACTATTTTTTGTGACAAGAGGACACAATGTTGTTCAAGACTCAATGTTTGTAAGTTTTTAGACTCAAAATGACTCAAAGAAAAGTGTGTTATTTGGATGTAAAATTGTTTTTCATACACTTGAAGACACAAAAGATACAATGTTATGATGTTTGGTCTTGAATGTTTGAATGTTGAAAAGAAGACAAGCACGATTCTTATGGCTGGCCAAGACAATAGTTGTTGATCCCACATGGGGTTTCCCCCGAGGCTACTCTATTTAGAGCGGATACCTAGATGCTTGACCCCACTAGCTCCACCCTTGACACTCACTTCTTTGGGGCAGCCAAGCATCAGTCTCCACTAAAAATCCCCATGGCGAACTTTGTATCTCTACTAAGAACCGTATGTGTGTGGGCCGCTCCAGAGGTCCGACCTCTTGCCCCAACAACTAGAAGGATTTTGGCTTTGTAAAACAAAAAGGTGCTAGTAAGGGCATCCACTCGTGTGGCCATACATGCGACACTTTTAGCTCTGTAAATACATAAGGCTCCTAGCCAGTAGGGGTTACGCCCTACAACTGATCAAATAAATTTGATCAAACGGTTTTATGGGAAAAAATAGTGTCAGTATGAACTAATCAACACACGTTAACCATGGCTTTCACCATGGATACAATTATTTATAGTGGTTCGGAAGAGGTGGGTTTTCCTCGCTACCACTTGGGTCATTCTCTCCTTAGTAGTAGTCCTCATGACCACACGGGGAGATAGGCCCTCTAGAGGTTAAACAAAAAGAGCCTATTTCTCAAGACACAAAAGACACTAGTTCAATTTTAGTGCACCAATTGAAGTGTTTGATAATCTATGAAAACAAGGCACACAATAAAGATCAAAAGAAAACCCTTGTCAAGGTCCTGCAAAAAAGGTTTGTTAGTAGTTTGGATTGTTTCAAATGATCACCCCTTCCTGCAAGCACACAAGTTATGTAAATTTTAGATCCAAAAAGACTTTGTGAAATAGGGGCCTTCGACAAGACGTTTTTTTGATAGATTCAAAGATTTGATTTTCTATGCGTTATTTTGCATCATAAAGATATTACTCTTGTAAAATTTCAAGATATTTCCAGAAATATAAGAAAATCCAAAAAATTTGTTAATTTGCTCCAAAAATTAATTTTTAATGAAAAATCATAAAAAAATCATATAAAATGCACAATTGATTTAAAAAATTTGAAAATTTTCTTGGACACTCCCGATAGCCTTCCAAACGTACATAAAAATATTACAACAAAATTTCCAATTAGTTTGTGAGATATGAGCAAAATAATGAAAAATCGTAATTTTCAAAGATCCGATTTTCTAGGAATGATTTTGCATCAAATTTAAAATCACAAAGAACAGATCCTGTGTATAATTCTGAGAGATTTCCAAAAATGTAAGAAAATCCAAAAACTTCGCTCATTTTCTCTCAAAATTAATTTTTTATGAAAATACATAAAATTCAAATATACTCCAACAAATCTGATTTTTTTACTGAGAATTTATGATATTGTTCTTGACTTGAATTTTTTTTTATGACAAAATTCAAAGCCGTTTGTGAGATCTGATAAAAAAAATGAAAAACCCTAATTTTTAAAGATCCGATTTTTAAGGAAATATTTTGCATCAAAATTAAAATCACAAAGAACAAATCCTATGTATAATTATGAGAGATTTCCAAAAATGTAAGAAAATCCAAAAAATTATCTCATTTTCTCTCAAATTAATTGTTTATGAAAATTCATAAAATATTCATGGAAAATGCAAATGTGCTTAAAAAATTCTGAATTTTGGATTAAGAGCTCTTGATATTGTTTTCTACCTTCCAATAAAATTTGGTGAAATAATTGCAAACCATTTGTTAGATCGGATCAAATCTCTTCAAGATCTTGATTTTTTGTCCAAAACCCTAGCCGCACAAGGTTATTCTCCAAATTGTTTTACAAAACAACAATATAGGGCTAGAAAAATCTATAAAAAACATAGATCTAACAAAAATCCATGTACCACGGGGCGTGCCAAAATGTTTATGGTAAAAATGGAAACAACAATATTGAAAGACTAAATGAATTCAACCACAAAACCCTAGCCTAACAACAACAAAGATCCACCATAACATATGAAGATTACCTAAGACAATGTAAATCAAATGAAATCGCAAAGCTTATACCATCACATGTCCAATAGGGTTTGAATCTCCATTCTTCCTATCTCCATTGATCTTGCTTGATATATTTGCTCTCAGATTTTATGTGTCCACAAGAGCTCAACAAAGAACGGAAATGTGGTTGCAAGTAGGCTTGATCGCATATGAAAGTTTGAATGCTAGAAGGCTTCAAAGATTGATTAGTTGAATAGAATGATTAGAATTGATTATGAAGGAAGCATCTCCTTATATAGAAGACACCATAAGAAATGGAGGGATAAGATTAAGAGGTGTAAAAGATAAATGGTTGGCTATGATTAGAGGGTATGTAAAAGAAATAATAAAATAATGAGAGGGTAGGTAGTGTTGGAATTAAGAGATGAATGACATGTGTCATAGGTAGAAAAGACTAATAAATTAATTAAATAAATAAAGATTTATTTAATTAATAGAGGAAGTGGGATAAATTAAATAAATAAGATATTTATTTAATTTAGGAAAAGGAGAATTTAAATAAATAAAGGTATTTATTTAAATGAGAAACAAGGCTAGAAGAGGATAAATGAATTAATTAAATAAATAAAGATTTATTTAATTAATAGAAGAATTAGGATAATAATTAAATAAATTAAGATATTTATTTAATTATACAAGACAATTTTAGGTGTCTACTGGTATCTAATTTTATCATCATACTTTCTTGTTTTTGATTAATAAGCATCGTTAACTAGGGCATCAACCCTTTAACATAGCCGAAGACTATCAACAACACAATAACAACAAAAACCTATCAGAGAGGCAAATATGGGAGCCTGCAAGACCAATAAAAAACCAGACCCGAATCAAGGAGGAATACAAACATCTGAGCCTTGATTGGGGGAGGATTGGGGAAGGGGGAAGGACCTCCCCTTCCACATGCAGAGAACCACCATCCAAGCAATACAATCATTAGGATCATCAAGGGAGAGATCATTTAGAAGGGGATTACTGGGAATATGACTAGTAGAAACATCAATAGGTTGTAGAGGGGCCACAAAAGAATGAATAGGTATCGTGACAGGGGCATCTCTGGTAGCTTCTGAAGGTTGTAGTGAATCGGTGGTTGGTTGCAAAGGAGTCAAAAAAATAGGGCTACAAATTGATATAAGCAGATGGATCATCGATAGAATCAGTAGGCATTGCATCTCGGGACTCCTCACCCGAGCCATCCAAAATATCCTCCGAAGCATAGATAGTTAGATGATCAAATGTAGAATCCTTCTACCACATTGCAACACCCTTACATCAGGAAGTAGAACAATCCGAAGCCAAATGTCCACTAGAGAAGCACTTCTGACAATGAAAGGGGAGACCTTCAAAATCAAGCGGTTGCATCCAGGGCCTGTCCCCAACCATAAGAATCACATCTCCTAGGAAAGACGAAGCAACATCAATGTCTACCACGATGTGGGTGAAGGTGGAGTGGCTCATAGAGGGAGTATCTTCATCCACCATCAAGAAACGACCAATGGAGTTTCCAATGGCCTCATAGCAGGACTGTTCTCAAAAATGAAGGGAAAGATTCGAGAGACAGACCCACACTGGACACACATTAAGTGGTTCGGTAAGAGGGTTGAAGGTAGTGGTCCAGGGCTTGATAGAGAGAGGGTGGACACTCCAGGCCCACAACTTACCCAAAATCAAATCCCAATCAGCCAAAGAGGTAAATGAAGCAATAAAAAAGCCTTTAGCATTAGGAAATAGCTCAATATTGTAAGCAACCAAAGACTTTCAAGAGTAAGGAGGGCCAAAGCCTAGAAAATCTGCACACCAAGGCACAACATTGGTAGAACCCAATGTTTCCCATAACATCCTGCCCACAAACAATCACAAGGGATGACTTCACATATGGGAGAGGATGAACACCCTTGGAGCTATAGATCTTGCCACACAAGTAAAATTATGCTTACCAAGTAGGTGGGGGCTTGGACGGGGAAGCGTCCGAAGTATTCTTGATAAAAAGAGAAGCCACACAACAGGCCAAAGATGAAACTGTAGAACCCATGAGAGGAGGGCACTTGGTAAGAGTAATAGTCACAATAGTGCCAAGAGAGGCAACCAAGGGGTTCTCCCTAGCTGGGAGAGAAGAACCCATCATTCCCCCTAAATCCGTGGGATCTGAAGTAGGGTGAACCATAGAAGGGTCCAACGGGCCAAGAGCCGAGACACCCATATGGTTAGAAATGGAAGGAGACGAGCCAAACATGGAGGGAAAGAGGGAATTCAAACTAGAAGGAGTGGGAGAGGCGTTGCGCATATCCATTAGTGTTTTTATAATTATACATTTTTTGTTTTGATCTTTCTATAGGGTGAATTATTTCATTCGCCAAAATTATACTATCAGTAATTTCTCTCACCCAAGGGTAAAACCACTTTGGCGTTCCAGGATGATGTGATTCAGGGGTAAAAAGTTGGACCTTAAATTTAGATATCACCAAGTAAGAGTCAAGGACAATGTGTAGATGACAACATTCAAAATATGTAAGGACTTTTCAAGTGGATAGTATTACCATTTGGGTTACGAAATGAACTAACTACTTTCATGCATCTCATGAATGGGGTATTAGGGTTGTTAATGAAACTAGTGTAATTATTTATATAGCTGGCATATTGGTGTTCAAATTTTTAATGAAGATCAGTTGTCTCATCTTGAAAAAGTATTTGATATTTTATAGGAGAATAGTGTCACATCCCACTTTGTGCCCTAACTATGTTGAAGATGCTTTCATGTTATGCAAATGTCATTGTGATGATGAATGAGTAGATTGAGATGCATTTGTTGGGTTAAATTATATACATGTTTTGGATGAATGTCGTTAGTACAAGATTTTTGTCTAACTATCTGTGTTTGGTAGTGGATGCAGGGCCGTCGTCCTCCAAGGAGGGAAAGCATCACCAGGTATGGGATACTAAAGAGTTGTGAATCACAATGCCACCTGAACCTAGTAGGAGATGGCTTGGTAAGGTAAGTCGAGGGTTTTTACCTAGTCTTGTGTGAGCCAGTCTAAGCTAGTAAGGTTAGCCTAATAGATGAGTAGGTTTGGTCTTTCTCGTCTTTAATCACCTTGGTATTAATCGCTTAAATTTAGAAATATATGCTTATTGTGGATGATGGTATTAAGAACAAAGTATAATAGCATATGTTCTTCTTTTAAAAATATTTAATAATGAAAACAAACACACACACACACACATATATGAATGTGTGTAAAATACACACCTACTCTCTCTCTCTCTCTATATATATATATATATATACATATGTATATCTATATCTATATCTATATCTATAAGTTATAAAATACAAGTGATTATCGAGTGGGGCATGCTATGTTATCGCATGGCTAAAGCCATGCTTAAATTTTACTTAGTAAAATCGTCTATCCAAAATCAATGGGGAACAACACGAAAATAACTAAAAAAATATATATAATATAAAGTGAATCGATTTCATGAAAATGATATTGTATGAATTCAATATCTTACTATATCTCAAAGTTTAAGATTACGACAAATATTTGATGGCATTGGATGCCATTCTAGCCACCTCAGTGCACAATGGCTAAAATAGTGGAAGCCTTGGAAAGGCAGTGAGAAAGGAATATAAGAAAGATAATTATGAGGGTTTTGAAAGGCATTTTTTAGTGATGCTCTGCAAAAAGGATTAGAAAATCTGTTTGATGGCAACACACACAAGAGCACAAGAAACAAACGTTAGTGTTAGCAACAAAAGATTATCCTAAACAGGCATATCAAGAGAGATATTAAGCATGAAATAGAAAGCATATAAACATAGAATGAAATAGCTAATCAAGATGCTCATAGTTGCTCCTCCCTTGTTCCTCTCCTCTCCAAGTCCCAAATGAGTGTAGCTCTCAGCTTTTAGCACTAGCCATGGATGCCATATGGAGATTCAAGATAGTTGAATATGATAAGCAAATACTATGCAAGAGTAGATAGTGATGCTATGAAAAAGCTCTATGCTAATGCCAGTATAACAACAATACTCTAAATGCTTCCCCTTTTGCTTGAGGAGAAGGGTTCTATTTATAGAAGAAATGGGGAAATGAAGGGTTAAGATTGAATGGTTTAATCAAGGGCCAAGTTTGAAAGTTGGGGATCCATGTGCACAATTGGCACCAATAAAATGGTGACAAGTGTCAACATAGGATTGGGTTGAGAGAAGAGGTTGGAGGTATTAAAGGCCTGAGAAGACCTCATGGTTATCTAGAAGGTAAGGGTCAAGTCTAAATTAAGATTATCCATTGGATTAAGAGTTAATCCAAGGATAAACCTTTGTGCAAATGATTAAGAGATAATCATGGTCAAAGCATTAAAGGCTTGATGAGACCTTTGGGTTGGGTAGAGGTTGAGTCAAAACAAATGTTTTAACCATGTGGGAGGGTTTGAGGTAACCATTAATGGTTATTGGAGACTTTGGGGATTAAGTGGTTGAAGGTTGAAAGCCTTCAATGGTTATCAAAGACTTTGAGGGTTAATTTGTTGAACACACAAAGCATTAATTGCTTTTCAAAGACTTTGGAGTCTTTGAGAAGTGACTCCAATTTGCTTAAGAATGTGACAATATTTAGGGGATGGATTAGGCTAATTAGGAAGGGTTTAGAAGAATCTAGAAGGGGTTTAGGCATACAAGTGGATTTTGTAGGAAAATGCAAGTGGGAGAAATTTTGGTATTTTCAATTAAAATAAAATCATTTATTTCAATTAAATGGTGTAATTTGCATTTGGATAAATATTCAAATAAATATTAATTTATTTAAATGAGAAAAATGAAGATAAAGCATTAAAATGCTTGAAGACTTTGAGGGAAACCATTAAAGGCTTGAAGACTTTAAGGAAAACCATTAAAGTCTTAAGAAGACTATAGAAGAAGCCATCAAGTTTGAAGACTTTAAAGCCATCAAGTTTGAATACTTTAAGGGAAACCATTAAAGGTTTCAAGTGGGTGAGGATAAAGAGGATTTTAAATAAATAATTTATTTAAAATAGTTGTGCAACTTGCTTTTGTAGGAAAATGCAAGTGGGTAGAGGATAAAGGTGATTTAAATAAATGTTAATTTATTTAAATGTGAGAGGTGGGATTTTGGGGGATTTAAATAAATATTAATTTATTTAAATGTGAGAGAAGATTTAATTAAATAAATATGATTTATTTATTTAATTAATGGTTTGAATTTGGTTAAGTGAATTAAATCAAATAAATTGAATAATTTATTTAATTAATAGGAGAAGAGGGTTAAGATGAATTAATTAAATATATTAATTTAATTAATTATTAATTGATGGTTAAATAATCAAATAAATATTAAATATTCATTTAATTAAGTGGACAGATTTATGTGACTACATTTAGTTTTGTAAAAGAAGGGAAAATATGGTGATAATAGGGAAGAAGAAAGCAATTACGACAAAAGTAGAGTAATAGTCTTCCATGATACCTACTTCAAATTGGAAAAGAACTTGGAAAAGGGTGGCGCCAGACAGGGAACTACTCCCTACCACATTCAAATTGCAGGAAGCTAAGCACAGGTCATGGTATGGTATAGCTGAAACATTATTTTTCTAACTTTGAGTTATTTATCTTAAAGGAAGAAAAAGAAAGTGGAATTTAGAGATTTAACATTGTTTTAATGAACAATAGAATAAATGCACTCCCTGTTATGCATTTAGCATTGGTAGGAAAATGTTCAAATTAATAAAAGAAGAAATGTATTCCATCTAATTGAACGACATTGTTCTTTTGTAAGCTATTTTAAAGTTTTAAAAAAAGAGAGCTAGGGTTCAAAGAGGAAACCGAATTTGAACAACATTCCAACTGAGATTTTCTCAGTCACATACTATTATGAGTGTTACATAAATAATTATATTTCTGTTATAAAATTATTATTCTTGAATTTTTTTACCAAAATAGTGGAAAAGTTAATAGCAATGCAAGCTGGAAAAACTAAACAAAATAGTTCTAAATTATGAGATTATCCAACAATTTTGACTAGTAAACTACAGCAATTAGTTTTCAACTAAGAAAATTTATGCTTATGAAGTATTTCTAGTAGAGGGAAATATTTATTTATGCTTATGAAGTATTTCCAGTAGAGGGAAATATTTTTCTGAACTCTTGAGAGGAGTTGGAAGCTAGCTCAAGAGCTCATGAATATCTCTAGAATCTATATAACAAATGAAAATTAATATACAAATAAGTGAGATGGTCTAATGTTGAGAAGCAGGGAGAAATCTTCTATGACAAGCAATTTTTCTTTTGTTAGGATTGTAACCCTAGCCTTGAGAATGTCCAAGTCCTATTATTTTAACCATAAATTACTTAGCGGTCACAAAGTCAAGTAGCAGTATGCTAAGGACTAGTGTGAAGGCAATAAAATTGATTAATAGTTATAATCAACTGAGTAGGGTGTTGAACCCGACTACACTTACTATGTGTTTGCATTAATTAAATCCTTTGGCCAAGATGTAGCTTGTGTAGTGTCAGTTTGTTTAACCTCGATATCCAGCTCAGTCAGATGTCATGCAAAGTAGGATTAACCTAAGTGTGTGGTTGACTAGGGTTGCATAGAGTTGAAACACCAGTCTTAGATGACATAATGACTCCAACTCTTGGATTCCATGACACGGGGGATTGAAAAGTCTGTGGTTGGGCGGAAAGCACTATGATGATGTTTTCCCTCCCCAATTTTAAATGACCAACTCAAAAGGAAATACATTAGAACTTCAGTATCACATCTTAACACATGCAATATCTTATCTCTTCTAATTTTAGTTTGATCATTATAGATAGTATGTTCTAAATTTTAAGCAAAAAATGTGATGTATTTACGTAAGAAAATAATAATATTATTACTGTTTTTAAGCTTTTAAATACTGTACAAGGTATCTTGCTACTTATGATGTTAACATCTTTTCATTTCATAATGATATGTTGAAATTTTTTTTATTTAGTTTGTTTTCAAACTATAAGATAGAATACTTGTTACAAATAGATTGTTGTTAAATGGTAATAAGTACAAGTATGCCAAAATTTTGTTGGTGTATGTTGGTCACATGGTTGGTATTAAATAGATAAGGAAATGTCCATATAAGGTTGAGGTGATGTCAATTGGCCAATGATCACTACCGTGAGAGACATGTATAAGTTTGTTGATGTGATCCAATAGCATCATAAGTTTGTAAAATAATTTCATATATTTCTACATAAATATACACATGTACACATATAATATATGTATATTTATGCATGCATGCATGTATATGTATATACAAACTTAATTTTTTTTACATCTAAATATATAAATACATGCACATGTGTATATGCACATATATACATGATTATGTGTGTATATATATATATATATATATATATATATATTGAATTCATTTTAATTTCTATTTTTTAACTATGCAAAGTAGGCTTATTTTACACCCATATTTGACCTCCCCTAAACCTTAAACATACAATTCTTAAAATTTGGCACTTGACACCTATTCTACTAATGGTGTCCTTCTTGATGTTACCTAATAATCCTTGCTATGTTTTTTTTGTTCAGGAGCCATACAACTTAGTATATATTTATATTTAAGCCTGTTTTCCCTATTTACCAATCACAACATATTCAATTGAGAACCTAGTTTTGCTCCCTATACTTCCAAAAGGAAAATTGTAGGTATCGTCAAGGAGAATGCGAATTCTAGGTTATCCACCTATTTGGATCGTCCTATGACTTGCATGATTATTACTACTTTTGAGGGTTGTGTTGCTTCATCTACTTTACATGATATATCTAGTGTGGATACTCTTATACATCATATGGACTACATTAATATTAAATCTCCCTTGATTCCTTATTTAAGTTCTCTAGTAACCACAATGATAGATGTGCCTTCCATTTTCGATATTGTTCCTCAACCTTTAGATAACACATTTCATAGACTTATAGACAATGGTTTTGTAGGTGAGAATGATGCTCTTGTGGGCAATGATATTCCACCTCATTGCACTTCTTCCACATCTATTTCATCATTATGCATATATTACTCTTGTTCTTCCTCTTATATATTTATGTATATTGTCCCCCACTTTGTGAATGGTGTGCTTAATATCATTTATTGCATTATGTACATATTATTCATATCTCAAATCCTTCTTTATATTAATCCATATATTATGGTTCATATATCTACTATTATTATATGTTCGATTTTCTTCTTTATATTCTCATATCATCTTATGTGTCTTTTCATTTTATTCATTTATTACTTATTGTGTTTTTTTTTGTTGTCTCTCTAGAGATGGTGAGTATTAATCCTTTTCATGTTGACTCAAGTAAGACATATATGGTTCATTTCCTCCTTTGATTTCTTGTGTTGTTACCTTCTTTTCTATCTAGGTGTATGTGTTATTCTATAAGACAAAGAATAATAATCCTAGGTCCACAATTATATAGTATCCTATTAGTTCTAACTTCATTTAGCAAAACACTTTGTGCACATCTTCTAGTATCTCTACATTTATATATTATATATATTCTTTTCTTTTCATGTTTATATTTCCTTCTCATACTTATAATTCTGTGACCGTGTACATCATCATTGAGACTCTAATGTTTCATCCTTTAGTAACCTATTTTCTTCCATCCTTTTGTATGATTATTATCATTTTTATCTCTTCCAAACCCATCATCTTCATTTATCCTTTAATATCATCTCTTATGTTTATGATCTTTCTCTCACACCTCTTGCATATACATCAAAGAGGAATACAAGATATGCCTAGGTTTGTAAACTTGAGGCGAGATGGTGGCTACATTTGTTTGGTATATACTTGCATGTGTATGATGGATGAGATATAAGATTATAATTCAGATCTAATTACTACTAAAAGTAATGCTTTAAAATATCATTGACTGAGCATAAATATTTATAACTCTTTCATCTAAACACTCAAAAACTAGTTAATAATTAATATTCTAACCAAGTTCTAACAATATAAAACAATATCTAATATAAGATATGATATTTCCATAATCAATGTAATGAATTTGTAAAAATTCTTGAAGATAAACTCAATACAATTTGTTTTTCGAATTGCATGTAGATTATAAATATTTTTTCATTTGAGCATCAACACAATACCAATACAAACGCGTTAAAAGAAAACAAACTAAAATCAACAAAATAGATGCTCTGCATTTGACTAGTTTTCATTGATTTTCTGACTATGGCATTTCAGGGTGAAACAAAACTTGTACCTGCTGCTAACATGGTGTTGGAATGTAAGTTAAATAACAGGGAATTCAATCACTTTATTGGTAAGTCACGCCTGTCTCGAGCTCCAACAATGGTGTACTCATTTCTCTGCAACACAACAGATACAGTCACAGGCTCATGTTTTTCTCTGTTTTACAAGAGTACTCTGCTTTCTCTGTTATTTGCCTTGTCATTATCTTGCCTTACTAGATTTTAGAATAGATGTTGCACCATGAAATCAATTCCGTCCTCTAATCCTTTTGGTGCTGTATTCAATTCAATTGAATACACACATTTGTATATATAAACTCATCTTAATTGTGGTGATGGGTTTGAAAATTTAAAATAATGCACTAATCAGTTTAAATTATATTTCTGTTTTGCTGTAATACTGTGGATTGGGTGGTCATAAATAGAAAGTGTAGTCGTGGTATAATAAGTTATAAATGAAAAAGAGATTTTTCAGTTTTATGATTGAAGAATGGTTAATATTTGTTGGAGACACGATTTATATGTTTTGAAATTTAAAAACATTTTAGAGTCATTTATGATGGCCACGATCAATATTTTTTGTTTTGTTCTACATTAGATTGTTTTTGTATTGCTATATTAATTTGTTTCTGTAATTACAAAGTATAAATTTGATGGATGTGGGATCGATCCTAGTAATTTAAAATATTTTTTTGGATCGATAAATAGCTGGATAGGCCAGCCAGCACCTATATATTAATTGTAAAAGGATTTACATATCAGGGAGGTGTCTGTACACCGTCAACCTTCCAATCAGAAAGGGAAAATCTGGTTATAATACTTGTCCACTTTGCTTCCTAGTATAATCCAAAAACCAAAAGCTACACATTTCCTTACACTCTCTGGCCCAAAGACTGACTAGTAATTTCAAATATTATATAAGATCATAATGAAATATACACCTAAACTATAATTCACTCTTTAATATTATGCAAGGATGCACTCGAATCAGAATAGCATTTAGCGCTTGCAGTCACCAAAGGAAGACCGAATACCATTCATGATCGAATTGCTTGTGCGATTCTGCATCCCTGATAGGTTTGACACATCTGAGGCTTGCAAAATTATGTTGACCATTGGTCTTGATCACATTAAAAAATAAAAGGTAAATACACTTAGAGGTAGGGCAGACGACCGATCTTAAATCGCATACACTAAGCAATATATTAAGTTTAGAAAATGTTCGACAATTCTGAGAGTTTAACACTTTTTAGTCTAAAAGTGTATTCTTAATATGACCACACACCTTAAGCAACATATTAAGCCTAGAAAATGTCAGTCAACTCTGAGTGCAACACTTTTAAGCCTTGAAGTGTAAGCTTAGTGTGTGTGATTTAAGCCGTTCCAAGACAGACATGGGCTTCTCGCCTTCCCGCAGCTTGGACTGAAATGCACAAGATCAATGACTTGTGGGGGTGCAAGGAGAAGACAACTTAAGTGATTTTAATAAGCATGTGCCAAAATCCATGACCTCAAATATAAAACGTTGGACTTAGACATGACCGGCTCTAAAGTAATATCCTAGACAAAGGGGCGGGTCAAAACATGACAAAGGTAGGCTCAAGTTGTAACTTAAAGCATCAAAAACTTGTAAGCAACAGGCAACGATGAAATATGAAGTTGCAATATGAAATTCTTGTATGATACAATAGAAAGGAGAGATTCAATTATTGTGACGTTATATAGAAGATTCATTGTCAGAGTTTCGATTTGGAATTGAACCTACATCATTGATATTCAATCATCTAATGGTGCATGTAAATATAAATTATAAATATTTTCTATCGCAATTCACAAATAACATCCATTAATGAATTACAAATTTCTATAAAAGGGAAAGATTGGCACTACCGAATTCCTTAGAGGTAAATTCAATAGTCACATTAAATAATAGTCTCAACTGTACGTCGAGTAAAGAGAAGTTTTGTAGCATTGTGACTTTCAGGTGGGATTGTTTTCAAAAAGTGGCAAAATAAAATCCTTGCGTGATGCAATAAAAAGGTGACACTTGTCTCATTTCCAATGATGCTATGTAGGAAATTGGTTGTGTCAAAGCCTCGACCCAAAATTGAACCTATGCCATTGATATTCGATCATCTGACAATGCATGCAAATATAAATTTTAAATATCATCTATTTAATATCACAATTCACAAATAATATTCATTAATTAATCACAAATTGGAATAAAAAGGTAAGGTTGGCACCACCAAATTTCTTGTAGAGGCAAATTCCATATTCATATCTAATAATAGTCTCAAGTAAATAACAATCATATCAAATAATTTTGCAGCATGGCTACTTTGAGGTGGGATTGGTTCCATAAAATTGCAATATAAAATCCTTGCCCAATGCAATAGAAAGGTGACACTTGTCTCAATTAATTAATTCACATGACAATTGATTTGGCTAATCTAATGTCATTTATGATAATTTGTGTGAATTATCGATCCTCACCACTAGCTCACTATGGATTAAACAATTTGACTTTAATACACTTTAGTCGATTTTGTACCAATTTACCAAATTGAAGCAACTCAATTAATTGAAGAAAATATTTTCTTGTTGATTACACTTGTATGAGCTTAATGCATTTTGACTTTAAATTCTTAGGGTTTTATTTTCCAAATCATGTAAAACTAGCTAGAGTTTCCTGTTTGCATTTGGAAAATACTTTAGTCATAGACACACTGCTTAGGATGACAATAGATTTGAGGCAAATGACCTTCTTTCGATCAATTTTAGACATGTGTTTGAAACACATTTTTAAAATTGACATAGGCTTGGTGATACAAGCATACAAAGTTAACATCAATGTGCCATCTCGCTTTGTAGTGTCTCTCCTCAACTTAGGTAAGAAAAATGATACTGTGTTACAACTGAGTCAGAAAATGATCAAAGAGGATATTTTAGGTGCCCTAAACAATGTAATGGAGGTGGATTGAATTGGAGCTGGGGTGTCTTTACATCAAGATATTGAAATCTATCTTGAGACCCAAGTTCTCATGCATTGGTATCGGTTCTTAGGAGGCTTTAAAAAAATTACCCTAGCTATGCATTACAACAAAGCACATAAGGCATGCTGATTCCTGAAGCGCCTACTTTTGATTGAGCTCATCAACAACATGCCATGGATTGACAAATTCATGGCTCAAGTTGTTGCAGAAGGACATCTTTGAGGTGTCTCAATGTCCTCTTTGTGTTGGTTTCTTACTAGCTTTTGGTCACTCTCTTTGTTTGATAATTCTTATTAGGTTTTGGTCTATTTGTGTCATTTTAAATTTTTTAGAAATTTTAAATATATTCACTCTAGGTAATATCCTAGGGCTACTTAGTATTTTATAAATTTTGACCAAGTATAATAAAATTATACTCGTTTTAATTATCATTTTGACATTTGAGCAATGTAATTAGTAGGTATCATCTAAAAGAATATTTTTTTAGCTTTATGTCAGATGAAGTATTTCATTTTTGAATCTTTCAAATATATATAATTTAAATAATTTGTTTAAATTTAAACAATTTAAACAAGCCAATGTGGTGGCCGACTTCCTTGCCAACAGAGGAGTGACGTGTAAGGATCATCTTAATTGGACCCGAGGTGACAGGCTGGACTCGAAATTTGCTATACATTTGTTCCACGAGTGAAGTTAGGGGAGTAAATTTAATGATAACTCGTGCCATAATGATCAAGTGTTTCTAGAGTTATTGATACTTTCCTAATTGAGACAGGTGGCGAGAGAGGACATAATAATCGATGTGAACTTATTTTGCATGCTTTGTGGGCAATTTTAAACATTTTCTGGAGTCTAACTTTCACTCTAAAAATTCTTTGCAGTGAGTTTTACAGAGAGAAAGTTAGAATGGGTGGTGCGAGAAAAATAATTGAGCTGCCTAGCTGTGTGAAGTTGAAGAATGAAAAGAAGCTATGGTGGATTTTGGAGAAAGGGGGGTTTACTCCCTACATTGAGAGGCTACAAGGGCGTAATCAGGATGTCACGAACTATTTTGCTCAGAACTGGAAGGATGGAACGATTGTTCATCATGGTTGGAAGGTCTTGGTTGATGAAGCCCATTATAGCATAAGTCACAGGGTTATCCATGGAGGGTATGAAGTATTACAGAGACAGAGTGTATACTCAACAAGCTGTGCAAAATTTCCCCAAGAAGGAGGCGGAGCGGGCCAAAAATTGTTAAAAAGATGGCCAGTTACTATGACATTGCAGTCATTAAGTCTTTCTGGCAGAAGCTCCTTAAGGTAATCATGAATTACCATACTTTGGATGGTCGTTATACTAGGGTGTATGGTCATCACTTTGTTATATTGAATCATTTCCTCCATAGTGTAAAGATGTCTTTCCCTTTCTATCTTATGTCTGCTCTTAGGGTTAATTTTAGTGACCATCGCAAGAACCCTTCCAAGTTTCCTATCTTGCACGAAAGCCTGCTGGTCCTTATTGATGCCCATTTCCATGCTCTTCCTCCCCCTGATGTTTATATCCACATTGCTTTTGAGAATGAAGATACTAGTGTGGGTGAGTCTGACAATGAAGCTTCTAGGTATGGGTTTGAAGGGAATCCCCCCCCCCCCTAAAAAAAAGCTAAAATAGAAAAACCCTCGAGTTCCAAACCTAAGGTGAGGAAGGGCATAAAAGGGCAAAAGAATATTGTTATGTCCTCGTCCTCTACTTCTACTGAGAATGGTTCCTCCTCTTCTAGTGAGAAGGCAAAAGATGGTGAGGACCTTGAGTGCCACAATGTCACAACCTCTCCTTCATCCAATAAGGAGGCTGGTAATGTGGGTGCGGTTGGAATTGAAGACCTTCATCTCAAGAGTGTCGAGCTTAATGATAAGAGGGAGGATTTTGATAATGTGCTGGGCATGGCTCATGAACATGCTATTGACACTTTTAGCATGTTCAAATGGATGTTCCATGAACTAAAGGAGATAAGGATCAACCAAAGAGCCCTGAGAAGCAAAATGGAAGTGATCCCTGCTGGTTCTAATCAAGGTAACCAAAACAATGTGGGGAATTGGACAGAGGATGAGAAGAAGTCGGTTATGGACTGCATCAAGAAGACGAGTGAAGGGGTTGATCAACTGAAGAAAAGGCTGGAGGATCGCATTACCTGTGTTGAGGAAGGCTATAACAAGATCCAGGACACCCTCAAAACTATAATGGCAAGCAGTCACAAGATTGTCAAACAAAATGCGGTTGTTATGAGCACTATGGTGAATAGTCTTGAGTAGTAGGATATGGCTGCTGTCATTATTGGGGATGATACTGAGGCGACTTGGGTGGAGAAGGACCCTTCAAAAGGACCCGTGGAAATATGAAGAAAAAGGCGGCTATTCAGAATGTGGATTACAAAGCTATGAAGACTGCTGCTGATACAATGAATGTCCTTGAGGCTGAGGTCGCTGAGACCCTCAAAAGCCTTATGTAACTAGGTCTGTGTTGTTTTCTAGTTGATGGTTCTATCTGTGTCTGGGTTCACTATCCTTGCTGTCTTTTTGTGCTCGATTGGGCTTTTGTTGTCTCTTTGGCTACTGTTTCTAATGCTTTTCTATGCAGCCCGTTTTGTTTTGGATGTTAATCTCTGATTCTATTCCTCTTAGAATCATTTTGTAAAGGGTTTTGGGGTCCCTTCAAAACCTATTTTTGCCTTAATCCAAAAAAATTTGTTTAGTGTTTGAAAATCTCAAAACCTACCTTAATCTACTCTTTCAAATGCATGAAGTTGAAGAAAAGATTGGTCTACTTCATTTCTGAATCTTTAAAATACATAATCATAACAATATCTATTCTCATTTGTTTTTGGAGTGTTTAAACACACATCAAACTAAAAATAGTAATAAACATATTGGTTTCAGTTCTAAAGGCTTTGAAATTTAGCTTTGCACCGAAATGAAAGTTCACTAAGTAAATTAATTGTTATCATTTAACATTTGATATTTTCGCCAACAAAATTATTATATATTTTATATTCATATAATTTGCTAGTAGAATTATTTTATTTGTTTTATATCAAAGTATAATTCACTAAGTAAAACTTTATAGTTTTGTATATTTATATAATTTGCTAGTAAACTTTTTTATTTTATTTTATATCAAAGTGTAATTCACCAATGAAAAAATTGCCAACAATAATATTTTTTTTAAGAAGATAAATATTCACCATTTTCTATTAATTTTGGACGATTTCAAAAGATTCTCCAACCGCATTAATATTCTATTTCAATGTGTAACGAAAAATTTACCAATAAAATAAAATTAAATGTTATTTCTATGAGTAAAGAAAAATTTACCAATATTTAATAACTTTTTTGAAAAAAGTTTCTTAAAGTTTTATGTTCAATAAAGACTTTAATTGTAGAAATCAACCTTTTTCAAAACGTTGTTGGTATCTAATTTTATCATCATACTTTTTTGTTTCGACCTTTCTTCAGAGTAAATTATTTCGTTCACCAAAATTATATTGTTAGTGATTTCTCATTGAGGGGTAAAACCACTTTTCTCTTCCCTTATGATGTGATTCAAGGGTAAAAAGTTGGGCCTTAACTTTAGATATCACTAAGAGTCAAGGAAGAAGATGTGTAGATGACAAGAATTCAAAATTATATGTTAAGAACATGATTGACATTTGTTGCTATATCTCGTGTAAAGTCTTTAGAAGGACTAAGAATAATGCCACCATTCACGTATGATCACTATGAAAAAATGAAAAAGGGAAAATAACTTGAAAAATGAAAAGTTGAAGAGAATAGACTAAAAGATTTAGAAACAAGTTCATGTACCATATTTCCATAAATAATCTATATTTTGTATAATCACAATTCAATTTATTTACCCTATTCCAATATATAGTAATATCAATTTGTTTTTATCATTCTAATTTTATTCTAATTTATTACATATATATGCTTATGTCATTATTGATTGTTTTAAAATATTGTATTGGTACACTTTGATTCATAACTTATTATTCAAACCCACAAGTATAGTAAATCATATAGCATTATTGACTATACCAATAGGTTGTATGAATATATTATTCCCACAGTAATTTATTTTGAATAATTCTTATGTATAATTTTATATTTTTAAGTTTATAAAAAGAATTATGTTGTAACTAATTTAATTCTAACCCTATCAACATTATACCAACTAATAATAACTTTAACATTAACACTAACATTAATCTAATTCTAATCTAATTTTCATATGATCTATTAAAATTGAAGTTCTTTGACCATTTTGTATTCTATATTTCTTTCAAAAATGTTCTACAACATTTGAATATGTTGACATGTTGCAGGTCTGATGGAGAATAAAAGAACAAAATGCATGTGGGAAGACCTACCGAAACAATTGGTGTTAATGATTATAAGAAAATTGTCTGCCAAATATTTCTCAAGAATGAAATTAGTTTGTAAGAGGTGGAAATACATCCTTTCTAAATCTGATTTTCTGGGAAACATATTTTCAGATCATTATTTAGCATGCCAGTAGATTCTATGAATATATGGTGGCCATAATAATTTATCCACTACATTGTATGAAAATATGAAAGCCACAATCATTTATAAAACTTTTATGTTTTCGAATGTGGAATGACAATTATATTGCAATTTTCACTTCCTATAATTTCAAATATACTTTTACACATGTATTGTTATTAGATGTTTCATGTTGGTTTTCATTATTTTATAAATAGAAAATGTTTTATGATTCACTGAAAGATTTTAAAAATTTTCACTGGTCTATCTATTTTAGAGTTTTTTAAATTTTTTTTTTTTTCTATTGTACTCAAAAATTTAAGTTTACAACATAGAATAAATTAAGGTTTTATTATCCAAGAAGGATGCAAATATAATCACCATTATCCTATGCATGCATCAAGATTTTTAAACTTTTAATTTTGAAAATTAGAATACAGTGTCAAAATTCCATTGTATGTGTCGTTACTGAGAAGTTGTGGTTTCCAAAATACCTCATCAATATTTTCTTCCACTCTGTATATTTCTTTGCTCAATACATAAATTCATATAAAGGGCATTAAATAAATATTAATATTAATTTATGTAAAACACAAAAATTATAGTTATTAACTATTCAACTTATTTTAATATAGATTAATGTTTTTATAACAATAATTTAAAGAGTTCAAATATAATTGCAATATACATTTATGTGAAATAAATTCATGTGATTATTTTTATATTCATTTTAATCATGACTTTTTTAATATAGGTGGATTTGTTTTTGCATTTTGTCCAAATGTAACTTGACAAGATCTAAAAGGGCATTGATATTATTTTTTTTTCAATAAAAGTGGATTATTCCACTAAACTTTTTAATTAATATTTATTTTTTATTTTTTTTATTTTTTACATAGGATTCAAAGAGCATACCAGAGGAAAGAACCCTAGGAAGAAAACCTCTGGTCACAACTCATAAAATAAACCTATAGTATCTAACATATTAGTTTATACATCCCACCCAAAACCACGTACAAAATGCGGTCACAACACATATAATATCAATTTTACATAGAGCCCATATGGCAATTTGCAAACCCATCAGATAATTTTCAAATGTAGACTCCATAGCTGCTATCAATGGAAGAAGACAAAATTTTCCAAAGCCCTGTGCCAAATCCCATGAGCCAAAAACCTTCCTGCCAAAAAAGAAAGTATCAAAAAACCTTTGGAAAAACACTATTGTATCAAATACCATGAGATCGAACTCTCCTCTAGACAATGAACATGAATACTTGAAATGAAAGGGGAAAGTGGGAATAATTATCATCATAAAATTTTACATCAACATTAATTAAGAAAATCACATAACTATTGCTGCAAACCTTCCCATACCCTAGAAGGAATTTCCTCAAAACCCACCTCTCGCTGATTAGCATTGCTATCAATGGCTAAATTTGACAAATAATCCACAATCTTATTAACTTCTCTGTAACAATGGGATAACAAAAAAATTCAAACAATTCTAATTTTTGTAAAATGAGATCAAGTATATACTGCAAATTCCAACAATTCGATTTCTTTTTCATAACACATTGAATAATCACCATAGAATCACCTTCAATTATTAAGTCCTTAATTCCCAAAGAGATTGCCATATCCAATCCAAAGGACAAAGCATGAAATTCCACATAATTGTTAGTTTTAAAACCAATAGCATGACACTTAGCTCGAATAAAATTTGTATTGTGATCATAAATTACCGTGCCTACCCCAGCCGACCCAGGGTTACCACGAGAGGCCCCATCAAAATTCAGTTTAAAGTGCCCCTGCGGAGGAGGTTTCTATCTAGCAGAGCATCTCTTACCTATTGCATCATTCTTTTTTAAAATTGAACCATGAGAGGGTAAAACCGACAACATCTTCCAAACTCTAGTAACTCTACTATCCCAGTGCGAAAAAGAAGTAAGATTTTCCAAATTCTTATAAATAAATGACAAAATAACCTTAGAGATTGAAGACTCAATTTTTAATAGAATCTCAGACACAAGAGAACTTATTTTTTTAAATATCCTGTTGTTTCGCTCTAGCCAAACATTCCAAATCACAATAGATGGAGATATGATCCAAAGGCATGCATAAAAAGATGAAGCAAACATAAAGGGCCAAGATCTAAAATGGGAAATGAGATCCTTACCAATAAAAAAGGATATATTTAACTTCTCAAACAACCACTGCCAACATTCATAAGCATAATCACAATGTAGGAACATGTGTGAAGAAGATTCCAAATTTTTGTTAGAAAGGACACAAGGGAAAACAACAGTAATACCAAGCCTATCCAGTCTCATACCTGTAAGGACTCTGTCCTGAATTGCCAACCAAGCAAAGGCTCCAGCTTTAGGAAGACAAGCCGAATGCCAAAACAACTTATAAGGCCAGGATGATAAATCTTTAGCAACCATAAGAGAGTTGTAACCATCTTTAATAGTGTACTTACCAGAAATATTCTTTGTCCAAATAAGTTCATCCTCATAATCAAAAAGAAATACAATTCTATCCCCCAAAATCTTCTCAAAATCTAATTTCATACTTTGATCAACATCTAAGAAATCAATCGACTTCCATCTAGCTAGCTTAAGGGGTCCACTAGTCATAATTTCAAAATAATCTGCTACAAAAACACCCCAAAGGGAGGAAAGAATAGTGATTAGAGGAGACCAATCCCTAATATTCACTAGATGTGTGTGTTCATTCCATACTTCATCCCAGAATCTGACCTTTCTACCATTATGAACAATCCATGAGAGATGAGGCAAAATAACTGATTTACATTTACAAAGGAAATTCCAAATAGCAGAACCCGAAGGCAAATTTGATACTTTAAAAATGTACTCTCTTGGTTCATTATTTAAATATTTGGCAAACATAATTTGTGCCCATAAGGAGCTAGGCTTGTCATATAATTTCCAAATCAACTTAGCACCTAAGGCTAAATTATGATTCTCCAGACTCTGAGTTCCTGTTCCCCCAAGTTCCTTAGGCAAACATACCTTATCCCATGCAATTAAAGGGAGTTTCTTCTTTCCATCTTTATTATTGTTCCAAAGAAAATCTCTAAGAGTATCCTGTAAACTAACAATAACTGCTTTTGGATACTTCAAAAGAGACATGAGATATATGAGAATGACATTCAAAACAGACTTGATGAGAACAATTTTACCCGCCAAAGTTAACCATCTATGATTCCATGAGGGAATTATTTTAGAAATGACCGAAATAATCTTATCCTGTTTAACAAAGAAAGGAATCCCAAGGTAACTAGATGGAAGATTTCCAGTCTCAAATCCCCAAAAGGATTGCAACCTATGCTGAACCAGTTGTGATGTATTAAGGAAGAAAATCTTTGATTTATCACCATTCACTTTCTGACTAGAAAACAATGCATAATTATGTATTATTCCTTTAATCACTTTTGCCTCAACTAACGAAGCATGTCCAAATAACAAAGTATCATCTGCAAAGAGACAATGAGAAATACTTTGGGGAATATTCTGAATCCTTATACCTTTCCAAAGCCCCCCCACTTTAGCAGCCCTAATAGCCCAACTAAAGGTTTCAGCTAGGAGAATAAACTGAAAGGGAGAAAGGGGATCTCCCTGTCTTAGACCCCTGGAGGAAGTGAAAAAACCACAGGGAGAAGCATTAATTAAAACCGAGAATCTTGCAGAAGAAATACATGCACGAATTCATTTGACCCAGGCTTTGGAAAAACCTAGCTTCTCAAGAACATCACATAAAGCCCCCCACTCTACTCTATCATAAGCCTTCATCATGTCTAGTTTAAGTATCATAGCCGGGGTTCTTTGGGAGGAAATAGAATGCAACACCTCATGCGCTACAATTGCACCCTCTGTCATCTCCCTTCCAGGAACAAAACCACCTTGCTCCAATGAAATGATCCTAGGTGGATTTTTTGCCAACCTAAGGGAAATTGCCTTCGTAAATATCTTATACAAAGTGTTACATAAAGCAATGGGGAAGAAGTCAACAAAAGTCTTAGTATCCTTTTTTTTAGGAATAATTGCAATCATTATAGTATTAAGTTCTTTTAAAATAGACCTATTTCTCCTAGCTTCCTCGAGAGCCAATAAAACATCTGATGCCCTCCTAAATGGCACAAGGTTAGTAAATGATCAACAACACAAAAAGACACAAAACCGTTAGATTGTTAGTGTTAGTCAATCAAAAACTAATCTAAAAAGGCATACCAAGAGAGATACTAAAAACATGCTAATATATCTAACTAAAGAAGCAAAGATAATGAGGCATCTCCAAATGCCTCTTAGCATGGTTTTGGTTCCTTTCTCCCTTGTTCCTCTCCTCTCCAAGTTCCAAAATAGTGTAGCTCTTAGCAGTTTTTTGCACTATGGATTCTTATGGAGGATTGAGATTGTAATATTGAGCTTCGAATATGAAATGAGAAGCTAATGCTATGCTATTGATGCTAAAATGATATATTTTAACCAAAATAACAAGGTATTAGATAATTATGCTAAAAATGCTCTCTAAAATGTCTATAACTTAGATGCATACAAGTTTTCAGGATCTGGATTATGAAGAAATGGGCTCTATTTATAGGGAAAATGGAGCAATGGATGGTTGAGATTGAGCAATCTCAACAAGGGTCAGGATTGAATGATTTCAAATCCACGTGAGGGCTTTCAACCCAATCCCAGGATGACAAGTGTCAATGTGAGATAGGTTGAGAGGAGAGGGAATAAGCATTAAATGCCTGATATGACCTTGAGATTTTAGAGTCAAGGTTGGTTGAATGAATAAACTCTTTATTCAAAGAATAAAGCTTTTATCCAATGGATAAACTCTTGTGCAAATGTGAAATGGATGAATATGGTCAAAACAATAAGTGTTTGGGGGGACAAGTTTGAAATAACCATAAATGGTTATGTAAGAGCCATAAATGGTCATGTAAGAGCCTTTAGTGGTCTTTGAAGACTTTGGGGGTTAATTTGTTGAACACACAAAGCATTAAATGCTTTTCAAAGACTTTGGAGTCTTTGAGAAGTGACTCCATTTTGCTTAGGAATGTGACAATAATTAGGGGATGGATTAGGCTAATTAGGAAGGGGGTTAGAAGAATCTAGAAGGAATTAGATTTTGCAAGTGGATTTGGTGGGTGAGGGAAAATAAGATTTTATTAAAATAAAAATTCATTTATTTCAATAAATGTGTGCAAGTTGCATTTGTAGGAAAATGCAAGTGGGGGGGGATAATGATTTTAAATAAATGTTTTATTTAATTTATTTAAAAGAGGAAAAGGGGATTTTATTAAATAAATAGATTTTATTTATTTAATTGATTGTGAATTTGATTTAATGAATGAATTAAAATAAATTGAATAATTTATTTAATAAATAGAAGAATGTTTGGGGACAAATTAATTAAATATTAATTTAATTAATTGATGGCTAGTGGATTTTTAATCAAATAAATAGCGAATATTTATTTAATTAAGCTGGACAGATTTGTGTGACTACAAATCATTTCCCACAAAATCCCAACATTTCTGAAAAAATAAAGGAGTAAAACCATCTGGTCCCAGAGCTTTATCCGGATTCATGGAAAAGACAACACTCTTAACTTCTTCTAAAGAAAAGGGAGACATCAACATCTTATTGTCTTCCAAAGATACTAAAGGAGGAATATTAGATATAATATCATTGTTGAGATTTCCATTTTTCGAAGATAATAATGACTTAAAAAACCTAACTACCTCTTAAGCAATGTCCTCCGGCTCTGTCAATAAATTCCCATTCTAACACTAAATACAAGATATCATATTCTTACATCTTTTAATCTTAGTTGAAGAATGAATTTTTTTTGTGTTCCTGTCACCATTTGAAAGCCATAACTCTCTAGATTTCTGTCTCCAATAGATTTCCTCTCTAGCTAACACCTCCTCAAGCTGCAATTTTAGTGACTTCAATTCATCAAAAACTTGTGGCACTATACCATGTTGAAGCACATGAGTATTAAGACACTCAATCATATCTTGAATCCTTTGTTTCTCCTGAAAAATGTTCTTAAAATGCGAGATATTCCATTCCCTAATATTTAATTTCAAATAACTTAACTTCTTAGCAATCTGAAACATATGGGACCCAGAATAAAAAGGAGCAAAATTCCACCATTTCATAAGAAGAGGCAAAAAGGAAGAATCCCTAAACCACATGGGCTCAAATTTAAATGGAGACTTAAAAGAAGCCCTGTCCTCAACAACTGAAAGGGAAATTGGAAAATGATAAGAACCCGAGACTGATAGAATAGAGGAAAAGAATTCAAAATATGAATCAATCCAATTCTTAGATAACAAAAACCAATCTAATCTCTCATCAATCTGAGAAAAATCCCTTCTCATGTTTGTCCATGTGAAAACCCCATTCTGAGACTTACAATAAAAAAGGCTCATATCATAAATGAAATCCCCAAAGTCATCCATAATCGTTTTATTAGGGACAAAACCTCCTCTTTTCTCATCTAAATCAGTGATAGCATTTGTTGGTGTAAATAATTATTCATCATGGATATTATTACACTTTACTTAAGTTTACTTAGGATAATGCATTTCATAGTAGTTTGGGGTATGAGACACTTGGGTGTTTGAGCCACATTGGGATAGTGTGTGTAGGAGAAATTCCACCTTTTATGGTGTTGATCTTGTTGTTACACTCCACTCTTGTTGTTACACTCCACATTCAGTGGGTGATCCACCTCATGTGGACTATTATATTATTTCTCCTACCTACCCACACCTATTTCCTACCTACCCTTGTTTCTTATTGAGCCACATGTCATGTTTGTGTGCTCACATATCCCTAGCCTTGCCTATATAAGCAGACTCTTCTACATTGTATGTAACTATTGAATCATTATTATTGATCATTTTCTATTGATGAGAATACAGTTTATTCTTGTCCCATATTATGTCTCTATTTTGTACATTTCATTAAGCTCTTGATCTTGGCAAAATCTCACATGGTATCAGAGCCATTGGGGCTTCATTGATTCATCTTGAAGAGGCATTATTGTGACGTCAAGAGGCAGATCTGAGGAGTAGCATCTTTTGGAGGCGTCCTAGACTATATCCGACCCCGCCATTGCGTCCAGAAGGCCGTTTCCATGAATTTTGGTTATAAAGTCGGCCTATTTTGGTGAGAAATTTTTTTTCTCCAATTTTACTAGTATTGTACGGATTTCGAAATTTTTTTATTATTTTTCGAAAAAAAAAAATAAATTTGTTTTTCTGAAATATTTTTCAAAAAATCAAAAATAAAAATAAAAATTGAAAAAATTCGAAAAAAAATCATCAAAAAAATTGAAAATCAAAAAAAAAAAAAAAAAAAAGTTTTTGGGGGGTCCGCAGACCCCCCTGTGACCCGCAGGTTGCAGATTGCAGGTCTGTCGGTGTGCAGAGCCTGTACCCTACAGCACCTGACAGCACGGTCCGCATGATGCCGACCGCTCCGGACGCCGCGTCCTCCCTGCCGTCCACGCCGATCACCACCGCAGGTTCTCACCGGCCCGCTTGGTTACCGCACTCGCCCAGTGGCGCCCGCCACTACCGCTCGCCCGCTCCCTCCGCCCTTCGGCACCCGCTACCTCTGCCTCTGGCGACGCCGACCACCGCCGGTAGAGACCTCCGGTCATCACCCGCCGGCCTCTGTGCCACGTCACCCAGATCGGCGAATCCCGTGTCCGCCACTGGCCCGCGGATTAAACCATACACATAGTCAGCAATCCGTACATAGCACCACACAAACTTCCGTACGCACAGTCATCTGCCACGTGGCTCATCCAGTCAGCTAATCCGTACGGTACGGACTGCACAGTCGCTTGCCACGTCATTTGTCCGTATAGTATGGACGCCCATTCAGCAGAGAGGCAAAGTTTTTGTGACAGTCATACGGCCATCAAATTTAACCCAGTGAGTTGCTGACATCAGCGCCACGTCAGCATTTTTTCAAAATTTGGCAGGCCCCTTTCATTTGCATTTTTGATTTTGCAGTTCAACTTCAAATGGCCATAACTTGCTCATTTTTGCTCCTTTTTGGGTGCAATTTGTTTTGAAATGGGATAGAATTTCATGCTCTCCACAGTGGTGAAGAAATTTTTTGATTTTGATGCATGGATTTATCAGAAAATGCAGTTTTTGGTGACTGTACCTTAGTAATCCCAGTTTTTACAACTTCAGAGGCTTCGTTTGGGGTCATACGACCTCCTTTTCAGGTGCCGTGTTTTTTGAAAGTGCGTATTTTTTTTCTCTACTTTCACATGATGCTATCAGATTGATGCCATTGTAAGTATAAATTGTACTTTCAGATTTTGGCCATTTTTGGCTCTCTTGGTACTTGTATATTTGCTTGAATCTCAGTTAGATTCATTGCACTATTGATTGAAGTCTCTTGTATCTCATTTGAGAAGTTGTAAAATTTGCATCATAAGTCCACTTTGCCTTGTTTTGCAAGTGGCTCATTGTAATCGCACTAAGTATAAAGTGCCAAAATCATCACTTTAGGGGGGGTACTTTGATTGAGTGAATTTGGGGGGGTGTCTCTTGTGATTTTGTGCTCTTGTGTTCCTTCCTTTTTGCTGCTATGGGTTCTTCTAAGTTTCCTCTCTTAACTTTACATAACTATGCTACTTGGAAAATTGATGCATGGAGTAAACTTATAGAAAAAAGGACTCACTCATTACATTGATGGAACTATGGTTGCTCCAGCTGATCCTAAGGCTGATCCAGTTGGTCACTTAGATTGGCTCACTAAAAATATCATAGCAATTGGTACCTTAAGAAAGTATGTATCAAAGGATCTCATTTTTCATATTGAGAAATGTACTCTAATCAAGGATGCTTGGCAAAAGTTTCAAGACTTGTATGGTCAAGTTGATGAGATTAGGGGATATCAAATTGATAGTGATCTCACCATGTTAGATCCCAAGAACTTTGATACTATACAAGATTATGTCACTAAGGCAAATGAGTTGAGGGCACAACTCAAAGATTGTGGCATTGATAAAAAGGATACTCAATTGATATTCAACTTGATAGGCAAGCTTCCACAAGAATATGCAGCATTTGTTTCTAGTTTCCAAACCCATAGGATGACAATGGGTTCAAGCTACACAATGCCTACATTTGATGCTTTCAATGAAATGTTGATGATGGAACAAACTAAGTTGATAAGCATGGGCATTCTTAAGGCTTCTAAGTCTCAAGCATTAGTGGCAAATCAAGGGAACAAAGGAAATCAAGGAAAGGACAACTCAAACAAGAAGAAATGGCAATCAAAGCCTAAAGAAAAAGCACCATCTTCTCCACAACAAGGAGATTCATCCTCTTCCAAGAGAGATAATTCACCAAAGAGGGAGAGACCTACTTGTGCTTATTGTAAAAAGATTGGTCATGAGGAACATCGTTGCCATTCTAAGAAGATTGATGAGCTCACACATATCATCAAAAAGCATAACATTGATTTGCCTAAAGTCTACAAGAAGGATGATTCATCACCTTCCACTTCCTCACATTCAAAAGGAAAAGGGCAAGCATTCATGGCTTCTACAAGTGGAAAGACTCACTTTTTTGGAACAAGAAAAGGAAAAGCTCTATGTGCTACTATCAGTCATGATTCAGAGAGATGGCTTCTCGATTCAGGGGCTTCTCATCATATGGCATCTTCGCAGTCTATGTTCTCTACATTTGAGCCTTGCACCATGCCACAAATTTTGATGGGCAATCATACATACATGGATGTGATTGGGAAAGGATCTATTGACATTGGGGATAACTCCTTCAATGATGTGTTGTGTGTACCCCACTTGACAAACAATCTCCTTTCTATCTATCAAATCACATGTGGCGCAACTAAGAGAGTTGTGGAGTTCACACCTGACTCAGTTTTCATTAGAGACATGGAGACTAGAGCTATCATTGCGACTGGGGTGGTTGATCATGCATCTCGGTTATACTCCTTTTCAGATTTTGTTGATGATGATGATTTCACATTTGATGATTCTACACATTATGATCACACTTATTGTGATGGTTCAGATTTTGAGGAGAACTTTGGACACTTGAACATGGGGATTCTCACATGTGACCCCATTCTTGAGTCTTGTATTTCATCTCCTCCTATTGATATCACATCACCTATTGCACCTGATGATGCAGATAGTGCGACAGTTTTGCCTTCATGTGATTCAGTGCAGCAGGATATTCATTGTCTTCCAGCTTCAGATTCATGGGATGATTACTTGACAGACATTGCAGGTTTGTTTGTGGAATCCTACATTGCAGATTTGGGAGACATCATTGATGACATTCATCTTCTCTTTGATGAAGGTGATCCTTCTTCGATTGTTGCGAGGGCACACTCTGACCCTCTTGTGCATTCTCTACATGATCATTCTTTCGAGGTTGACATGATTGTGGATACTTATATACAGCAGTTGGAGGAGGTCTCTTTATGTTTTGAGGAGACATGTGAGTCTTTGGGACATGTTCTACATCCATCTCCACTAGATCTTGGAGTACCTTTTTCAGCAGTGTGGCACAGTTTACCACCTTTGGAGGGGGTATCCTTCAGCATCGACATGGGGACACTTGAGCAGTTTTCAGAGATTCCTTTCATCATGAGTTTTCTTCATACATCTTCCCTTCATGATTGGGGAGACTTCATGGATACACCTTTGGTTTTGTTTCTTCCTAAGGGGAGGAATGTTGTTCGACGTTCATGGAGCAGTTTCTTCATACATCGAGCTTCTATCATTGGTGCAGATTCTCTATTGAGGGGGGGTCACAGTTTGACTTCTCTTCTTCTCTCATACGGGGGGGACTTTTTCCTCACATGGGGTTTTGTTCTTCACATTCTTCTATGAGAGTTCTCTTGTATGTTTTCATCTCTCTTTTGGGGGAGGGTTTTTTCCCATTGGGTTTTTCTCTCTTTCCCCACTTTGTGAGAGATTTCATTGCATTGGTTTGCATGCATTTGCACTTGTACATGGGTACCTAACATGGCCTCATAGCCGGGACCCATCTTGCATTGCTTAGTTGCATTGTAGGCTTAAGTGCATTCCCCTAAGTTGCACTTAAGGGGGGGTGTTGGTGTAAATAATTATTCATCATGGATATTATTACACTTTACTTAAGTTTACTTAGGATAATGCATTTCATAGTAGTTTGGGGTATGAGACACTTGGGTGTTTGAGCCACATTGGGATAGTGTGTGTAGGAGAAATTCCACCTTTTATGGTGTTGATCTTGTTGTTACACTCCACTCTTGTTGTTACACTCCACATTCAGTGGGTGATCCACCTCATGTGGACTATTATATTATTTATCCTACCTACCCACACCTATTTCCTACCTACCCTTGTTTCTTATTGAGCCACATGTCATGTTTGTGTGCTCACATATCCCTAGCCTTGCCTATATAAGCAGACTCTTCTACATTGTATGTAACTATTGAATCATTATTATTGATCATTTTCTATTGATGAGAATACAGTTTATTCTTGTCCCATATTATGTCTCTATTTTGTACATTTCATTGAGCTCTTGATCTTGGCAAAATCTCACAGCATTAAAATCACCCCCGAGGATAATAAAGGAACCATGTCTTAAAGAAGAAGAAATCCTCTTTAATTCACCCCATAACTTACTCTTTCCTTGAATTCCTGATGGAGCATGAATGTTAAAAAGCCAGAATTTAATCTTTGAAATCTTGCTTATAACTAAAGTCAACATCCAATTTGTAGCAGATGCCACTAACTGTACCTCAATATTATAATTATTCCAAAGCAGTGCCAAACCTCCTGAAGCACCACAAGCAGGAAAAGAAAGAAATTCCCACCTTCTCCAAGATGAGAAAACCAAATTAGTAGACTCCTTTGACAACTTTGTTTCTTGCAACATAAAAATATCACACTTAATTAAGTCCATCTGGGACTTAATTAAGTGTCTCTTGTTAGGGGCATTTAAGCCCCTAACATTCTAAGAAATAATTCTCATTGTCCTCGAGGGGAGGCCGAAGCTCCCCTCTTCCCATTAATCAGAGAATTTTTGCTTTCCCCAAAGCAACCTTGCAAATTACGTTTCACAGCCCCTGATCTTGTCACGGGAGGACTAGTCACATATCTTTTACTCCTCTTTCTTTTTACACTTACATGAGTTAGGGATGTTTTCTTAGGCCTACCAAGAGAGTCCGAACGCCTCCCTTGCCCACCAGCAGGAGAAAGGGACAAAGTCTTTTGAATTCCAGCATCAATTTCCATTTGAGTCTTAAGATTATTTGGGGGCCTACCTCTCTCAGGAGAAACCACTGATGGTGAAAAAACCAGAGTTGTTTGGACAATTAGTAGACTCTTGCATGACTTTGGAGAAGCCAAGATAATTGGATTATCTTCAAAACCCAACTCTATTGTAGCCAAAACCGCAAAAGGATTAGCAGATGCAGAAATTGGAAGGGTCGAGTTTATACCCCCCAAATCATTCTCAATTGAACAAACAACTCTATCAGTAATACCCTCATCCATCTGATGTGCATGATTGTTAAAAATATCATTTACTTGTTGTACCAGATTCTCATCTGGCATAATAACAGGGACAACCTCTGACAGATTACTATTCCCTAAGGAAGATTCATTAGCCATATTAATTTCAACATTCAGAGGGGAATTATTAGACACCAAATTCTTAATTTCCTGAACTAAAGAAGCATCATTAGGAAAACCTATGGCATGTACTTGTTTAATAGTTTCCATATCAATCACTGCATTTTTATCTAAATTCACATTCTTTGAAGAATCCAAAACCTCCTTATGAGTGTATGAAGACAAATTGCCGTCCTTACCTTTTATGTGATTATTTGGCATCTTAGGGCAATCTATAGTCAATGGATGATCTACTCCATATATCGGGGGATTACCATCCATCACTATACCCCCGTTATTAGAAAATGTCTTATGTAAAGATGAAAGTGAGACCGAACCCGAAGTCTGATCATTAGGTTTCCCAGAACTACGACACAATGGATTATTTGCAAGATTAATGTGACCTGTTTCTACCAATTTATGCGAAGAGACATTTCCACATCCTTCAACCGAAGGTCCCACCGACAAACTATCTTTATTAAGGGATTTAGGGACAGAGCCAACAACCTGCTAGTTTTTCTTAAAATCCATAAGTAACAGAGCATCCAAAAGTAAAGGAGACTTAAGAAGTTCCGTATCTAATCTCTCAATTGACTGGTGCCAAATACCATCATGAGACTTGATATTACAAGTATGGGGGCAAACATTGTTAGGGTTAATAAGAACACAAATTTTACCAGAATCTCCCCCTCCACAAAGTCCATTTTAGATGTTAAAAAAGTTCCAATAGTAAATCCAATTTTCTCAAGAAGATCCTGATCCATAAATTCAAAAGGAATTTTAGATAAACCAAACCAGAAAGGAATAAGTTTTGAACTAGACCAAGTAGGAACACAAAAAGGTTTCCAAGCCGCAATTGAAATTAAATGTTTTCCAAACCAATGATGCAAAGTTCTTAATACCTCATCTCTGAAAGAAGGAGAACCAAAGACAATAATAAAAGCATTCACAGACAATAATTGAAAATAATGCATATCCCCCCATCTTTTCTGCAATTTATGATAAATCTTTAACAAACTAATTTGATCACCCCAAATTTGCCCAGAAATAACATTCGTATGCAAACAATTTACTTTCTTATCGACAAAGGAACCCAGAAGATCGATACAAGGGATAGGAGCCCAAACCTGTGATGAAGAAACCCCCGATAGAATAAGATCAGAACGTATCTTACTTACCTTTTTCGGACTAGCTTCCTTGAGGTTCACATTTACCTTATTTCCCACCTACTGTGAAGAAACATAAACTCTAGCCGCAATCTCCTTATTTGCCAAGCCAACAACCCTAGCAAACGTTCGTTGATTTCCCTTCAATTGCTTTTCAGAATTCCCTTGATTCGCACCATTATTAAAACGCCGTTGAGTGAATCTCCTTCTATTGTTATTTTGCCTCTTGTTATTTTGCCTCCATGCCACACTGCGTCTGTTCCAAAAGAAGCCTTGAAAGTATTTTGAAATTGGCTGAAAAACCTTGTTATTTCCACTCTGGTTTACCTGTATCGCCATGTCCTTCCATCTGCCATTCATGTAAACCCATTGTGGAACATGAGGCGGGTCTTCCCAGCCCACATCCGCCCATGAACCCAAATGCCTTCTATCAACCATTATGATGAATTCAGTTGTGCGCTAAATTTTGATGAAGGCTAGGTTTTTCTGAATCCAGATCTTTATTCTGGTATGGTTGTTGGCATTGTTGCTTCTGGTCACTGCGTATCCTTCCACATAATTGCAATTATCTAGACTGCAGATCGCTTCGAGTTTGCAGGAAGAATGAATTCTAGGGTTTGTAAAACTGCAATTCTGATATGCTTCTAGATAACTGCTAAGTTGGATGAAATGCTAAAACTCACGCGACATGCACCCTCATGAGCTCACTGCAGGGTTGGCTCCTTCTCACTTTACAACCAAAGCCATAGTTGCAAAAATTTCTTGAAGCATTCCGGTGATCCGCGATCTCCAACTCTTACTCCGACTATGGCAAGGCAAATTAACTCCTTAGCTAGAGCTTCCTGTGTTCTTCACAACAGAGCAGCAAATGCCCTAAAATATACGCCTCTTTTCCAGCACTAAAGATATTGATGTAATTATTGCTATATTCACATGAATCCTTTCGTCTTAGTGTAATTATTAATATTGTGATTGCTTCACCCTGCACATAACCCAACCAAAATTCCAATGCAATGTATTTGCGGACACCGAGCATTGATATTATTATGCATTCATCAAAGTGAATATTAATCATAACCATAAACCAAATTAAACCCTAACCCTTTTCCTAACTAAACAATAAATAGGTTGAACCATAATATTAAAAAAACACTTAACCAAATTCAATCCTAACAAATGAACACTAAACTAAATTGAATTGTAACCTAAATTGAAATTGTACTCTAACTTGAACACTCAATCAAATTGAATCCTAACCTACAACATAGTTGAACCCTAATCTGAAAACTAAACCAAATTTTAACCTAACCGTAACACTAAACCAATGTAAACCCTAACCCTAAACCAAACACAAATACACCCTAACCCTAATATTAAAAAAAAACACTAACCCTAAACCATATTGACCTCTACCCCTAACACTAAAATAAAATAAACCATAATCCAAAACAAACTACAATTCTAAATGAAAACCTAATTAAACCCTAAACCAAATCTAACCATAACCCTTGTACTCTAAACAAAATTAAACTCTAAGCCTAACCTAATTTAACACTCAAACAAAACAAAATTGAATTGTAACCCATGCCATTAAAAATATTATTAAATTATAAACCTAAACAAAAATACACCTTAATCCTAAAACTAAAGAAAAAATGACAACCCTTAGTTATTTAAAATATCCCAATTATAAACAATTCATTCTTTAAAAAATATTTAAATAATTAATTTAAAGTAAATTATTGGACTTGTAAATTAATAAATGTTTCTTTATTTAAATTTTTTTCAGTTGTGGCTACGAATGTCACTAGCTTATATATATAGAATTATATATATAAAGAAAGTCGAGATATATCGAGGCTTTCATTTGTATTTCTACTTAAAAAATTAATTTTATTAAATTAAAGCCTCTATATCTCTAGGCTTTCTTTATATATATATATATATATAAGCTAGTTGTAGAAATCAACCTTTTTCAAAACGTTGTCGGTATCTAATTTTATCATCATACTTTTTTGTTTCGATCTTTCTACGAAGTAAATTATTTCATTCACCAAAAATATATTGTTAGTGATTTCTCATCGAGGGGTAAAACCACTTTTCTCTTCCCTTATGATGTGATTCAAGGGTAAAAAGTTGGGCCTTAACTTTAGTTATCACCAAGAGTCAAAGAAGAAGATGTCTAGAAGACAAGAATTCAAAATTATATGTTAATAACTTTTCGAGTGGATGGTATTACTATTTGGGTTGCAAAATGATTTACCTACCTTCATGAAGCACATGAATCAGGTATTAAGGTTCTTAATGAATCTAGTATAATTATTTATATAGATGGTATATTGGGCTTTCAATTTTTTTTTATGAGGATCATTTGTTTCATCTTGAGAAAACATTTGATATTTTGAAGGATAATATAATATTTTTGAATGGTATTAAGTGCAAGTATGCACAAATTTGTTGGTGTACGTTGGCCACATGGTTGGTGTTAAATAGATATGTTCATCCAAGGTTGAGGTGATGTTAATTGGCCAAAGATCACTATCATGGGAGATGCATAACTTTGTTGATGTAACCCAATACCTTCATAAGTTTGTAACATAATTGTCATACATTTCTACATATATACACACGACATATACACATATGTACACATAATATATGTATACATACATGTACATACATATATGTACGTCATTATATACAAACATATATGTATTTATGTACACATATATACAAACATAATTTTTTTATATATGCAGATATAAATACATGTACAAATGTGTATATGCACATGTATATATGTTTATATGTATAGACAAATATGCATACATATATATTATATGTGTTATATATACCCTACAACTTCTACATTATATTTATGAATTCATTTTAATTTTTTTTTTTTCTTTTTAATTAAGTAAAGTATGCTCATTTTACACCCATTTTGACCTCCCTAGTGATCACAGATTGGCATTGCAAGCTCCCTAAATCTTAAACATACAACTCTTAAAATTTGGCACTTGACACATATTCTACTAAAGGTTTCCTACTTGATTTTACATTAATAATCCTCGCTATGTCTTTTTTGGTCATGAACCCTACAACTTAGTATAGGTTTATATTTAAGCCTATTTTCCATATTTTTCCATCACAATGTATTCAATTGAAAACCTAGTTTTGCTAGCCTATACTTCCCAAAGGAAAAGTGTAAGTACATTGTCAAGGAAAGAATGCAAATTCTAAGTATATTATCCACCTATTGTTTCAATCGTCCTAACTTCAATGGTTATTACTACTTTTGAGGATCATGTTGCTTCATCTACTTTATATAATATATAGTGGGAATACTCTTATACATCATATGGACTGCATTAATCTTAAGTCTCCCTTGATTCCTTGTTTAAATTCTCTAGTGGCCACAATGATAGATATACCTTCCATTTTCAATATTGTCCCTCAACCTTTAGATAACACATTTGATAGACTAATAGCTAATGGTTTTGTAAACGACAATGATGTTCTCATGGGCAATGATATTCCACCTCATTGCATTTCTTAGACATTCTGATTCATGACTTTGCATATATTACTCTTGTTCTTCCTCTATGTTTTTATGCTTATTATCTCTGACTTTGTGAATGATGTGCTTAATGTCATTTTTGCATTATGCACTTATTATTCATATCTTTTTCACAATGTTTTGGCATGATGCAAATTATTTGATCTAAATCCCTCTTCATGTCAATGCATATATTATGTATTATATATCTACTATTATTATATGTTCTACTTTCTTCTTTATTTTCATATCATTTTATGTGTCTTTTCATTTTATTCAATTGTTACTTATTGTGTTTTTTACACTATGTCTCTCTAGAGATGGTGCGAGTATTGAAATCCTTTTCATGTTGAGTTAAGTAAGACATATGTGGTTCACTTCCTTTTCTAATTTTTTGTGTTGTTACCTTCTTTTCTATCTATGTATATGTGTTATTCTGTAAGACAAAGAGTGATAATCCTAGGTTCAAAATTATATAATATCCTAGTATCTCCACACACACACACATGCTTTTCTTTTCTTTTCATGTTCATATTCCTTCTCATTCTTATGATTTTGTGATCATGCACATCATCGTTGATACTTTCATGTTTCATCTTTAGTAACCTGTTTTCTTTCATCCTTTTGTATGATTGCTATCATTTTTATCTCTTTTCAAACCCATCATATGTACTTATCTTATAAGAATATGATTCTATAACAAAATAATATATGTTAAAATTATTTTATAGTTCTTTTAGTAGTTTACCTGATTTCCTTGAATTTAGATTTACCTCACTACTAAAAGTAATACTTTAAAATATCATAAATATTTGTAATTCTATCACCTAAACGCTCCAAAACTAATTGATAACAAAAATAAACTCTATATATATGAACACCCTTGGTACACCTTTCAACCACAACCTGGTTGGCTAAGTTACAGAACTACTGTTGGTGGCAACTGACAAGACTGAGCAATAGATGCATTTCAGGCTGAAACAAAACTTGTACCTGCTGCTAACATTGTGTTGGAATATAAGCTATAAAGGGAATTTGATCACTTTATTGGTAAGTCACACGATATTGGTGTACTCATTGCTCTGCAACACAACAGATGCAGTCGCAGGCTTATGTTTTTCTCTCTGTTTTGAAAAATGGCTGTCATTTGTAAGCACTAATATTGAACAAGAGTACTCTGCTTTATCTGCTATTTGGCTTGTCTTTATCTTGCCTTACTGCAGTACTAATCTACTAGATTTTACAATAGATGTTGCACTTACACGGTTTTCAAGATTCACTGGTTCTTTTGCAATGATCAGACTGACTTCACAACTTACAAGTTTTGTGATTGATGGAGCAAAAAATTAGAACATGCCCACAATCAGTCTCTGATGAAAATTTAGACAAATACAGGAGTAGAAGTTGAACCAGTCAGCAACTGTGGAAAAGGGTCACGTTTGATCCAGACATCACAATGACACTTAAAAAGGGGTAAAAATTTATTCAAAGTCCAGAAGAATACAAAGCATAGACATTATCCAACACTATCCGAAATGATTTAACCTGGAAAAGGAAAATGAAATTCTAGCATAATATTTATCGTTTAGGAAAATGGTTATCCAATCATCATGATGCACCATGATATCAATGGTTGAATGTTACATAACTGAAGTTTTGACTTTTCATTACGATGCATCATGGTATCAATGGTTGGATGTTACATATTTTGAAACAATGGTACAGTGAACAAGCTGCAATTGATCCTTAATGGGAAGTCAAAACTTTAGTTATGTAGCATCTAGCCATAGATGCCATGGTGCATTGTGATGGCTTGGTAGCCATTTCCGTCCTTAGAATCCTTTTGGTGATTTTGGTGGCTATTTAATTTAGTTGGATACACACATTTGTATATATAAGGTAATTGTGATTGGGGTGATGGGTTTGAAAAGGGAAAATAATGCACTAATCAATTTAAATTAATTTTCTCTTTTATTTTTGATTAAAAATAGCAGCGTTAACTAGGGCACTGACCCTTTACATAGTCAAAAGGCTATCAAAAATTAAACAAAAGCCCAAAGGCGGCAAACAAACCAAGCAAGGGTACAAATCCCTCAAACCTGCAACAACCCAACCCATCTCAAGAGTGGGGAGAAACACCCAAAACCCGACGAAGGGGGGGTTGGGAAAGAGGGGCAGATTTTCCTTTCCACCTGCGACAAACAACCGTCTAGGCAACACTGTCATTAGGAACATTCAAAGAAAAATCAAGCGGGGAGGGCCAGTTACTACCAGACTGCTGTTGTAGAACAACAACAGACCGTTGTTGTAGAAAAGCAACAAGAGCAGAATCGCCAGGAGAAGAGTGAAGTTGCGGAGCAGGAGCAACAGATTTAGGAGCCAAAGGGGCAGAAGAATCCACGATAACAATCACATCAACAAATTCTTCATCAACAATAAGGGGCACCTCCTCTAGGGAGGAGACATCATCCTCCAAAGAGGAGTTAGCAGAAGCAGACTCAGAAGCATTAACTGTCAAGTGATCTTCAACAACATCCTTCCACCAAGTAGCAACACCTCTGCGGTGGGAGAGAGAACAGTCCGAAGCTAAGTGACTCGTTGAGAAGCATATTTGACAACGAAAGGGGAGGCCCTCATAATCCAACGATTGAGTCCATGGCCTATCTCCAACCATCAACACCACATCCCTAGGGAGGGGTAAAGATATGTCAATATCAATTAATAGATGGGCAAAGGTTGAATGACCCATGGAAGTCATGTCATCATCAACCTTCAAGAAGTTGCCAATGGAGTTACCGATGGCCTCGAAACAAGAAGGCTCCTAGAAATGGAGAGGAAGATTAGGAAGGTAGACCCAGATCGAACAAACAGTAAGAGGTTCAATAAGGGGGTTGAAGGAAGTTGTCAAGGGCTTAATAGAGAGAGAATGATCTCCCCAAGCCCACAACTTACCCAAAACCAAATCACAATCAAGAGTAGAAGTAAGGGAAGCAACGAAAAAACCTTTAGCACAAGGAAAAAGCTCAATGCCATGAGCAACTAAATGTTTCCAGGAATCACTCACCCAATGATGAAGGTCCGGAAGAGAAGGCCATAACTCAGTAATTTGTAAACCAAAGCACAATGTTGGTAAAACTCAACATTTTCCACAACCTCCTGGCCATAGACCACAATAGGGGAAGTCTTGGCACAAGGAAGATGACGAATTCCCTTGTGGAGATGAGCAATAAATCTGGTCACGCAGGCAAAGCTACGCCCATGAGAAAAAGGAGGAGGTTTAGGAGTAGCAACACCAACCTTGGCCTCAACACCCACAACAACAACAAAGGAAGGAGCTTCGCCAATAACAGAAGGGTGACCCCCCAGACCATCAACATCACCAATAGGAGTCGTAGTATGAGGACTTGAAGTATCCACAACTCCAATCGGAAGGGTTTCCGCGGAGGAGGGGTAAACATCCATAGAAAGGGGAGTGGCAACAGCCACCCAACCCACTGCAGGAGCATCGCTTTCATAATGCTAAACACCCACAAAGGCAAACGCCAAAGGCAAGGAGGGGTCTGCAACGGTCAACAAGCAGTGAGCGGGAGAAGGCATTTCAAATTTTTTTCTTTTGTTACAATAGTGTGGATTGGGTAGTCATAAATATAACGTGTAATTGTGCTACAATAAGTTATAAATAAAAAGATATTTTTTGGATTTATAATTGAAAAATGCTTAATATTCATTGGAGATAAGATTTATATATTTTGAAACTTATGAACATTTTATTTATGTATGGACATTAAAATCGGAATAATTTTTGTTTTGATTTTATATTAGGTTGTTTAAATTACGAAGCTTTGTGTAAATTGAAGTTTGGACCAATTTGTAAGTTGGGAATGGTAGGATTAATATTTATTTTTAGTTTTGCATTAAAAAGATCAAGATCACGGTTGCGAGGAAAACCTTGCATTCATAGACACATTTTGTGTCAAGAACAACCACATGTTGAATGTGTTTGATGAGATTGGACGATGGATAATGATTGGATTATGAATAAGGATTGAATTGATAATTACAATCAAATCCATAAGCTAATCAATCTAAGAATGCATGCATCTAAGCATAGGAATAATCAATACATATAAGATTAGATGTAAGCAAGGCTAGGCACGCAAGCCCAAAGTTATTCACAAAAATGCATCATTTATAATTATATAAATACATTTAGCTACAATCCCTAATTAAATTAAAAAACCAAACAAAAAATATAATTATTACAATTCTTTATAATCACATAAAATCTAGTGAAACAAATTTTATAACTACAATACTTATATTACGTTATTATAATTTTATGTAGATTCCAAAATGTTTGTAGGTTCTATTAGAATATTTATCTTTAAAATCTTCTACAAAAGTAGAGAAAATGGAGAAACAAAACTTTACATATTGAATTTCTCTAACAAAAATCCTTATTTGATTATTATTTTATTTGTAGTTCTATTTTAATTATATTTGATATAATTATGTTAAGACAAGGGTGCTATTTTTATCTTTAAGATTTTTCATGGTGAATTACAAATGTAATATCTATTTTAGTGAGACGATATTGATATTAAAAATAATAATTATTTTTTTTTATAAAACTAATAAGTTTCAAAATATATATCTTTGATAAGAAGAGAAAATGATTTGATTTACATATAATAAAAAATATTTACAAATAGAAAAAAATTAGTATAAGAAGAGAACATAACATCTTAGAAAAGAATGTTAATTAAGTGAGAATGCCCTAAAACCAAATAGCCTTAGTAGTTGTGTTGACAACTTCCTTGTTCTTTACCTTTGTGAATGATAAATACATAACATTTTCCCCTTTTTTTGGATTCACTGATAGGACAAGAACCAGCTAAGAAATTGTAATTTGAAATGGACTTGTGATTCTAAGTATCACTAGCCCAATCTAAATATGTATCTAACCAAATCAACCCTTGTGTCAACTTTGTGATGAACCCTAAATCTAAGAGTACCTTGGAAGTAGTGAAGGATCCTGTTAGTTTCTTTCTAGTGTAGCTCATGAGGCTCCTACATGAATCTCGAAACCATGTCTACTACATATAAAATATCAAGCCTAGTATGAGTTAGATAGATGAGACTAGCAACATGTCCTCAATACAAGGTAGCATTGACCAAATAGTGTAGTATAGTTAGCCTTAATCTTAAATCTAGATAGAAAGGGAGTTACAAATGACATACAATCAATCATGTGAAACCAAGAAAGTAGATCAAGTGTATACTTAGGTTGTGTAATAGTGATCTCTAAGTCAAATTGTGAAATCTCTATAGCAAGGAAGTAATACAATAAATCCAAGTTTGTCATTGCTACAACATATGGTTGGTTTGCACATCATGTTTGTGAAGGGATCTTTTCTTCATGGAGACCTCAAGGTGGTTATCTACATGGAGAAAACACCTAGATTTGTTAAAGATTCATCTTTATTTTGTAGACTTAGGAAATCCCTCTATATCCTCTAGTTGGCCCCTCAATCTTGGTATGCCAAGATGGATTCCTTCCGCTAGCTTCATTTTTCACTCCATGTCATTTAGATCCTAATTTATTTTTCTTATGACATAATGATTCACTATTGATGTTGGTACTTTATGTTGATGATATCTTGATAATGTTGAGAGCTCTTTATCCACTATTGTAGTAGTGAATTTAGCTTTGAAGAAAAGAAGGGGTTGGAAATAAGCAACTTCTTATTGGAAAAAATGACGCATGGCTTCACAATTTTTTCTCTCCTTTTTATTTGCCTCCAATTTTTCCTCCAAATTTTATTTGCAAAAGTTATTATTAATAATTTTATTTAAGAATATCATTCTAAAAAAATTCTAAAAAATAACTATCAAAATTTAATATGCATGGGCTCACTAGCTTCACAAATTGCTACTCAAAAAGTTGAGTAGTGGTTGCTAACCAAAATAAGCTAAGTAGTCGCATGGGAACCTACCCTAAGTATATTATCCACCTATTGTTGATTTTCCTATGAATTCCATGATTACCACTACTTTTGAGGATCATGTTGCTTCATCTACTTTACATGATATGTCTAGTGGGGATACTCTTATACATCATATGGATTGCATTAATCTTTAAGTATTCGATTTCTTATTAAATTTTATAGTGACCGAAATGGTAGATCTGCCTTCCATTTTTGATATTGTAGCATATTTGATAGACTTATGGACAATGGTTTTGTAGATGACAATGATGCTCTCGTGGGCAACAATTTTCCACCTCATTGCATTCCTAAGACATCTATTTCATCATTATGCATATATTACTCTTATTCTTCCTCTATGTATTTTTGCTTATTGTCTCCCACTTTCTGAATGATGTGCTTAATGTCATTTATTGCATTATGTACATATTATTCATATCTTTTTTCACAATGTTTTGAGATAATGCAAAGCATTTGGATCTCAAATCCCTCTTCATGTTAATTCATATATTATAGATCATGTATCTACAATATATGTTCTATTTTCTTCTTTTTATTCTCATGTCATCTTACGCGCCTTTTCCTTTCATTCAATTATTACTTATTTGATTTTTTTCGCTATGTCTCTCTAGAGATGGCGTGATTATTAAAATCCTTTTCATGTTGACTCAAGTAAGACATATGTGGTTCATTTCATCCTTTGATTTTTGTTGTTGTTACCTTCTTTTCTATCTATGTGAATGCATTATTCTATAAGACAAGGAATGATAATCTTAGGTCCACAATTATGTAGTATCCTATTAGAACCAACTTCATTTAGTAAAACACTTTATGTGCATTCTCTAGTATCTCTACATCTATATGTTGTATATATTCTTTTCTTTTTATGTTCATATTTCCTTCTCATACTTATGATTCTGTGATCATGGACATTGATGTTGATACTTTCATGTTGCATCCTTTTGTATGATTATTATCATTTTTATCTCTTCCAAACCCATCATCTTTATTTATCTTTTAATATCATCTCTTATATTCATATATGATTTCTTTCATTTACAATTTCACATGTCATAGATTGCCTAACTTTTTTACACCATGAGGACGAGGACTATATTATATATATGATCTTGCTCTCACACCCCTTGCTTATACATCAAACAAAGAATAAATGATATACCTAAGTTTGTAAACTTAGGTGAGTTGGTGGCTACATTTGTTTGCTATATACTTGCATGTGTATGATGAATGAGATGCAAAAATATCACAATATAAAACAATATAATTTTGAAAGATATATATATAAAACCTGGTTGGCTAAGTTACAAAACTACTGTTGGTGGCAACTGACAAGACTGAGTAATAGATGGTCTGCATTTGACTAGTTTTCATTGATTTTCTGACTATGGCGTTTCAGGCTGTAACAAAACTTGTACCTGCTGCTAACATGGTGCTGGAATGTATGTTATTACAGGGAATTCAATCACTTTATTGGTAAGTCACGCCTGTCTCGAGCTCCAATAATGGTGTAGTACTCATTTCTCTGCAACACAACAGATACAGTTGCAGGCTCATGTTTTTCTCTCTGTTTTGAAAAATGGCTGTCATTTGTAAGCACTAGTATTGAAAAAGAGTACTCTGCTTTCTCTGTTATTTGCCTTGTCATTATCTTGCCTTACTGCACTACTAATCTACTGGATTTTAGAATAGATGTTGCACTTATACGGTTTTCAAGATTCACTGGTTTTTTTCTCAATGATCAGACTGACCTCACAACTTACAACTTATGTGATTAATTAGGACAAATAGAGAAAGAGAAGTTGAACCAGTTAACGACTGTGGAAAAGAGTCAAGTTTGATGCAGACATTAAAATGACATATAATATTCACTGAAAAAGAAAAGAGAAATTCAGACCTCCCAAATACCAAGTGCATAACATTTGTCCTTCTGTCCTTTTTGGTGATTTTGGTGCTATATTCTATTCAATAATATCATAATGAAATATATGACTAATTTATATTTCATTCTTTAAAAATAAAATATATTTTCATATTTGATAAGCATTTCTGATTAAGTATTATAAAAAAATAATTTGACGAGCGAGGTCAATTGTTAAATTTAGGTTTTGTCCCTTTAAAAGGTAGATTAATGGATGGTAATTATTTTTTGCACTGTTAGGACTTTTTTGTTTTGTCAAGATAGCAATATTTAAAGGTACCTTGATAAACAATAAGCTTCAAACATGGACATGGATTCCAAAATGATTGTTTGGTGATTCACAATGATAAAAACAATAATTAGATTATTAGAAATGAATACAAAGATTTTATTTTGTATATAAGCACAACAATTGATTATCAAGATTTATACAAAATCTAATTTAGACCAAAATGTAAGTTGGGAACAGTTGGATAAATATTAAATTTTGGTTTTGCATTGAACGTATCAGGATCATGGCTGTGAGGACAACCTTGAACCCCATAATCATAATTTGTGTCAAAAACAATCATGTTGAATATATTGGATATGATTAGAATATGTATAAGGACTGGATTATGAATAAGGATTGGATCAATGATTGCAGTCAAATTGATAAGATTGATCTATGATCACATGCGTCTAAACAACAAACATATGGTTAGGTGCAAGCGAAGCTAGATATACAAGCTCAACTATAATAAAAATGTATCATTTATAACTAAAAAAATACATTAAAATATAACCCAAATTAAATAGAAAACTAAAATAATATATATCAAAAATATATTTTCTTACAACTACAAAAATATATTCACAATAAAAAATATATTCTTGTCTTTGAATTGTTCTTTTATCTTACCTAAAGAAAAGGCTATGGTGGTCATTCATGGTTGGATTTATTTGCACCCTAATTCCTACCTGGCTTGTAATTTTATGAAGATGTCATGGAGGATAACCTAGGATAATTTCATGAGCAATTTTGTGAAAATTTTAGTGTTTTGCAAAATATTATTTATGTTGGATAGTATGTTTGATGTATAATGAATGCCATAGTACAAGTAATATATGATTTCTTTTTTAGCATTATAAATATGAAAAAATAAATAAAATCTAAGATCTGAAAGTTAATCCAAATGCTTGAGTCAAATGCAAATATTATTTATGCTGAATATTGCTAAGTAGATATTGAATGTGCTCAATTTTCGTTATGATTTTAATAACAATAAAATGATTAATTCCATCTTATTATTGCACACAAGATATTTTTGTTAGAAGTTATTTTAATGTTATCATTGGTCAAAGGTAAAGTAAAGGAAGGATAAATATTAACAAAAATGATTGTAAGAATATGATTTTTTTTTCCCCCTTTGAGAACTCTATTAGAAAAGATGTTAAATGCATCAGATAGATTAGTTAATTTCAAAACCTATAGTATGCATGAAGATTGATTCAAAAGGGAGAATTCAACTCTAATTTTTTAACCTTGGTTATGAACCTTATGTGAGGCCAAAGAGAATTGGAGATTTGTTAATATCAAAACAACTAATTATAAGGCTTTTATCAGTAATCACATTGAAAAATCCATTGTGAGAGGCAACTTTGATGGATGAGTAATCTAGTGATTTAAGGATTTTAACTCGAGTGAATAAGGATTTAATTGGACTTGGCTATTATATGTAAAATTCAAAGAGAATACCATGCACAATGTATTTAACTAGAGAAAATATCTTATCCATTTAAGCTAGGAAATTTATCCCAATTTGAATATTTATATAATAGAGTTAGAATACTTGATTCATTATAAACTTCATGCATTTAAGTGAGAATATAGAATTAATTTTTTTGGTAAGAATCCATGCTAAGTTACATATGAAACATGTGGGATTTAAATCATGATAATGACATTAAACAATGTATCTAATGTACAAGTGATGGATGTGTTTAGGTTGGCATGAAAGAGTGGGATGACCTATACATTGCACAAGCATTGCAAAGTGAGGCACTACTCATTATATGCATGATGGAGTGAAACATTTTCTTATCATAAGCATGATGAAGATAGACAATTTTGTAATTGTAAAAAAAATAAATATATTTTTAAATTATCAAATTTGAGATTATCCTAAGGTAGTGAAGAAAAAGTCACCATCAATAAAATGATTGCTTTTATCAACTTATATTCTAAAAAAATGATACATTTATAATAGCTCCTCGTTATGGTAAACAAAGTTTTGATGCATGTGTGAATGCACTCAGATAAGCATAAACCAACCTAGATTAATTAATATATTGAAAATTGGAAGAAATGAATATTTGGAATCAAATAGGGAGTAGTGCATTTGTCGTTGAAAGAATTAAGTCCAATGCTACACAAAAATCAACAAATTTAGAAAAATAGATGCCATCAATATGCTAATTGTTGACGCAGTCTATGGAGCTGATAGAATGCACTGGCCCCATAATATTATTTTAAAGTCTAACTTATAAATAACACTATGAAACTGGTGCATTCTATCGATCCCATAACCAAAACCCTAATTGTTTAAAATTTTGTTAACCTAAAATTCTTTAAAAGTTGCAAGACTAGATCAATTTTGTATGGTGTGATACTTCTATTATCTACTCCAAGATCAATTTTAGATCAATTTTGTATGATGTGATACTTCTATTATCTACTCCACTCTAATCTTTGTTCTATGTAAATTCTTAAAGTCTACATATATATATAATTACATAATAAAAATTACCAAGCTACAATGATCACATTCTCCTGCTACTGATCTGTTCCGTTCCGTATTCCTCTGCTTCTCTTATCACTACGTTTCAAACTTCTCCTTCTGACATATTGTTTTACAAATGACAGAATCATTTAATCCATTCACATGTTCTCGCTCTATAATACACAACAGTCTAGTCTTCCCTGTCTTCTGAAAATTTGCAGGTTGTGTTGTTTGTGGGCAGTATTGCATAGAATCCGAGTGGAGATTTCACAAGAAAACATACGACTTTGTTTCTTCCTGCCATTGCATGACCATCAGTGGATTGACCAATTTCTGCGTTCAAAAGAAATAATTGTGGCATTAAAAGTTCTTCTCTGCCTTGTCATTATCTTCCCAGGTCTGTCCTAATCCTATTTATACCACATTTTACTAAAGTTTAGATCCATAATTTTTTTTAAGGTAAGAATTGGGTAGTCCTTTTATAAACTGTAGTGTATTTGAAATTTTTTTTTTAACGTAAGGATCATGTTGGCGGAACACATTTTCTGATACCACGTGGGTTGGAGAGAGATTGGACCTCGTACTTTTCCACAGGAAGCTCTTACCAATTCAGCTATTTGGCGGAACACATTTTCTGATACCACGTGGGTTGGAGAGAGATTGGACCTCGTACTTTTCCACAGGAAGCTCTTACCAATCAAGCTATGGCGCAACACATTTTCTATACCACGTGGGTTGGAGAGAGATTGGACCTCATACTTTTTCACAGGAAGCTCTTACCAATCAAGCTATGGTGCAACACATTTTCTGATACCACGTGGGTTGGAAAGAGATTGGACCTCGTACTTTTCCACAAGAAGCTCTTACCAATCAAACTATCCTCCAGCCCCCGGCAAAAGATTTTTTACATACCTCTAAGATGGTGGTTGAGTGTCCAAAAAAGATGTTCATTTATTAATCAACAAAAAGATGAGAACTATTAATATCTCTTTTAATTAACTCTAAAATATGAAAGGTATAATTTAAAGTAAAATCTAATTTACAAAAGATACCCAAACTCTTGGTACTTGATTACTAAAAGTTAAAATTTGAAGAATACAATCAAGTTAGAAGGATCAAAAACTATTTTTAATGAGTGAAACATTTATTATTAATGACGATAGACATCATGAGCAACAATAATGAACCATGGGTGAGAGTCTAAGAGTAGTTCATTTATTAATCAACAAAAATTATAAGTATTATTGGTCAGGTAAATGAAAATATACAAATGATGGGAATAGGGACAATAAATGGAAACATACAAATGATGGGAATAGAGACATAAAATCATTGTCAAGAGAGGCATAAAATAATATTAAGAATTTATTTAGATATGGTTCTCTCATTAAGAAAGATGAATGTTTTCATAGATAGATTCAGAACTTAACACTACTACTAGTAATAAAATTGCATTCTTGAAATGAGATGTTTAGTCAATATTATTTCATATTTAAAAAATTGACAATTAATGTTCCATCTTAATTTGAGATCTTTTTATAATGGTTTAATGGATGGTAATGTTCAATTTACTAATTATAAAAATATCCAATACTATAAATATTTTTTTTTGGAGATTGTGTAATTGTGAAAGATTTTTAATGGAGGCATGTTGACAATCAACCCATTTTTTGGTGTCAATTCTCAATTCCCTGTCAAGAGACAATGAAGCCTAATAAGTAGCCACTATTCTCTCTAACGCACATTAGTCTAACTTTGTATTGGAAAATGCATTTAAAGATCTTTCCTAAATATTAGTAATGATGTATTTTTTTCTTAGATTTCTCAAAAATTTCATCTACATGATCTTCCAAAAGATCAAGCATGAGATTATGGAAGATTAATGACATAGCCATTTGATTAGTAGCTTTGGCATTTTTCAACCCAAAGAGAATGATGATGTAATAATATACTTCAAGGTGGAGTAAAAGTATTTTTATGCTAATAGTTAGGATTTACAAGAATTTGATTATATGGCAAGAATCTGTCCACAAATTTCATCACATGTCTAGCGGTAGAATTTGCAATGATGTTAACATTGGAATTATCTTTAGAAGATATTTTTGTAATGTCTCAAAAATCATTATATATGCACATATCATCATTAGGATTTGTGTTTTGGGGCCTAATGATAATGATACTAGAAATTAACTCTCCAAATGAAAATATATAGATAAGTTATAGGTATGTGAAAGCTAATTATAAAATTTAACAATGCAAAGGTAGATAGATATAAAAGAAAGTAAATAATGTATTATTATTTATCTATTTGTTTTATACACTGCATATCATTGAGAATTGACTACTACATGGTTATTTATCTTTTTCCTATTTACTATTGCGTTAATGACTAAACTATGTTACAAACTAGTGTGTATATAGTTGACAAAGAATTAAACATCACGAATATAAAAGATTCTAAAAAGTTGAACCAACCACTTGAGAAGTGTAATAGATTTCTTAATTAGTTTATCATCCCTAAATGGTTGTGATTTGTAACTAATTGGCAGCGTATCCCCAATGGATTTGTAGCTGACTTGGCATACTACAAGCCTCATAAATGTCAACTTGGTTATCATACTTATAGTTCTCTCTGAATATTTTAGAAACATGCCCAAGCTGATATAATGAGCATACTTGTATGTTGGAAATTTTGAGTTTTCCAAAATGTATACTAGACCCTACTAGAGTTATAGTAAAAACATTAGTTCAATTGGGTGAGGCATATTTACCAAAAAAATAAGAGTCTCATTTTCTAAAGAACATGTGTAAAGCTTACTAGATAGAGGATTTAGATCTTTTTGTTCCCTAAAAATTTGGGAGGTGATTTAGTGTACTAAAAAACTTAAGAAGTAGCCCCATAAGTATTGTA